>NC_084983.1:9598754-10210567 GCF_963691925.1 Scomber scombrus
AAAGAAGGGAGAGCGAGAACAAGAAAAGCAGGAAAAGTAGAATGGTGAAGGGAGGGGGAAAAAAGAAGGAAATAAAGAAAAAGGAGAGTGCCTCAGTGGGAAGCCTCCCCCTGCTGGCTCCTCTGGCTGGAAGCTGCTGCCGATGGCTTCAAAAGAGCGCCAGGCAGTCTAGGCCTCCGCTTCTAGCAATTAGAGATCACTCCAGCGGATGCCTCCTGGCCAGCCTGAAAATCCCTCAAAAATACCCTCTGATTACTACTGTAGGACACAGGCTGTTTACCAAATGGATCTAGCACTGTGTGAGAGTGAGGTTTGATAATGCCTCCTTTTGTTCAGGCAAGAGAGGGAGCAGGGTCATTTGAGTTTCAAAGATGGCGCGACTACAGAGATGAATTTCCTTCCAGAAGAAAAAAGTTAACCAATTCTTTAATTTAGCAGCCAAATAGCTCGGCAAGCAAAGGGCCAGCGCTGTTATTATCACACAGTATAAAACCTATTTGGACAGAACTCAAATACAGTATCTCTCCAGCAGCTCTTTTTCAAGGGCCTGGTCCTCTTTGATTGTGAATATCCTCACTGCCAATCCCTTTTTAAACAATTGAATCCCCCGTCGGTTCCTTGGGAGTTGTAGTGTTTACAGATTGGCGCTCCTCTGGTGTTCTGTGAGCACTGTATAGCTTCACTGATGCAGAGTGAAACAATCACCCGCCGCGGCTGACTTAACTGATAGACGCAGACATTTACATCGAGTCGAATCAGATATACGCCGCACTTCTCCCTCGCATTTCGCCTCAGCCCTTCCCGACATTAGCCGACGGATCCCTCGTCGTATTCTCTCACCTTGGACAGACCTGATATTAGCGATTAGTGTGAATGTCATTTAAATGGCAGAGCTAATCATACACTCTGGGTCTACCTCCACCTGAGGGGCCCTCGCTTTGGCCTAATCACAGTGACAAAGGAAATGATGTGTTTAGCCACTCTTAATAACTGCTCCAGCTCATCAGCTCCTAGGGCGAGAGCCGGCTCTGTGGCCGACCCGTGCCTCACCGTGGGGGAGGCGTGGTACGAAAGCCTGGGGGAGCCCGGCCTTTGCCCTCGCTTCCTCCTCTTCGGGGGCGGTTTGTTTGTGATCCCGCATCCTGACACGGGGGCGACCCAACAGGCTTACCTCAAAATCAACACCTGCATTACAGCTGCTGGGTAAACTCCTGCTAGTATGCTGCAATGAGCCCGATGAGACGGGCTTGACAGTTTGGTGATTAAATGGTACAGAACGCTCCTCTCCTTGTCACCTGTCTTTTTTTCTTTTTTTTCCCCCTCGTCCATTACTGACATCTGCCCCACTATCAATGTTGCTGCAGTCGTTTGTGTGTGTGTGTGTGTGTGTGTGTGTGTGTGTGTTTTTTCTTTTTTTTTCTTTTTGGCTCTAGTATGCCTCATAGACCGGATGGGTTTGGTTTTGTGAATTAGATTCTGCTGTGCTGGCCCTGCATGACCACTGCAAGGGGAAGGAGGATGAAGGCAGGAGATTGTGGAAGAAAGCCTGGGGTTTTAATCTCTTCCCCATGTTTATCTCACCACCAGGAGACAAACCATGTGCCATTAAAAAACATCAGCTACTCCCACTGGTTGGCTGCACGGACACACCTCTGAAGACGTTTGAAGGGCAAAATGAAAGGAACCACACAACAACAAAAAAAATGTGGCGAAAGGCACATTTGTGTATTATTGGAATGGTGTGATTTTTTATGCATGTGTAGAATTTTACCTGGGATATGCAGCACACATGAACGGAAGATGAGTTTCTCGCGCACACAGCGAGCGCATGCTGCATATTTGCGGCGTATATTCCCTCCTTTAAAGCGGAGAAGAATTTATTTGAACAAAAATAAGCAAACGTTTTTTTGGCCTCAGCTGCCACAGGGAATCAGTCTCTTCAGGAAATGAAAATGCCAGCTCGGAATTGTCATCATATTGAGAGTTAACCAACCTTTGACCTTGTAATACCCCCACAGCTTCTCTATTTGTGACCCGCTGGATGCTCTTAGAAAGTGAAACCATCGGGGAGGATCTAGTGCTCACATCATCATTCTCAGAACACCTAATAGTGGATTTACCAAGGTTAAACCTCCTGTGAGATTGCAGCCACCGTGACCTGGAATACTGAGTTTACATCCACTCGCACACAAATACGCACACACACACTCACAGACATGAAGTATGAGGCCCGCACGCACAAAAGCACACGGGTTTGTTTGAAATTACATTCTATGTGGACAAGCTCACCTTAATCTGGATAATATGCAGCTATTACAAAGCGTCAAAGTCAGGAGGTTTTTGTTGTTTTTTTTAAAAGGCACAGCGAATTGTTCATATAACTGCAGGAATATTGCTATTTTTGTATGTAATGTGCATGAGACTGTTACAGAGACAGACTGTGGAAGTGGTAGCTTCCCTCTCTGCATTGTCCCCTGTATTTACAGCCTGATTGGTGCCTACCCAGGCGTCTTACAGCTGAGCACAGCACATGAGGGAATTGGCTAAGTGTCTGGTGTGCAGTGTTAGTAAAATATGTCGCCTCTTGTCTTTGTAACATTTTTTAAAACATGCTGATCGCATAGATGTCATTTCGATAGTCATCACACCCACAAATGCACTGCGGAAACATCTGCACCCTCCACAGTTTTCAGGAGTAGACCTCGTTTGGAAAGTAATTCCCTCTGAGCGATTTCCCCCCAAAAATTATGAAGTAAAAGTTGTTTTCTGCTGGTGTTTTTTGATTTTTAAAAAAGTCATGTAAATTACTTATTAGAAATGTGGTTATTTTGTTTTTTTTGTTTGAATTTATTGCTTTTCTTTTTACAGTTCAGCTTATGACATGTTTGTCAACTGCTATAGATGCTGATGCTGTTGATCTCTGATCTTATACTTTAGGATAGGAAGTTAAGTTGCTGTACACAGATGCCATTCAAAACCCCTCAATGGTATCTCACTGAAAAAATACACTATAATTTATATATGAAAACACATGGGGGTTGTTTTGTTGAAAGAAATGTCTTTGAATTTTAATATAACAGCATCCCACTCGTCACACACATATATGATTTTTTCAGGGAGAGAGCTTCAGTATAACTTCAATATAAGCTATCAAGTTCCCATAAGAGAGGACAATAGAAATCTTACTATCAAGTCTCAGCACAAACTGCTTTGAAGTTGGTGTTTTTTTTTCTGTCCCTCTTAAGTGTAATGGTGGTCCGAATACACCAACCCGCACTGCTGAAAATCACAATCAGCTGCTGAGCCACAGCAATCACTCCTCACAGAAAGATTGCAAGCTGAATTAGATTACATCACCTCCAGTCCAAGCATCTAATCTTAGATTAAAGGAAGAAAGAAAAAAAGAACCATCTCTGGTTTATTTCGTACTTTTTGTTCTTTTTGTGCTGAGGGTCAAACTAAGTGTCTTATGTCATTCTAAGCATTTAGCCAACATGCCAGTCACCCCCCCCCCCAAAAATCCTCCTCCCGCCTCCACTCCATACTGGCACGCTGTCATGACGTTTGATGTTTATTTCACAAACTTTACCATGTTGGCTCTACCTGCAGGTGATTGGCCTCCCACAGCCCTGCCGTTTTATCACTTCAACAGTTGTAGGAGACTCTTTTTTTTTTTTTTTGAAGTGGAAGAGCTTTTTTTATACAGAGGCAGCCAAAACAATCATAGCACTGCAGGGTACATCCTGGCACAGACTGGTATGTTGCCAGACAAGATAGACTTGCTTTTGTATTTACTTTTTTTGTTTTGTTTTAAACGTAGCAGTAAAAACAGCAATTTTGTCTGCAGTCATGAACAATAACTCATCATAATAACCAACTACTATGATATCTGTCCCCATATTAACCAGCAGCCTTTATGCTGCCCCCGGTATTTATAAGAACCACGAGCCTGACACGGCTGAATCGGACGATAAAGATGCATTTTTATACGGCGAGCTCTTTTACATCACGAGCGACATGAGATGTTTTTTACACCATCACACAGCTGCCGTGATGACCCGTGGTGGTCAGTCCTGAGTTTTCCTGTGTGTGTGTGTGTGAGTGAGTGAGAGAGAGTATGTCTCCACACTGTAATAAGGGTTGCCTAGCCAAGCGTAAGTGTCAGGGTGGAGATGCCTGGCTCATTAGGTACTGTGGCAGGATAATGTATGAACACAGCTCGCGAATGTTCACACAGGTAGCGAGAGAGAGTGAGAGTGAGCAAGAGGGGAAAGAAGGGGAAGCAGCCATTGTTCTTCTCTCTCTTTTCTGTCTCTCCCCACTGCCTCCTCCTCCTTCTCCTCCTCCTCTTCTTTCCTTGCTGCCAGTTTCTTCTTCTTTGTGTGTGTGTGTGTGTGTGCCTAGGGATATTTAGGCTCCCCGGTCACATTATGCCCTGTTTTTGATGCGGCGCTGCCACTCCATGGGTTTCGAACATTTACTCATAAATTAATTTATTTATTGGTTTATTAAATTTAATTCATTGCGTCTTCCATGATGCTTGTTTTGCAGCTCTGTTGCTCGATTGACAGGTTGCCAGTCATGGTAAGATTCCATATCCCATCGGCGTCATGCAGCAGCACGTTGCTAATTGAGTTGAATGCGTAGCTCGTCTCTCCTCAGTGAATCCATCTGTCGCCGTCTTGTCATCAGTTTGTTCGCACTTGACAGGTTCCAAGTCGGTCTTTGTGTGTTTAACTGTGCGCTTCTGTGTAGGTGTGCTGTGTGTTTTTATTAATGCTGGGGAAGTGTGTGTGTGTGTGTGTGTGTGAGTGTGGTACGATGCCATATAAAATGGGTGGTTGCCTGGGGGCCCATTCTCTATGTTATGTGCCTTGCCTCACAGTGGAGTCCCACATCGAACGAGCCCTCAGCCAGCCACCCTCTTTATATGACATAGTCCACTACACACACAATTATAAGCAAACGCCACATCTCATTGTATACACACGGGCGAGATACTGTACATAATGATCTGCAATAAATCTAAATGTGTGAAATTATAGGGGTCAGGGATGACATCTGACATCATTAGGCTCTTTTTTTCCCCCTTTTTGGGCCATTGCAGCTTTCCTCGGCAAAATCCTCACAGCTGTAAGAGACCCCTCGGCATGGCAGCCCATCAATAGTTGCAAAGGAATGCGTGCGGGATGATGGTATGATTAATATGCTTTGTGCCCAGTCGCCTTTGTTTAGGTTTTGCCTCCATGGGATTGGCGGGTTAATTGGAAAGGGAGGCAGAGAAAGGGTTACTATGCATTTGTTTGTGTTTGCTCATTCATGTATGGATCACATGGTCGTGTAAATGCGCGCCTTTGGTCCCGATCTATATTGGGCTCATGCTGAAAGAGCCTTAAAAGACAGGGTGTGTGTGTGTGCGTGTGTGATGCGTTGTCTCCATTAGCACATAGATGACGTCGATACTGTAGGCTCCAGTGTGTTTTACCGCCGCGCCTTCATCACTGCCTTTCATCACCGCTGCCAGCCTCTCAGCTCCCCCCCCCCTGCTCTGCTCTGTTCTCTCAAAGTTGCGTGTGTGTGCGAGAAAGATAGAAAGAGCAGCATAAGGAGAACGCGAGCGTGTGTGAGGAGGAGGAGGAGGAGGAGAAGGTGTGCGTCGCCGTGTACGTTGATGGCACTTCACACAGCAGCGTGTGTCCTGGCTTTGATACAGTACGAGCACGCCGTACTGTAAGACTAGGGCGAATAAAGACAGCGCGCTGTTTGAAAGAGGAGGTTCAGCGTGCTCCTCTGTCAGCAAGCTTTGGGAGGGGATCCTGTCTAGAGAGGAGCCTTGAATATTTTGTGAGGCCCCGAGTGTTCCTCGATACCTCCAGAGGCAGCAGCGTTTCTGTCTGCGATTGTGTCTCTGTGTTTGTGTACTTGAGGCACGTGGGAACAGACTCCTTACGCACTACAAATGAGCACCTTATCATCAATCGGGTCTTTCACGCTCATGTGAACTTTATTATAACAGATACTTGCATACGCTCAGAGGCGTTTGCACACATGCATGGCGAGCGCTTATGCACACACACGCACGCGTTCAACCACACGTATACAGCCCTCCCTCCAAAGCTGCCACAGGTGAGGAGCAGTTGCATCAAAGGCAGCTGTCTTTCATCGTACTTTATCTCCATCATCTTTGCTTCGCTTTCTTGGCTCTGTCACTTCACACATTTCTTTTTCTTTTTTTTTTTCTTTTGCTCATTCTCTTGTGCTTCTCCCTGTTCTCCTTCTTTGTTTCCTACCCAATCTCTTTCTCACCTTTGCCTCTCTCTCTGCTCTACGCTACCTGCCAGGGAGATTCTCCTCCAAAGAGAAGTGATGTTTTTTTTTTCTTTCTTTTTTTGTTTTATATTCATCTCCCATTTTTGGAGAGTTCACTTTTTCTTTCTTTTTTTTTTCTTTTTTTGAAATGCCGCCTCAAAGGATCCATATCACAGGTTCTTCTCTGTCCACCAACCTGCACAAAAACCCACCACCACCACCTCCCGTCCCCTCCACCTCCCACCCCCCACCCAATCCATCAGACAGCAGCAGACAGCCTCGCCGACTCCTGCCTCATTTCTCATAAATTAGTCTTACCTCTCACACACTTTCTCTTTTGTTTCTTGCTCTTACTCATTCCATTCTCCCCATGCCCTCTACCGCCTCCCATCTCTCTCTGGTCCTCACATTTCATTTTTCTTCCTACAAATGCCACACAGCAGTCCCTTAAGAAATGTCATTTCTGTCTTCTCCTTTTGTTCTGTAATTTCTCCGTGTCCCTCCTTTTTCTCTCGGGAATTCATTTATCGTTCGCTGTTCTTCTGTCCCCAGCTCTCTGATCTCTCTGTCTCAGTCTCACTCTCTTATGTCTGTCTCTCTGTCTTTGTCTCTGACACTCCCCCGCTCCATTTCTCTTTATTTTTTTTATTTTTTTTTCCCTTCTCTCTTTTTCTCCTCTCTCTCACACACACACGCGCAGTTAATTCGGCACAATTCTGAAATGCCATATTGCCGTGAATGTTAAATGGTGTATTTTTGCCAAATTATAGTATTAATGATGACACAAAGGAAGATAAAGGAGATGGAGGACTGTAAATGTCTGCCAAAATATGTTCCATGCTTGCATAAACGTTGAAAGGTATTGTTGGCCATCTGCCTTTCAGCAGCTTTTCTTTTTTTTAGTTTCACCTCATCTCTTTTAGTTTATGTCCATTGATGTAGACTTTAAATATCTGAATTACAGTGTTGGTGATTTATTTGTTTTATCATGACTGATGGATTGAAAGGTCCAACATCTCCAATTAGATTAACGTAGCTCACCACCAAAAGCAAATCAAATTGCAAAGAGTAACCAACGAGTAAGAAGATATCTGGGAGGATTTTTTAAAAACTATTAATATTTAAACTTGCAGGCTGATTAATAGCAGCTCAATAAGTATTTAAGGTTCTTTTTTTCATGGAGTTAGAGGTAGTGCTGGTCAAGATTGCAAATTAGCTCCCACACTCACTTTGCATAGCTAGCAAGCACAGGATAAAAAAAGTAATTTCAACCCAGAACAATTGTCAGTTATCTTTCCCCTCTGGTATTTGTGAGATAATCCTTGTCACAGACAGAAGCACAGATCTAGCTTGGATGCTTTAGAGAAAATTGGTAAGATGTATCACAGAAATTCAATGTTTCAAATTTGATTCTGATTCTTCTGTGCAGGGGTAAACCATCAGACGCCGCACACATGCTCCCAAGTGGTCGGAGAACCAATTTGTTAGGCCTCTGACAACAGACGAGCCGACAATACGAGAACACACAGGTCTTACCCCTGATGTTAAAATGCATTTGTCAGATTTGTGTGGGCCAAATTTATTTATGTTGAGTTGACCAGCATTTTTTTTCCCCGTTCTTTCTGTTTTTGCGGTAGTTGAAAAAGCATCTCTTTATTGAAATAACACACTTCCATTAAACAAATTGGCTCATGCGTGGTCACTTCTGGGCTAATCTCAAATTCGTTGTGCAAAAAACCCCACAATTTAATAGTTTTGATGCCAAATATGAATCCAAGATAGATCCTATAGTGTTAGTGCCGAGTTAAAGGTAGCCTAACTCTGCTTTTCATGCACTGCTAGTGTATCTTAAAGAAGGCTCTACAGAACACTTTATGCAGCAGCGTATTATAAAGCCTTCCCTCTCTGTCTCCCAGCCTTTTTTTGTCAAACCAGAAGTGACTCTTCCCTGGTGGATCTTGGTGAAAAGATTCCACTTGAGAACAGTTCTCTGGCGTGCAGGCATGCAGGCACTTGTGTTCCATCAAAATGCTAATAATATCAACTGCAATATCCAGGGCAATATTATTGTAGTGCTAATTGGTGAAAAAAATTGTTGATAGGAGCACCTGCCCACCCCACTACTCAATTATTTTTAATTACAATGGCCGTAATAAAAGGGAACAAATTGTGTAATGATCAATGTTTCTTCAGTGAGGTGACAGTTTTGCTCTTATTTGCTTTAGCACGGCCATGTGTGGCTCCTTTAGATGGCAGGGAGACACGGTAGTTGTGTTTGAGTCGGGGCGGCTCTAAGTGAACGTGGGCCCTCAGGAGAGGAAGTTCTCTCCCCTTGGTTTTATGCAGCATGATTTATTCATCACACCACATGTCTGTAGAAGTGGTCTGGTTCACATGTGCTGATACGCGCTGTGTTGCCCCACACCTCCTTGCGGTTTCACACTTGAGAAGTTCGCTTCGTCATACATGTGTGAGAAGGAGAGAGGGAGAAAGATTTGGGGGGGGGAATGCAAATTGAGGAGTATGAATAGTGTTGCACTAAAAAATAAATAATTGCAGAAGATTTGTTGAACCAAGTGGGAGAGGAAAATCCAGTATTTCGAAACAATCCCTGTCAAATTAACTTTTCCTGCAGCGGTGGCTAGTGATAGGGGGTAATTAATAGCTTCTTTTTGGTAGTTCTATCCTAGTGTGTGTCAGTTTTTCTGGCTGCCTTGAAAGTGATAATGCTCGCCGGCTGTTGCCCCTGGGGACTGCTCCATCTTATTAACTTGTCTTGGGAGACGGGACTGCCATGCCGCCTGCTTTACTGCCTGCAGGCATGAAGAAGGACCACTAAGGCCTCCGCTCTCCTCCCCTGCCCCAAACATTCAACGCTCGCTTTATTTCTTTGTATTTCGCATGTGGACGGGTGTGTATGAACTCGCATATCATCTGACACAAGAAGGGAACAGTCAAGAGACGATGATTAAATATAATCACTTAGTCTGTGCGGCGGATCATATGTGCAGTCAGAGGCTGAAGAGGGTACATCCAGTTAAGGAAAGGCTGGTTGTAAGCTAAGGATGCTCTGATCCAACATGAACATTATTATTATTATTTAAAGTAACAAGAGGCCACAAATTGCTGCTGCAGCCTGCCATGACAGAATACATTTAACTGATAGCAGAAAACTGCACATTTTATGAAGATATTGACCAAAAAAAAACCAACCCAGTATTTAATGTGGATTAGTCATGTTATTGGCTGATACCTCTTCAAGGTCAGTGCATCCCTAATGCTGTTGTGAGTGCAGCGTAACAAGCTTCAGATCAACATTAAAGACTGTGGAGGTCATCCATTGGCATAAACAAGCCACATGACTGATGATTGATTGGACACATGGACATGCAGCAGTTAGGCCTACAGACAAACTAATAACAGAACATACATGATCCTTAAACCAAGCATTCTGACAGGAGGACCTCAGTCGGATGTGTGCAGAAATGCACCCACCCCCCCACCCCCCACCGACACAATGGGCTAGATTTGACCTTGGTGCCTCTGGAGCTTTACTGACCATTGGACATAACATGTTGCTAGCTCTCGATCACTCACTTTCTACACTAAGAGGATGCCTTCACGCTGCACTTGTGCTTCTGTAAGCTGTTGTCACAGCCGGGGGGGGGGGGGGGGGGGGGGTTGAAAGTACAGGGAATAGGATTGGCACAGACAAGCAATATGACATGTGAATAGAGATCTATTCAAGACACCTGAACAAAAGCTTTGTGTCTTTCTCCAAAACTCTGATGTGGAGGGAAACACGTTAGATCTAATGTGTGACTGAACATGCTCAGCAGCCTAAAGCCCCCAAATCCCAAATTGGCTATTTACTTTTCTTTTACCTTTTTTTTTTTCTTTTCTTTTCTCCAGACCCTTTTCTTTTTAGTATGTGCCTGTTTTTTTTTTTTTCTTTTTCATTATTTTTATTTCTGGGCATCTTTCATAGTGCCACTTCTGATAAAGCACAACATCATCTAGTGCTATGTTTTCTTATGAGCAGGAGGAAGACAAATGACAGCGCAGCCTGTTAATTCTCACACGTAAGGATCGTCTGAAATGACACACTATATATGAAACGAGAGCTGTAGCACAACATGGAATTTAAAGTAGCCAGAAATGTAAAAGCAACCCACTAGGCTGCTGTTTACTTAATGTTGAGCTGAGTTTGTATTTGCTGAGAAAATCAATCTTAAAAAGATTTACCAAATGTAGACAAATTAGCCAGCATAAATTAGCCAGAGCATATTCATTATGCCTATCTCTCAGTGGAATACAGCGTACACTGCAGTGTCTTTATCTTTTAACAGTGCTATCATAAACATAATCATGTATTTTTCTCTTGAAGTCTCAGATGGCGGTAAACACTGGCTCTCAGCTGTTTTATAATATTTACCCTATATGCAAGTACATACCAAAGGATAAAGAAATGATGGTGTGTATGGGTGTATTGAAGAGACATATTGCATTTGTTTTAGTAAGCCTAACCTTAGTTTGAGCCTCTCTCTTTGAGCTCATTTTTTAAAACCACATCTTATCCAGCTCGTGTTCAGCTTCCGTGTTATTGTCCTGTCTTTCATGCATCAATAGATGGATTATTATACATCCCTATTTGTAATTGGAGGGCAGGTTAGACAAGAGGATAATTAAAATAGTGTGTGTTGCTACTCCCATCTATTTTCTGCTACTGTCTTGACGCGTGTGGCTCGGTGTTGTTTCTGTGCCCTCCTTTGTCCTCCAAGCTAATGCTGTTGATGTGGCACTTACTGAGGACACACCGTCTTGCTGACAAACACACACACACACAAACACACACACACACACACACACACACACACACACACACACACACACACACACACACAGCAACACTCCCACATACACATTTATGGTAGAACTTATCTGCCATAGCAGAAGGGTAATGTGCTAAATATTACAGTAGATTATAATGTTATTTAGGATAAGATTTATAGTGGATGGTTAATGTGATTTTGAGTGAAGGAGCATAGTAGTGCTGATTCGTTGAATGACACAAAATTGACAACCATCTTGATTATCAATTAATTAGTTTTTTTGCAGGTTCCAGTCTGCTGCTTTTTTTTTCTTTTTCCTTTGTTATTTTATATTTGAATACTCTTGGGTTTTGGATGGCTGTTCAAACCAATCAATCAATTTTACTACATCACCTTGGGCTCCGGAAATTTACAACGGACATTTTTCACAATTTTCTTTGACGTGTGTTAGATTAATCGATTAATCAAAAATTAAACATAAACATTAGTCGCAGGCCAAAAGCAACACTATTGCATTATTGTGGGTCTGGGTGTAACTTTTGCATCTTAGACTCCATGTATAATCCATCTAATGAAAGCCACAAGCATTAAACACCAAAGGATTAGTCTTTCCTCAGGAAAGCTCACACTGGAGATAATGTTAGAGCTCAAGCAAAGGACAATATCGCATGGGCCGACAGGTTCGGTTCCCAGCTGGCAAAGACTGACCATGCTAGGATAGTAGTATGGCCTCCAGCAAGAGGAAAATTGGAATGACTGTGGCAAAGTCATGGATACAACCAAGGCATGAGCAGGGAGCCATGTGTTTGTTTCTGTGAGTCTGGAGGCCAGTCCTCATTATAGTGGCTGGTAAAATATTACAGTTCAGCTGACACTGTCTAAGTGAATTGTCCAGAACAGTTTTGACAGCTAGTGGAAGGCAAGCCTAGATTATGATGGATGATGACAACAGGGGTGGCGCAGGAGGAGCGTTGATGTGTTTTGTTGCTCATGCAAGAGCTAATACGTACACCTAATGTGGGACGGTTTTGGTGACGGCGTGCAAACACACACAAATGGAGATGGCTGATGGGTATGTTAAAATGTTGTGTAAAATGATGCAGTGCAATTTTTCATACCTACAGAATTCATTCAGGACCCTGTCGCTAGCCTCACAGCCTCAAAAGTTCCTCAGAAAGGAATTTCTGTGTTTTATTTTCATGTGAAAATACAAAAAAATGTTTTATTTTTGTTTACCATTCTATTTCTTTTTGTGATACTACTATTGTGTTATTGAAGCTCGTTGGTTGCCAAACCTGAACAATTAGATTTCATTCCTTTCTTGTTTCGTATATAATTTTATTTTATGAACATGAATAGTTTGCTGGCAAGTGAAAAAATTAATGAGTTGATTGAAGAAAAGTTGATTACAGTCTTTCAAAGCCTCTGTCTCTTTTTTCCAAAAAAAAAAAAAGCAATGTTACAATTTCAAATGAAATATCAAAGCAGCAAATAAAAAAAAATAGAAAGTTTGTTTTTCTTGGTGAAAACTAAACAGCTGCACGACTGCTCACCACCACATGAAACCTTCATTTTTCAGAGGTCAGAAAGTCGCTTGCACTGTGTACGAGTGCAGTGTGAGAGTCCAGAGTAGTTTACACAGCACTGAAGCATGGAGCATGAATGCTGTTTGAATAAAGATACATATACAAAGTTATAAATAATCTGGTGGGCTTTGAAGTTGAGAATGAGCCTTTTATGATGAGGTTAAGTCATGGGTAGGTCATATTGCGTAGGCTAAAACAAAAGAATACAGCAAACATGTGAATCAAGGGATGAAAGGATAATCTACCTCTTAAATCAGGTAATCAATTTGATATGTAGAGCACCTTTTTCTACAGATTAGTGCCAATCAAAGTGCTGCACATGAAAAAATAGATAAATAAAATGGATATAAAATAAACTATGTTTCTCCTTTACATCTACGTGGCTGCAGATGCCTGTTTACAATAAGGAAGGATCACAATATGAGTTGACTAGCACAAGCAAGCCCAAAATGACGTAAAGTTTTCTTTCTCCTGCCCTTCCTTGGAGCAGATGGGACAAGGAGAACATTTCATCCCCAGGTTCACTGGTCCTTTGGCTTCTTCTGGCGTATCCAATCCATCTCCCAGTAGTCACTCTAGCCTCTGGGTTGTTGCCCATTCTCCCTTCCCTCTTGTCCTGCCTCCAAAACACTGACTCATTCACTCAGTCCCTCTCTCTCATCCACTCTCCTCTTCCCAATTTGGCCACCAGGGAGGTGTGTGGCACTGGAGCAAGCATTATTGATAGAGCATCTGTTTAGACATGGTGCAGGATCTGTGGCATGTGGGTGAGCAGCTGGGGGTTCGAGCAGGGGAGACATTATGTCATATTACATATCTTGAGATGTCTCGTTCACTTGTATGCGTGCCCATTTCACAGGCACACGCTCCCACAGACACAAACACATGCCACCGCCGCCGCCATCCACACCAAGACGATTGTGGTTTTCATTTTACTTTAAAATGTGAAAACTCGGGTTGTTTCCATACAAGCATGGCTTAAATAATTTATAGGCCATGTACACTAGAAGTTGTCCAGTGTCACTATATACTGTGCAGCAGCAGCGGTTACAAAAGTCAGTTTTAGAGGCTATTTCACACCCGGGAGCCAGAGGCGAATATTCTGGCATCGTGGCTTTATTGGGGCAGCCAGACAGACAGAGTAGCCCTATCCAGATAATCACCACACATCTCTTCTAGATAGCCCAACTTGTCAGAGCTCACCCAGCACACTGCCAATAGATTTTCATCCTTGGCAGCTGATGAAACAGAGGATTTTATGGTATTTTACACGACACAAAAGTACTGTATTTTGATGATGTCACATGGAGGATCTTTGTGGCAATGAAGTGGCAATATTTTCATCAGTTACTCGCTCTCCTTTCTTTGTTTCAGAGTGGTATTCCAATGTCTCATTATATGCCCAATTTCAGCTAGTGTTTGGTACTGTAACCTAGAACTAGTTTCAGGGTCAACTAACACTGAAAAGGGGGTAGAAGAAGTCTAAAACAAATAAGATGCTACGTGAAGCTATATTACCTCATAGGATTTTAAGGGGCAGTTTAACATGAACTAACCAAACACACTGTTGATTAAAACATGTAATAAAATCATCATCTTTTTTCTTTTTCTTTTTTTTAACAAACTTGTCAACAGAAACAAATACAAGACTCTTTGATGTCCTTGTGATTTTAATTAAGTGAACAAATGCTGCTTTAAATTGGCACTGTGTGTCTACAATATATAGCTTAAGGCTACGTTTACTGTAGTGTGAGCTTGACTGATATTGAGCTACAGCATATATATATTATTAGAGCTTCAATTTCTGGCAATATTTCTGACCATCTGCTGGCCTTTACTTTTTCACAATATTTATTTATCTTCCAGTTTCAGCTTTACTCTTTCCCAGCATCCTCCTGTTGCTTAATCTGGCTGCTCGCTTGTGGCGAGGAGGTTGAAAACACATGGAAAAGTGACACATATGCACACCATTTATGTCTTTTTCACAGCTGAAGTTTTGGCATGTCGTCGCAGGTAAAGCACAGGTTTATTTAAAAGCTTATATTAATAATGGCTACATTCCATTTAAGTGCTCCAGCTGTGCTTATATTATGTACTATTATGTATTAAGTGAGACATTGGTTTTTGTTACACCTGTGCTGTTCTTGTTAAGACGGCGATGTCTGCTGTGCAAAAAGGTCTATTGTCAGAGTTCACCCACAGTCCACCCACACTGGAATTACATTGCTTAACTGTTTCAGTACAGACCATCATCCACCCTTCACTGACACATTTATGATTCTTATCTGTACAAATAGTTTGGTAACATAATTCTCAGCATAGCTACACCTAACTTCCACATGGTCAGAGGTCTATTCAACCAGAATAACTTGAAACACCTGTGTGAGTGTGAAGGACCTTTTAAATTCTCCACACACCCCCTGGTACGCTCACACATATGTTGTTTTTTTTGTGTGATTTTGTCTGATTAGAGCTCTTCTTAGTGCGGCATATACACACTGTGATTAATTGACATCTCCCTGACTGTCCTGTTAGGATGAGGCAACTTCTACTTTTATGATTCTTTTGAGTGTATGGAGTTTGGTGACTTGCCAGCATCGCTCCACCTAATCCTAAAGAATCATTCAAAACATTTGGATTGATGTGCAAGGCCTGAAAAGAGGTGAATTGCTTGGTCATGATGGATGTTGCTCCCAATGCACCTGCTCAACAAATTTAAGTAGTAAAAGCCAGCCCTGTGACACCCAATGTCAAACTGACTTTTATCCCATCAAATATGGATCAATACACTCCTTATCGCTCACCCATTCTATTTCATTCTGGAAGAGACCGGGCCTCATGCAAGAAAATGTTCATATTCTTTCCTAAACTTTCCTTCTTTGCTTAATTATGTGAGGTTTATTTATACGAGTGTCCCAGGTCAACAACGAGCTCCCTTTAACTGTACAAACATGTCGTAAATCACTCAGTTTAGTCTGATCAATTCCACCTGCTCGTGAGTAGGTGAGCATTCATGAGATGCAATCGTTTGCATAATTGATGCCCCTAAAACTGTCAAATACGAGTGAGACTACTTGTTCCGCTCCGTTTGTGAGCCAGTTTTATTCACAGAAATGTTACCAAAGAGTAAAAATAATTTCACACGGCAGAGCTTCAAGTCCTGCTTTCAGAAATCAGCAGACAAAAACATAACAGGTTTGGTGGCTCCACTAGTCATATTAGATTAGGGGTCTCGGAACAGAAAATGTAGCTGCCAGCAGCGTGTCTTCAGAGCAGTGCAGTACAGTGACAGAATTAAAGAGGGAATGCATTAACATGAAGTTACTGCAGATGCTAAAAAATTGACTTTCTAGAGTAAAGTAGTCAATGATTAATATGGGAGGAGGTGACACAGATATTGGAGGGGTAGAGTAGTAGTCAGGTGTAAAAGGAAAAAAAATTTAATTTGCTTAGCTGATATTTGTAAATTAAGATTATTAGGAAAAAAATATCTATATCACAGTTAGAAAATTAATTTAGCATTAAATTTGTTTAGTTATATATTTTATTTTAGTTAACTTCAGTATCATATGTAAATCCTGCATTCATTCAGATTAGAATTGTCAAGTCAAACAAGTGAGGAAATGTGAAGGAATACAAATCTGTTCATACGAGCGGTTCTTGCATAAGCCCCATTGTTAGATAGTGTAGTGCATACACAGACTTTACCAGTTTGCTGCAGTGATAAATACAAGATAATCCAGGAAACTGTCAGCTTCTAGGAAAGTGTACATAGAGAGGAAAGGTTCTCTCTGTGTACACTTTCCTGAAAGCCAACAGAAGTTGGATATTTGGGCCGAGGCTGATATCAATATTTGAGACTAAAAACTTTCTGGTAACAATTTATTGACCAAAATTCCCTTTTCTGTTAGCAAGGATTCCTCACATTTGCCAATCAAACAGGTGTGACAAATATGTAAACCAGACTACAGCTACAATATGCTACTTCTGCTCACTCACATGCCACACCATATTGTGAACAGTTGGGGATGCTGGATAAACTGTAATGATGACAAGTTTTCAAAATGAATCATTATATCCTCTATTTTTCCCATGAGAATAATCAGCAATCACCCATGAGACAAAGAGAAGCCTATATCTGCTGATAATATTACATATTAGTATATTACTAAGGATGTTGTGGTATGCTGTTGATAATATATATCAGCTTAACCCTAAAGTAAGTCACAGGAGGAATATCACAAGGATGCAGTTTGTCAAATATCAGGTGTGTTTTTCTTACCATATTGAAGGGCTATTTCCTGCATTTTGAATTTGAAGGGAGCAACATCATGGCCTAAGTATGTAAATGGATCGGTGCACACCTGATCTCTGCCACTCAAAGCAGAGATCAGGTGTGCACAATCATTTCATCAAATTGAAAAGCCGTCATTTTTAAGCAAACAGATTCACTGAAAAGGTGCAGGTGCAAGTCCAGATGAGGAGTCTAAGTAATTACACCCCCTTTCCCTGCAGCTCAGCTTGTTTTCTGAATACATATGTTTCAAGTATTTTATTTGCGCATGACATGTGCATGAACATGTAATATCTTTATCTAATAGTCTTATAATGTCAGTAACTTGTGCTTATCTCTGCACACACAGTTCAGTCTTTGTATCCTGTAATGCTGCTGAGTCTCATTAATTTCATTTTCATCCTTGTATGTTTTTTCCCCCTATTTTAATTTGTACAAAAATTCCAAATAGAAATACCAGAAATTATTATTCTTTTTTTTTTCAGAAATAACGATGAGACTGCCTCTCATATAAATTCCATTCAATTTCTACTCAAAAAGAAAACCGGCTAGACGTGTGTGTGTGTGTGTGTGTGTGTGTGTGTGTGTGTGTGTGTGTGTGTGTGTGTGTGTGTGTGTGTGTGTGTGTGTGTGTGTGTGTGTGTGTGTGTGTGTGTGTGTGTGTGTGTGTGTGTGTGTGTGTGTGTGTGTGTGTGTGGACGGACAGAGCAGCAATATTAATACATTTATACAACATTTCAATAAAAAGCCATGATGCACCAGAGTGACAAAACAGTTGCTGGCCCGCCTTTAATTAGGTATCATAAACGTTCGAATAGTGTCTAATTTAGCTCTACTGCAGAGAAGACAGGCCTTTATTTCTCATCTCCCCTGCTTTATACGTGTGTGGGTTTCACAACATTTCAGCAAGAAGCCCCTTTATTGTCTGATCTGATTCCATTTTCTGTGTTAAATTGCTGCTGTCGATGTAAATGCAAAGCTAATCTCATGAAACTATGAAGCAGCTGCAGGCAGTGTTGTTCTTCACTATAGTAGCTTAACATTTATGTAGAAAGGTCGGCTAAGTAAACTAACTTAAAGTTAGTTAGTGAAACAAAATCAACAAATGTACACTTTTTTTTGTCACTGGCCTTCATTTGTTTGTACAGAACACACCCTGGGCAATTATATAAGTCCCAGACATTATTTAAATAACAGTTTTTACCCCAGTGTTATGGTAATCATTTCATGCCCTCTTGAGAATATTTGCATGGCACTGGTTGATGGAATCGCACATTGATTAGCATCTAATTTTACAAAGTTTTGTAAATTTGCCTAAAATGTATGCAACTTTTGGATTGAAATGACCCGTTGTCCATTCCACGTGACAATGGCAGCCCAGTTTGCATGCTGTCCTGACTGCAGACGCTCTTAGTGGTCAGCTATGGGGTTTACGGCCAGTGACAGAACTGTCTTCCATGCCATTTGTTGTGTCTGACCTTTAAGATGATGAAGCGCAGGGAGAGTGACCCCTGGCAGGATTTGTTCAAAGAGCAGCCTCTTGGTAATGGGGGGTCCAGAGCCTGGCAGCATGCTGGGGGATTGATCAGCCCCTTACTCAAAGGCCAAATACAGAAAGCCTAGCCAGAGGAGAAGGCCATGCAGGACGTGGAGCCATCCTCTGCTTTGAAGCCTTCTCCAATACCTCAGCTGCTTCACTGCATGAATAAACATGCCTAACTTCTATCTGCTAAAGCTGCTCTTCTGTCCCTTCCTTCTTCTGTCCTCTTCTCTCCGGGAAGAGCTAACGGCAGCACTGCTGCAGACGGTATGATATGAGCGGAGGTCACAAAATCCTTTCTTTCCTCTTTTTTCTTTCTTTTTTTTTTGTCGCCTTTTCACTCTTCCCCTCCTTCTCCCTCTTTTTTCTTTTCTTAGCTCGCTCCCTCTCTGCCTGCTTCTCGCGTGAATACTTCCTGTGCTCCAGCCTTGTTGCACAGGATTAAATCCACTCATTTAGAGCTTGCATTGCTTCCACAGATGTCAGCTTTGAGATTGAAATGAGCACCCCCTTCTGCAAAGAGGCCTGGTTAAAAAGGAAAATTCAGAGAGGGGAGGAGAGAAACTAAACAGAGATGCAGAGTCTTTTCAGTACCACAAGTGAAGCCAGAATGTGGCTTAACATGTGTGCAGTTGACCAAGGGCTTCAGTGAGCGAGTGTGGAAATACTTTTGATAATCAGTGACTACAGTGGTGCTGAAAAAAAACTGTCATTCATATCATGTGTTATCACTGGATCTGCAGATTTTTTACTTGTCTGACAATGTCAATGACAAATAAAAGGACATTAAATACAAACACTCGTACTCAGGATGTACCAATTTTTGCAATAAATGGGAAAATGTGCTGCTTCTTTGCAATATGGCACATCGGCGCATCCTGACATGAAGCTGCGCAGTCCTTCAATAGAAAATCATCACAGCCTCCCGGAGCTTTGAGAGTCCTTACAGTCGCCCTTTGCATTTAAACTAAAATGAGATCGCGACCTTCCTTTACCCTTCTTCAGGTGTTCCTTTGGAAGAGCTAACATAAAAGACAGACGCAAATCAATGAGATGAATAACTTCAACAAAGACATCCCGTAAATAAGCAGCGGTTGTGGTCGTCCGTGGAGCTTTCTCATCTATGCTAATCACTGCCCAAAGGCGCTGATGAAAGGATATTCTGAAGTTATGAAGATGCTGCACTGTGTTCAGTTTATCGTTTGATTATATACCCAATTATAGTGCAAGTAAGCAATTAAACGAAGGCTGGGCGTTGCAAGCATATTCTGTTTGCAATTGAACGGTGCTGCTGTACTTTGAGCGCCCCACAGCTCTAGTTTGATGAAAGAAGGGGGCGTTCGTGAAGCAGCGTAGCCCGTCTTGATTACAAGGGTCAGCGGTATCAGAGTTAGATCACCACACGTTGCTCGTCGAGTCCGTGATGTCATGATTCGAGCTGTCACGTGCATATGTGTGTGATCGTGAGCATGTCGAGTATGGTGGGGGGGGGGTCTCGGTCTTGTCTTCCCCCTAACGCCATAACAGCATCTGTAAACACAAGTGGCAGTTGCACCTCTAAGCATTTGGCTCACTCAATGAAAGCAATCTCGACTAAATGGTAATGGGAGTCTGCAAAGTGGCATCATCAGTGTTCTTCATTTCAGACAAACTGGTACTGTGTCAGGCCTTTAAAAATACCCCTTGCTTTAATATTAATAACAAGCTGGCCATACAGCCAGTGAGAGGCCTATTTCTCTTAAATCAATTTTGCTTTGTACCCAATTCAGTGCTTTAAAGCCTTGTTGTTTGCAGAGGATTATTTTGATTAAATGCTATTAGTCCCCTCAGTAGATTCCCCTTCAGAGGCTGTGGTGGGAGGTGTCGGCATCCAAAACATCTTTCCAGATTTTCTGTTCAAACTAAAAGCTGCTCCCCATGTACAAACTTCTGAGTGCTTTTCCATCACTCGGTGTTCACTCGCTGCCCATTATTCCCCTTTTCTGATTCCCCCACTTTCGCCAGGAATGAGAAATGCTAATTAAGTTTAATGAAATTGATATCTTTATCAATAGGTCAGGAAACACAAAAGGTGCATATCTGTTTCATTCATTCCAAGTCCCACGTTGCTTCACACCTCAAAAGAAATTCATCACAGTGCCTCAAAGCCTTTTGGAAAGGCTTCTGCCCCCACCTCCCACCGCCTCCTCCCTGCATCGGTTGTTACTGTATGTGATAGAAATTGAGACATCCATTAAGCTTGGCCTATTGCTTGGCACAAAAGAGTCTGACATTCTTGAATGAAGAATCCCCTTGTGGTTCAAGCCTTTGGATCTCATTACACCGATACCCCGTTTGTACTAAAGAAATTCTATCAGTGTGAGCAATTATGTTCAAGTTGGTTTTTCACGATTTTATAACCCATATTCTAACCACTTGTCCTGCTGTCTAAGCCTCAGCAATGTTGATCTGACCTAGCTTGTATTTGTCCCTGGCTTCTTCATCTTTAGGTACTTCTGCTGTGTGTATTCAGCATATGAGATGTGCTGTTGTCTCAGTCCACACAAATGCAGTCTTCAGGCTAGTGCAGTGGTACAATGAAGAGGGGGATAACCATAGCTTAAGAAGAAGAGCTCTGTCATTGTTGTCAGTGGTTGTATCTGTTTCTTTCCTTTTTCTGTATGTTTGTTGAAAAATGTGTTTGTATTATATCATCCCAGAACACACATACGGTATACAGCTGTGTCTTCTCATAGAAACAGATCATATCATTGATCAGGTTAGGTTTTTTAGGATCAGTAACTTTATATCACTAATGTGTCGACATTGGATATTTCTAATTTTTTGAGAAAACAAGCATAATGCCTGATAGTTATGTCAGTTTCAGTTCATTTTTCTTTCAATAGACCAGCATCATTCTTCATCTCAAAATTTTTCAATGTGTTTAATCACAGCAGCTCTCCATGGCATAACATAAAGAACTAGCTTTTTAAATCCCTAGCCCTCAACCACACTGATTGGCAGCATATCGGTCTCAATCATTCGGCACACCAACTGGGTGATGGCCTAATAACAAAAGTTATAAAAAAAAAAGTTATATTGGTAAAAAAAGAAGCAAAAAGCTATGGAAAACCATGTGGAACAAGCTTCCATGTGGTTTTCTATCATTTGAGGTTTGATTTATTCTTCTCTTTATTTGTATAATTATATATCTCTTAATGACCCAACCTCTACTATCTGCACAACTGCAGTGAATGTAAATGCACTTAGATTCACATTTTCTTTCCCAGATTTTCTGGAAATGTGTGCTAAATTTAGATGGTAACTACTGATCCATCATTGTGCTTTCATCTTCTCTATTTGGTTAAACTACAGTCTAATTCACAGTATCCTTAGATGTATTCAGATAAGGTTAAATGTATGCATGTCAGGTCTGTGTAGGGTTTCACTGGTCGGTTTGCTATTCGGTCCAAAACTTTTGACCCGTGAGTACCTTTACTCTACTGCAAAATTAAATCATTAACAAAGTGCATGCAAATGGAAATAACAATTCCCCTGAAGTTTCAATGTATGGTAATGGTATATTAAATGGTATATTAGTCTGCATTTCCATTGAAACAGTGACCTCTGTGGTCTTGTATTGAATGTTATTGGATGATATTGGAGGTTTAATGTTGTGGGATGGATCATTTGGGTGGAGCTACAGTAACTCCATCATCAACCACAAACCAAGCGACAAGAGAACGTTTGTCGTATGATATTATGGATGGAGAGAGAAATGAAGATAAGCTCACAGAGAGATGGAGATGGAGAGAGCAGTTTGCCTTTACAGAATGGATTGAGCTTACAGTATCTGGAGTCAGCCCAAGAATGTTTATGACCCAGTTGCCACAGACTGCAAAAATAGTTACTGTAACTGCCCTAGTAAAGTGTCAGTGTTCAGCCTCACATCATCAACTTGTGTTTCTACAGTCACACATAGCTGTCTGAATCTGAATCTCGGCGACCATTACTTGACAGTTCTGGGTCACATGGAATAACCATGTTTTTACAGGTGTGAAAACTACAGAGGTCTCAATCATCAGCACCAAGTGTTAGGTCATGTGTGCAAAGATAATGATGGAGCATACAAATGCATATTGTTCACAGATCTGATTAACCATTAGCCTCTAAGCCAGTGATTTTAAATGTTATAATAATGTGCTAGTCACAGTGGTGCATGATGAAAATTGCTCAGCAATTGAAGAGAAATGTATAAATTGGCTCCTCTAGATCAGGACATAATTTTGTGGTCCAAGAGATGCATATTGGTAAGCAAGTAGAGATTTGACTCTGGCACAATTTATTATACCTATGCTCAACTGCATTTCAATGGGAAACATTCTACTCATTATTTCACTATATATGTTTATAATGACTGAATTTACTCGTCCTCGTTACTTGTCTTATTTGTTCCATTTCAGGTATGTTGTTTTTAATGTATTGGCCACTTAGGATATGTTAGTGTTATTCCTGTTGACAGTGTGTCTTATACATGCCCCCATCTTAAATGATGCTTTCACATGAATGCATATTATGATAATTTAATACTCTTTGATACATAAGTACATTTTGCTGCCTCTTCCATACTTATTATTTTTTATTAAGGTAAAAAGTATGTGCATTATTGTATTGATACGTTTACTGTACCTAGGTAAAAGGTCAGAATACTTTACTACAGTACCACTTCTACCACCACATCTTTGTACAGTAGATCAGTAACAATGATCTCAAATAAATCAGGAGATCTGTTTAAATTTGGCAGTAAAGCTTGTATCTATGATCTGTTTACACCATAGAGACACTGGCAACTTTTAAAGAAGGCTGCTCAGACGATCTTTACTGATGATCAGGAGTGTCTTTGTCAGGTTTGCCCCATAGAAGGATTTTCTTCCATCTTGAGAAAAATTGGATGATATATTCAGTGAAGTCCTTGTTCTCTATACCTCTACAATTTTACCAGCATGCAACTTGAATAGAACCAAAACCATATACTTTCTGTTTATTAAAAAAGAATAGTAATTTTTCTTTCTTTAATTCTTTCTTTAATTCTTTCTTTCTTTCTTTCTTTCTTTCTTTCTTTCTTTCTTTCTTTCTTTCTTTCTTTCTTTCTTTCTTTCTTTCTTTCTTTCTTTCTTTCTTTCTTTCTTTCTTTCTTTCTTTCTTTCTTTCTTTCTTTCTTTCTTTCTTTCTTTCTTTCTTTCTTTCTTTCTTTCTTTCTTTCTTTCTTTCTTTCTTTCTTTGCCTTCATCATTGAGTGCTCTTTGTAGACCTTTATGGCTAACTGCTTTTAGCCTGCTGTCTGGGTGTTTGTGAGTAAGGGGTAGTCAGTCACTATCTCCATGCATAATTGCTTCCATTTAGTTGTTGCAAGAGCAGCCTTGTGATCATGTATAAGAATAGAAATTCAGTACAGTGCATTAGGAAAGTATTCAGACTCCTTCATTTTCAATGTATTTTCCCCCTCATTAATCTACACTCAATACTCCATAATGTCAAAGCCAAAACCGGATTTTAGAAATTTAAGCAAATTTATGAAAAAGGAAAAGCCGAAATATGTAATCCTATAAATCTTGTCCCTTTAAGGATAGTGCAGAGCATTTAAGTAGTTATATACTATACTATACTATCTACTATACTATACTATACTATACTATACTATACTATACTTTACTATACTATACTATAATATACTTGATATTTATCTAGATTTGATGAGGAGATTGGCTAAAGTGCTAAAGTAGACCCAACCCAAATAATAAACACAACAATAGACTGGCTATGTGTAAGGGAAATTAATCATAACCATGAAACACCCTAGGGTCACAGTATCTCGCAATGTGAAAGTCAACTAGCTAACATAACTAAGTATGTTGAAATCAGGGATGACGATGATATTCCAACTGAAGAGCTCTATAAAGAAATAGTCTACTGAGATCTACTTTGATATAGCTCCTGCTCTACAATGTCCTTTTTTCCTTTTGAGAACAACTGTTTGCCTTATTTGCTAATGTCATTAGCTTGCTAAGGTTACAGATATTGAGCTACTAACTCGCCATGATACCAAAGGTTCCCAGTTCTATGTTAGGTGTAGCCGCATATACTCCATCAGCTCTTGTTATTCAATGTTGAACTTCAACTCACAAACCTTATAAATATCCAGCTCTAACTTTGGTTTAACTCAAGAACTCATACAGGACATAACCACGGACAAAGGAAAACAGTAATTTAAACAGACAGTAATTTGCCATGCTCTCAGCACACTAAGGCAAAGTGGCATCAATAACTACAAACATCATTTAAAGGGACATAAATCTAGAGTTAACTACCTGGGTTACAATCACACTGATATAAGTATTCAGTCCCTTTACTCAGTACTTAGTTGAATCACCTTTGGCAGCAACTACAGCTTTGACTCTTCTTGGGTATGATGCAACAAGCTTTGCACTCCTGGATTTTGGGATTTTCTTCTCTGCAGATCCTCTCAAGCTCTGTCAGGGTGGATGGGGACTGTCAGTGGAAAGCCATTTTCAGGTCTCTCCAGAGATGTTCTATTGGGTTCAAGTCAGGTCTTTGGCTGGGCCACTCAAGGATACAGAGTTGTCCCTAAGCCACTCCAGCATTGTCTTGGCCCTTCGGTCATTGTCCTGTTGGTAGATGAACCTTCAACCCACTCTGAGGTTCTGAGTGTTCTGGACCAGGTTTTCATTAAGTATGTATCTGTACTTTGCTCCGTTCAACTTTTCCTCATCCCAGTCCCTGCCACTGAATAACACCCCCACAGCATGATGCTGTCACCCCCATGCTTCACTTTTGGGATGGTATCGGGCAGGTGATAAGCAGTGCTTGGTTTCTCACAGTCAGATCTTGAGGTGTTTTTTTACAAACTCCAAGCAGTCTTTCATAGAAGAGAGGCCTCTGCTCTGCCATAAAGTCCAGACCAGTAGAGTGATTCAGTGATGGTTGTCATTCCATCTTTCTTTCAGCCAGGTTCTTGGTTTCTTGGTCACCTCTTTTACCCTTTAAAAGGCCCTTTTCCTTCTATTGCTCAGTTTGGCTGCTTTGCCAGCTCTAGGAAGTGTCCTGGTTGTTCCAAACTTCTCCAATTTAAGAATTATAAAGGCCACTTGCTCTTGGGAACCTTCAATGTAGAAAATATGTTATTGTAGCCTTCCCCAGATCTTCGCTGGACACAATCCAGTCTCTGAGCTCTGGGGGAGAGATTTTTGCTCTGATATACATTGTCATCTGTGAGACCTTATGTAGACAGGTGTCTGCCTTCCAAAATTCATGTCCAGTCAATACTCCATAATGTCAAAGCAAAAACAGGATTTTCCCATAGGTGGACACCAATCAAGGTGTAGAAACATCTCAAAGAGAAATGGGAGGCACCTCAGATACATTTCAAGTGTCATAGCAAATGGTCTGAATACTTATGTTAATGTGACTTTTCTGTTTTTCCTTTTAATACATTTGCAAAAATGTCTAAAATTCAGTTTTTCACTTTGTCATTATGGGCTATTGAGTGTACATTGATCAGGGAAAAAAGGAATTTAAACAACTTTAGTATAAGACTGCATCACAACAAAACATGAAAAACGTAAAGGGGGTCTGAATACTTTCTGAATACACTGTATTAGTATATTGTTGGGCACTAATGAGGGTCTTTTTTGAGGTAGATAGCGTTTGAAAGTACACTGGAGAGGTGCAAAAAGCTTTATTTATTTCACAAGCGCAGTCTGCGTTGCTATTGAGATACCTATTACCACTGTACACACTGCAACTGGGCATGTATTGACAACCTGGAATTGTGTCGACCAATATGTGTTAAAGCTATGGTCAGGGATAACGTCAGCCAAGTATTACTGAAGGCTTGAATAAATGACTGTGATTAGATCATAAATAAAATCAATGACATGGTACAAATCAGGGTTACAGTCCTCATATGTAATACACATGCTATAAATGTGTGTGTTTGTGTTTGTGTGTGTCTGTATGGAGACGGGGTGTCTCTTTAAGTAGGACAGTAGAAATTGATGGCCAACTCTGAAAGCTGACCTACATAGAGGCACAGACAAACTAGTTCCCTCAGCAATCATGCTGAGCCCAGTTGCTCTGCAGAAAATGCAGAGGAAGCAGACATATTGCATGTTACTGTAAACATTTAATTAAAGGACACTGTAGGTGCTTCTATCAATTTACAAATCTCTTCTTCTCATCATAGATGAGTAGATGCAAATATTGCCCCTCTATTAAGAGTTGTATTTTTCATTCTACATTGGAATAGTAAAATGTAGTTAATTTGAGGAAAGGATACTTTTGACCTTTGTTTGTTCCATAACCTCTTTTTCTGTGTTACAGGTACAATTTTCTATTTTCATTTTATAGAAATCAAGATTAATTTAGAAAGGTAATTGGTTGACCATAAATCCAGGATAGATGTCCAAACAATTGGTTCTGAACTGATAAGTGCAAACTCACCGGGGCAACACAAAATGAGAAAGGCCAAGTGTGAAGAAAACAGCAATCACATTGAAATCTAATTACATCAATTTACAATCACACTGTTTCTAATTGTTCAGTGATGCTTTATTTCATTCTGTTATTAAAACCTCCTGTGTGACATTTCTCAGTAATCAGTAATGAGATGTCCTTAAAATGTCCTCTCAACTAATAAGTTTCAGCATTTAAAAGCCTTGAAGCCACTGCTAAACAAACTGAAACGCCATGTGTGGTAATTGTGGGCCAATTTTAAGCCAGTTTTTCAACCACCTGGCGCTTTCATACAGCCACCTAGACATAGTCATCACCTTTCATGTTTTGGTCAAATTGAGGGTTGACATTGTGCACAATGTGCAGACCAAGTCCAGAGAGATTAGCATTGGTGAAGTCCCAAGAGGGCTTTTGGATTTGAACATCTTCACAAAATGTTGCATTGTATTTGATGGGTTTTTACCATCATCATTTTGCAAACAAAGCCACAGATGCCAAACTACATATATTTTGATAAATATAACAATCTATACACTTCCTACTAGAAATGTTGTTTTTTTTACAACAATAACCAGTACTCTTGATGCATCACTACATGGCAATGTTGAGCACAGCAAGCTAAGGCTGATGGCCCATTTGAGTAATATTGAGAATAACAGGGCTTCAATAGATGAGTCAGACACTTGTTACCTAGTGAAAAAATGTGCATGGCAGTTTTTCATTAACATTATTCAATATGGCCTCACACTGTGTTTTGTATTGCTACTTACCTAAAGAATTATGTCATACATGCAAATGGTTTTGTGGTTCTGGGTCTCTTCTTTTTTGTGGGCCATGCAAATGTGTTTGTTTTATTTATTTTGATGATTAATGCTCCTCCGTATTTGGGTCGAGACCATTACTGGTTCTATTTCTGTTTGGATCATAGGATGTTATCTGTCTACCAGATATAGTTCTGTTGTCACTTCTGCATACCTTCTTGTGCTAATTGACCTTGGTGCCCATCCTTCTTGGCGACCACTTCAATCCACGTAACAAGTCCATAATAATAGTGCTTATAAATAGTCCATATAAATAGCTAGATTAATAAAAGCAACGGGAAGTGTTTATTATTTTATTGACTCCAAGTCATGTTCTGCTTGTAGATTCTTATTGATTTAACGGTTTTGATTTTAGGCATAATGCTTAAGAAAGAAAAATATGGCGAAAGCGAGTTTTTAACCCTCTACACTGTACACATGCATTGACACATGTTTCATAACCAACCAAGTTATAAATAAAGTTATACATTTGCGACCAGTTCCAATTCAGAAGATCTAAATCCAACGAAGTCCCTGGGCACAATAAAACACAAGGAGGGGAAACGCATCAAGATAAATAACAAAATGTATTTATGTCAGGATCTTATTGGGTTAGCTATAAGATCACAACATATAAAGTCTTATCTTGTGGATGCCATCTCGTCTGAAATGGCACTCACTGTAATGCACACTTGAGGGATTAATTTTACATCATCCATCTTCATTTTTCCCCATGGACTCATATGCATCAAAGCAGTTACATTTATTTGTTTAGTATTTTTATTAGCTGGTGTCTTGACTTGTGATTAGGGAATCTGGGCTTGCTTATGGGACTTCATCTCTCTCTCTTTTTCCCTCAGTGTTTCTCTATATTAACCAGCAATAAAATAAACTCTGTTTGTTTAGTTTGAGATAAAGGAAAAATTGATAATAGGTTGATAACAATAATGTATAGGTGGATGTTGTATGCACTTGATGTGTCATCATATGCAAATATGACCATCTAAATGATGTATTTATTAGGTAGATGTTGAATACAGAAACATATTGATTATGATATGAATAGAAAGATTGTCCCTGATAATATATAACACTAACTACCTTTGAGTTGTCGGCTGTTCGTTTGGATACATAAAAGCATTCAAGGATGTCACCTTGGACTTTGGAAAACAGTTACCGACATTTTTCACCATTTTCTGAAATTGACCTAACTACTAATCAATTAATCGAGAAAATAATTGATAGTTAATCAATAATACAAATACTTGATAATTGCTGCTTTAGTTGAAAATACTGTAAGGACATTAACAGATTGGCCAAAATGACAGCTCTATTATTTCTGTCCCACATGATAAGACAAGAGACGTCTTCCTTCATTCTACTTTTCTATATTAACCAGTAATAAAAAATAAATAAAAGAAACCCTGTTTTTTTTCTTAACTTTGGGATAAAGGCGTAAAAGACACTGCTAGAAATTTTGACATTTAAGTTTCAGTATTTCCTCCAATTTACTCTTCCTCAGTTCTCTTTTCTCTGTTATATGTGCTCTGTGCTGTTAGAGAGTTCATGACGTTAGCTGTATTAAACAGGGGATTAACGCCCGGGGCTCTGGATCTCTAGTAATAGCAGACGGAAATACTGATCAAAGGCCTCAAACTGTGCCGTGGGTGTTCGGACTGCCTCTGTCTGCCTCTCTGCATTACAAGAAGATGGGGCTTCGGAAGCTGGGGCACACAGACAGACAGACAGACACGCAGTGCAGGAGCTTTCTGTATTCTAAGTCCTGATTGGACAGGTGAGGGTTTGATCATGCAGTTATTTAAAACTATCCAAGTTGGGAAAGTATAGGAGGAAGAGGTGTAGCCGCAGGTGTTTCCCCTATATTATCCTATATAACACAGCAGCTAAAATTTCACACAATCATCAAAATCAATGGGTTACCAATGATTTTCATTTGCACACTGTGTGAGCATGATAACGGCCTACGTTATCATAGAATTGCTTTTAGTCATCGACTGGCAGTAAATGTGCAGTATAGGCTACAGTGTGTCAGTTAATAAACCTAACCTGACCAAGCTGACTTTAATCTGTAGTGTGGAACTTTTGTGTCCCCCTTCTGGCAGTGAGAGTTATTACAAAAAGACTGTCACGCTTATGTCGTAGGCTCCATCTTAGCCTTCTCTGTCACTACTGTTGTGGCTGTAAAATGGTGGATAAATGGTTTTGAGTGTAACACAACCCGCGCAAAATGACTCGTTTCACAGCCACAATTTGATCAATTCGGTCTGATAACATTTGGAAAGTCTAGAAGAGCCACATGATAAAATTATTTTATTCCAACTCAAGTTAACAGAGAGCTAACTGGAAGTTAGCTGCTCAGCTGGCAGAGGCCTATACAAGCAGAGCATGGGCAGTATGCATTCATCTGACCAGCATGTATTTCACATCCATACAATGTGACAAAGACACGTGCGTGCCTGTGTGCATGCGTGCATATTTGTCTTTGTCTCTGCATGCATGTCAGGGGGGCTTTGTTCCCTTCATACTGTGTCCCAGAGGACACAGCTGACACTTCTCCCAGGTTGCCCCACTTCCTTACACTGTGTTGGCCAGTAGTCAGAGCTGCTCACCTTGTACTTTCTTACGGATTCTGGTTGTCAAAGAAGTTGCAGCAACTCAAATATCACTGAATATTTAATGTCCAAAACTAAGATTTTACTTATTTTCGTGTATTCTGGCATATATGAGCAATTTGGTGTGTAAATATCATAGTTTGTCATTGTATACTGAGTTTCTGGGGGTGTGAACATGCATGTGGGTGCCCTCTCATGTTAAATGATTCCCAATAATGACATCCCACTGGTGTTGGCAAGGAAAAGTCTATACACATCTCTTAACTAAAAGCCCTTTCACACCTACGTCATTTGGTCTGGGCTTTCAGACTTGTAAGTTTGATCTGAACCATAATAACAGATGTGAAACTGCCAAACCTTGGTCTGACAAAAAGAGTTGATGTCGGTTCGGACCAAACTGAACCATGGTTTGTTTCGTATCTAGTGTGAACATTTTTTTAGATTCAAACATTTTGGACAAATTATAGGAACTTCCAGCAGGCTATCTTCAGAACTGGAAAAAGGGAAAATGAGCATTGGTAGGATCAAGAAAAATGTGAAATGTGGTCCGACGATGCCCATTACTCATGCCTATAAAGATATTAAGGTATCAGGCTCATTATGTATACCTATAAAGGTATGGATAATGAGCTCTAGGTCTATGCCTTCTACATCAGCGCTAATACATTCAGTATGTGCCGCTCATTCTCTCTCATGTATTTATTGCAGTATATTTAGCTGCAGCCTTTAGGGAGTTGGGGGATGCCTGCTACACCCACAGCAGTTGTACATATATATTTCACCGTTATCTCTGCCCAGTGAGTGTTCATACTCTCACAAGCTGTAGATGTACAATCACCAGCAATAACTTAAAATGCTACTGATAATAATTCTCCTCCTACTTCTACTATCGTGTATATTTTTGACAAAAAACATCTGAAAGAACACATTAGGAATGAACATGTAACCCACAGATAGTGTAGTTTTTATAAAAATATATATCAACCGTAAGTAGATATTTTTGAATGTCTACTATGAGTAAGGTATGGAATTCAAACTAGTATTTAAACACACATATCATTGCTGTACATTGCATACAAGGATCCTGAATGCTGTTTGAAACCCCCTCTTGATTTTAGAGGTGCTACACCACTTTTCATGTCAAAGTCAACTTTGCTGCATCAATTTGCAAATTCTCTCATTATCTGCTTCTGGCAGAATCAGCTGTTTTCCAGGTTTATAGGGGCCAGAGTGAGTAGTGGGTGGGGTGGCGGGTTGAAGGGGTGGGAGTGAGAAGCTTTGGAGCAACAGAAGCAGAGGAACCTGGAATGAGTGTGAAATAAAGACTGAGTATGATGAAGCTGGTAAAAGGCCGCGAAAGTGGGCTCCCTGCCGATTCTGTGGAGGGATGAGATGAGGCCGAGCCCAGTTCCAGCTAATAAGTGTGAGCAAGTGCAGCCAAGAGGCATCAGCCAGTAGCCCTACAACACCTATTATCAGCCTTCCTATCAGACATCCATGTGTTTCCATTTACAGGGTATTGTTTAAGCTGTGGGAAGGGTCTTCATTGTGAGCGTGTTGACACCTCTCTCCTTGTGTCTGTCAGCGCTGACAGTCTTTAATAGTCTCGTGGAGGTCAGCCTCCTGCCATGTGTGGATAGTTGGAAGAGAAGGGCCAGGATACATGAGGACAATCTCGCTCTGCTGACACCCCGCAGACAGAGGATGGGAGAGAGGAATGCTTCTGTTGGTGCTATTTTGTGGCCTGTAATTGTCTGTAAGGTCTGTAAAATGGGATAGTAGAGCAAAGGACTGCACTGCAATAGCAGGTCCAGAGGTTCAGACAGTCCACAGGGGACTGACCAAGGAGGCGTGTGCGGAGCCAAGGAGAGAGAAAAATAGGGATGTTTGTTGTGTGGATTTTTTGTGTATGTGTACAGGACACATTCCAACTGTAGTTTACACTACAGCAAAATGTCTTTTTGTTCATTTAAACAGATCCAGTCATGGGTGGAAGGGCCCTGCTGGTGGTATCTGTGGTGATGTGGCTTGGCCCTGACCTCAGTGGATATAATGGTGCAGTGGAAAATGTCCTGTCAGTTGATGGAGGAGCTGCCTGTAGCTGCAGGAAGGAGTGTGGCGACAGGGGCCACGCGTGTTAACCTCCTTCCTTGTCACTTTTTCTGTCTCTCTGTCTCCCCCATCCACCCCCTTCTCCTCTCATCTTCACCTTTTTCTCTTTCCCTCTCCACCCCCCCCAGACTCCACTGCCTCTACCCCACACTACTCCGTGACAAATTACTCCTGGCGGTTGATTTGTTGGTTGTCAAAAGTGCCCCTTGCGCTGGCATGAAGGTGGGGTTTTCCTGCTTGTCGTCATCACTGGTCCCCATGTCCACACCCCACACCCCAAACCCACATCCCCACTACCCCCCTTCCTCTACCCCAACCTTGCACATGCGCAACGTGCTCTCGCCGCAATTCACTGTTGAGATGTCTCAGTGGAAATTGATATTCTGTCTCATAAGATCTCATTAGATTAGATGTTGTCTGAGTTTAATCAGCGCACACATTAGGTTTCCAGCCCCTCTTTTGACAGGACTGTTTTGATGAGTTCTAGCATGTGTCAGTAGCAGAAGACGGGCTAGAGGAGAATCTTTTGTTTATTGAGGAGGAGCTGGAGGAGGGCTGGGATAGAAAAACGCGAGTGAGAGATAAAGATGACTTTATGACAGAACTATAAATACCAGCATTTGTGATAGGTTGGCTAGTAAGCAGAATGAACTGCTCCTAACAAAGAAATCTGTATTTTTCTGGATGAGCTGATGAATTAATAGAATAGGCTGCTAAGGAGACTTGTATACTTTTATTGCCATTCCTGCTAGACACAAAATGGATTTCTAGCTACCTTTTCAAGGAAGAATTATCTGATTCCAGCTTCTTAATTTGAATATTTTCCTGTTTCTCTGGTGTTCTATGACAGTATGGTACATTTAAGTTTACCTTTAACAGTGTTTTCCACCAGTTTCTGGTGAACCAATTAATTAAGCAAGAAAGTAATTAACAGATTCATTAATAATGAAAATAATCATTAGTTGCAGGCCTTATACTATATCTGGTAAGGTATATATATTTTTATAGTGTGATATCAGTATGTCAGCAGTACTGCCTGATACATGTACCACCAGAGACATTAAAGGGATAACTACCTCGGTGTGACAAAATCTCTGACAAATCTCTTTTGTTTGATAGTATATATCATCACATCCTCCAACCCCGTTGTACATAATGATGTATGAATGAATAAGTGAACATGTACGGGATACTAGGCTTTAAAAACCTTTTTCCCTCAAGTCTTTGACCTTGAGATGTGTCCTATGAAGTGGATTATGACTGGTGAGCTGAGGACTGCACACACGGATTTGTCTTGTATTAATAGGACAATATTCACTTTCATCCAGCTCAATCAACAAGTAGCATTGGAGCCTTTGTCTCCAAAAGCCTATATTAGGGTGTCAGCACCTTTTTCACATACAGCATGGTGACTGTACTTACCGTATCATGTGACATCCCGCGATAATAACTTGATGGTGGTGTTGTGTGTGTGTGTGTGTGTGTGTGTGTGTGTGTGTGTGTGTGTGTGTGTGTGTGTGTGTGTGTGTGTGTGTGTGTGTGTGTGTGTGTGTGTGTGTGTGTGTGTGTGTGTGTGTGTGTGTGTGTGTGTGTGTGTGTGTGTGTGTGTGTGTGTGTGTGTGTGTGTGTGTGTGTGTGTGTGTCAGATGTCGTTTGCAGTAGCGGCTGTTAAAGCTCAATCCGAGCTGGTTTCATTTCATCGCGTGTCACTGTTTGCTGTTTTGAAAAGAAACTCATCTCCTTTTCAGTCCCACTTGCCGCTTTATTCACTAACTGTTTTTCTTTTGTGCGGTTTCCTCTTTTGCAAAAGTAATAGAATATCAGTTTTCCTTTCAACCTCAGCTATACAGAAGCTAGATTGCTTTGTGCATCACCATCAGAACACAGAGGAAAGCATTGCAATCCACTTGTGTTCAAAAGTCTGAAACCATCTTGTCTCTCTGTCTTTGTGTTGAAAGAGGGGTTAAGCTTTTATCCTATAAATATGGCATGAAAATCCCACTGTCAACCACACATTCATTCTAAGGCCTGCATTAACATAAAAACGAGGGCTTGTTATACAGTGAGATTTCAATAAAAAGAACACAAAATGCATTTAATGAAATTCAGATGCTGGGCCCTAGCTCCCTGAATCTCATTAAATGAGCTTTGTGCTGTTTTTCCATCTTCTCTTTGTAGAGGAGGTCCTCGAGTGCCCTTAATAATGTGGCAGATTTCATCATATTCCTGATTTAAAGAGGACAATGTCTGTCTTGTTCACTTGTTCTTTTCCATGCCTAAGCCAATCTCTAAAAGATGTACTCGCATAGTTTCTGGATCTGGCTCGTGATATGATCCATCTTGTGGTGCATTTTCTTGTAGTTACTGAAGTTTTGATAAGGCTTTTCACTAACTCCTCCCCCCCCCCCTTCTTTGTTTGTCTCTCCACAGGATTTGGTTTCATAACTTTTGAGAGCGAAGACATCGTAGAGAAAGTCTGTGAAATTCATTTTCATGAAATCAATAACAAAATGGTAAGTCCACTCATTTTTTTTTTCAATTCCAGTTGGGGCGTTGAAGGATTAATATTTGATTTCTTCTTTCCCCAAGTATTAATAGCTGAGGGGGTGTGTGTGTGTTCATGTTCATATGCACAGACTAACACACACACACATACACACACTCTGTGGGTCTGTGGTTCTCAGGGATGGGAAAGCAGTGGTGTGTACTGCCCACAAACCGTGAAATTGTGTGGCTGAGTTCTGCCTGTCAGGCTGAGGGACGGGAGTGTGGAGCCTGTCCCTCTCTTTCTGAATCCCCTACCACGCACACGCACACACACACACACACACACACACACACACACACATACACACACACACACACACACACACACACACACACACACACACACACACACACACACACACACACATACACATACACATACACAGGTGGAGATGTCCAGGGATGCAACAGGGAAGCTACTGGCAGTAGCAGAGTTCATTAGTCAGGGATTAACACCTTCCACAGACTCCCAGTGATGCTTGTTTTATTTACACCGGTAATACGGTCATCTCTGACTACAACTGTTCAGTGGCAGTTTTCTAAGTCATCATATGTTAGCTTATGTTAATTGACAGGAACTGACCTCAGTGTAGCAAGAGTGACATTAGGTCCTCCTTCACCCATTTCTACCCTGCAGGCCTCTTGAGAGATCCTGCATCATTTGAGCGGTTCTGTGGATTGTGATTGACTGGAGGGAATACTTGTCTTTCTGCCGTTCAGGGGGGCTCCTGCGCTCAGTGTGTCTTCACCCTCCCCAAGCCTTTTTCCCCAAACTGGCTGACTGACTGGCTGTCTGACTGACAGGACCAGTGTAGTAGAACCGTGTTCACTAGGGACCAGTCCAGGTCACATATGACCCCAGCATACATCCCTCCGTGTTTCTGCACTGAATCACAGTCGATGCGCAGGGCTGCAACCCAAAATCCCAGACTGTGACAGAAATAACTGCACGTGTATAGAAGTTATTCTGTCACAATCAAATGTCCCAGATCCTTTGACATGGAGGTATAGCACACTGTTAACACACAAATATCATACATCAGGATGCGAGGCATGAATGCACACTCTAGATCATTTATTTATGCACACAAAGAAAAACAAGTGTTGTCAAAGCTGTCAATTTTTGATTTCAACAACTAACAAGCTATTTTTACTCAATTTGTTACGAAAATAATTTATAAGACATTTATACCAACAAATCCAATATCAAATCTCTGAGTACATTTATCCATTGATGTTATTTCTGTGTCCAACTTTTTACCATGTCAATAGAAAAATGAGCCTCATTTAAGCCCAACTCCTGCCTATTTGTAAGAAGTGCTAATTAGGTAATAATTGGATCGTAAACACTATTGCTAATTAAGAATGCAAATTTACTTAATGCATAGTTGGCCATGTTAATGTTTAATAATGTAGCAATCATCAATGATTTATAAAATACAGCATTTTTCTTGATTTGCAGCACAACACTAAGTAAACATGTTTAAATTAAGAATTTAGAAAAATAAGGTAAGTACTTGTGCCCCCCCCCCCCCCCCCCCACCCCCCCCCCCCCCCCCCCACACACACACACACACACACACACACACACACACAAATTCAAACATTGCTACATTGGAGGATATAAAATTGTTGGTAATAACTATGCTGGACACAATAATAGTACAGTAACCCATTGTTACTGTATAATCATTATTAAATAATGTTAGAAACACAGAATAAGCTATGTCCTGATAACATACTGTTTTTATTTGAGAAAAGGAGCACACACTGAGTTTCATGCACTTGCAGTTTCATGTCTGTAGCTAAAAACATCTGCCCAGGTGGAACCATTCTAATATTACTGCCATGCCAACTTTGATAGCTGTAGGAATCTCTGGCGTTTTCTTTGCACCAGCAAATATCCTTTGCATGCGGAGCAGGAGATGTCACAAGTTCTTAAAATTCTTTTTCAGCATTATTGTAAGTGTGTGTAAAGTACTGTTGATGTTAATAAGCTGTTCCCTTTGTGAAAAGCATATGAGCTTCCCCTGGGCATACATGCCTCCAAACCTGCAAAATCACCAGCAGCAAAGTTGCTTATGTCTAGCCCACTGTTTGCATAGAGATACAATAGAATTAATTACACGTTGAAGTATCTTTTTTTTTTTTTTTTTTTTAAGAAAAAAGAAAAAAAGCAGCACTTTGTTCAGAATTTACTGGCTTAGGACATTATTTAAGGTAAATATGACCACTTTTCTTCTATCCCATTTGCATGTATAAGTTGCATTAAACCTGCTATTTAGTGCAAATGTTATTAGAGAGAGAAACTCCATACAAAGTGAGGGAGAAAGAGATACAGATGAAATTCTTGTACCTTTTACATCATCTACTCTTATATCTTGCCAGCAACTTCAAAGCTTCCTCTCATGCATCATTTAACAGTCAGCACATATGTCTGACTTCCTGATGTGTCACATTCATGAAAGTTACTATTAGTTTCATCAATATTTAGTACCGAAGGGTCATATAAGGTTTACAATAAGAAATGTCCCCTATTTGTGAGAAGGTTCAAGTCTCCTGCACTTCTTACCACACGCAACTGTGCACTGTTGCGCATTGTGACGTGTTGTACTCCACAGGGTACAACTGAAAAACATCATTACTAGCCTGTGTGTAGTTAAAAGAAGATGACACATATGACAACCATGTGACCCATCTGGAAGACTCAGGAACCTTTACAAACAAAGATCAGGATTATTAGAGGGGGTACAGTGTGAAAGGACAGAGCAAGGGCCAGTTTTCTGAGGCTTTTGTCACCTTTGTATGGGTCCCTGTTGGCAACACCTACAATAAATTTGCTAGTATGCAGGAAATAAGCTTGTCCCTCAGATCTTCGACAAAGTGCTGACATGTGGGAATGTCGGCAAAGAGAAAAGGATGTGGAGTGTGTTAAGAGCATTTTTCAAAGACACTTCAGGTTTTACCTTAGTTGCACAGAGGAGAGTACTGGTTATCCGGTGTCTGAAGCACCAGCACACAAAATAAAAAATGCCTCCTGTCTTCATTCTTATGAAGTACTATACAGAAATAGACCTCATCCATCCTCCCTGCGAGTGTTATCTAAGATGGCTCTTGAATAATTGATGCAGACAGAAATTCCACCCCACTTGGGAGGGCTGTGGATGTACAGGGCACCCCACCTTCCCCTTGCCCGTCCTCTCAAGGGCTCTGGCGGTGTAGTGGGTCAGTGCCCACTCAGATGTGAGTGACTGGATCTTTAGTGATCTGGTCAATCACCCTGTGTTCATGTGCCACCGAGGCCTCACTCGCAGGAGCACTTCCTCTCTGTCACCGCGAGTCTGGCCTCATATATAATTAAAAATAGGGTGCTGCTTAGCAAGAAGCTCTCAACCTGCCCCGCAAGCCTCACTGACTTGTGCATGGCTCTCACCTCTGCACTGCCCCGCTTTAGCAACTGCACTATGTGATAGAAGTATGGATTATCATCAGCAGGGCTCCACATAGAGAAATATACCTTAGCCACAGCACCCCTAAATTAAAACCAGTAAATATTTCAGTGTAAAGATCAATGAGCAGAAGATGATTTGACAGTTTTCAAATATTATAAATATACAGTTCATCACACCCTCCAGTTTCCACATATATAAATGTCTATATCAGACAGTCATAATACAACTAGATGAAGGTTGTGAATTTTGTTTCATAAGACAGGAATCCCCCCCACCCTGCCGTTATGCATGCGCAGCTAATTCATAATAATACCTATCAAGTATTGGCTCTGATGAGCGAGCAGTGTGCCATTAAAATGGACTCACATTGGTTTTAGTCAAGTGCTTCAAGGTAATGTTCTTTAATGTGTCATTTTTAATAATCAACAGTAGAGAATGATCACAACAGGAGGGAGGAATTTTCTGTTAGTCGTCAATTTCTCACTGTGTCTTCCTGACATGACCAACCAATTACTGCTCTGAGGAGGAGAATAAGCTCTGACTCTCCCAGTCACTGCGAGAAAAAAGACTAATATAGATAGGCCTTTTTACATCAGCCTTTAATATATAGAAAGAGATATACTGTGCATCTTGTATTGATATCAGCAGAGGTTCTGTTCAGAGAAATACCATTTCAACATCACATTGACTATATAGTGTAATAAATACAATATAATGTTTTAACAACAGCACCATATAGTGTATTGTTTTCATTTAAAGCAGAATTAAAGCATAGTTTCAATTTTTTCTTATACGTTTATTCACAAATTCAGTTTATCTACTAAATCTAAATCTTAAAAAGGCTCCAGATTTGTTTAAGTTTAATTTACCCTTAAATAGTTAATTCATATTTATGTTCAGTGATACAATTTATTATTAATAATAACAATAATAATAATCATAATACTAATTGCAACAAAATAACCTTGAACTCTACCCATACGACTGTTTTGATACCAGTTTTACTCAAATTACAGAAGTGAGTGACGGAGGATGATAGGATAAAGCTGGTTACTGAGAAAAATGCATGCATAGCTGTAGTTTATTCCAGCATTGTGCAGTGATTGTATTAATAAAATAATTTTAAACAATTTTAAAGATACTGAAAAGACACAGAGCACAGCATATTATGGAAATATTGTATAAAGTTTGATATAATACTGAAGTAATTCAGAATTTTGTTTTTGAACACAATGTTGCTTTACAATATTATAATACTGTTAATGGTCTTCTTTACCCACATGGCATACATGTGCTTTCACAAGACAACAATATAATATCAGAAAATTCACTTTTAATGCTGAAGAAAAATAGAGTTTGTTGATTAGACTAAACATAAGGTCACTAAAGAGTTAATTTTATGTTTCAAGATGCAACATGATTAGATCAATCTGCTGACTTCTGCCTAACAAAGCTTTGGTGAACTTGAAAGTATTGCTGTTCATCAGAAACAATTTGCTTATGGCCTGTATGTTTAATCTATAAGCAGTTGGTTGTCTGTGATCAGCTAACCAAACCTAATTACTTTTAATTAGACGCACCTTCTGAGTTCATAGTGCCAGCTGCACCACTCTGCTGTTGTGTGTCAAACGTGCAAACCTATCAGTTGCGCTGACGCTGACCATTAAAGTTTAGCACCCTCAAACCAAAGGCCATGAAGTCAAGCGTGTGTGTGTGTGAGACTGTTTGTCTGTCAAATTTTAGGCTAAAGACCAGTTAATTGAGCACGGCTTGTCCAACTGGGGACAAAAACACCGATTTTTGGGTTGGTGGTTAAGGTTAGGGTTACGTTAAGTTTCTCGGAAATTAAATTAAATCTGGCCCCAAAGGTGACCAAGGTCAATGTGCGTGCGTGCGTGTGTGTGTATGCAAATTACCATGTTTAACTTCCTTCCATGTTTCTTGCTCATTTGCTGTCAAAAGTCGCAAAACTCTCCTGTCCCATGCTATGCTAGTAATAGGGAAACGCAGACACAAAATATTCTACTCCTAAATACTTAAAAATTTCAGTATATTTAGAAGAAAATTAGTTTCATGATACAAAGCCAAATATACAGTGGAATCAGACACAACAGAAGAGTAAGCGACCATTAAATTTGAGCGACAGCTAAGTTTAGCTACTAAGTTTAATAAAAGCTGAATACAACACAAAAATACAACACAACACAAAATGTTTTGTAAATGAAAATAAACCTGAGGTAAGAGATATTATGCTGCTGCTCACTAACTTTGTCTCTGCTAACTCTGTGTTTGGTACTCTGCTGGATGTGAGCACACCATCAGTCGAGTGAGTCAGTCTTATTGCACCCTGGTTGTTACAGGATCCCCCTTTCAGAGCAATATGAGGAATCTACAAACTTTTTCCAGGTTTTCTAGTCAAAAGGCAGAAAATTCTAAAATAATTGCACATTCCTACCACATAGGTGCCCCAGTTCAAAATAATCATCACATTCACTGATGTGAATTTTTCCTTTAAAGCCGTAGACTAAACTAGTTATCACAAATGTAAAGGAGACCTCGACAGAGAGAAACTTAAATCTCTGGGTTGTTGAAAATGAAAACTTTTTTAAAGAGTGGAAATATTTAAGTGTTTGAACATCAAGTGTCTAATAAGGTAGTAGGACCACCCTTCGGAGGAGTTTCAGTCCCACATGGAGTGCTGCCTCACAAGTTTTGGACTGTAAGTAATTGGATGTTTACCCTTCATTGAAGAAGGAAAGCTTTGAGGGATGAAGGAGGTAGAAATCCACTTTGCACTCTGCACTCCAGGTTGTCCCATGAAAGCTCGGTGATGTTCAGATCTGCTGATTGAGGAAGTGATGGAAGTCGTTTGACATCAACCTGATGATCATGGCATCACTTTTGAATATGTCTCTCAGTGTGTATGGTGACATTATCATCTTGGAATATTGAAGCATGTCAAGGGAACAGTGTTGGCACCACAGGGAGTACCTGGTTCTTAAAATGACCTCATATTCCTTGCTTTTATATAACCGTGCAGAGCCATCATCAGACCTAATGGCTCCTGTGAGATTGCTGACCAATGAAGGCATCATTTTGCTTTATCCAAATGTAAACCCATCCAAAAGCAGAATGCGTCTTACCATGATTATACTTTTCCCATTGCTCAATTGTCCTGATGTTTGTATACAAGTGCTTCAAAATGGAAAGTGTGCTGTAAATACCCACTTTATAAGCTACATTGACTGGTTCACAGAGGTCTTAAAGTGACACTCCAACCAGAATCTATCTTTTGAGTATCAAACATTCACCCCCCCCCCCCCCCAACAGAATTTCTGGTAAGCTTGGATTCACAGAAATGACAATGGATTTTAGTATTGGCAGTAGAAAAAAAGCATCATTGCGGGAAAGTATGAAATTGTCTATAGAAACCTTTCAAACGACTCCCATTTCTGCTGTTCATCAACAGACTATTTTCAACAAAATATGGTGAAATGCACTGCAACTGAATCCTCATGCATGACCCTGTCAAGCATGCATGCTAGAACAAGCGCTGTTTACCATTTTAGAATAACTGTCTTCTGCTCTTTCATAGGTCAGAACGTTTCTATCTCCTAGATTCTCTTAATAGATATTTTTCTGGTGAAATATATCTAAAAGTTTTAGCTTTCGTGCCCAATACTAGAGTTTTAACTTCCTTAAATAACTCACTTGTTAAGTGGTTACGAGAAACCTTTTCCTTTTTAAGTGAAAAATCCCACACCACATGCCTGACACCGTGCATTCACAACCGTGACATTTCCTAACCATTCAGTCTGTGTTTTGACTGTTGAGCTGGGAGTGGGAGCTGGAGTAAATGAATCACACTGTTTCCTTTCTTCAGTCTGCCACTCCACTGATGGAATCCATTCACTAGTGAAGCTAATAGTAGCCATCCACCTCCCCCTCTACACACACATACGCACAAACACACACCACACCCACAACACTCGTCCCTGAAGGACAGTCATTGCCAGTCGATCCCGCCCACACCTTCCCGTTAAACCTACAAGGTTAATATGTATGGGAGATGAATTGAAAAGGTCAAAACTGGAGCATTTCTCCAGTCAGTATCATGGTTTGTACATAAAAACTAAGGCGGTTGTTTATTTTATTCCTCATCAGTGGGCTGTATTACTACTCCAATTAAGTAGTGCTTGTGGTGTCCTGCAAGTGCATCTTTGTGTGTGCATGTGTGCCTCGTAATTTGAACATCTACCTTGGATATTGGTGGATAGAGATGTTTTTAATAGAAGAATAATCCCAAAATAGAAAATATCCTGATTCCATAACCAGAATAAGACAACAGCAGAATTAAATGAAATCTGAGTCTCCTTGGTAAGTCTAAGAGTAGTGTTTTTTGATCTGGACCTCGTCTAATGTGATTTGGATGGGAAAATATCATTTGAATCACACTTTTTTCTGTTTTCATGAACTAAATAAAGGTTTCACAATTTGAAAGTGGATTTGAAACAGCTTAAGGTTTATGCTACAATGTTCTCTAGTGTAATAGGTAAAAAACGGAGAGTCTGCAGCTAAATATAATTACTTTGTCAGTTATCAAACAAAACAGCCAATCAAAGATCATGGTCAGTACTCTAGTTTACCAATAAAGGAGCGGTCTGTCTATTCAGTGCCAGCCTCCAAAGTCAATTTGTAAGCTTTCTGGTAAGAAGACGTGTATGAACATGAGTAATAACTCCTGATCACCTTATCATGGTAGACTTTCCAAGTAAGAGGACTGTATCTGCTGGCAACCATACATCAACATCTGGTTTCTTATCGCATTCAACGCTTTCTGCTGTTGATTTGGACAAAATCCATGACCCACTTTTTAAAGCAGTTCTGTGGAATCTGAATGATTGGTGTGATTGCTAACAACAGCAAAGACTATCCAGTAAAAAGATTTCTGTTTCTGTTTTCCTCTCACACTGACCTTCATGGGTCACAGAGTGAAACAAATCTTAAAGATAAACTATTAACTGCAGTATGCCAGTGCAGTGGAGGAGGAAACATCTCAATATATGTTGAAAGCATACAAGTTGAGGTAACCATACCTTGTCAACCTTGTGTGGCAGGAATACGCTTCAGCAGTTAGTGGTATATGTATGTGTGTATTCGAGCCTCTCAGATCTCCCGGGTTCTATTTGCGCACAAAATGATGTAACTTTCCTGGCAGTCAAGTCAAGGCAGGTTAATGAAGTGTGCCTTTTCTCAATGGTGCTCAAACACCTCTATTCACGACATTGAAATGGTAGATCATGATACTTTTCACAACATGATATTGTGCTGCCTTCATAACACCAAGAGTCCTAGACAAGGTACACAAGCCATCATTTGGGACAGTACTTGCAGTTAAAATAAGAGGCTGTAAATTCAAGTGTTCTCCCACAGTTCACATGGAAAAAGGTTCATTCTGTAAAACCTCCCATGTGGCAAAATTAGAATTTCCGTATTCACAACTGCTGAACCTTTGCAGTGCGCCATTGTCAGGCTCAGAATTGTCTTGCCGTCCTCTCTGTTCTCCTCTTTTTTTCTCGTTCTTTGACTTAGTTCACTCTTGAAAGCTCCTGCCTCCCTCCCCCACACACTCTGTGTGTTTGAAGCAGGTGAACACCCACACACTCACACCACCACAGATCCTGGCTCCTGGCTGGTTTTAAATCCATGACAAGGAGCCCTCTCTCTGAATATCAAAGATCCGCATCTGAGAGCATGTAGGCATGACTCACACCTGGGTCTGTCTTACTCCCAGCAGGCAACCTGAATGTCCAGCTCGCCGGATGTGGCAGAAGCTACTGGAGGACGCTGATCAGACACCGTCATGTCCACGGTGTGGGCCGAACTCAGAGTGCTGTATTTGTCACCTAGCTATGTGAACATCTGAAAATCCCAGCAGTGTGCTGAGATTTCTAACAGACCCATTTTTCCCACCCAGTTCCTGCTTCCATGCCGGGGGTCATTCCCTGACGATAAGAGCGCCTGTGCTCTCTTCATCACAATGTCAAACCATGCCAGGCGAGCAAGGAGGGCAGAGTAGCTGTGACAGCTACAAAGTGGCTGAGGGAACTGTGTACTTTAGTTGGTCCGCTTCAAATGAAAGGGCTGCTAACAGCAACAAATAGCAGCTCTGCAACGCAGCAACTTTCCCTCTGTGATAGAAACCCTTTTCATTACTGTCCCTTTTTACATTTGTAGCTCTCCTGAATATACAGAGCTTGTTATTCTATTTATTTAGCACAACAACTTCTTACAGACGTGAAGTTTGGCACCTTGCTATAGCACATTGTGTCTACCACTGTGCATGTATGAATGAGTTTGTGTGTGAATAGTAATGTGCACCGCTGGCCTGTCAGAGTTGCAAAGCTATTTGTATGGATGCCGGGCTATACCTTGGTTGAGGTTTACACAGCACTGGCGCACTAGCCTGTCTTGTGCAGCAGGCCAGGATGACATGTGAATTGCAGCAGCCGAGAAAGCCCTGCTTAAGTGGAGGCAGTAGGGAGAAGCAGGCGAGAGCCAGGAGGCAAACAGACAAACAGATGGACAGGCTGATGCCAAGCAGGCAGTGGAGCAAATAGATTGTGCAGCATGGCGAACAGACTCAGTCTACCAAAGAACAACCAACAGACACAAGACCATGCCACCCTTGTCAGCCACTCGTGCTTCTCTATAATTCATAGAGATAGGATAGATACGTGGTAAATAGGACTCTCATCTTCCTCCTTCTCCTCATCTGCCCTTGTCACATCCCTCATTTGATATGTGTTATGTAGGAGGAGGAGATGTCAGTCTTGCAAGATGGGAAATGAACAAACCTGTATGTGTGAGAACTGGAGTGAGAAAAAGAAATGCAGGAGAGAGATGAGTGCTGCAGGTGGAATTGGACTATGGGACACTGGGGACTTCAGCTCAGCAGACACACTCAAATACACAATTCACATGAAAAAAACAGAGCCGTACCATATTCTGTTTTAAAACACACACTTTTGAGCATTTTCAGATTTTAAAAACATTGCCTTTGCAAGTCATACGAAACAAACAACAGTGAAAGAATAGAGATTTTGTCAGAACCAAAGTGAGAGATGATTGCTTTTGAGATTATTCTGTTTAGATTAAGCAAAAAACTGCTTTTCACAAGGGGGCTGAACATGCCGCCACACAGTGGGACTAGGGTAATGGCATTGGAGAACAGAGCTTCTCCTACCTTGATGTCTCAGAAACTCTTGGAAAGTATTTAGCTTGTATTTCCCTCAGGCTTTGGGCACATGCTCACTGGAGCAATAACCTTTGCTTTAATGCAGGAGGAGCATGATTGTAAGTTTTCCTTAGAGAATTTCCTCTAAAATGTGAGGTGCTCAGATTGACTCTGTCTTGTTTTTCTCTATGGAAAACATCTAGCGCTGTGCAAGTCAAATAGAAAAACCACCTTAAAGAGCTGAGACAGCCCTGTCAGATCTGTCTGGTTGTGTACCAACACAGTCTAATGGTTTGTCTGTGTCTGTGTGTATGTGTGTACATGTGCATGTGTGTGTGTTTGTCTGTCTACATAGGTAGAATGTAAGAAGGCCCAGCCCAAGGAGGTGATGTTCCCGCCAGGTACACGAGGGCGAGCCAGGGGTCTGCCCTACACCATGGATGCCTTCATGCTGGGGATGGGCATGCTGAGTAAGTCGTACACTTACATTTGCAAAAACATGAAGTGATCTGTATACATGTCTGTAAGCTCACATTTTAGTTCATAGACATGTTTAAAGTCATAGAAATCATTTCTTAAAACAGCTGGGCACTATTTTTTAGCAAATGGTAATCAAAAATTAGTAAAAAGTGTACTATGCTCAGGGACTATTTTCAGTTGCGGACTTGGTAATGAGGTTGTGAGAATAACACCAGTTCCCATGTTCATCATAATGAAGTAACACGTCATTCGGTGCAACAGCGAGGCTCATTCATGTGTTTTTAATAGATTTTGCATCACAATGAAGGTCAATGGTGCAGGCGAATAAGCTATATCACATTGGGCATCACAGGCAATACTAATCAAGATCAGTCCATTGTTTATTTCACTCTTTTTGTAGTGTTTGCAATAAATGTAAAAAATATACAATATCACCAGCTTTTAAATATGCAGGCTGTAAATGAAAACATGAAATTTAGATTTTTTTTTTGAGGGGAGAGAGGAAGTGTCAGACACGCATGCCATTCGGTCATCAATTTCTACCGGCAAAAAAAAATCTACTTATGCAAACTCTCTTCTAGATAGCCCCATTAGGTGGGCGCTGCCCCTAATTAGGCTGCTTCAAGGTGTGCCACCAGTGGCCACTGTGGTCTATTTCTGGTCGAGTCTGGCACAGGCAGCCCCTGGGCATATAGGAGCAGACCAGCACATTAGCAGGCTAAATGAAGAGGAAAATTGGTGTAATGTCATATTAAGGATTCATCACTGTGCCCCCCTCAATGGGTAATGAAGGGGACACACATGTCAGGGAGAGATCTCATCTACAGGGACCTCAGCTGCTGGCCCACCCCTCTTCATTACCATCTAGCCCATTGCCTGTGGTCCCTTTTATTTAACACTATTGCACTCTCTCCCTCCCTGCCTCCACACCCTCCCTCTGCCTGTCTATCTATCTGTCTGTCTGTCGTTCAAATTTCCCATGCATATAATATGTATGTGCGACCCAACCAAATGGATTTGCCCTCACATAAAAGATTAATTTTTTCCTTCAAAAGCAAAAGAGACATGCAGCTGATTGTAAGAGACTGGTTTTACCGTGCGAGCAGCTCCTCCCCCATCTTGTAGCAGGTGCAGTCAGACCCACATTCATGCATTTTTATCTGTAGCAGGTAATGTAATGTTTAAAGCACTTCTGAAATCAGTTTTAGCTGTTGCATATTTAACATTTTCTTATGTCCCATATCTGATATAATTCATTATTTCTCCTTCTATCTATTTATCAATCTATCCATTTATCTATCTGTATTCAGTTACATAAACTGTCAGGGTTATGACGGGGTTGACCTTTCCATGAGGCTGATTATACAGTTGTTGGTGGTAAAAGTGTTGATAAGGCTGGCCAAGTGCTTTTGTCAGCTCTATCTGAGTTGCTCCCAGTTCCATCTCATCTGTTAGAAGTATTTAACAAGCACAGTGAACTTTTCAGAACTTATTACAGACTAATGTGTCTGCGTAAAGGAGAGCACTCTTCCCCTCCATTGGGAGAAGGCAGGCAGAAAGGCAGTGATGTGCTCATGTGAGAATATTAACAGCCAACTTGTTAGGAGACACTCTTATCTAAATGAAATTGGAACAAGGACAGCGAAACATTCCTTTATATAATTTGCATGTGGAAAAAAGGGGACCCTAGGCTCATTATTTAAGAAAGTGTAAGCTTCTTTTGTGCCAAATCTCATTAAAGCCATCCCTAGCTCCTTTGTTTACTGCCTCTAATCGAGGCATTTATCTTTATTGTGTTGTGCCCGATGTATGTTTGCTGAAATTAATACACATTTGAGCCTAGGCGAGGTATGGGTGTACCAGATGGATAATTGATTTTAAAGTGAATCAGAACTGTTGAGCCATAAAATAGGTACATTAGCATGCATATTAATAAGGCAAATAAGAGCACTAAGAGGCCGCTACCAGGCCAGACACAATGGCAGGCATTATTTAGTGTAGCGTTCCTCAACGGGGGCGTTTAGAGAACATCAGGGGTTGCTGGAAGCAATATTTTTTAAAGGGGGGCGTTAAGGTGTTGTTTCACAATTTTATCATTAGACTTGCTTTTACCACCATCTACTGAAGCTTTTTTTGGAAAGGCTTTCCCTGACAATGATGAGGCTTTTTTTCCGAATCGCCTGCACGCAGCTTTTCATAATTTTCTATGGAACGGTGCGCTAAGGTGCTTCGGGCATGCTCCTCCATCAGAAAGCACGCCTCAATTCTTTTAACGCATGCATGATGCCCATATAAGCCATAGCAACGATACATTTTGCACAACATAGGCAGCCAAATCCATGTAGGTTTTTTAGCTTATTAGACCTAGGCAACTACAGCAAATAACAACAAATATTAGGTATGATTAGGGTTAGGGTGCTCCTAGAATAATAACTTTTTTTTTGTTTCATGGTGGAATAGACCATGTTTAAAATCTGCTCAGGTCCCTCCTATAATCTGAATTGGGCCATATTAGCCAATTTCGCTAATACCAAAATAATTTAAATAATAAATAAATAAATGTTTCTTGTTTTACTTTTCTTTCTTTTTTTAAATACATGTATTTTTTTAAACATGGTTTCTTAATAGGTAGGCTAAAGGTGTTATGGTTTTGCTGGCCAACATGAACTATAGGCTTGCTCAAAACGTCATAACATCATGTCATAACTTTGCAGCCAAGCTAGCATTTGCACTGCAGGCTAAACTGCAGCTGAATGTTGCAGACATATAACTTAATACCACCTACCAAAGTCAAATCGAAAGGAATAAATATTAGCATCATAAGACAATCATATCAGCTAGACAAATGTGCCAGTATTATATTGAATACCAGAGATATGGATCGGTATTTTCTGCCACCAATGCACAACCTTGAATTTATTATGTGAACAAGTGTTTTCAAATAAAGCCATGAAACCCTCATGTCTCAAGGAACACCTGAAAAAGATCCACTCAGACAAGGCAGACATGGAGTATCCATTTTTCTAGGCCCTCAAAAAGAAGCATGGTAGGAGCACCATCAGCAGTGTCTTTGCTATGAAGATCAGCCGGTGGACAGCGGTTTACAAACGGAGAGAAGTTGATGCTCCCTGCCATCAAAGAGGTCATCCCTACCGTGATGGAGCGTGATCCCACACAGGTGCTGAAATCCATCCCACTCAACAATGACACTGTAGCAAACACAGGATAAATGAAATGGGCGCTGATACAGAGGAGCAGCTGTGTGCCATCCTGCAGGGCTCTCCATTCAGCCTTCAGCTGGAACGGCCTCTGTCAACAATGCTCTGCTGATGGCCTATGTCCGCCATAAGGCCTCAAACAATCAGTAGGTGGCTGAGGAATTTTTGCTTTCCAAATATCTGGGAACAAACAACAAGGGCCAGGACCATTTATAATGCACTGGATGTGTATCTACAGGAGAAGTCCATTCCAATTACCAACATCCTTGCATGCACCACTGATGGTGGCAGGTATCGTGGCTTCACCACTCCACTTAAGAATGTCATGTGACGTCATGTACCATGCAGACGTTTTTGTAATGATTGATGCTTCATGGACCTCCTGAACCTCAATGTTCCCATCTGGGTGGTGCAACCCTTTTAGGCAGACATGACTGAATGCAAGCCTGCTATCCAAGACATAGTGGATGCTCCTGGATAGCGACGATGAGGCCCCTGCTGCTTTCAGCACATCTGGCTGGGGCAGCATGTGGGTGAAATGTGCCCAGTGTAACCTGGCTCTCTGGAAAAGACCAGGATGCTTCGCCTGCTTTCCCAACAACATATCTCATTGAGCAGGGAGTCGGCCAGGTCCTCCACATGCAATCCAAGTATTGCAATCGCTTGGACTTGACCGTCCCAGGTGCACTACAGCTGTCTCAAACTTCTCTTCAACGTGCAGTGAAGAAACTGTCAGACAACCACCAAGCACATGGCTCACACTAACTTTCAAAGCAATTTTGCTTATTTCCTTCAAAAATGAACATAAAGAGGCCCTTTTTTTCCAGTAGCCTCAGACCTTACCCTTGGTAGGCGGCTCTTCAAACAATTAATAAGAATCTTTCTTGTTTTGCACCAGAACCAAATTAACGCTTCCTGATTGGCTGCTGTTTGTGATCAATAACGAGACCTAATTAAAGTTTGAATGTCAAATTTCTATCCATTGCATTTGTTTAACACTCACATATAATTTCTATTCACACGGCTTTGCTCCCCGGCAAACTAATGATAATGATATTCCAACTGTCCAGTTAAATCAAATCTGTTATTTGGCATTCAATGACATGCTTTTTTAATGATATAACACCGAATAATAATCAACATTAATATTCAGGGGAGACAATTAGCGTACATTTTAATTGATGAGGGGCGGAAAGGGACCTGGATAATGGATAGGGGGGCGCTGGCCCAAAAAAGGTTGAGAACCACAGATTTAGTGAAATGAAAGGAAAAGCAGCAGGTTCTCTCTTTTTCTCCCTGCTATTCTTTTCTGCCGTTTCTTTTTCTTTCCTCCCACTTTCATGTTTCGCATTATTTGTAGGAATGAACATGCTAAGGATTTCATGAAATAGTAGCTTTACTCAGCCTGTATCTTAATCCATTTTCCCTACACTTTCATATTACTCTCTATAGACTCTCTTAGACTCTCAGTGCACACACCTTGTTCCAAATCCCCATTTAGTAATGTGGAAGCCATTGTCATGCAGTACATCAGACTAGGAAAATGGTTTAGCTATTTCAGAAAATGTTGAAATAAGGGAGTATGAGGAGGTGCAGTATCTAAGCCAACAATTTTGGCTTGGCATTTATTCTGTTTGACAGTAAGACAGTATCAAACACATAATAACCAATATTTTGCGGTCCGTGATAGCTTTTCATTGTATCATATCACAGTTCTTTTCAGAGCAAACAAACAATGAGGGGGTTTTGTGAAAGCTATCCATCTGTAGCTTCCTGGTGATGATTTCTCATCAGCAGTTGATGAAGATTTTTATTTTTTTCTGGTGTAGCCTCCGTCCCGCTTCATCCATACCAGGTTATGGTTCCCCTCACGCCTCTTTGAGTTGCATTTCTTTTTGTCTGCGAGAGAGGGGAGAGGGTCTGGGAGAGGCATTTTCCCATTGGGTCAGGAATAAATTGAACTTTTTCATGGACAGCAAACACTGATTAGATATTTATGACCAAGGTCAACCTTTCTGATTCCAGCTGGCACCGGCTCTGAGGCATACAGAGCAGAGCATTTACACACAAGCTTGCTCGCTCTCACACACACACACACACACACACACACACACACACACACACACACACACACACACATAGCCTACAAGCACACATGCACATACTCACATACACAAAAATGCATTCATGCAAAATATGTATCGAGGTATTCATACTGCAGATGCATTCACACACATACATGACATTTCTGGACCCAAAAAAAATAGTCAATATTTGAGGCTCGATACTAGTGTCAGAAATGCAATGTGATACTGAAGGGTGTCCAGACTTTTGACAGATAGTACAGACCGACAGTATGCATTGTACAGATAATTTTACAAGGTTTTAATCATAGAAACATCACAACTAGTTGTTTTACCATATTTCCTCAAATAAAAGACAGCAGTTAAAAGCTGGGTGTCTGATTGTGGCTGGGGGCGTGTTCAACACAAGCAGGCCAGGGGACAAAACAAGGGAGGATAAACTCTTGATGCATGTCATATAATGTGTATGCTAGTTAAGGATAAATAGTACTCACCTGGATTAATATATATAATTCAAACAGAGGGAATAAGAAATAAAGCCATCTTTCTAATACACTGGTAAACCTGCTTCCAATAAAGGTCTAGTACAGTTGAGGTAAATAAAGGCCCGGCTACTATTTGAGGAAATACGGTCTGCAGCGTATAAGTCTGCAGTGTCTATAAAAGCTGAATTTGTAGCTCAGAATTAACAATCTAGACATTCACTACAGCCAGTTTAGCAGGATAGTACATTGCTAATTAGAACTGAGGACACATAAGCCTGAAAAAGGTTTCTGAGGTCAGTTTCTGAGGTGTAGCTTACACACAATGAAGAAGGAGTTATCAAGGTTGGCTCCAGTGATTCATTGCTGGCCTAAAGGACTTCCTCTTATTAGGTAATTTAGTCCAGAGTTATGGTTGAAGGTGATAATAGCTTGAGGAAAACAGATAGACTGAGACATTTACTGTAATTAGAGGGTTAATTATGTTTGTATTACCTTTGATGATGCTCAAATTCTCACAGACTCACACATAGGCTCGCTTGCTCATCCGCCCACTCTTCTCAAATTTCATGTTTTGTCTGTATCCCACTTCCTAGCTGCCTGCTCCCTCACACCCCGTTTCTCAATATGCTGCCCACAGCTGCTTCTGTCTGAAAACTGTCCAGCTAATTAACTGGTGGGTCTGTGGTTGTAATAAGAATCACGACAGCAGATGAACAATACATCTGCTACTTTTATATTTTTCTAATGACACTGGGTCCTCTTTGGGGATCACTACAATTCTCCATCCATCCAGGGGCCAAACAACTTCTAAACATGTCTATACCCTGGCAAACACTTTAACTTTGGTGAAGAGATGATGTTTTGTAGTCACATTTACCAAGGTTTAATCAGTGGTTGTGGTTAATGTTAAACTTGATGTCTGTACTTATTTGTAGGATCTCCTGTCAAAATATTGAAGTAATTGGTCATAATACACAACATCAAGAACCCGATCTGTGATTGAAATGTAAAGAAAAAGGTAAAATCACCATCAAAAGTTTGTCCTAATTAATAAAAAGCTTGTATAACACAGACAAGACTATACTAGACAACAGATGTTTTCCCAATCAAAAATGACTGATTAGGTTTTGAAGAGACAAATAATTGGACAAAGCAGACAACTTAAACAGCACATGTAACATATTACACATGTAACAAAATGAAGAAGTGAAGTTTAAAATAGACAACTTTTTAAAAAATGTATTAGATTTTTTGAAATTAATTTGAAAATGGTTTATAATATAATGGCAGCATTTTAGTAATAATGGAATAGGTAAAAGCAAGGCACAACGAACTAGAGATCAGCTTTAATTCATAGACATCCAGCAGAACCTTGTTACGACCATTAAAACAAACTACATCCTGTCATATTTTATATGAACCTTTCTGCTCGCTGGAGATGCACACAAGACAGACGCCAACGTCATTGCAAGGCGCCTGCTATAAACTGTTATTACACTGAGCTATAAAAATGCAGAGAACTTATGGTTGAAAGAATTAAAACGAAGTGGGCAGTTGAGAACCAAGAGCAACACTATTTGTCCAACAGTTTATTGAGGCTTGTGGTTCCAACTGTTTACCAGATTTGGCATCAGATACCCAACCTTAATGAAGACCTCATGCAACAAGGCAACATGAAGATAGAACCTATTAAAACAAAATAAGAATCGATATTCCTTTAGAATTCATAAATGTGTTAAAATATAATGAGATACTTTATTGATTCATGTTGGATAACATTCTAAGTTTAAAGCAAGATGGTGTAAACATTTTAGCAGCTGTGTAACTCTCACATTTTAAATCACACAGCCTTTCTCCCTTCAAAGGAAATGCTGTTACAAGCTGTTACTTTAATGGTTGTAGCCATTATTCTTATAGGAGCATTTTATTCACTAAATGAATTGCTGACATTTGGTGATGAGTAAGGCAAACAAAAAGAGCAACATTAAAGTAATTGTGACAGTTGACTATTGATTAGGGTTGGTGCATGTTGTCAAACTGCACATAAAGCAAATGTTTTTCAGTTGACAGTTTACCATCAACATTATGAGCTATAAATACATGACACCACTTTATTAGGCCTGTATCCTTAAAGTGAATCAATTCTTGCATATTGAAGTTTTTCAGTGAAGGCAAGCTAGGGCTGAGATTTTATGTGAAGAATTGGTCCAATATGTGATGCTTATTCTTGACTATTCCACGCTCACATTTAATATGTTTTGCACTACATTGGTATCATATCTTTGTATAATATATACATCATATGTCTACACTGTTTGTAGTCTCCCTATCATCTCTTTTTAATCGCTTTTCTTTCTATCAAAGGTTACCCTAATATTGTGGCAACGTACGGCCGCGGATACACTGGATTCGCACCAAGCTACAGCTACCAGTTCCCTGGTGAGTTAAAGGCTTTCTTCAAGTATCAGTATTGCAGCTGATTTCTGTCACGCACATACACAAACACAAACACACACTTGCATGCGCACACACAAACGCTCATCAGTATACGCGTCAGTCACCAAATAATCTGCAGGGTTATAAGAAAATAACGTGTCTGGATTTCTTAACGAGCTTTTGAAAGCTGATGTATAGTGAAGTAAATTGCTTACTCCTTTTTATCCCATACTTGAACACCACCATGACCAAATGTCTCAAATGGAGGAAGTTCTTCGTCTTCCATGGCCCAATGTATGCAAATTCATTTGCGGAGGAGCGGAAAAATAAAGCAGAATTTTTGTGTAGGAAGATTTTATAATGTGGTTTTTATAATGTGAAATGAATGAAGTCATTTTCTGCATTTAAAAGTGTTGACTCAGATTGCCGGCCACTTTAATGGGAGTCCAAATGGGAGGCGTGCAGTCTGGAGGTGAGCAGCTGTACCTGTCTGCTGCAAGAGGGCCTGTGGCTCTGCTGTGCCTCACTTAGACAGGCATCCCTTCAATTTCATGCTTTATTTAAGGACTTTACACATACTTTGTTTGCTGTGCCAGACATCATTCCTGCAACTGATAAGACAGAATGGGAAATATCTGACAGCAGCTCAGATCTCTGTAATATCTTTGTGAAATAGATTCAGAAATGGTAACACAGGGGGTCCAGCTGTGACCACCTGCAGATCAGACATATGCCAGATTATACTTGACCACAACATTATTTGACAGAAGAAAGGGAATAGCACCTACTCATCAATGTGGACAATCATGAGTAGCATACCAAATGTGTGATTTAAGCTATTTTTTGTCTATTTTCACTTTCTAAATGGCCAAATGTATTAGCATAATTGCATTTTTAATGTCAATCATAAGACCAATAATATACATTATTTTTTGTGTGTGCAGTATACATTTAAAATGAGATTTAAACTTGACGAGAATGAGTATTTGTCCATCTTTCATCATCTATAAAAGCATCCTAAAAGGTTTATAAACTTGGATCCTGGATAAGAGGGAGAAGAAATTGAAAGGGAAGGGAATGATCAGTATTTATTCAGTGTAAGTCATTCTAGTTAAACATGGATTTTTAAAATGTTTACTGTTTAGGACAAATTAAGGGGATTTCACCTTCCCCGAGGCAGAATGTATGATCCTGTCCATGTTAAACTCAATTTAAAGAGTTTGATAAAGCTGTATGATTAAAACAGCCTCCTCTGGGCTCGTTCAACTCTTGACAGGGTAATTGGAATTTTTAATATATGAATCAAACTCCTTGTCCAAATTAAATAACCTCAGGCCAAATATTGACTAGTGTCCTTCCTTACTAAGATGTGGAAAGCATCCTCAATTTAAGATCAAAGTGTTTTTTTTCTCACTGTACACAACCTCGCTGAAACAATCTGATAAATAAATGGAACTGGGACCAAGCTGGCTGGATCCAAGAGGCATAAATTGTGGGCAGCATTTCAAGGCTTTTTTACACCCAGTAAACCTCAGGGGTCCACTGTTAACAGAAACAAGTGGTTAGGCAATTGCTCAATTGTCAAGATAAAACAGTGATAAAACATTGATCAGTGATGAAACACTGAATTAAGTAAGAAAACTCAGTGAGACATACACAGAAAAAGAGAAACCAAAGCTGGCATTCCTTCTACTACAGCAGAGTTCAAGAAATTGAAAAGAGAGCCAACAGTAATAGTAGTAAAAACATCATTCAGTGCAGCCAGTTAGACTCAAAGCAGCTCAACGGCTGTTCAACAGTATCTGACAGTTTAGCACTCAGGTCCTTGTGACACCCCGAATTAAATCCAACATTGATCACAAAGTGTGTTTGATATTGATCACATGCAGTATGTTTCTGTGTGTCTGTATTTGTATGCCATTAGTTACTTAGAAAATTATTCCAGCATAGCTCAGACATCATTACTATTTAATGCACTTAGAGGGCCCTCAGATATTACTGATGTAAATCAGATCATCCCCTATCTGTCAAAATCGTGTCCTTATAAGAGAGCATCTATCAGAGCATTACCCCAAAGGGCAAACTTTGGCTCGGATGAATCAAACACAGTGCTATTTATTTGTGTTTGAACTAGTAGTTAAAATGACTTGTGACAGATGGAGGAGAAATTTTACAAAGTGTAGTTAACATTTAATAAATAGCTGAGTCACATGAAATAAACTGAACACTGTCTGATTGATGGAGATAGAGCTGCAACAATTCGTTGATTAATCAGTTAGTTGATAGACAGAAAAGTAATAATGACGAAATTATTGTTTTTGTCATTAGTCAGTTTACACATTATGAATGAATATCTTAGGGTTTCTACTGGCTGGACAACATAAACAATCTGGAAATGTTGCCTTGGACTTTGAGACATTACACATTTCACCATTTTCATTCTATAGACCACACGATTAATCAGTTAATCAAAAAAAAAAATTTGACAGATTAATCTATATTGAAATAACTGTTAGTTGCAGCTCTAGCACAAAAAAACACATCTATGTCACGACTTTATCTGTCGCATGTAGGTGTAGTTATATTAAAAAGTTATATAACTTATAGATTTTGTAATATGAGAGGAGATTTTAAACAGTTTTTGACCACTGGTGGGTCATTGTGTTGTTTGTGTCTCCTGCTTTACCAGCATGTGCAAAAGGAATCACATACACACCCCAGGCTCGGAGGGGACATGATAGATACATGACACATCTGCTGACCGCACAGAGCAGTAATGCAGTTGCTGGCGGAATAATGTGCCAATAAAAAAAGAAAAGGAGAAAAAGACTGCTGATGTAAACAATGCAAATTTCGCAACACCAAAAAAAATGCCTTTGCAAATGTTTTATGAGATAGGAAATGCATCTAGTCTGCACACAATTCAGTTTTATGAGAAACACTGAATGAAGAAAACAAACTTGTTTGGTTATAAAGAAAAAGCCATGGGGTATTCTTAATTGCACAACAAAAATGAAGGATTTTGAAATCTGAGGAGTGGAAAATGTACTACAAGTTCCAAATCGCAAGGCCCTTACAAATTCATATACATCCCTGAAATTGATTCATCAATCATTCAATAAATAGATTTTCTGCGGCAGTTCTAGGACAGAGATCATGTTCACAAGGGCACAGAGGTAATCTTTGCACATATTTTCATTTACAGTTATTTAATCTTGAACATACATTGTACTTGTATCTTGTTCAGCCTTTTCCAAATACATTCATACTGATAAGGAAGGAGGATTGTGGAAGTGTTTGATGAAGAAAGTTTCTCAGATTTTTGCTGCATTTTGTATGCTGCTGTAATCACACTGTTTACCTTGTGGCAGCATCGTTTCAGCATTACGCTTGTACTAAAGTTGGAATGAATGAATGAATTTCAAAGCTGATGCTGCATACTGCATTTGTAGTGATGATCAAGAAGACAGCGACGGTTACATTACCTCAGAATTACAAATGTTAAGAAGGTGTACACTTTTTTTTCTTCTTCTTTGAGATAGTGGATATAATTACTTAATTGTTTACTATGAATAAGTTACACATTTTCCCTCCACTTTACAATGATGTTATAAGGTTAAGTGTGTTTGGAGAGACTTTTGACACTATGATACACAGCGACTTGCGGCAGTCGTGTCTGTCTCAGACTGTGCTGATGCACATACAGCACTTTGATGATGAACAGTATAGAATTGTCTGTGTTAAATGAAAGCAGAGGAGACTGTAATGTATGCATGCAAATGTGATATGCAGGGTGTTGTCATGTTTTCACATTTTCTGTGTGGATGTAAACATTTCTGCTGTTTAAGATGGAAACCTCTGGTCTTATGCTGAGGTTGTTATCTTCTTTACCTTCAAATAACACCAACCCCAGAGACTCATGTTGTTGTAGTGCTGTCATATTATGTGTTTGGAAGAAAATAATGCTAATTTTTCTGACACTATCACTATTGACTTGCATTTGAATATCCATATTTATTATCAGTCCTTGAACTCACCTTCACCCTTCAACATTTGCAACCTTTTCTACAAAAAGCATTAATCAAGCAGATTAAAAATCCTCATAATTGAGGTTAACATACTGAAAAGCACCAAGCATATCATACACTAGCAAGCCACTTAAAGGGTCAATTCACCCAAACGCATTTTTCTCATTTGCATCTTCTGGCATCAAGCTGCACAGATATTTTTGCCTGTGAGATTTGTACTACCACTTCAATATAATTGAGGTGAATTGGATGTTATCTCATGCTTATAGTAATTAAAAATCAGATATAAAAAAAATCAATAGCAACATGTCATGATTTATTTTTTTGATCAGGAATTTTCATTCACCTTCAATGTATTAGGCTAGAGGCCTTTCAGAGATTACATACTCTATCACTGGAGTTAAGTGAGAAAATGTTTGTTTGCAGTTTGGATGAACCTGCCCTTTAACAGCTGCCGTTACTATCATCAATTGGCTGCAATATTACATGTGCTGTTACACTGCAATGACAACATTGGCAGGATTTCTGTACAACACTGTCAGATATCTTTAGAGTGATGTCAGGGTGGTACATATCTGTGAGTATAAGTATCAGTATCACTTAGGCTGAGCTAAAGTAGATAGCCAACATGTCAGTCACGCTGCTCCTGTTCATTTTTAGCTATTGAACGCATGCACAGCTGCCTATAAACATACAGCAGTAGAGTCATTGTATCTCATAGAGGGCTTCTTGTTAACATGACGGAGCTCTCAATCAAGAATACAACCACCCATTCTTTCTATATCACTCTGTCTATAGATTAAATTTATAATAGTAAAAATAATTGCATAATTGTGACTGCTTTTGAGACATTTCTACATTAGCCTAGAGAAAACTTGAAAGTACAAACAGTGCAGTGTTCTATTCAGTCTGGATGGCAGCTGTGGCCTGAATCAAAGAATGAAAGTACAGCACACATCAGCAGTACAGAACTTGACTTGAATTATCAGACTTCAGAGTTAACATTTATCAGGCTACAAAGAGCTAACTCAAATTGAATGTATCTTGGAATTCAAACGAGGTACAAAGGGACCTGATCGGACATTAAAGAGCGCACTCCTTCCCTAGATGCCGCTGTTAAAAAAAAAACGTCTGGACAGCACTGATTTCCAGATAGCTTCAAAAGAAGATTTCTAAAGTTGTGTTGATATTAAGATCCGTGCCTCATGTCGTGGGAGTAGGTGTAAGAAATGCTTCGGAGCTGACTGACATTTGCTTTACAGCATCAGGTAAATGTCTTAAATCTCAAGTGGAACAAACACTGCGTCACCACAATTTGTGCTGCAGAGAAAGAAACTGCATTCATCTCTTTCCATGATTTAGTGCTGTGTTTATTTTTCTTTTCATTACATTTGAGTACAGCTTACAGAATACAGTATATTATGATTACCTGAGGAGATCAAACCGTCAGGATAGGAGGATCATTTTTTTTTTCTCCCATGTTTATACACAGAAACATGAAATCTATCTAATGGATTAGATAGGATGCTCTATTTCTCCTAATTAAACCCAAAACGCAGGGGTGAGTATTGCTGGAAACAGAGGAGGCAGGAGCTGACAAGGCATAAGGAACATTACTGTACATTATTCTCGTTTCTATGCAACAGTCTAATTAGCATTAGCTAGCTGATAAATGTGCCATTGTATTATTCAACTTGCAGCGCCCAGGGGAACATCCTAAGATATGCCGCATTAAAAGCATGAGGTGTCTAGTTTGCAGGACCTCACGTGATTAAGGCATTGAAAACCTCAAAGAAATATCCTATTTGATCACAGCCTTCCAGTGTATTGAACTATTGTCTTTTTTTTTAATAACTCTAGGCTTAGACTATATACAGTAAAAGGTCCTTGTGTTTACTGGGTATATTGAAATGCAAATGACCTGAAATACATTTTTTTCACATTAAGTGCAAGTTAAGCTAATGCATTGTATTTTATGCACAATGTGGTCTGCCAGTGGTGTTGGCAAATATAGATGAAGAGACATGTACGAGTCTGAGAAGTGTAGTATATTCTATTGTGTGGATGATGTATGCATGAATAAAAGGCTTGTGTGTGAGGGGAAAATGTAATTAAAAAAGAAAATGGTTGTATGTATATGTGCATGATGTGTGTGAATAAGCTGTAGAAGTTAACATCAAAAGCAGGGCTACACCCCTCATATATCCATATTGTGCTTTCTATTGTTAAGCAGTCCTGTATCAGTTCCTTTTATGCAGCACACATGAATGCACAGTTGATGGAGCACACACGCATGCATGCACACACACACACACACACACACACACACACAGGAATGTCATATTCAAACAAAGACTGAGATTCAGGAGCTAAAGGGAAGAGGCGGAAGTGAAGGGACTTAACCAGGAGCTTCTCTCCGCTCTCCTGTCTTCCTGAGCGACTCGCTGCCTCCACAGCCGTGCCCTCAGAGCCTCCCCTGGCATAAATGACCATTATGGCTCCATTAGGGCTGCTACTAGGAGGTCATTATGCTACACAGAAAAAAACAGGGATGAAGATGTTAGTGGTGGTCCCATCAGGGGAGACAGACTGTGTGAGAGAAAGACATAACACTCAGCAGCTACTCCAGATGTCATGACAGACAAACAGCAATTCGAGTCCAGTGAGTCAGCCTCTTAAGTAGAAAAAGAATGGGGGGAGAAAGAATGATTAAGAATGGGAGAGGGCAGTGGTAAGTATAGCAAGGTGCAATGAGGACAGGGAGGTGGGTAATGCTGGGGTTACCTTAACAGTCAAGATAAACTATCCAGACTGTTTCTATGAAAATATTGATGAGATCTTTGCTGCAGACAGAAAACATGTTTTGTCCCTTTCTCAAAACACATTATTATAATAAACTGTGTGTGTGTGTGTGTGTGTGTGTGTGTGTGTGTGTGTGTGTGTGTGTGTGTGTGTGTGTGTGTGTGTGTGTGTGTGTGTGTGTGTGTGTGTGTGTGTGTGTGTGTGTGTGTGTGTGTGTGTGTGTGTGTGTGTGTGTGTGTGTACACTCACACACAACAGACTTGAGACCAGTTGATTGGGGCTGACTTGTGCAATTGGGGACAAAAGCTGTGTCCCTAATTGGTAAATAGGTGGTTTATATAGTTAGGGTAAGTCTCCAGAAAATGAATGTAAATGGGGTATATAAATACCCCAAGAGTGACTTACAGTAAGTAAACCTGTATTTATTGGTGGATAGGTTTTTTAGGTATTTGTGGCTAATTTAGCTTATGAATAATCTTTATGTCTTCATGACACATATACAATAATCACTCTGTTCTTTATCAATTCATGAAAAGGGGGACAGATGGTATTAAACAGTTGATATTTCCCTCTCTAATTTCAAAGACTGTTTGGATTGATTACAGAACATTCTTATTAACTAAGCTTAACCGTCACTGACACTGTGGTTCTTCTTTCAAGAGACTAGTATCTTAATTTGCTTTTGGGAGGAACAGAAAATGACATTTGAAAAGCCTTAAATCAGTGTGGAGCTGATATGCATGAATCACAGGCAAAGAAACAAGGTCAAGCAACAAGTTTGGGTCCTTCAGTTCTTGGAAAAATTAAAATTAAAGTCAGAAATAAGGTCAGTATTAGGAATCCAGGATAATCTACTGAAAAAAAACTCTAGTGAGCAGAATACATTATGCTGTTAGTTATTTTCAAGCAGCATACAGTATAAATGATTTGATGGGTCCATTTGTATTTGTATTAATACTTAAAATGAAAAGATTATTTTTTCTTTTTTTAACTCTGCAATGTTCTCCATGATTCAGTGTGAAATGTGTTGTGTGGGGTAGGCCTATAGAAGCTGTATGTTGCTCCATGCAACTGTAAGTAACAGCAAATAGAAGGCTGTTGACCTGTTGAACCCCTCCATTTTCCTCTCGAGAAGAATACAGAGATACAGGGAGCAGCTGTCCTCTCAGCGTGTGGCGTATAGGAAAAGAGAGCTGCTGACCTGTGCATTTGGTATGATGGGGACTGCTCCTGAGGGCTGCATGCCCCTATAAACTGGGGCAGAACTAACCAAGCATATGATAAATGCACCAGAGGTCACACCAGGGCATTGGTCTGAAACACCAGTTAGCCTCCCAGGGTTTGGCACCTGTCTGCTACTGGGAGATGGAAAGGTGCTGACATGGACTATATAGAGCTTTGAACTTTTGATGCAAAGGTAGCTTCTGCAAGGTTGGATGCACAGGACAGAGTCTTATCAGAAATCACATTTCATGTAATATATAATATATTTTTGAATGTTATGCTTCAGGCTGTAGTGACAGTGAAAGTCAGGTCTTGTTAACTTGACTTGTTTTTATGTGGTGTTTAGATAGAACAAACTAATGTAATGTAAGCAACAATAGAAGAAAGATCTGTTGATTAGTAAAAATGAACATACAGAACAAGCAAATCTTTTCCTGTGTTCAGTTGTGTTAAAGCAAACTCAACACCCGTTGTGGCTCTTTGTCATAGTAAAACCCCTCAGGCCTGGAGGTCTTTTCTGTAACAGTTCATACGTGTGACATCACTTTGGCTTATGGTTGGCACTATCTTTTCCATTTTGAGTACATAAGGCATATGTGGTGTTGCCTTTCAGGTTTTGGGAATATGCGCCGCAAAACATAAACGCTAGCTTACTGGGAACACCGAGCAATGCGCACTTGGGCTAATGTTAGTTACTTTAGCTAACAGGGCAGGAATTGTAATCAAGTAACATTGAACTGTATTTATCACGGGTCCTGGAGCCGGGGACAGCAGTAGGTGAGCAAACTGTCAATTGCATTTGTCTAAAACTAAGAATGTATTGATAGATACCATAATGAGATGTTAAAAATGTCTGACAGTAATTCTAAGAAAGTGAGTTGATGCCTCAAAAACTAACTTCATAAACTCTGCAGGTGTAAATACATATAGTGGCATTGCTCTGTGACCTATGTGGTCTCATGAGGATCCAGGGCAGACACCATGATATCAGTATTGTTCTACAGAAGATACAATACCATCTTATCCCACTGAAAGATGTCTTTTCAAACTTTCAGTGCAAATGAACTCTCTTCTTGCTGGATATAGCTCATTAATTCATGTATGGATGATGATGATGATGATGATGATGATGATGATGATGATGATGATGATGTAGTTTGGGACACCATGTGCAGTCATCAGTAAGTCCAGAGTTTTCCTGAATGTTCAGACATCTTACATTTCCCATGTCAGTACAATAACTGCCCCACTTCTTGGCCACAGTACTGGAACAGGTGGGAAAAGTCACTGGCCTGAGGCTGATGGCGAGCCTACCTCTGTCATGGGTGCGTGTATTGTGCCCCAAAACGCATATCCCACTGTTAATGTGTTTATTGCACTCATGAGTCGTGGTGGTGGCGCACACAGCTCTGTATAGCTGGTTTCTGTTGAACTGGAGTTACACAGCAGATTGTTCCTTAGATCCTATGACCAACTCACTACAAGCTGGGTGAGCTGTGACCCCAGCAAGTGGTCCCATAGGCCAGAGTGAGTGCTACAGGGCTGGAAGCAGATGGCCCTCCTGATGCCACACTGACTCACAGATTGGCTTTAATTGCCAAGGCTGATCATTAGCCCAATGGGTCTATGGAGGCCGGGGCACTCCATGAGTCTCAGGCCTTAAAATAGGGCCTGACGAGAAACGTCGTGATCTCATACACTTGAATGACCATGCACAACGCATCTCGCTCTCACACACTTGGACACACAGGCATACAGCTGACACAATCAAAGACTCTTCCAGGCTGCGTCGAAGGCAAAGGAGGTGGAGGGACTTTACCAGGGGCCTCTCTCTGTGTTCCTGTCTGTCTGTCTCCACACAAAAGCTGACGGCACACACACACACACACATACAGACTCTCTGAGCTCCCCAGGCCATGACTGCGTTCCCGGTGACAGCAGTGAATGTGTTGTTCTGACGTCAGTAGGTCTACTTCTATGTGTGCAGTTATAGAGCTGCTCTACATTGACTGCCCTAAAAATCTGTTTTATATATACTTGAGCCTTGTTATCAGAAGAAGACACTATACGCTACCACTGTGCTGTACTGTTTTCCTGGACATGGTATAGAGGCACTGGCTGGACAAACAGTTGTTTTATTGTTTTATGGTGTAATTGTATTTTCTATGTAGATGCAGTTTGTACTGATCTGTATGCATGCTTACATTCTCACAAGTTAGGTCACGTGCACAGGCACGTGTGCCTCCTTGGGTGTGCAAGCACCCGTCTGCAAAAACTAGCTGCTTGCACTTTGACACAGTGAAAGCTAAAAGCTGGCTATTTCCTGAAACTGGGAGAGATGGTTCACCTCATTTGCCCAGGTCTTAACTCACCCTAGGACAGCAGGCACATCCTCACACACTGAAGCAGGCAAACAGTCTGCCATGGAGACCGGCAGTCTAGGTTCCTGTGGTGGGGAAGATGAGCTGCTGTAAGAGGCAGAGTGGCAACGCTACATCTCATTATGTCTCGATTGTTAAGCTGCTGGTCTAGAAATGAATCTTGAGCTGCCCTGCCTCGTGCATGGCTGCCACCTTTGGACACTGTTGGAAAGCAGCAGGAGAAAAGAAAAGGAGCACAGACACGGAGGTAGTCAGAGGAGTGCAATATATGTGTGTCTGTTGCCCCTTTTACTTTTATACTAAAATCCAAAAATATTACCACAAAGAAGACCTGTCATTATGTTGGCTTTGCTTTTTTACACTGAACCAAACAAAGCCGGCATAATGCTGCCCCCGTGTGTGATTTTAGATAGCATGCCGGCGTTCCAGAAGCAGAGGCATGACGTAGAACACCACAGCATCGGTGTCTAGTGTGTGTAGTCCCGCCATGCCAGCTGTCCCTTTCACACAGACGTCAATCTGGCAATGTGACTACCTCCGCTGCTGGCTCAATGACTGAACAACAATTCCATGTTGGCACCTTTTATACAGAATGGGCGGAATAACGGCGCAACATTCCCGCCTTGAGGAGCCTGTGCAAAAGGGGGCTTGTGAGACCATGCTCTGTGTCTACTGCCTGTTGTTTTGATGCCACCCACTGTTCGAGAGCTCCAGGCCCAGCGAGTGTGGTACTTGCTAGGTCTCTACACAGCTGCCCCCTCCTTTCCCTCTATCCTTCCATCCCTCCCTCCTGCTGACTGTGCTAATAGCTCTCCAGTTGCTCCCATCACTCTTTCCCTAGTGCATGGACATGTGCATACATACACACACATATGCAAATATTCATAATCATAGCACACAACCCTCTGCATACCTACGCTCTATGTGGAAACATTGTTTACAGCTCTAGTAATCAAGTGGAAGCCAATGTTGCAGTGCTATTTTTGGGTCATGCCACATTTTACCCTACTTGCCCCTGGTATCTGGAGCAGTGCTTGATTGTGTAACTGCAGTGCACGGAGCTGACTAAAATATAATGAAGTCTGTAAGGGCTTCAACTCAGCTATAAAATCATGTTCATGAAATAGTGTTGACAAAGCTGCTGCTTCTTATTATTATTATTATTATTATTATTATTATTACTACCATTAACACAGATTATTTTCACTTAATTTCCATCAATAATTTCTGCGAAAGCAAGTTGGACCTGCTGTGTTTTTTGGGAAACGCTCTGATCAAGTGCAAACCCACAAACACATATTTTAAGTTGAATGAGTGAAATGACACTTAATGCACTTCCTTTCATTTGAGCAAACCTGAAATTACCCCCCTTCATCATTCAGCTGTCCCCTCCACTACCACCCTCAGAAGTGGGAGATGGGCATTAAAATGCATACAAAATTAAGGCTGTTTACTTGGACACTAATGAGAGGAGGCTTAAGTAGTCTAGTTTAATTAGTATGATTGGCTCCGTGGGGACCACACAGGCAGGGCCATAACAACTGATTCACTCGGCGCTCAGAGGACCTTTTCATACTCTCTGAGTGTCCGGAGTGATGTCAGAGGAGATTGCTCTGCAGAGACATGTTGCCTTTACCGATCCCAGGTTGGAAAGGAGCACTGCAGTTAAATGCACTGAAGCAGACCATTACATAAGCACCACTGCAAGGTCAGACATCTGTGTCCTCCCTGTCTGTCTCTCTCTATTTAAGTCACCATCATAAACTGCCTTGGTATTAGGGTTGCAAACCAAGATCCTGTCCCATTCTCATACCAGATTCACTGTTTCTAGAGCCAAATCAATTAAAATGCTTTTTTTACCTTATCTATCCTGGCAGATTCTCTTCTTTCTGAAAAGCCTTTTTTTCACACCTCTCTTTGTTTCACTCTCCATTCCTTCATCTTTAACCACTGTGTGTGAGTGATAGTTATATTGATTCTTGTGTTGTAGTGGAATGTGTTAAGATCAGTTCTGTAGCCGAGGAGAAGTTTCCTTTTTACTGAAGTGCATGGGAAGGAGTATAAAGAAGAGGTCGAAAGTGCGGCTACACTTCAATAAAGAGCCTAGTTTGTCCTCTTTGATGCTATGCTGCCATGCACTTCAGCTACAAAGAACCTGCACTCTTGTCACTGAGAACTGAAGTAAAAGACACTGAGCTCTGCCGGAGCTCACTACACAGCATCACAGTCACTCGCACACAGTGTACAGCTGTGTGATGTGAGCGCAGGAATTGTAGTTTTGGAGGCTGGAGTTATTTCTAAGTTATGGTTATTGTGAGCATTATCATTAAAGCTATAACATGAAGTATGAAAAGTTTTTGTATTGATTTTAAAGTACAATGGATTAATTTAGTGCTACAAACACCTGTTAAAGTCTGCAATCCCAATTCATTATGCCAGTTTAGACAGGCAACATTTGAGTATTGAGGCTGCTCTTCAACTCAAGGTCTGCGGTTCGAGCCCCCGTGTCAGCAAAAATCCAACCTGCTGAAGTGTCCTTGAGCAAATCCCTCACTCCCTGCTAACTCCAGCAGGCCTGCCTCAGCTCACCTTCACCTCACCTCTGACCTCCCTGTGGAGAGAGATGTCACATCGCGTTTATCTACGTGTTTACGGCACACTCGGCTCTCTGGAGCAGGCAGATGCATGTTTGTGTGGAATATGAATACAGAATACATATCAAATTTATAAAACTGCCATCCAACCTCTTCACTGTGTAATGGTTAGAGTGGATAAGATGATGTGGCTTGATGTGTCAAACGAGTTTTAGTTTGTGATTACGTCTTGTGAAGGGAAAGAGCAGAATTTTAGTTTTGTGTGATTCCAAAAAGGTTTCCTAGTTGAAATTTCACCAAATATATCTCCTTCCTGGCCTCATCATTTTGTTCAAAGGTATAAGATTATGTGTGCAATTACTACCATAATGCCAGGCTTTGCTGAGCCCTAGTTCACTCCACTTCTGTAATTGACTTTTTTCTCCTCCCAATCAGAAGCCACAAAGTCTTAATGGCAAAGGATCAGCGCGCCAAATGGTTTCATTTCATAGAGAAACCTTGAGCTTTGGCGAAAAAGAGCCAAAAAGACACACACAGAGAGACAGTAAAAGCCACGAGCCAAACATAAACACACAGTGATGGAATGTATCCATCGTACGTTGACTATTCTTATCATACTGTTCAGAGTTTGAAGGTTTCAGTGTTGTGGAGCCAACACGTTAGCCCCACACTGTATTTAGAATACCACCACCACTATTACCATACATACACCTGTCTCGTGGTCAGCTGCTGTGGAAAACCATTATGCAGTTGAGTAGTTGACGTCAGCAGCTGTTATGCTGAGCGACACATCAATCCGTTTCTCAGTTGGTTATGAGACGTCATGTCATTTTTTTAGTGGCTGTTTTACTTCATCCAAGAAGAGTTGTATTTATACTCTGCACTAGTTTGTTTTCATTTAATGGTAACTCCTTTATTGAAGTACATACACTTTAACAGCAGTAAAGTTTGATGTTTCAGTGATATTTATAGTGTGTAGTTGCTATCTCATTGGCAGTGCAGCAGTTTTTTCAATTTAAGTGGGACATTGCTATAGATAGTTGTTTTTTTTTTTTGCTTGAATATATTTTATTGATGTTCAGCTTCACCATTTATATGATCTGTTCATGATCATTGCACAGCATTGCATGAAGCAAGACTGACTTCCCAAGTTTACACAATTTGCATAACAGTCTAGTTGATGCACAAAAGGACATATGGGAAAAACAGGCTTAGAGAACAACAGAATAAAATATTACTATGAATGAATTTATTCATGTGTGTGTTTCAGCTATAAGATGAAAGAAGTGTTGTACCAATGCACTGTATGATTTAGGGTTTTCATTTCTCCATCAACGCTACTCCAACCATTCAAACAAACCGTTTGGCATCCTCTCACTGTGTGACCTTTATGGCGCGTGCACAGAATCCAAACATTGAAAAAAACAAAAACAGACGTACACATGGCAAGATTAATTTGAATGATTGACAAGCAACCCAGCCCTGTTAATCAAGTTATGCTTACTCTGATTAGGACCTTAATGTGAGTAAGATAACCTGGTTAAGGTGTTTACATGAGAGTTGCAATAATATGCGTATTGCATTAGTCTGGTTATAATTGAATTATTGGCGTGCATGTAAATGCTCTTTCTCTCTCTCTCTTTGGCTCATTCCCAGACACCAGTTTCTATTTTATGTGAGTGAAATCTCTGTGTGTACTGTAGGTCTGCGCTGATCAGAGGAGAGGTGAGACATGAGCATGTGTGCAGCAGTTCATATGAAAGCCACCTGGCTCTCTTCAGCTCTGTGATTTATGGCTTTGATAACAACAACCTAGAGATGCTTTCAACAACAACAAAGTAGCACTGAAGGATGACAACAATGGGACACTTGTCAGTCTGAAGATGAAAAGATGTCTTGCTATAGGTGGCTGTCTCTTTTGTAACTTTGATATATATTTTTTTTCTCTTTGTTTATTTGTCTCTATGTGTTTCTCTATATCTTATCAAAGGTTATTGATGAAGCAACGATGTGAAGTGGAGTCAGTTTTCCATCTCTGACAGAATGCCTCCCTCCTCCTGTGGAAAGGCGGCAGTGTGCTTCACTGCCTCTGCTATGACTTATCAACAGACTTATTTCCGCTGGCTTGTCCTTCTTACTGTCATACACTGACAGGAAAAAATGTGTACCTCCTGTATAATTTCTTTCCTTCTCGCATTTTTCACATTGACTTTCCTCTTTTTGTTGCTCAACCCACGTCATTTATTTGAAATAGTTTATGAGCTATTCAGTTCATTCTAACATTAAATTATCAAGACACATTAATAGTCAGATTAAGTACATTTTGGTTTTGTCAATCTAATTTAAAATGTATAACAGTAGAGTTATCGAATAGTGTAACAAAATTCACCTGCCAAGCTAAATTTTAGGTTCTAGTATTTTTACTTATTTTCATTTTGATGAATCCACAATATTTCAGAGGCACTGCTTACATTTAATTGCATTCATGCGACAACTGAATTGACTGGATAATTTGCATATTACATGTAAGACTTTACATGCAAAGAAAATTATGCTCTGATACCATGATGCATTTCTACAATGTAAATGCCACCCAAAATTAAAGTACAAGTGACAAATGAATAATTAAAGGCTCTTAAGGGGACCATTCTAAGGATTTTTGCTAAGTTATAACAAAAAATATGTAACCTTAGATATGTTTTTGATAGTTTAAACATCAACTACCATAAAACATTTGCACTGATTTATAGTGTAGAAGAATACTGTAGTACATTATTGTAGGTGCAGCTATTGTGTTTTATCGGAGTACAATATAAGCTCATTCCTTGACATATTTGTATTGACCAAAACACCTCACAGAATTCCACAACAATGAATTGGACACTCGTGTCCTGGCCTCATTTCTCCCTCAATCTCTCATTCTCTTTGTCTTCTTTTTCAACTGATGTGGCTGCTGTCCTCCTCTGTTCATCTGTCTTACTCGTCTCTGCTCTTTACCGTTCATCTGTCTCACTCCTTCTGTCTGCCCCCAAAATTGACTGTAGCTGCCAGCTGAAAGGCTTGTTTCACCATTCACGAGCCTACCTCCCAAACCAAAGAAAACCGTGTTAACCAGTTTAGCATGCAAACTCTGTTAGCCAGCAAGTTAATCCTGGTAAACTGCACTCCAAAGACACAAATAAATGTACTAAGTAGACCATCAATATTTTTTCTATCTTGGTATAATGTGACGGTAGATTCTGTTTTATGAATTTTATCAAGACAAAGTGTGTAATGTGTCCTTGCTCATCTAATAGTTTTAGTGTGGTATTAGTATTGTTAATTTTCACTTTCAAATTCGGGTATTGGCTATTTGCTCCATAGGGTCTCCATAAAAATATCAGCTGTCCCTAGGCTCCCCCTGCGCATTAGATAGTTGACAGTCTTCTTATAGCAGAAATGAGTGGAGTGCTCTGTGACTGATGGAGCTCCTTTGTCAATGACGGGTGAGCTGCTGCTGGCAGTTTTGGGCCAAAGAACAGTACAGATTGCATTAACATCAGTCAAGCTGTTGTCAGACTGGTAGGACATAAATAGGACCTTATTGATGCATAATGCAACAACTTTTCACTGTGACGTTTTCTGAGTAATAGGATCAGAAAGCGAGGAGTCTGTGGTGGAGGAAGGCAGAACGCCAAGAAATATCTGCAGAGATTTTTGGGAAATAGTGCATCAGGAGAAAAATCAGATGTAATGTTCATAGAAGTACATGTTTTCAGTTTGTAGGTGTCAATAGGTAACAGTTGGCCTGGCTTTGTCACCTTCCTCCAGGGCTGAACGTGGTTCAATAGAGAACTTCATTTAAAGCCTGGATGGGTAGAATTTACACATTTCTTCTTCTGCAAGTCCTAGTAGCATCGAAACAAGCCATTGTCACTGTCAATAAAGCATGTAGAAAAGTTAAGCTCTGAATTGAGCACACATACTTTCATGACTAATTGACACACAATGCAAATCATGGGGACTGACTGTTTTGGTAATTCTTCTGTTAAAAGCATGGATTTCATCTGCAGAGCAGCTTAAAAATGTGGTGACACTAGGAGGAAGACATCATCAGTAACTATGATTGGGACTAGCATTCATTTGACCGATCACATCACCTCCTTTTCTCTTCTTTATGAGCAGTGTGTAATTCAACAAAGTGCTGTGACAGTTTTGTAATAGAGAAAACAAAGCTTTTGACCTGGTCTGTGCAGGCAGGCGGTGCAAGCCAAAATCCAGAGAAACCTTGACACAAAAATTGCACCGTGCTGTTTGATCACTACTGACACTGCCCCTACTGAGTCTCTCCTCCTACTTCAGTACAGTCAAGTTCACAGAGACTCACAAAATACAGGTGCAGGTAAGAAAAGAACTGGCATGCACCCAATGAAAATGCCACTGTACTGGCATAAATCCTGGAATCTGCTATGCACAGTCATGGAAATAGAGCCTTACAGTGCCCTAGATGCACATTGTGTTCCTTCAGCACAGAGCTGACAATACCATGAATTGAGAACAATAATAATAATAATAATAATAACATTATTATCCAGTCACATTATTGGTGTCATAGCACAAGGGTGCCAATCACAGTGGAGCATGACAACAATAGCTCACCAAATGAAGAAACAGCTTCATCAGGAAATCATATTGTTCTCTGCAAGATGTGACGCCCACACCATTACATTTCTACAATGGTGATAGAAACAAAATTTAGAAATAGTTTGGTCAAGCTATTTATATGGTTGAATCAGTCTGACAGTATTTCAGTCATAATTCTATATCTCAAGTCGTAATTGGTCACATCATATTATAATCTATGCACTCTGGCGCAGCACTTCTCAAACCGGAGGCTACAGATTTCTGTATTTGCTCCAAATACTTATTAAGCTCTTGTTGAGACCAGAACCGTGCAGTGGCAGAGTGATTATGCGACAGAAACAGGTGTGGCTCTGAGACGTCTATTCTCAGTGCAATGTCTAAGACCAAATTTCCACCAAAATACCAACACCTTGCTTTGTACTGCATCATTTGAATGAAACTCCCACCTGTGCGCCATGTGTGCTGCACTGTGCACCAAAATACCACAAGAATTTTAAGTTTAGGAAAATACCAGAATGATGGAGAGCTGCTAGTGCCAGTCGTTGAGCTGCCGTGAACATAGGACCCTTGATGTCAAAGCTGTAGGGGTTAGCAAGGATATACTGTATACTCCACAGAAAACAAAGTGAGTTAAAGCTGTTTAAAAAGTCACTACAAAGAAAAAATTCATACAGGAACATTTCTGTTGAATTTGGAACTGCTCTTGTTGTGAATATGAATATTAGTATTCAAATTTGATGTTGTTTGTGTAGAGAGGGTAAAATATTAGATAAATGAGATTCATGACAGTCCCCATCTTTCTTTAGGTCTAATATTTCTTCCTTTCTGTGTGCACTCCTGAAGAAGGCTGAATTTCTGTGCTGCAGGCTTGAGGAGAGAAAGCTGAGGACAGTTCCCCGGAGTCCGGACACCAAGGCCCCTGGGCCTCCACAGCTCATAAACAGATGTGTCCTTGTCCCCAGCCAAGCGCAGCCACTCAAGTGGCAAAGCAGGGGCCCAATAATTGTGAAGAATTGAAAGCTAAATATTGGCTTTATCTCCTCAGTAATAAAAGGGCCATGAAATTGATTTAATGCTGCAGCGCTTCTCTTGGGTGGCTTCTTACAGCGTGAGCACAAAACAATGAGCAGCAGCCATCTATTAATTAACCCACCTAATCCTGCAAAGTTAATCTCTCACCACAACTTTGCCCGCAACTAACTTCCAAGCCAGTGGGTCTATTGGGGGTGTCATGACAATGGCAGCCAGGGGAAGATAGATTCAGCACTTAGGAAAGCAGAGAGAGAGAGAGGCAAAAAGAGGTGAAGAGTGCTGCATGAAACACTGTTCCGCACAGCAACCATGGGGACACTGTGAGTGGAAATACAAGGGTGGCATGGCCATCATTAGCATAGTATCAGAGTTGATTTGTGTTTTTGTGAAAAGAGGGAGAGAATATCATTTTAGTTGTTGGAATCTGTTCCTGGCATTGTGTGATGCGGTTGCAGTGGTATAAATGTGGCTGATTTTAGTAGCCTTTTTTTGTTATTCTTTTTCTCCTGCCACTATGCCGCCTTAGTCCCTTATTCTCTTCTGAGCTGTTAGATAGTTGAGGGAAAAGCGGCATTTTTTTTCTCTTCTTCACCTGCCTGCCAGTCGCAGCATGGTGGCACCTCACACCCAACAAGCACATTCATGGTCATATTGTGTCGACAGAGTTGTGAATTACCTCCTTCTCAGCCACCTAATGAAAAGCTATGTGTTTTTCTTTTCGGCTGCGGCTCATCTGACCCTGCCCTCTCACCTCCTCCCCCTCCCTCTCTTTCATCAGTCTTTTGTGTGAGCCCCTCTTCGTGGAATAGCACTACAAGCCTGGCTCGGAAAATAGGTCACCCGCTGGTGCTCCTCTCACTTCCACAGCATTCAAAAAATAATCCTCTAAGGTGTCCTGTGCTATTTTGTAATGTCTAAACCACCAGTTTCCAGAATATGGCATAGAAAAAAATGCACACACACACACACACACACACACACACACACACACTTATACACATACTCACTCAGTTAAAAAATCAAGAAAAACTCAAATTGAGAGAATTTTGAGATCTTTTTTTTTTTTTTTTTCTTGCTAGTGAGGAAAGCATTTCCTGTGGAGATAATTTTAGGAGGCTGATTAGGCATAGACGGTGTTGAGCCCAGAGTGAGGAATCTCATCACCACCACTAATGACATGCCATTCCTGTGCTGAGAGAAGAGCCCAGGCCCTGGGCATGGACTAGCCTCTGTCAGCCACCTCTAGCTACTGTGTTCATTAAGGCCAACAATGTAATTACAATTCACAGATACTGCTTCGGCTTAATTACAGACTGATTATTAGGCTGATATTTGTTGGAATAATTAGACCCTAAAGAAGTGGATTTATATGTGCATGGTATTAAAGCCTCTAGAAATTTGGCTTGAAATTGTGAAAATGCATATACGATATCAAAGTTGGGTGTCTCATTAAACATCCACAACAAATCTGAGTGGAAATAAATGTTCATAACTATTAGAAAATCTAGTTCAAAAACAGCTCATTTAGCTGTTCAATTTCTCAGGACTATGGGGGGCATGATCAGATCATACTTAATTGACAGCTTGCATTCAGCTAAAGTAACATTTTGTTTTGTTGCCATGGAATAAACTACTGAACACTATCAAATGGACCCTACTTGGTTAGAAAGCCTGACTAATAGACCTGACTAACTAGGTTAGATCACCCAAATCTGCATTTTTAGGTAACTATACCTCCTAGAGTTTGGCGCTAATGGTTTTAGCATTCTCCATTAACATGCATGACACAGTTAGCATCACTAACGTTTTGCTATTAACTACCAGATCTATTAAATTAACCATACAAATGGACCCTACAAAGCTTGAATAATCAAATAACAAACTAAGTTAGAACACCCAAATCTGTGTTTTTATTTACCTCCCAGAGTATGGCACTCATGGTTTTAGCATTATTTAGCATCTATTCACTTACATAAAACAGTTAGCATTAGCTTTTCTTTGCAAGACATTTGAGTTTATTATTAACCACCACAGTAGTCTGCTAGTTATCTTGACTAATTTAGCAGTTTACTAGCAGACTAGGGAAGACCACACATACGTGTTTTTATTGATCTATAGCTCCCTTGCTAAGAAGGTACATGTTTTAGCACTTTCAGTTTAAACTGTTTGGAAAAGGGCAGGCACTTTCAAAAATACTTGGCAGGTGATTGGATGAACCATCTGTCTATCACCATCTATTGCAGCCTTACCTTGCAAGGCAAATGGATCCACAGTGCTTATTGGTCTGAACCACCAGTTGAAACCTGACAAGATGGATTCTTGCGTGATCTTGTGAATCCAGCAGCCTAACTGCAACCCAGTAACAAGGGAAAGAAGAGAGACATTATGAAAAAATTACATAGCTATGTCAAAGGCTATGTCCTCTTACTTTTTAGGTGTTTACTATATGCACATTAGATCCCAAATTAAATTATTAAAAGCCAATCATGGATTTGCCTTCGCAGGCCTTTAAGGACAGTATTGGCATATTATAAATATTTACATATGAATGTTACAAGTACAAAATACTTGCTGCCAGATTGAAATCTCCTCTGAATGACAAATCATCCAACAGATGTCTCCATCTGATTGCAGGAAGTGTGAAACTACTGTATATCCTCCACCTGAATTGCCCAAAGAAGAAAATGTGTAATACTTTGCCTCTTGGATTACAGTGGGCGATTCTGATTCCATAGAAGCTCGCAGTAATTGGGAGCACTCCCGAGCAAAATGCAGGGATAGTCCCCAGAGGTAGTGCTATTATGCCCGTGTCTATACAGCTCAGATGTGACTATAATCTTTCATCCAAAGCATGTGACATAAACACCCCCCAGAGCCAAATTCTTTCACTAATATAATCAGGGACTTGGTGAATTGTGATCCCAATTTACTCACAGTTTTATAGATGAATAAGAATTTGCACCTTTTCAGTCTGACAGAATTGTACTATATAAAGAAAATTCAGAGGATACACATACAAAGTATATATCCTAACATTATCACTGTTCTGTAAGTTACTATTAATGTTCATTTTCAAATTATAAAAATATAAAATTATTTATTTTTTGTTCTGTTTTTATATCATTTGATATTTGCCTTATGGTCATTACTGATGTCTTTACACACCTCTGTACAAACAGTACACCATGCATTGTTTGACAATAATAGCAATCAGTGAAAAGGAAAGTTGGATATTTAAGAAAGGTTTTCAGGAGTGTGTATAGATCCATTATACATTTTAACATATATACAAAATTACATTTAGCAATAATTGAAGTACTGAGTCATTTAATCAAGTCTTGATCATTACAACGACTTGGAAGCTGCAATTAACTCACTATTTTTATTTTTTTTTATCTCTTAAACATATGGGGCCGTATTCACAAACATTGTGGGAATACTCTGAGAGAGCTTCTAACGTAGCCTAAACATTTTTGATCAAGGAGTCCTAGCATACTAGTAATTTAGGAGCAACTCTGAGCAAGGAAGGTCACACACTTTTAACTTAGTGAGGAGATGTGGTTGACCTCATTGCCAAGAATTATTCATTCAATGTATGATTGGTGTCTCTTTTGATGGAGTTATATGAATACTGTTTTATGTAGTTATCATCTCTGTTGAGCAAATTGTCAGCCTCACTTATAAGTAGCCTATGAAGTGTTTGAAAACACAGGCCTACTTATCCAGTAGCCTACTCACAGTTATTATATTTATTTTCTTATGTTTATTTACCATGCTGGTAATTTTAGTACTTAATCTATTTAATATTCACGGGTGAAAAATGGCTCATCTTTCATTCATTTCTGTGATTGTTTGCCAGTCCAGTAACAGCATTTGTTGGCATGTAAATCTTTTTTCATGCTACCAACAAATTCCAAATGTATCCAGTTGCCAAATATCTTAGTGTTGTGACCACTTCCATTTCTAGCGTTATAGTGTTATTGCATTGGGTGGAAGATATGGCCGTATCTCTAATGAGATCGACCACAAACATTATCCCTGTACGATCTAATCTTTAGCATTTCATTAACTCAATGTCATTCAGGGTTTGGAGAATATTTCTCCTACCTCTTTGTCTTTCCGCCATTTTCTCCTCTGCTTAAGAAACTCTTAAGCCTCTTAAAAGTCCTCCTCCCTGCTCCTAACAAATTTTCACTTTAGAAGCTCTCTTAAGATGCTTTGTGAATAACTTTTATCTTTACCAGTATCTAGTCTTAACTGTAAGGGGAAATTCTCTGAAAACGTCATAATTCAAAGAATCTTCTCAGATTTTCATCACTAGGAGCAACTTATTGTACTATGAAGCTTTATGAATACAGTACATTCTGTGCTTTTTCTACCTGATATTCACTGAGTTGCTCATGGCTATCTTTCTGTTTCCGTGTGTGGATCAGTGGGTCTGCAGGGTTTTGAATATCACAGCGGGTTCTGTAAGAGTCTGCTGATAGATGTCGCCCTGACATGATCCTCTGTCTCTGACAGCTATAGTTTTATCCTGTAGCTCAGTGCTGGTATCAACATTCTCCTGTAGCTCTGGGACAAACTCATCCATGTGCAGGAAGTGATGTGTGTGTGTATATGTGTGTGTATGTGCCTGCAGGCTTCCCAGCGACAGCATACGGACCGGTGGCGGCAGCAGCAGTAGCAGCAGCGCGTGGCTCAGGTAGGGGGGCCCGTGGAAGAGGCGGCTACTTGGCGTACCCACAGAGCACAGGGCCAGGTAAACGCTCTGTCCATGTTCTGTGTGGCTGCTGCTCTCTCCAACTTCTCCTGCTCTGCTTCTCCCCATAGACATACTGTAGTCCCCCGAACCCCCATGCACACACTCACCAACAATAATAGCTTAGACAGATAGCAAAATTTAACCAAGATCTATAAATATTTCTGCATAATATATATGCATAGTTCTAAAGTATTTCAAAGGCATTAGTGGACAGTGCACTTTCAGCTCCACCTATAAGAACAATGTAGGAACATTTATCGACATACCCTCAGTGTGCACATGATGCTCCTCAGCCACAACAGGACCAAGTATCCTGGTCTTTAAATGGGGTACTTGAGGAGAGCTAATGGGAATGAAGCAAAATGAGACAGTTGAATTTAAATTACTAACTAATTTAATATAATGCAGCCCAATTCCCCACTCACATGGGAGTTTTTAGACTTAAAGGTTTTTAAAAATATAAAGTTTTACATACTGTGCCTTTTTAGGTCATAAATAAGGTGCAAGAATTGGAATAGTAGCTCACAGCATTTAAAGTGCAATTTTCTTGGTATTTCCTTGCCTCAGACATTTCCATATGGAGTAGGAGTTAAAAATATGTGGATAAAGGCCCAACTAAATTAAACTACTGAGACTATCCGTTGAAACCAAGCAATAAATGTACACTTAGTTGAAATATTTGACTGGCAGATTGGATATTTTCATTGTCAGTACAAAATCTTGTTTTCTTGTGTATGATGTAATGTAATGAACACCATATACAGTAAACTAACCTAGTAAATCATCAAGATGCACAGTGTTTCATACAGAGGTGGATTGTCCCTTAAAACAGGTTTGTCATCAAAGTCGTCAAAATATGCAGTTTGACAGTGTTGAACCTATATTGTGGTTCCAGTTTGTGGCTGGTTGTTGAATAGTAGCAGTTGTAGTTAACCCTGTTGTTTATCTTCTACCGCTCTACTTATTTATGTTTCTATCCAATGAGACTTAATCATTTGAGAGTAAAGTAGTATGACCCTGCACCTTACTAATTATGGTTTGCCATGTAGTTGCAACACAAATTGAAGCTCACTCTGTTTTTGAACTTGTATGATCTATAAGTAAATTAAGTAATATTAGTCAGCATCTCCTTGTTAGTATGTAAGATGCCTCTAGACATCAACTTATAATAAACACAGTCCAGTAAGGCATACTTCTACACCATATTCACATACAAATGAATAACTGCCAAGAGATTTATTCCAAAAACGGGGTGCAACTTTCTTTCTGTCTTTAACGCAGCATTGATCGACTTGTCGGCTTCATTTAGACATCCTGCTTTTTCCACCCGTACAACTGTAGATCATTCAATAGCTGTCAATAATAGATCCCCTGACTGAACACACTGCCTCCGGTCTTTGGTGAAGAGTGTCTCTCCTAATCAGACATACTATAAGAAGCCTGTTAGAGAAAATCTGTTTCACTTGTAATTCAGATGTTGTCTGGTTTGTGCAGTCACTCCCAGAAACGGTAATAAAGTCAGCAGATACCTGCTGTGTGATGTCATGTGCTGTGACACCTGAATGGACACACAGAAAGCTACAATACAAGCGACTTTAGTGTATGCATGCTACCTGTGTATGCACACACATACAGGCAAACAAATTCAGCCACCTGTCCTCATTTGAACTTAATTCAAATCAGCAGAGGAAACACTGGAAGCCAATCAGCTGCTCTTTCTTTCACATCAGGCTATTTGATTTTGCATTTTCAAAACAAACAGTTTGCCCAACAATTGCAATGAACATCACTAAGAAGCAGGAATGTTGATTTGGGGTTAGCAGCAGCCAGGAAGCAAGAGACGTGATGGCAACCATTATGTACAGTTTAATTCTGACAGCTGCAAATGGAAGGGAGACAAGTAAATGATTATGAGCAGGGGGTGAGGGGAGGGGGGAGGCAGGCTGGAGGGTTAGAGTGGTAAACAGTGACATCATGGGCTTGTTTTAGAGTACTTACAGAGCCATGAGGCAGTTTTCAGGAAAATATAACTGTGAAATCTCTACACTTGCTCAGGATGTGCCTGCAAAGCAAGCATATTAACACAATTATAGCAGTAAAATGTGAATTTGAATAGATTTGACTAGACATTAAGTGTCTGTAGCTTGATAACTACTGTAAAGCAGCTGTATTGGAAACTAATCTGTTCTCTGTAGAAAAGATTCATAGGTGCAGTTTTGTGGTTTGGCTTTTGGACAGAGTAAAAAATAGCTGACACCTGGATCAATTGATTTATTGAAGTGTTTGAGATGCTAATAACATACGACATGGACTAATACATTCAGTGATCTCTTCTCTCTATACTCTACAGACACAGCCAGAACAGAGGACACATATTGTTTTAGCTTGACCTTCCTCTCTGTGTATTGTCTGCATCTCTGCCCTATTGTACGATTACATTTGTAGCACACTCAGCCCCAAAGCAGCACAGGAATAGCAAATTGAATGGCTTCATTTCTGTTAAATTTTGTAATTTTAGGGAAGACTACACTTTTTATTGTTTAAAAAAAAGCCTTATCTGTGATGTAAGTGTGGATTCTTTGTGCTTTGACTCCACCTACAGTTCCCATAGAGCAGCAGATATTACATACATCATGTCAGCTATGACCCAGTTAGAGGGAAGCAAGGATGGTGGGGTGTCGCCTAAATTGGCACCTAACCAAACCAAATTTTTAAAAATTATTAGATATCTCTGGTTAAAATTAGATTTTGAGACCTGAACACCATTTATTGTTTTGCTTGGTGTCTCTCTAAAAGAACCTTCCTGTGTTTATATTGTGTGCACTGTGAGGCTTGTTTGTAGTCTTGTAGACATTTTTCCATCTCTGGCAGAGGGCACTTTCACCCTTCTCCCAAATCTCAACAGACAAAATGACAGCACGCTGACTTCCCCTCTCTGTGACAGACCACTGCTGATGACAAGGTGTATTTTGGACTTCTCATTGTTGTCTGGCACTTCGAGCAAACTATACCCTAGCCATAGTTGAAGCATAGCAAAAAAAGTTACTGAAGATGTAGCCTTTGCCCCCCCAAGAAAGTTACTGAACATGAAAATACTGCACCATTTTTACTAAATATAATGTTTCCCTACATATATATTATTGTTTTCCTTGAGCTTAGTCCAATACTTTAGCATTTGAATACTTTTCATATTGTAAAAGAATTGTAGGTTAAAGTATTAAAAGCTAGTTACTATTGACACGTTTCCAATTTTAAGTACCAGTTGTCACAGTAGGAAAAACAAAACAAACAGAGTCAAAGAGTCTAGCCAACATGTTTTATTTAGTAAAAGTAAAATCTGAGGTTGTGTCTTTCTTGATATTATGTAAAGAGATGGATCCTCAGTCGATATTTGAACACATGTTGCATCACTAAGCAGTCCCTCCAGGAAATTGCAATCTTATGATCAAAATAATGAATGCAAATTCAACCAATATCCAAAATGTTTGCACAGGATTGCAATTTTACAAAATTCCTGCAATTTCTCCGCATTAAAGGTACTACCAGGAAGATTTTGATGTCAATATGTCATTGTAAATGCAATGTCCATATCTTTTGATGAGAAACAAAACAATTGACACAAGAACATCGATTGATGTGCAGGAGTTCTGCTCAAGGCATTATGGCACAAAGTAAGCCTTCAAACAGAACTTGCTTCATCAACAAAAATAACTCCTTGCTCTTCAGCCTCTGAGCTCCTCATTAAAACAAACTCAATGCCAGTTGAAACAAGAAGTAACAGGGTTTATTGGAAATGTGGTCCGATCATGAGAATGAGCCTTCCTGTCATCATACTTAAATGCGTTAGTATAATCAAAACAACCAACGTGACATATCATTACATTGTCAATTCTGGTTAGATCTCATGATGAAGAAAGTGAACTCCTCATTTGCCAGGGAAAATAACTACAACAGACCGTGCCAAACAATTCGTAAATGGTTTACACAAAAGTGGAGACAAGCTATTGTTGGTTTTTTTATCAGATTTTTCCTCGACATGCAATTTTTGCCAATTCCTGCAATTTTACCACAAAAACAGTGCATAAAACTTTGCCAATTGCAAAAACACGTTGCAAAATCAAACATTTTTGATTGCAACAATCAGAAAAATAAACTGCAAAATCCTGGAGGAACTGACTGCAGGAGGTGCAAGAACAAGGACTAGTCTTGATGTATGTTGGTGAGGCCGTTTCCGAGACGGTGGCTCCAGGCGAGAAATAGATCACAGAGATCTGGCTACTGCAGAGAGTTTACCATCGCCTGGAGGTAGAGGTGTGCAGGCCCCGTGTTCGGCTTTACAGGCTGGTAACACAGTTTAGAACCTGATTTGAACTACTACAGGGAGTCACTGGAGGGTGAAAAGGACAGCAACATAATGTATCAGTTGGAGGGGCTGAACATCTGCATAGTAAGGCCAGCAAGGAGGAAATTGCTAATCTGGAGATGACTAATGCATGCAGCAGCACCTGGGCATGTACGATCCACCTCTTCTGCTGATATGAAGGATGAAGCCGCACAAATGAGCTGCAGTTGCCATTTTTACTGAGACAGACAGGTAGTTGAATTATGAACAGACTGCTATTATTACATATGTATGTCATCAACAACTGTCATATTGATATGCACACAGAAAACATATTTAATGAATGCCCAGATAATTCAATAATATCTAAAAAAAAATATGACTATTTTGTTTTGTTTTTTCATTCATGGTCTGACTTATCTGAAATATCCTGAGCTATAGCATTGTCAGATAGAAACAGACTAAAATGCAAGTGATGAAGATGGTTCTGACAGTCCAGGGAACTCCACAGGTCCCAGTCTACTCTGGTTGAGTGTTTTCCTGAGTCCCTCTGAGCTTCCTGTTAAGCTCAAATGTCAGTCTCAGATCTCAGCTTTACTAGTGGTGTACACACAAAGACCCACTCAGCTGCTTTAAGAGGTCTAGGTACTTGTTATGTACAGTATGTCTGATTTGACTAGTATTCAGAACTGAAATAGTGTTGTCTGTGGTCGATGGTGTGCTGAAATTGGACTGCAGTGTAAATTGCAGTGGTTCTTCTGCCAGTTTCGTTGGGGCTCAGGATGGTGTTCATGTTTTTGAAATCCCGTTCCTCCCCTTAGTTAGTTATTGAGCTTCTTTGTTCTGCTCTCTCTTTTACTCATCTCACTTCTCATACCTCTTTTTTCTTCACTAATAAAAAGAGGGAAACTCATGTGACAGACATTTCCAAATTAAGATCATTATCAATTTCCTCCCAACAAGCTCTGTGATCTTCAGCAGTGCCTGAGAGGAGACCAGGATTGGTTGTGTGCACTGGGCTTAATCAATCTGGCTCTTAGTGAGCTCAGGTCTATTTGTCCCAGATGCTAATCTACAGAGCTCAGCTCTGGGGCCAGAAGCGCTTTACATGTATTTGCTGCAAAATAACATGAGCAGGCATGCCAAGCCCATCCTGCTCCGGTTTTTGTCTAAGGCCCAGGGAAAGATGTGACACATCGGGGAGGGCAAAGTGTCCCTTTGCGCTTTCACCATGAAGCGGTGGCTCTCACAGCTGTGGGTAGCAGATGCTCTGAGGTTACAGGCACAGGCCTTTAGGGACATCACCACTCTGCCCTCCAGGGGCTGCATACATAACACACTCTCCAAAGAAAACTTAATGATGGCTGAATGGGAGTAAAATAGTCCTGCGAATTCATGTATGACATACAGTATGTTTTGTATCCTTAATCAGGCCAACAGAAGTTACAATATAATTTGTATTATTATAGTATTTTAAAGTGGCTTTATTTCCAAATATATTATTTAACTGTTTTTTACTCATTTTAATTGCATACAGATTTCATATAAAGACATTTTGTAAGATTGTGAACTGTGTAAACACAATTCATATTTTCCTTGTCTCTGTATCTGAATGATTATTAGTTGTAGGCTGTATCACTCTCAAATTTCAGCCTTAGTGAGTCTTAGATTTCTTCAATCCACATAAGCCTGACCAGACATGTTTGAAAAAATGTGTCCAGCCGAAAGGCCAGGGCTGTCAGCTCTGAGCCCGCTCACAATAGGATAATCTGTGCCGACTGTCGATAACTGAGTGCCCTTTCTCAGCCCCATCTAGACCAGATCCCACACAGGTTAAAATCTGCATTAAAATCATTTAGTGTGGCCTGTGTGGGCTTCCCTGCAGCATATTAGTATGCACTGATTTACCACACAGTTTTACCCCTGATTCCGTATTCAGTTTCCTTTCCTCTTACACTTCCCTCTACCACTCCCCAGCCAAGATATGAAGGTAAATATTAATCAGTAGCTCTGTTGAGTTTGTCCATCACTGGAAAGAACTGTAAGAAAAGGGAAAAGCAGGCATAAAATGAAAAGTAAAAAAAAAACAACAGAGGCCTGAGTATGGGTGAGTAAATGCAAGAAGAAATCATCTGTTAAAATTCATTAGCCAAGCTTCTCTGAACACAAAATGACAAGACATTAAATATGTATTATTTATGAAATGTCTGTGCTCTCTGAAAAGGGTGTCTAGTGCTGTTAATTACTCAGCCATTCATTCAGAAAAGATTATTTCAAATGGAAAGTGAAAACAAGGCTAGACAGCAAAAGAGCTGTTAGTTTCTTTCACGCTATTTTTAAATGACATTGGTGAAAATGGAAAAGCTAATTATGGTAGCTCTAAAATTCAAAGCTAATTTGAGAAGCAGCATGTCAGGTTTATTGACATCTTCTGTAGAGTGATGTGGTTTGATGGCCACCAAGGAATCTCTCTGGCGCCGCGAGGGAAAGGGAGGAGTGACTGCATGAAAAATTATTCCTCGCAGGAATGAAAATAACTTTTGGTAATAGATTTTTATATTCCCCTATTCCCTGTATTCCCCGTTCGCTACTCTAGAAATAACAGGAATATTTCTCGTGTCGATGATAAGAATTAGAACTAAAGGCCTCTATAACTGATGAGTGCAAACATTACTGAATTTATTTCAGCAACATCAGAAAATATTGTTTATAAATACAGGTTTCTATTGTTGTATAGTGTCAGGCCCTGTATTAAGAGACCTGTCAGTCCATTTGAGAGCAATAGCAGTTTCCAACAGTGTTTTAAATTGTGCTGGTGGAGTTGCTATTTTGTTAACATTTGGAACAAGGGGCCATGTCTTCAAAAGTATGTATGTGTTAGTCAGCATGATGAGTTTCTGTGGAATTTAATATGAGGAAACTCGGTGCAGAACACTGGCAAACTTATGAAAATATTTTTCACCTCCTGAAGTCCCAACAGGCCCGGGGGAGCATGGCGCTATATTTTATCATCAGCGTGATTAGCTTTATTTTCCAACTAGCGAAAAGAAGAGCAGCAGTACTTTCAAGGTTTGTGATTCCTCCTTAAAGGCAGTCACCTGGCAAAGTGGGAACGGGAGCAGGGCATTTATCCACTTAAAGAGAGCCACCCCGATGATGTCAGTAGCAGATGACTGCAAGACACTCCCCTCTCCATCGCCTCGCCGCCAGCTTTGGTCACTGAGGGCAGAAGGGAAAGAGGGTGGGGGTAGGGGAGATAATTATCAGTATAAATGAAGCCCTGCGAATGATTCGCACTGCTGGGTCCCCTGATCTAGTCTCCAAGGCAACCTCAGCACGCTCATTTGTTTTGTAGATGAGTAATTACATCCAATTAGTGGCCAGTGGAAAAAAAGGAGTCCAAGAAAGGCCCATTGTTCTGGATAGATTGTGTGAATATTAATAGTGGGACGGACTGAGGCACAGTGATGTGATCGGTGATACTAATGCAGCTGTGGGCACACTCTGCCCAGTCTCATCCTGCATAACAGATCAGATAGCCACTGATGAAAATATATGGCTTTGGGAATGTGTGCCTGCATGTTTGTGGATGAGTGTCTGAGAAGTACTCTTGTCCAGCTGCCTCCATCAGGCCACTTTCTTACTCGAGGCTGCCACAATACAGCGGCATGCCGTGTCTGAAAATTCCTCAGATTTCTGCGTCAGAGGAAAATGATCTCAGAGGTTCAGTTGACGTCACCTCAGTAGAAGAATTATTTATTGTGTATTTATTGTGGAGTATGCAGTATATTTTTGTCAGCATTCACCAAACACCCAGCGCTGCCTAATATGTGGTACTTTATAGATTTGAAGAGTTCCAACTTGGTGCTTATCGTCCTTGGTCATTATTTAGTGGTCCAAATGTCATAAGATCTGTACTTTGTAATGTGGTAAATGTAGTTTAGTTACTTACAATTACAACCTTATTTTGAATCTACACCCTTTTCAGTAATCTGCTTATAATAATGTTTTGATTGAACATCCATAGTTTAGTGTGGGCTTGGTATTAATATGGATAATAATAATAATCTGCCGTCAGTCTCCATCATATAAATCAGACATAAATTCTTGTTTCATGAGAAAAAAAAACCCTCACTTTATTTCACTTAACATAAATGACATTAGATTGTTCAAGATTCATTTTCAGTCATTTTTGAGTCAGTTACAAATTGTATGAAAGTGATTTTTTGCAAATGGGTTGACTTCTGTTCACTAGTGAGGCAAAGTGAAAGAATCAGAAAATGGAAAGTCATGGCTGCTTGTTTCCAGTCTCTTCATTGTTCTGAACTGGTGACACATTTGGTATGTCTTCCTTATGAATTCCCAATAACATGGTTCGTGCTATTGTCAGATGTTTTTCCCGCCACTATAATTATTCCATTGATCCAGTTTTCCTCATTAGCAAGGCCAATCAATTTTCTGTGACATTTGTCTAAGTGAACTAAATAGAATGATTGGTTCTTGAGCTTTGTTCAATGTGTCAGGCATTATGTGACGTACGTGGGAAGCCTGCCGTATTTGGAGCCTATAATTTGATGAGTGGGCAGACAGCCCACAAGTGGTGAGATCAGAGTGCTAAAAAGCATTGGCGGAGAAACATGGCTGGTGCTTACATTCCATTTGGCAGAAGTGGACTGTCTCACTCTGAATGGGTTGAGGTGAAGTGGCTTTGAATGGCTGTTCGCTCCAGGACCCAAATAAAAAAACAAACACACAGCAGGGGAAACCCACCATGGAAAAGCCGGTGTCACCAATCTCGGTCCCTCCTGAGTAGATTAACTCTGTTATCAAAGAGGTGTGAGAAGGAGCAGTTTCTTTTAATTGCACTCTTTATAAGAGCAGCTTGTCTCAGATTAAGAGGACAAGCAATAAATGTCAGCACGACTTATTGCTGAATGACAATTTCTAAACTGTTGATAATCCACCATCTGTGTCAAAGAGAGAATCATTGGAAGAGGCTGATCTGAGGCATGCGTAGAGTACTCAGTGCACTTCACAATGCCTATCATCAATAAACATGAATGTCTCTGTATCTCATTCACATACAAACCTTATCATCTGTTGCTATTTGTCAAAAAAAGAGGCTTTAAATTAATTATTGATTGGTGCGCTTTGTGTTTCTTTCATTCAAGCTTCCTTCAGGTACGTCGACGTTTGAAATGAGAAGTGTATTGACCTGTGTTTTAATGATTCTTCAGTTTCATCTCACTTCTTAATGATTGCAAGGAAACATGGGGGACACAGGTCAATTATTCAAAAGCCAAAATATCAAAGCTGTGGCCTTCACTGTATATTTTGTATTTATTGTTATTGGTCCATTTGAATCAAGTCATAACATTAAAGTAAACTGACGAGCTTGTATCTTACTTTTATCCTTTCAGGCAGAGATAGTTTGTATCAATAATTGTAGAACTAGTGTATATGATACAGCTTAGCGTATCAAACATGGACCATATGTCTGGGGGGCCTGGCCACATGGCAGGAGCTGCTGGGGAGGGAGGGCAGGGAGGGCCAATTAAAGCAGACAAAATGCAAGGATGTCAACTAAAAACGGTGGAACACACCAACAGGCTATGCTCAACAATCTGGACATTGACTTTGACGATGAAAAAGTTTATATCCACAATGATGGAGTCCCCTCCCCCTCCCCACCCTATACTGTATCTCCCAGGCCTCCCCGATTATGGGTTTTACTCTGCGCCCAGTGACCAGAGGGGGGGGCCCTGCTCCTTTGCTGACTATGGCTCCCTGGGGCCCCAAGCGGCTCAGATGCTGCACAGTGAGCATGCCACCTCCGCCTGCAACTCCCCCCTCCAGCACCTACACAGCCCGGATCAATTTAAGAACCCAGGTTTGTATATGCGCATCTATCTCATCCACGTTTTGGACTTTTCAGTTTGACTCATGACATTATTCCATGCAGATGGTCTAATTTATTATTGTTTTTAGTATTATTATTATTATTATGATTATTATTATTATTATCATGATTTTACATTTTCTCTTGCTTTTGTCAATGAAAGAAAAAAATATCCCCCCTTCAAAAAAACAAACATATAAAAACGTCTTGCTGATAAAATAGCATTGCATGTTTTTCCTCCTTTTTCAATTTTTAATGTAGATTTTCTGTTTCTTTGTGAAGTTATGTTCCGGCCCCTGCTTGCACATAAGGGGCCAACACATAGAGAATGTAATCCTTCATTTGCATGTGAGCAAAGTAACTACTGATGATGTCGGAGACTACACTGGCCTCTCTAAAAGAGCTCAGGTTTATCTGAATTTTGAATAGCAGATGAGTGAGTACGTGTCAGAGTGATTGTCATTTAAGGATTTTAAATGTAAGAATGATTCTATTAGTGTCAGAGTCTGGCCAGGAAAACTATAGAAATGCTGTATGATGTTGAACACTTAATAGACAACATTTTTGCATAATACAGCCATTACTCTGTGAAACGTCATCTTTTGTGCTTTTTCTGATGTTCTCTTGTCTACCTTTATATAATCATAGCTTTCAACAGCCAGGGATGAGATCTCACTGACGAGTCAACTACACCACACTCTGACATTTCAATACCTGCATGTACTGCTTCAAAATTTTTAGAAGTGAATGCTCTTTCTTTAAGGGCATACCATAGTCTTCACGATCAACCTTTTTTCTTTTTTTTTAAACGCTACAGTATTTGTTTTATTTTTCTTCTGATAATGATATTCTCATGATCATGTTTACACTGACATGACGTACCACCGATGTTTAAGCCATCTAAGGTAGCTGTAAGTAAAGGAAGTGTAGTTTAGTGGAAGGCTGTCTTGCAGTGTGGGGAATGTGTCTTGTTGTTGGTGACACCTACACACAGTGGTTAGCTTCCTTGTCTCTGCAGACTCATGTGCCCCTGCTGGGCTTAAATCATGTGCCTTCACTCCTGTGTCTCCAGCTCCTCTTCACAGTAATAGTAACAAAAACTAAAAACTAAAACTGAAGGGGCTGTCTTCTTACCCTTTTGGATTAATAAAACGGGAGCTGCCGATGGCCCTAGCAGACTGGACGAGAGTCCAAACCCAAAATGATTAAAAGTGTTGGCCCGTTGCCTCAAGCAGATGTTGGCATTTCCTAGAGACACTCTACAAACTTTAGATCTGTAAACAGTGTGAAGTGTTTCATAGCAGGGCGAAGATTACCCACTAAGATACATCACTGCATAGACCCACACCAATGCCACTGTCTCTGTTCATTTAGTTGTAACATGTTGATTTATAGTATATTATAGTGGACATGAGAGTAAGAAAGGGGCTTGTGTCATTTCCAAGAAAAGGAGGAAGTGAATTTGAGGCTATTTGAATGTTTGCTTAGATTAGATAAAAGCACAGATACAGAAAAAACAATTAGATTTTGTGTACATTAGGTGCCTTTTGATGCTGATTACTGGACACCATAATGTATTACTTCATCACTGCTATCACTGTTATGGTGAGTAAATGCCACAGATGAAGACTGTACTGCACAGATTATCAGTCTGAAAAGGAGAATAGGAGTATGTCCATGTGCAGTTTGATGGCAAATCTCATTGATAAAAGCTTGCCTACATCTGTACTTCAGCACTACATTTAAGAGAAGTAAAGTGAAACAAGTGAAAGACACAGGCAGGCAATGTGGTGCACAGTATTCTGTATAGAGTGAGACATTACTGCAGATGTTCATTAATTCAGTTATTTCCATTTTTTCTTTCAAAGCATCTAAGACACAGAAATCCTACATTACATGATTTTCTCTGCTGTCTTTTTTATCCTTTGAGTCACAATGTATCTCTCCCATGAGTGCAAAAAAACTGCAGCATAGTTTAAACAGACTATCATTCCTTGTTTAAAAAAAATAAAATAAAAAATGAATAGTAACACACTAGTCAGTTTTACAGTGGACTTTATTCTGAACAACATTGTGACCCACATTACACTTGGGATTGTTTTGTTCCCAAAGCTAAAGAACAAATGAAGCCTCTATATTTAAAAGGAGAAAAAAAAGCAGTTTCATAGGGAGAGGGGTGTGCCACACTCTAATAAAAATCACCAGTCACAGGAAATGAGGATTGCCATTTCAACTGAAAAAATCCTTAATTATATAATAAGCCAGCCTATTGGGGGCTGTGCAGGCAAGATAAGAGCACTAGCTGCTCACTGTTTAAAGTCCTTACAGTTAAACAGCAGTGTCAACTGCACTCGATGTGTGTTTAGTTAGATGGCTTCATTTTTCTACGGAGCACTATACACAGATATCTAGAGTATGTTTTCAGGTGTTTCTAATTGATCTAACCTGTCTAATATAGCTTTGATTGATGGAGCAGTGATATGTTAAACAAGGTGGCAATGATACAGTTTTTATACGTCATGTGTGTGAGCATCAACTCATTGGATGTACTGCAACTACAGTGTATTTTCCCTCACACATATACAAAGATTTCCTCTCAGGCATCGCAGGGTTCATGAGCTCATATATACACAAGATCGAGCAGCTTCTGTGGTCGGAAGATTTTTCTTTTTAATGCAGCTGTACAGTTTTTTTTTTCGCAGTCTGTCTGTGAATAAGGGTGAGACAGAGGGTTATGTGAAGCTGACAGCAGAGGAGATTGCTGTTAAGAGATTCACATTTTTCTTTCTCCCCGGCTGTTTTTTTCCCCGTGTATTGCCAGTGTTATTGGCCTTTAGTAGGCATCTGGATTTTCAAAAGACATTTTATTAGTCTGAGTTGCTCTTACTCACAGGGCAAAGGTGGTAAGTCATGTACAGTATTTCTTTTTTATCCCCCCGAGTTTGGACCTGCAGATGAACTCGGGTCAAGCTTTTATATTTCCCCCTTATGCCTCCTTCTTTCGTCTCATGTACCTCTTTTGCTTTACGCCTGAAGTTACTCCGGCAGACTTGAAAAGCTGAAAGCAGTACTGAGAATATTTTTAAGGAGGTTCTTGCTGGTGTCTAGGAATTATAAAATACCTCAAATGTTCAAAAACGTGAAATCCCACATCCTTCTTAATATGATAATACTGAGTCACTCTTCTGATTCAACAGCCGATGTTGTTTTACAAGTACTCCTTCACATTCTGCATGGCAACATTTACACTGCAACCTTACTAGTTTATTAGCATGGTGGAAGTATTTCTAGCAGTGTGCTTGTTTTGTGTTGTGCATGATTATACAAAGTGAATGTTACTCCTATGCATAATACACACGGCATGTAGATTATTATTAGAATATCATACTGGATTCACCCTTGATTTGTTTTTTCTTTAAAATACTTTAAACCAAAATCCTGCACCATTTTTTGGACAGATTCCAAATGAAATTGAATTTGTTGTTTTACAAGCAGCAATTATCTCGTACCTGTAATCTGAACAATGAATTAAAGTCCTTTGAGACGAACATGAATCCAGTAATGTGTTCTTCTGATTTAAATGTGTCCGTTTGAGTTATAGCAAGTCAGTTAGAGATAAGAGTGGTACTGACGTTTGTTGGGTGTTTCTGAGCTGCTCTGCTCCTTGTTGTGTTTGTATGCAGGCACCAACCCTTCAAGGCCCGGAGGTTTCCCAGGTGCTAACAGTCCAGGGCCTGTGGCTGACCTGTACGGACCTAGCAGCCAGGATTCAGCTGTGGGCAACTACATCAGTGCTGCTAGCCCTCAGCCTGGCTCTGGGTTTGGCCCCAGCATCACAGTGAGTACTCGAATGCAGACTTCCCGTCGTGTCCGATCGTACCTCGAACTTAACTGTCTCGTCTGTGTCGGAAAAACCACCACTAATCTAAGACACTAAGCCAATACACGCTGATGTGATTGTCAAGCTCTGTAAAAGCTACGTTTTTATTATAAACAGTAGAATTTACTAACTCTACTACAATATACTCTGAATTTATCATTTGACAGCACCTGCCTTTTAGTAATTGCAAGCACGAAATAACATTCAGTGCAGTCCAGGAGTTTAGATATTTTCTTTGCAGAAATGTCTCTACTTGTATTGAGGTCATAGGTCCCATAAGCATTTTGTGCATCAGGGTAAACCCCATCTTAGCTCTGAAAGTTATCTGTGTCAAATGCAAATGTTTTTTCCCCTTAGCTGTTGCACAAATCACCTCACTTCAGACCCTGTGTCACCTTCACAGAACAAATTCCCTTTATTTTTAGAAACCCATCTGTCCCAGAGCTCGGGTTTGCTCCGACACTGCTTCCAAGCAGGTTTTGTCTCCGTCGGTGTCCTTGTCCAGGTGTAGCTTCCCAGCCAGGTGCTGTTGCACATTTCTTCTCGCTGATCAGTTAGCTGCCAGTTGCCATGTCAACTCGTATATGTAAGACTAGTAGGGCTAGTAGAGGTGACCACAACAAAGAGTCTGATTATGTCTCAAACCTTTTGTGGATGAACTCTGTTTTTCCGTGTGCGTCCGTTTAGCTGATGTGCAGCAACCTGTTAATAATAATCTGGCCTCTTGCTCCAACTGTAATCACAAAGAAGCAACCAGAAAAATGCTCTGAAGGTCTCAGCCTCTGTGTTCTTGACAAAGAGGATGCAGCCTGGCGATACAGTGGCTTAAGGAAAAATAGTAAACCCAAGTCTAAAATAAGGAGAGATTAACTTTTAAACATCTGGCGAGAGTGATTCTGAGGATGCTGAAATAATAAAGCTACAGAATTGAACCTGGATCCTCTTTTCAAGAATTATTTTCCAACATTATAGCAGATGAAGTCAATTTTAGATGACCCTTTTATACATAAGACACATTTTAAATTCAACACTAAACTTATTGACACCAAGTAGGGAAAAAATTCTTATGTCCAAGACTTTCTAGTCAATGAAGGGACAAAGCTCAAGCACTCCAACACAAGACTAAAACAACTATTTGTTTACTTTAGTCTACCGTGAGCCTCTGTGAATAATGAATCTAAAATTTTACCATCTGAATTTTACAGCCCTCAGCGAGGTGGAGCAGGGCTAAGCTCATAGACTCACTGCTCGGCTTGGCAGGGCATGTTTGTACTGTTTTACACAACTGAACTGACTGACACAGTATAGGTTATGACAATAACACCTGCTTTCTGAAAGAAGCTAATTAATGCATGGCTTTACTGAGGTGGGATAACAACGAGCCCATTAGCACTGAAAGCAAGCGCTGCAAGACTACAGGGTGAAGACACCCTTTCCCAACTTTACAGTCATTAACTTGAACTTCCTACTACAGTCACCAGAAAGTACAAGAAAGGTTAGAGTTGTATTCTTTAGCTATGTGAGAAATGATTTACTAGTCATGTGTTGTGTATTTTAAATGGATTTATCATTTTGTGTGGTCGTAGGTATGCAGTGGTGTCAGGCGTTAGTTGTGGCATTTTTGTTCATCTCTTCTGAGAAATAGTAGCTTATATCATACATACAATCAATGGGACTAAGTGTGAGAGTTGAGCAAGGCTGAAGTGAATGTGAGACATAGCAGTAGTTTGGCATTGTCAGTATGGGATAGTGTCACCCAGAGCAAATGTGCAAATAGCTCATTTAAATTGAAGCAAGTATGTATAATTGATTTATGATATCCAAACAAAAACAGAGCTTAACAGAAAAATATATTTTATTAGCGTTTTGCTTCCTAAGCAAAGCCTCTCTTATTAATTGTTTTAGGTCCACTGGCTATCCGCCATAATCTGCTGGTCTCTGTGTAGGAAGCAAAATATTTGTAATGAAAGACCAGGCTGGCTCATTTTCAAAGCAGATTTACCAGCAGATAGTTTACAGATGGAAATGAGGCGATTTGTTTCCATTATTTTCCGTTTGTTGCAACAGTTTGTTACCATCGTGAGGTTTAGTGTTGTATTAGAGAACGTGTGAATGTCTTTCAGCGCAACAAATTCTAAATCCAAATGTTTTGGTTTTTCATCACATTTACTTAAAAACTGTTGAGAAGGGCTAATTTATGAAACAGTCTGTTTTTCTTTTCAGTGTTAAGAATTTAATTTACCAAATATAAATCAGGGCAGGTTTTGTGCTATCCTGACAGAAAGTCAGATCGTGCCTGTGATACTACCGTACGTACTAAATCACTTCAGAATTACCCAGTGAATCAAACAGCGTGTAATAAAGCAGAGAGGTGATGCGGCAGGCCTCTGACTCTGCTCTCAGCGAGATGATCTCTCTATTCAGAACATTAAAATAGGAAATGATTCAGAACTAAAATGTGCTTTATAATTTATTTTTTTTCCAAGCGGAGCTGCCGTTGAACTAAATACATGTAAGATCATCACATGTCACAACCTCACGGATGACTTGAGATTCGGGCGCTTTTGTCCCTCGCTCTTCTGCTCCAGTGGTTTTATTAATCCCTTTAGCCAATATCAAAACAGCCACTGTGAAGAAGCAGTAATGAACTTAACTGTTTTTATATGCAAGACAATTAGAGCACAATTAGTTGATTGAGGTGATAAAGACAGATAATCGCTGTTGAAAGTGCTTCTCTTTTCACTGTTGTGTTTGAATCCGACGGTTTCTACAGACCTGTCAGCAGCAGCAGCGCTCACAGTGTCCTGATAACAGAGCAACATAATGAAAACCATTCAATACTCCAAACCACACTGATATTACAGAGGGGTGTTTATGATCTTATTCTCAGCGTGCTTTCAGATTCAATCGCTTGTGTACGTTAGCATGAATGGGGATCGTCTATGTATATTACCTCCTTCACATATTTTTATTTAGACTGTTGTCTGCTGAGGTTATTGTAACCTGACTACTGTGTTGGCATAGAAAATCCAATGATTTGAAGTAACTGTGTCTTAAATGATTAAAATCAGTATGAATCCATCTACTTTAAACAGTATGTCTAACTGTTTTTTTAACATCTTTAACCATTAGAAGAGTTTTCCTGTAGTAATGTAGAGTTCTTCTGTTTCTCCATTACAAGAAAACGGAACCAATCTGTGTTAATATATATGTGACAATAGCCTCCCGCTCTGCTACTGAACATGATCCAACTGAATCAAGTACACATTCATGCTAGATGGGGGGGGAAAAAAAAAAAAGGTTGACATGATACTCACTTTTCTTTCCTTGAAATGCATACTGACAAAAGCACTAACTGTACACTTTTAGGGCCCGTTGATTGCGACAGCTTTTACAAATGGATACCATTGAGCAGGTGGCCGGTTGCCATCTCATCAGAGGTATTGCATTTTATTTACTGTGCATTTCTATCACTCTCTCTCTCTCTCTCTAATATATGTTCATGGCATTATTGGTTTGTTTATTCACCTCCTCAGAATGACAGAGCTGGTAGTAAAAAAGCGACAGAATGTTTTATCTCTTCACCAATCCAGAGCAGTGAGGGAGGTGGTCCGCTTGACGTGTGGATACAAAGATGGCGGAGGAAATTATTAACATCAAGAAATGTAATCGTGGTCAATTTGTTGGCGTGACTTAAAGAAAAATGAATCCTTAAGTCATGCAGTCGCACCTACTACCAGTTCTGTCCATTTTTCTTGCTTTTTTTTTCTCCTTATGATTAACGATTTTGAAATGTTCTCATCCTAAAATAGCCCTCCACATATTTAACTAGTGCCAACCTTATGTCAGGCATACAGTGCGTCACAGAGCAGTTCATAATGTTTTTGATGTCACCACATGACCTCAGCTCTGCTCTTCTAAGGGCAGAGCTGCCGTCCCACCCTTTCACCTCCATGACTCCAACAAATCTAAAACTTCTTACTAATAGACTTAATAGCTTTGCATCATTAAGTATTATTGCTAACATTGTGCCCCCTTTCAGAATGGCTCCAAGAACTTTTTTTATGCTGTATTTTGTAGATTGGATGTGTGGCGCGTGTTGAGTTTATTCACTGTGCACACATGTGTTTAAATTGTTTAATCAGTTTTTCAGCTAATATTAGAGCTAAGCAATCTGAGCAGTATAATAATGACTAAGAGCATGATCGCTAACCAACTTGTTAAACGTGTGTCATGTCATGCCTGCAGCCACAGTATTGTAAGTTTTCACCTGCTCTAATTAACCAATATTTCTTTCAAACCTGTGTTTTGTGGGCTAATACCAAAATATTTGATCAGGAATTTATATTAACAATCACATATTTCTGTCATTTCCATGTCACAGTTATTCTCAGTAGTACATTATGATTATTAACTGAACTCATTCTAATGCTCTTGTCATCCTTCTTGTTTTTTTTTATCACCCAGCAGAGTATATCTGGTGGCCCAGGAAAGACAGGACGAAGTTTCTAATTGGCTTTGTGTGCAGGTGATGCTATCCAACTTCAAGCACTACAGCGTCACCCAGGCAAAAACAACGAAAAGTCGGAACCATATGAAGAAGAAAAGAAAACGTTAGTCATCTCAGAAAAATAACAACTGCTGTACTATATCCCAAACCTCCTATAACTTTACAACCTGGTTTGGTATGATGTTTCACGTCGATTTCATCCACCTATTTCCTTCCTCTGTTAGCTTTTACTTTTTCTTTTTCTTTTTTTTTTGTTCTGATTAGTTTTTAGGAAACTTATTTTAGTTCAACCTTGATTTTTTTTTGGTGTTGCTTTTATTTTATCTTCTAGTATATTTGTGTAAATGGATTTTGTTTGAACTTAAAGTACGGGGGGTCATAGCCAAGAATATCTGCAAGTCATGTCTTCATCTTTGTATCGGTTAGTGTAAAGGAAAAGCGGATTGGATGTTGCATTTCAGTCTTTCCACTTAAAAAAAAAACAAAGGAAGCTCAGTGTGGAAAGACTCGCAGAAAAAAAAAATCAAGTTTAAGGAAAAATTTAAGAGGGTATCTAAGTAATAAATCTTAGTAGCTGTTTTATTTCTTGTGATGTCTCATTGTTAACCATAATTACCTATTTTTGGGCAATACAAAGAGGACTCCAATATTTTTATGGTCCTTTTTTATAAGTGTTGTTTTTGTTGTTTAGAAATATATATATATGCTATAACAAATTTCATATAACTACATTGTGAATTCAAACTTGAGAAAAAGAAATGTAGCTGTACATATTATTCCAGTCACTGCATATAACCAACTCAGTGAGAGAATAGCATATTTTTGTGATGGTGTGTCAAAGAAACATGTTATAGCGTGTGAATAGAAGAAAAAGCTGTAAACACTTATTATTCTACTTTTCTGCTGGAAGACGGTAACGACCCCGGAGACAAACAGAACACACTTGCTCTGTAAATACCGAAGCTGAATAATTTTACAAGTGTCATACCAGCAAATTTACAACCAGTGAGTTAAATCAACACAGTTTTAACAAATAATAATAATAATTTAAAAAAAAAAAAAAAAAAAAAAAAAGATCCTGATTGGTATCTTTTTGTCTAACTGTTAAGATATCAGTATCATTTCAAAGAGAGAGTGAAAAAAAAAAAGATGATTTAATCCAAAGCACACTGTACTTAGATGTGAAGATTAGAACTTGAACCAGGCATTTTACAGTGCTCTGTGCATCCTGACACTTTTATACTCCTGAGAGGATCTTGTTAGTCGTATGTTACTGTTGGTTACATCCTGCTTGTTCCTGATTCATTTTTGGAACACGAATATCTTGGGCTCTGTGCGAGAGCCTTTTATGTAAAACGCTCGTTCTCTGAATCAGTTCTTTTTTGAATGAATTAGGAAAGTAAACATTTTGATACCATACCTCAGCCTTGTGAGTTCTACCGTGGAAATCATTGGCAGGTTTTAATTTATTTCTAGTGGCAAAATAAATGAAAACACTGAAAGGTAATAAAGCGAGTAATCATTGCACTGTGAGTAGTAAAGTACAGGCCATTTCCTATTTGCACATGTATATGTTGGCTTTTTAAAAAAAAACAAAAAAAACGGCCCTGTGCTTTGGGATAGTATGAAGGATTTTTTGGGGTTAATGTATTCTAAACTAGACAAACGCTTCAAAATTGTGAGGTGAGTTAACAGCTTGGGAAATAGTAACTGACATGTCGCAGTGTACTGAGGCAACACCTTTGGATTTCTTTATATATTAGACCCATGACTCATCTAAAGGTATTTATACAGGGTCAAAAGATGACACTGAATTATTCACTATTTGTCGCTGCACCAGGTTTTACACAGTATGTGTGGTTAATGATTTCACTCATGACAAACATTTAATAATAATGATGATAATAATAATAATAATAATAATAGTGCTCCAGAGTGCAGTCCGGTTTTTAAAGTCACTGATGGAATGAATGGTGTGTCTTCTGAAATACTTTACCTGCTGCAGATGTATTTGTTGTTTTTCATTTTACCCAGTTCTTGTCTCATTACTTTTCATTTCAAAACAACCAGGTAAAGAAATATGCTGGATACTTTTAAAGTAAATGACATGGAGGTGTGATCAAGTAATAATTTAAAGAGTAAAGAGAAAAAAAAATACCCTTGTAATGTTCAAATGTAAAAGAAAATAAGAAATACAAAACTATAAAAAAAAAAGAAAGATGCTTCTTTGCTGATTTCAAGTTTAATCAGAGTTTTATTGATACTTTGTGGTTTATATATTAATAATTGTAATATACTATTAAAATGTACTGTGCATCCATTGCTTTCTCTCTTTCCATTCCCCATCCTCAGAAACCCTACTATCTTTTGTTGATCATTCATGTATTTCATTAGTGTGTAAAGAGATCACAGTTAACTTGTAAACAGAGTGCTGTCTTTGATACCAGTGTAGTGCTCTTTGTTGTTCTCCCTCGCTCTACCTCTCCTTTCTCTCATATTTATCCCTCTCCCTCTCGCGCTCTTTTTCTATCTCCTGTAATTACAAGTAGATGTTATATAGGACTCATTAATATAATACTTGTAGTGAATAGTGGATTTAGGACCAGTCAAGATAGACCTTTCTCTAAATGATCATGTTATTCAGATATATTTGCAGACAATTATTTTTTGTTTAGAGGTTCCTTGTAATTTATTCCCTGTATGTTTTCTGTTGGTTTTACCACTCTCACATGGTTTCAGCTAACCAAAGCTCTCATGGATGAACAATAGAGAAACCGTTGCTGTAAGATGGAATTGTACACAAGGCATTATTTGGATCCCCACCCTTGAATGTTTTAAAAGGGGTGTGCCATACTACCTTAAATGCTAATGCTAGATATGCAAAACGTTTATTTTTGATTGTTTTTTGGGTTTTCTTAAAGAGGGACACAAGCTATAATCATGAATACAATTTTATGTAAAAAAAAAAAAAAAAATCTTTAATATTTTTTTAAGTGACATACCAATGATGACCACAATAGTCATGATATGAGTCATAGTGCTGTTTTATCTGTTATATCTTTTAATGTTTTGTACACCTTGGAAATATCCCAGATGCCTCTGGCATAATTATTTTTAAATAATACTGATTTTAATCTCATTCAGACTTTCATTTCTCTTAAAACTTTCATTAGTATTTTTAAATCTTAAACCCTGGGCACTAGTATTTTGTTTCATAATTATAAATGGCATTCACACATATTGACATTATAGAGGCATTAGAGTAAAAAGACTGCATGAAACAAAAAAGCTCTGACTTTAACAGGAATAGCAGCAGGTGTTACAGGTTGGAGTGCATTTTGAGGCTGATTAATAGATGGTTAAATCTCCTGATGTGGGAGCGGCACCCTGAAGCTGAGTGCTGAGCTAAATCAGACAAGATGAGATTATTATAATAAGTACAAAAAACTACACATATTCCAACTTCAGATTTAAATGATTGAAGTGCAGTTTCCTCAAAAGGTCCCACAGGACATCCAGAGGTGAGACAGGAGCAGCTGTGTGCCTGTTTCAAGCTAAAAACAAATCTGTTGTGAAGCCAATTCAGCTTCCCAGCTCAAGCTGTGTTCACACTCCAACAGCAGATTGTTTTTTAAAAAATAATTTTTATCAAAGACAATTTGCATTTTATATCAGTTATTTAGTTTATTTCACCTTGTGGGGTGTTAAGATTGAACATTGTCACATTAATAACTACCATTAGTATCTGTTCATTCTTGTCATCCAGTATAGACTGTCAAATGAGATACTGTATGTACAGTAATGGCAGCTTTGTTAGTGACGCTAATCAATACATTATTCCAATGAATCCATCAAGATATTTAAAAACAGGCAAAGAAAAAATCATTCCAAAAGCAGCTAATGTCCACGTTTAGCAAGACAAATATTATCCAATTTTATTGTAAAGTGATCATTGGACACAAAAAAACAGTATTTTCCCCAAAGTGTTTTTTTAAACTAAGGAAAGTAAAACAAGAATGAATTGAAAACTTAACATGTCCCAGGTATTAATGCTTATCCTCAAAAAATGTCACCTCATTTGCACATTTTAGTGTTAAAAATATCTGAATATTAGAAATAACAATAAATATAACAATAATCAAAGCATTTAAGTGTATCAACTTAGTTTTATTCTTATGGGATAAAAGAAAGTGTTCCTCCTGTTCATTTGTAGCAATTTCCTTTTGAATTTATTAATCTGAATAATTTATTTAATAATTAATGCCACCTACGAACCCACACAAGAAGCTCATTAGGAGCTGTGGTTGGTTCCAGTCGTGTTGCCATTTCACCTAAAAGACAAATAACAGTGCAACAAGTAGAGAATCTTCTTTTTTTTCATTTTTTTTTCACTGTTGCAGCGCCTGATGGCTCTCACGCTATTATTAACTGTTTCCACTTAAAAAGAAAAAATGGCTCATTTCCCCTTACACAATATTAAAATGGCCTCCTCTATTGTTTTGTGATCCTGTAGCTTGGACTTTAAGGTAGCATGGCTCTGTTGCTGTAATTTCATTTTATCTCAAACTGACAGCAGTTTACAGCTGATGAATGTTACACATCTTAGTAGACTAGCTTATCCATTCGGGGAGAGGGAGGGGACTTGGTTTAAGAAAAATAATCAAAAAAGAAAAAAAGTCAACCTGGAAGGTGTTGACATTTGTAGTGTACTACCGTATCCATTTAAACTTGAATCTTGAGGCAAGTGCTAGGCAATGGCCAAACAATTTATCCCATCCGCTCTGGGAAATCCCACCCTGAAACCACACTGACACACACACGCTGACACACTGACACACACACACTGACACACACACACACACACTGACACACACACAGACACACACACACACACACATTCCTGTCATCTTGGATATGAATCTGTTTTATGAATATGAACAACTGTTTCAGGCTCTGCTCCATTTCGAGTGAATTAGACTGACTTTGAAGGCTCATTTAATGTTCTTGAGCATTTATACCCAAAAGAGGCTTATTCATAGTGGTGCTAATGGTTTTAAACCAGACAATGTGCCCTTATCTCTGAGAGATACTGGATACTGTCACAGTGACCACAAAGTTAGTCTCCCAGTCCGCAAAGTGACTCTCACCATTTATAGTGTCCACTCTCTTGTTTCAGGATATAACAAAGATTTGTTCATGCTCACAAACGCAGACTGAAGTCTTCAAGATGACAGAAATATTGTGTTTTAGGGTGAATTTCCCCTTCAGTCCAAACCATTGCCATCTCACCCACGCTCATTGCTAAATATATACACACACAATTGCAATATATATGTGTGTAGATGAATATATATTTGCAATTTTCACACAGCCCTCATTTAAACTTGTCTGAACAATATTAGACTGGAGACCTCAGCTGTATACAGATATACTCCTCAAACAGCTAAAACCAGGTTCATATAGTCAAAGTGTCATTATTAGCTTATGTTCACCAACACGAGAGTTCACCCCTGGCGTGTTGTCGAGTTTGGAGCAGACTGCATGGCCTAGAGGGGGGCTTGGAAGCTCTTCAGACTGCATGGACGGCAGTGTGAGGCTCTGCTGTGCTTCCGTGTTTCTGCAGGCTGAGCACAGAGCTCTCTTCACTGCTGTCTGCCCATTCCTAACACTTGCCCCTTTTTTTTATGTTAACCGACTTTTTATGGCGAGAGACAGACAGACTTGACTGACATCTGAAAGCATCTTTCAGGTTATCATATGGCTTGCTTAAGCCCTGTTGTAAAATATACTAAAAAGAAAAAAATAATAATAATAATACTGGATGGGGGTCTCTCACATATCAAATGTGGAAAGTCTAATTTTATATTTGTATTTTCAAATAATAATATTGACAAAAAAATGTCTGTGAAAGGTTTCCATCCTCTACTGTGGTCCAGAAATTGATGTGTCTGTCTGGAAAATAAATAAAATAAACTGAATTGTTATATTACTTGTTTTCACTGTTTCATTGTATTTTTACTTTTGTAATATATTTGCTAAAGATGGATATATTTCATCTGATTGTATCAGTGTTGTCTGAGTAAATCTGATTCTATTTATCTCAACATTTGAATCTCATGTATAATAATGTAGTGAACCGTCACATCAAGAGGCATTCACTTTCTATACTGTTCAGCATCAGCTGACATTCCATAACTAGACACTCAGCTGTGCAGGAGCATTTCTGTTTATTTTGTTTGTGTGTGTTGTTGTGTGTGTGAGTGTTGTTGTTTGTGTGTGGGTGTCTTTTTTTTTTTTAACAAACAAGATTTTTCCATTCCACGTTTCCACTCGACCACACACTCAGCATTGTCGACACCGGGATCCTTGGAGGTCACTCTTAAATCAGCAGGATTAATAGATTCTGAGCACTAAGATGCATTTGGGGAACAAACAAGCCCTGGCATGTAAGTCTGCTGCCCCTCAGTGGTCTCTTCCAGCGTTTGAGATGCAGCGCTTTCAGGAACAGGTACGGCATCCACCAGTGGTTTATCTTCCATCAGCAGCATCACATCGAGAGCTTTAATATTAGCTGAGGCTTACTGTATAAATGGCTGAGGATGTGATGAGTAGATGAGTAAACAGGCTGCTGCTTGACAGGCCTTTTAGAGCCCAACAGTGGAGCAGATACACACACACACACATAAAATGATCAGAGTTACCTTTGATGTGTTTGTCACAATGTGATTAGTTGTGCTTTTTCTTGAAATGGAGAATTTCATTTCAGATGCCAGAAACCAAAATCTGATTTGGAGTCATTTTCTGAGGCGAATGAGCCACTGAAAAAAAAAAAAGAAATCTGCCACCTAACCTAAACAATGATGAATTCCCCCAAATATGACTCCATATCTAGCATAATAATAATGATCTAATGAATATTCTCCTGTAGATTCCAATGTTTAGTGTGATAGATCATGATTGTTAAAGACAATGTTACCTTTGCATTGAAATTCAAGGATCAGGGTTTTTTTTTTTAATGTGGGCGCTTATCAGGTGAGACCAACAGACCGACAGCTTCATCACTCATTCAGACAAGGTGATCTATAATTCTGCCTCAGATCAATACTGTTCCCAGCTCTGTTTTTCAGAGCCGCCGCACTCGAAGTTTAGATCACACTGCAGTCATTTTAGCATTTTGTGTTTGTGTAATGACTTTTCTGATAACCTGATTGACAGTCTGGATTTCAGGAATTCACAGTCTGGACAATCTTTTCAGTCTGACAGAGGCTGCTTCTTTTGAGTTTGTGCATTCTCTGACAGAAGAGCGTGGGATGCAGTTAGAAGGTACGTGCATTCACATGTCAAACACACAATGATGCAGATTAAGTATAGCACATGTTTTCATACATGCATATACTGACTTTTAAATGTGTTTGGATGCCAAAGTCACAGTGTTAAATTCATTGTACATTACCTCTAAATTTAGATGATATAGCAATACAGATGTAAAATTATCATAAGCACACTTTGGAAAATGTAAATGAGTAATATGTTTAATTGGATTTTAACATGTGACTTTGTGATTATATTAGAAATAACCTGCAGCAGATGTGACTGGAGTTTGTCCAGATCCTGGTCGCTGTAATTAGCAGACAAATTCATCAAACAGTCGATACTCAGCCCTGTCTGTGTTTTTAACTTACAGACCTAACTGGTTGACCTTTCCAATCCACCTGCCTTTAATTAAGTGCTAATTAAAAGTGCCATTATGATTAGAGAGCTTGACACTCACCAGCCCTTAAAAACAAGGATTCAAGTCTTTGGTGGAAATTAGTACATTGTGTTACAGCTGCTTAATTATAGTGATAGGTAAAGGTCATAAACACTTGTAAAAGTTTTACCTCTGTTGCTTGAGATTCATCCAAAAACACTCAAATCCAGGTTGTTGGAAAAGTTGTGACTGTCAGTGTGTGTATACAGTGACACCCATAAACTTTGCTATACGTGTGTGTGCATGGAGCAGCGTGTCACCACCAGCACATCTGATGGCCTCACCTCATACCTGCGGCTCTGTGTAAATTTCCCATGGGCCAGTACTAACAGGCTCAATGTGACAGCTCCTGGCAAACACAAACAACAAGCCACAGTGTGCAGAAATGCCACTGCGAGGATGCAGCATGGCAACAACGCTGCGGACCGCTGTGGAGGAGTAATGAAGAAGTTCAAGAGGCGGTCTGCTGCCACCTCTGTGTGCATCAGTCTGAAAGACAGAGGAGAGCTGAAGAATACCTGGCTGGCATGCATATTCATGCTGTGATGTGGTGCTGCTGCAGGAGACTCACAACCCCCCGATCCTCAGCCTGAGAGGACACCTCAGGGCCCCTCAGCATTTATTAACGGTAATTAAGAGCTAGTCTGAGATGCCGGCATGTTTAATTGCCAATTACAGGTAGGTTAGATATAGATGAAAATGACAGCTATTTATATAGTACATCAGCCTAAATAATCAAGCTGTGTTTATACCTTGAAAATGGGAATGGAACGAAAGGTTGGGAAGCGTCCAGGATTCTCGCACAAGCCTGGCATTGTCAGAATTCAAGTGCAATAATGAGCAATGTTCAATGGTTATGCACTTAATTTTATGTGCATCACTAAATTATCTCCCTGCACAGCCATGTAATGGTTGCTCCTCTTTTGAAGCGGAACATTTTTTTGACAGAGCTGTGTAATAGAGTCAATAGTTGATGGGAAGACTGCTGTGGATGGGGAGATGAGGCACTCAGGTGGCTGTTTCCTCCCAGACTCTAGGCCTAATGTAGCCTTTGGCATGGAAATTGACGTGACATTGATGGGCACTCTCCCGCCGGCAGAGAGTCATGCGCCTGCACAGCCTTCCAATTCACTAATAACTGCTGATTAAAAACTAGTTAAGAGTCCATGAAAACTCAAATGTGCATTAACCAAATGACCTTCTGGGAATGGCAAATAGTCTGGAGCCAAGAACGCAGACCGCTTCATATGTGAGACTGGTCCCCGGGATGTTTTTGAGAAGCTTGAGGTAAGAAATAAACAGGAGTGTGTGTTTGCTGCACGGAGTTTCTTTCACAAATGACTTTCATTGTGTCTTAGTTATTATATTTTAAAGACCACTCATGAGCTCATTTAACTTATTATGTCAGAGGAGACTGGCAATCTTTGAGATGATCATAAACAGAGCTGGAGTGACTTTCAAATGAAATCTAAAACTTAATCTGATAGATGACTCCAACTGAGTCTTATTATCTTATACCTTAAATTATTGTACATCTGGATTATGAACAAAATCTTTAGGCAATGAAATTAAACTATAAATATATGTATAGATAGAATGTCGATAAAAAATAAATTAGCTGCAACTTTAATAAACTGGAATTTATATGACCATTTACATATTCATGAATTATTCAATCAAATGTATTAGTAATGCAATTATTTTTCTTTTCAAAACTCCAAGAGCCTTGATTATTCTAATTGCATTAGTTTGATATGTTTCATTAATCCTCCAAATATAAATTATGCTGATGATTTACTATGAGGTCTAAAGCAGAGTGTCATTCCACCAGGTGAAGGTACCGACAAAGTCATCGCCTTTTCTGCTTAAGTAGAAAAATAACAAATACTACAAATTAATTAGAAATTAAAAAAATAAACTATAAACCCTAAAGGAACAATCACTTGTACTTTACAATTCATGCTTGAATGAATGCAGACAGGTGACTCAGTCGCTTACAGAAAAGAAACATACACTTTCTTTTTTAAATCAAAGCAATTACAGTGTCAGTGATTAGACTCGTGAGCTGCATGTACCCAACAGCATGAAAAGCAGAGGAGGCCATGAGCTAACTGACTCAGAAAATCCACATATTGTGTCTCTCTTCTCTCTCATATTATCTGCCAGATGAGGCATTACATGCTTACAAAGGCCATCAGTTTTGGCCCAGATCACAGAGGATGCAGCTGTCTGTTCATTGTTCATCATCATTGTCTTCATGGATCTGATGCCCCAGAATCAATAGCTGCCTTAGAGCAAACTAGTGAGCAGCAGACTGTAGAGGCAGGTAAGAGTGTCAATTATTAGTGGAGGACAGAGCAAAAACACAACGTAAATGCCAAGTGGGGAAAGAATATTGGTGTTGATAGGATCATTACCGATGACTTAATGATTACTCGTCCAGGTGCTGCAAATTTGTAGGTTTAAAGCTGATTTTCTAGCTGGTGGTTTTAGCCTGAGGGTACAAGCTCTTCCTGAGTCTCTCAGTGTATCCAGTACCTTCTTCCCAACCGCAGCAGGAAGAAATGGTCATTATCTTGGTGGTTGGGATCCTTAATGATTCTCCTGATCTTATTCTTGCCGTGCTAGGTGTAAATATCCTTTAGGCAGAGTAAATAGTAGAATGGAATCACCGTCGGTTGTATGTTTAGCTGAACAAACCAATCCTTGCAGGGCCTTGCAGCCCTGTTGGTTGCTGATTCCGTACCAGACAGTGTTGATGCTCCCAGTCAGAACACTCTCAATGGTGCAGGAACTGAAATTCCTCAGTATTTGAGGGGATACCTGAGATCAAACAATCGATCTCTTGCCTTCCTCACCACTGAGTCAGTATGAAGCTCCCAGGTCAGGCCCTCAGTGATGTGGACACCAAGGTATTTGAAGCTGTCCGCCCTCTCCACCGAGGATATTAAGGGGGCGTAGTTTGTTCCATGCTTCTTCCCCAAGTCCACTATCAGCTACTTAGTGTTGCTGATGTGTAGGAGTAGGTTGTTGTTCTTTTCATTGATATCAGTGATCAGGCCCACCACAGCTGTGTCATCAAACCTGGTGGTGGTGTTGGAGTCGAAAGTGGCTACAGTTGTGTGTGTACAGGGGGAACAGCAGGGTTTTCAAACAAAGCCTTGGAGTGCTCCAGTGTTTAGGATGAGGATAGAAGAAATGTGTCCACCTACCCTCACCCCTCAGGGTCTGCCCATCAGGAACTCAAGGATCCACATGCAGAGTGAGGCGTTTAATCCCAGCTCCTTGAGCTTTCAAACGAGCCTAGAGGGAACCAAGGTGTTAAACCCTGAACTTCAGTCAGTGAACAGTAATCTCACATAACTCCCTTTCTTGTCCAGGTGAGATAGGGTGGTGTGGAGGATGTGTCCTATGGTATATTCTGTTAATTAGTTGGGATAGTAGTCAAACTGTAGTTGGTCCTATGTGCTGGGTTGTGAGGAGCAGATGTAATCCCTGACCAGCTGTTCAGAGCACTTCATCACTACACTACACTACTTCTTGAAGCAATGTGGGTCTGACAGACTGAGCCGGGGACAGGTTGAATATCAGCGGTAGTTGGTCAGCACATAGTTTGATGACCTGACCACTGATACTGTCTGGTCTTGCTTTCTTAGTGTTCACACACTTGAAAGCCCTCCTGACGTCATGCTCAGAAAGGCTGACAGGTGTGAAAGGTGCACCCACCCATCCATTAACCTCTGCTTCAGCTGTTTTTGCTCGCCAGCTGCCGATGGACTCTAAGCGAGCATAAAAGTTAGTTTAGTTCACTTGCTAGAGACACATCAGCTCTTGACAAGGATGGGAGAATGGACTTGTAATCTGTCGTAGTCCTTACCTTTCCACATGCTTCTGGGATTGCCCTCTTGGAACAGTAATTACACTTTCTTCCCATTGTCCCTTTTTGCCTCCTTGACTGCTCTTCTTACATTGTAGGCTTTATAATTATCCATGTTCCCAGACTGCAGCCCTAGGCTGTAGGCTGCAGGGCATGTGTTTATGTCATCCCGGATAGTTCTGGTAATCCATGGTTTCTGGTTGTGGAATGAAAATAAAGGCCTTAAGTTAATTTGTGTTAATTAGTTGTATTAAACTAAAAAATACAGAGAAAATGATTTTAACAACCTTCATACTATATTTGTAAGATGTGTGTTAAATTTCAGAGAAATGGTCTGAAAGTGGGCCGACATGTCTGATACCAGGAGGCATTGTTAACAAGAAGCCACATCACAACGCAGTGTGATCCAGTTGTGATGCGGTATCATTAAAAAGTGTCTCCAAAGTATTGCTCTTATGATACAACAATTACCATGCTTTTTCAACGCAGTGAAAAGCTCAAAAAATCAGTTTGTCTGCCTCTTAAAGACATTAATGAGAGCTGTGACCTACCGTGCATGAATAGAACAAAAGCATTTTCATTGGTTAACACTGCTGCTAAAAGGTTGTTATCAGATAAAAGGTGATCTGTGTGAAATCTCACAATATCGGCTTGTGAGAAATACGCAGAGAAGATGCAGAGGGAGATTTCTGAAGAAAGGTTAAGCTCAAGGTCATTTGTCTTTTTTACTGGTTGAAAAGCAGTTAAGTACAGTAATACACATGAAATCAAATGCATGATGACATACTGTAAAATAGAAATAAATGTTAACAGCGCCACATAAGCTGTAGTTTAGAAGTATCTAAATGATCCATAATAGTAAATTACATTGCACTGTCCCAAAATAATAATATTTCAAAGATAATTACAGCTTGATGACAGAATGAAGGAAAAGTAATATAGTTCCTAGTTTTTTTTTCCCTATTTTGTGGTTGGAAAGAACAGTAGGCAACTCAGGCCACAGCAGCATGATTTTGCTTTTTTGTTTTTTTTTCGTGTGTGTGTGTGTGTGTGTGTGCGTGCGTGTGTGTGTGTGTGTGTGTGTGTGTGTGTGTGTGTGTGTGTGTGTGTGTGTGTGTGTGTGTGTGTGTGTGTGTGTGTGTGTGTGTGTGCGTGCCTGCGTGCGTGCGTGCGTGCGTGCGTGCGTGCGTGCGTGCGTGCGTGCGTGCGTGCGTGCGTGCTTGTGTGTTTAGACAACACATACTCTTATCAATCTCTGCACAATAACAGAAAACAATTTGCTAATGTTTTGAAAATAGCTTTCCCTTCCCCTGCTGCAGCATTGAGAGATGTATGCACAATTTCATAAACACAATCAGTGCGCTGAATGGCGGCACTGATATTCAGGGGGAGAAAAAAAATCTCATTATTGTTCCTGAGCTATGGAAAAGCAGTCAATGGCCCATATCACACAAAATGCCCCCCTTCCTCCACAGCAGCCCACCAGCACACAAAGCTTAATTCCACCTAGCAGCAAACAATATGCAGCAGTTTGCACAGACAATATTACTGATGACCAAAAGAAATCATCAGCAGGACAGCTGCACTTGGCCTGGTCTTGAAGCAACACCATCTTATAGCAGCTGGACTGTGTCATGTCTGATTTCGTGTCCTAAAAAATGATCTCTTTGGTGCATAGCTGAAGAGACATTGTGAACTGTGGATTCCAATGAGCCATAATAAGGCTGCATGTATGTATCACCTCCTACTGCTCTGTAGCTCACAGTCATAGACCTGTTTGCATTGCAGGAACAATAAAGGCCTGTCATGTTGTTCAACAGCTTCACACAGTAGCTGAGGTTTGGTGGTTGGACTAAAGTAACAGGTGTTTCATATTGGGGTGTCTTTTCTTACAAATGACTTCTCTTTCAACATTAAAATTTGGAAAGTCACCTCTACTTAGTGGTTTGGTTTGTAAAAATGTATCCGCTACAGTCACTGAAAAATAATACAACTCATAAAAAAATGTTTTCACTATAACAGGTATGCTGAATGCTAATACATGTTTAGCACATATATTGTTTAGCATGTTCACCATCTTATATGTAATGCTAATTACCATTAAGCAGTGAACCAGAGTACTGGACAAATTAAAATCAATACAATCAGTTAATTGTATAAATTATTATGTTTGTTGAAAGTATTTAAACCTATACATGACACCCTAGTGTGTGAGTGTGTTGCCTGAATCCAGAGCAGAGGTTTATGCATAAAGTCACCTCTGGCAAATGTTCCAAAAATGAAATGATAGTCTATGTAGCCTTCTTCTACAACAATGAATCTGCACACTCTAGTGGACGCTGCCATGCAAAGCTTTTTATCTTGGCCATTTGTGTGAAATCTCAAATAATTTTGCACATACATTTTTACACCTTTCTTCCTACAGTAGAATTTGTACAGTCACCTGCTACTTATTTTTTGCTTTGTAAAGTGTTTAACTGATTTAAAAATAATAATAAGCTATAATCAGAAAAACATTCAGAATAATATAATAGAAGTTCAATAGAACTGGTGTAAAAACAAGTCTAATAGTCTACAGTCACCAGCCTCTTCATGATCTGACTGTATTTATAGACACTGCAGTGCTTTAGCTCAATGCTAACATGCCCACAATGACAACATGATGCAGGTGAAATGTTTAGCATGTTCACCATTGTAATGCAGGATGTTAGTAGTAAACACACAGTACAGCTGAAGCAGATAAATGTATTTGTTTAGAAGCCAGAGTCTATTAAAAGCTTGTATTAATGCTTGTACTTGTTTCATCTATTTATACTCCAGGTAGCTGAACTGGATTCAGTGCAGAGGTCAGCCAGAGGAACATGTTTCTGGTGCACATGAAACTCGCCTGTGGGAAATGTTCCAAAAATAAATAATCTGATACATTTGTTTGTGTATCTTTTCCATACAGAATTAAATCATTTTCAAATTCAAATCATTTACACGACACAGCTCTGAACACCCTGCTGGACATTCTGAAAGCATACCAGAATAATAGAAAGATGTGTGTTTCTTAAGTATAAATTCATACACTCTAGACTGAACTGTTAACACTCCACTTTATTGACTGGGAAATATGAGCCCTGGGTACATTGTGATTTCACAACCTCCTGCTCCATTCCTTGTAAAGCATTTTGAGTCCTTTTACCTTCCTGCTCTCGCACATTTTTGCTGAGCATGCAGGTGATGTTAATTAAAGCTGGGTTCAGTGTTTAAGGCTGAGGGCGAACACTAGGACTTGGACCCGCAGTATTTATTCTCTGAACAATGAGGTACATCAGAACAGTTGCAAACTCTGACTCTGACATTTGATGATTTAAGGTTTATGGTTATCGTCACAGATCACTAAATGTCAGAGACTATATGGTCAGAGCTGATATATTCATGCCAGAAAGAAGGAGATGCACTCAGGTGATACAATGCTTCTGCTTTTTCTGTCCTTGTCAAGAATGAACAGCGTGTAAGGACTCATCAAAATGTGTGACGGCTTTCAATAGAAAAACAATTTATTTATAAAACAATTCTTGACCTGAGAAATCACGTCTGCTGCTGTGATTTACCAAAACCAAACCAGAAGCAGCAGAGGAATAAAACCACGGATTAATGAAGAATGTCGCATAAATATAAGGCTGGATAATAGACGCACAATTACACACAGATTTAGAGAAACTGACACGTTTGACATTGTGTGCCACATAGACAGTTTGAAATACCTGATTTAAAGAATGCAAATGTAGTTTCTTGCGAAGTCAAAATAGTCACATATATTAACTTTATTTGATCAAAATAGTTGATTTTTAACGTCTCATATCTTTATATCTAATATTTCTTGCACTTTTTTGTCACTTGATTACCTTGAGATAGATATTTTCTTCTTTACGGTTTACTGTGCATGTTGCTTCAGTTTTCAGATGGAGACTGAAGTGTAGCTGATGTATGATGATCACTAAAATACAGTAGGATGAATTCAGACTAGATATGATCATGTGACTCATTTGTAAACTTTGCAAAGACAGTGAACTGAAATGTGTCTCAAACTGAACCTATGGTCACTAATGTACAGTATTATATGTATCTATCATGAACACTAGATCAATTTGTAAATCTCATAAACAACATGAATATTATAGGTGATGAACTGAGAAGTGAATAAACATTAGTAGGATGTCATTTGAACTGACAGTGGGAACAAAGCTGCTTATATTGAATTGATTAAATAACATGTAGTATTTAAAAGGTTTATATCTATGTAACTTTGGTGTTGGTGTTATAGTGGAAGTCCATGGCCTAGATTTTTCATTAGAAATGTTTGTTTTTCAGTGGTGCAGCTAAATACACAGTAACATTGACTTTTCAGACAAATTCAACAAATGCAGATAAACATCCTATAATGGAATAGTCGTACTTGAGTGGCAGTTAAGCAACATTTGATAGATTTTTATTCTGGAGCACCTGTTTACCTCTCTGTAGACAATGTTGTTTTTTTGCTTGTCACCATGCTTCTTCTTTTCTCAGCAGTCCTGGAGTTACAAGTTCAGTGTCTTGTTCAGAAACACCTCTGCAGAGATGAACTGTTCATACAAAGATCAAAACTTTTAGTGACCTTCCAGCAGGTCAGACAATCTGTCTGAGCACCAGCGCACTAACCACCAAGCCCCATGTGGCCTCCACGAAGTACAGAGTAATCAAGGTAAATCTGAGGGGGGTGGCAGTAAACACCGGTTCAGTTCTATGAACAGACTGGAAACGTGTGTGTATGTGTGGTGAAAATACACCACCTGCAGTGTCATCATAGTACTCAAGATACTGAAAGATTGAACCTCCTGCACTAGCTGCCAAAACATCTGTTTCGAAGTAAAAGAAATGGGCGATGTTTTAATTCTTTAGAAAGTACAAAAGACAGCCCTAAATCGAGCTAAGCAATAAAATAAACATGAAACTAATCCGAGTATAATTCATTTCGATACTTTACTAATGATCCAGGCCAAAGTTAATGTTGAATTTAATTTAATACTGCAATTCATTTTCAAATACTACTGAAAATTTAAAAGCATTTGTTTTTAATTTAAGAACTTTTTGAAGATCTGAAGCAGTTGTGAAAAACAGATTTAATCTGAATTGATGCTTCTGCTTGTGATGATTGAACTGGCCTCTCTGGCTTTGTAGTACCACAGCAGTGTTTTCACCTTTCATCCACAAGGGGGCGCCTTTGAACAACAATCATCACCTCTGCTCACTGATGATGCAGCTGCCTCAAGGCCTTTTGATCAAGCTGAGCTCATTACTACCACATGGCTTCCACTAATGCTGTCCTTGCTCCAGCAGCCTGTCTGAACACAAAGTGACTGTGAACACATCTATCAACTGAGCGGGAACATCTCCTAACATATGCTGTCAAAAGCAGAGAGGACTGCCAGCAAACAGATGTGTGCAGCTTGAACTGCATTTTTGTTGGTGTATGTAGCCAAAAAGTACTTAAGTAAGTAAATAACTGATGACTTTTTAATAAGTTGGAAAACTATTTTTCCAGAGCAGCTGAATTTACTGGCTAAATCTGATTTGAGATTAGCGTCAGTTATATTTTACCGTAGATTCTCGATTATCATAAAATGTCAAAGCAATGAAATCCAGGCACCAGTGGTGGAAAGTGACCGGGTACTTCTACTCTACTACATTTCAGAAGGAAATATTGTACTTTCTACTCCACTACATTTATTTGACACTTTGTCACTTTTTAGATAAAGATTTGACATAATGGATAATATGACAAGCTTTTAAAACACATTGTTAAAGCCTTTTTGTATTTTGACGTCTTACAAAAAGCAGTGTGTAGTCTGGCTCACATTTCAGATGTCTGAGTTGTTAACAGCTCCACCAAATAGTTTTCTTTCCCTCTAAACTTCTCACATGGTTTCATTTCAATAAATGATCCAATATTTCAGCAAAAATCAAAGATTAGAGAAAAAGTCAAAAAACTGAAAACAGATTTGTGTATCAGAACTTTGTTTTTTTCTTCTTTCCTCATCCATTAATCATCTCACAACCCCTCACATTTATCTGGTGACCCTTTGGAGGGGCCTGACCCCTAGGTTGGGAACCACTGGACTAAACTAGCTAACTGTATATAAAGTAGTTCAAACCAGCTCCACTTCCAACAGTAACATACTGCTCACACACTGATGCTTCAGTATTAATAATCTAATGATATAACCTAATAACCTAATGATGTCATACTACATTTACTTTAGTACTTAACATTTGACTGTTAATACTTATGTACTTTTACTTTAGTCGGATCTTTCATGCAGGACTTTTTACTTGTACTGGAGTATTTGACATCTTACTTTAGTAAATGATCTGAATACTTCTTCCACCTCTGCCTCATTGAGACCCATCAGATGATCTGGGTTATGTCTGACATTATGTTTTATAAAACCAAACCTCCTGCCAAATTTAAAAATGAAGACACTCAAGAGATCAGTATGCAACATGAGCTCCTCTCTGCATACTTAAGATTCTACTGATACATATTTATCATTGATAATCATAAATGTCAAGGCTGAATTGCCAACTGGGCAATGTGTGTAACTGCCTGAGGGCCACAGAACTCCAGAGACCTGAAACGCCCCAGGCCTGTGTGTCTAAAGTGGTTTCTACTAATTTAATTAAATATTTGCCTTAAAGACATTATTTTTGTATCACTAAATACTTCATGTACCTCAATTATCAGGTGGGATCAGATGATATTGATGCACACCGCTGTACACATTGCATAAAAAGTGCCCCGGGTTAATGTGTGAGTGTAAGCACTTTACTTTTTTCCACTTATTGAAAGTAATACAGTAATACCACAGCTGCCAAGATACTGTCAGTTTGTTAAAAAGAGAATATAATAGCTGTGCATTTGATAACTTTAATAGTTTGTGTGAGAGCAGAAGTATCAGTAACACAACACACACAAAAGAAACACTCAATTCTTCATGAAAATTTGACATTTTAATGGAAACTAAAATTGTGAACACTGGAGGTTTTTTTTTTTTGAATCTATTACATTGTTTGGAATTTGAGGGTTATTATCATGCTTTGAAAAAAAAGAACATTGTAATGTGACACTTGTTAAATTCAAAACAAAACAAAAAAAATTAAATAATCAGACTGCTCACTTGAAAACGTAAATGTCAACCTGTAAGACATTTGAGAAAGAAACACTATTGCCTCATATTTTAGTGTAGGGGGATTGGGGTGGGGGTGAGGGGGCAAGAGGTGTAAAAGTGATAAAAAAAAAAGGAGGAGCAGACGAAGAAAGAAAAAGAAAAAAAGCATCAACAAGCACAACAGCCATTTGAGATGACACAGAGAAACTAAACAAAGATGACTCGGCACGACACATCACCTCTTTTTTTTTTTTTTCCTTTTTCGTGACCGTTGGTACAGAATCCTGCAGAGTCACGTTTTGTCCTTGTTAACGTGACTCCTCGTGTGTGAGATCAGAAACACTGTACCTCTCAGGTGTCATTGATAAAACAAATAAACCAAAAAAATAGCTCCCTAAATTAAAACATTTCCACAAGAGGCTTTTAAAAAAGAAAAAAAGTTTTAAAAGGAGGGACAGTTTTTAAAGTCGACCACAAACACCAAGTCCAGCATTTCCCATTACAGACTATTGATTACTGGATGAAGAAGCAGCACTTTCGGTATTTGTTTTATCTTTTAGATTTTTTTTCCTCTCTCTCTCTCTCTCTCTCTCTCACACACACACACACCATATAACACGCTCAACGTGACATTCAGCTGCTACAGTAGTGACTTGTCTTCACTAGAAACTCCTCCAAAACCCAGCACGATGTCAGGAAGCTGGTTATGACATCATCGTCGTCGTTGTCATGATCAACAACACCCACCCCCACCCCCGCGTCTGCATTCAGTAGCTGAATATCTGAGTAGTGTACCTTTGGCGAAAGCAGATTCAGAGTTGTTGAACTGCGCGTTAATACCTCCCCTCCCCCTCACAACATGATCAACAACACTACAAATAAAAAATATATTAAAGAGGAACTCTGGATGCAGTGTATTTCAATGCTCATTACTCCGTCACAACTATTTGAAGAAACACATTAAAGTAATTTTTGTATAAAATCTGCTGGAAAAGAGCAACTTCAAATATATTAACATTGGTACTGTGGGGGAGAAAGGGGGGGGGGGGGGGGGGGGGGGGAGAGAGTAGGGGGAGGGTCTACATCAGCCTTAATCAATTAACTAAATCATCTAAAACTCAAAAAAAAGTGGAGACATCGATGATTCTCTGTATCATTTATTCCTTTTAGTCTCATCCTAACGTGTGCACTATGGATAAATTAGGTTATGATTCAAAAAATAAAAATGTCTTTTTTTTTTTTTTTAAACATGTTAAAATATTAATTTGTTAAATCAGTTCAAATTAATTATGTGCTACTTCAGACATTACACTTGACAATGGACTGCCATCAGTTTATAAACCAGCAAGCAGTTGTCGTCCGTCCCATTCAAACTGATTTTGGCTTTAGGTCACACATTTCTTTACACGAGCCGATGAAAATTTCAAAACCTACTGAAAAAAGAAAAGAAAAAACAGAAAATGTTCATCGCTTTCAGCTGCATCCATGTCGCTTAAAAACAGAAGAAATTAGGATTAGCTGTAAAAAACTTGTACAGCATTGCAAATGTTACAAAAAAAACAAAAAAAAAGGAACGAAAGAAAGAACAAAAATGGCACGGATATATGCTGGAAGCAGATTTTAAACAATCAAAATTGCTGTAAAAGTTTGTTTGTTTTTCCTCACACAGGCACCTGAACATGAAACAACAAAAGGAGGGGGGGGGTTGAAATATACAAGGAACTTGCATATAATAGGAAGAACTCGCTATGCACACACACACGCACCCGCAAAAAAAAAAACGACGAGGGCCCGACTCGTCACTCGCAGCCTGGAAGCCTGCGTCAGCATCCTTGAGGTGATTGCACATCCTGAGGGGTGGAGAATAAACCTCCACGTGATCAGGCTTTTCTTTCTCAAAAACGCAAAGCGCACCGACAAGTCAGTCACTCAAACCCTCCCCTCCCCCTTCCCTTCCCACCCCCGCAAAAAATCACTGATTAACCATATACTCAGCTTCAAGAACCTGTTTTTGGTTTGCAGGCTACAACACTAATAGTTTTACTCTTTATAAATGCATATTCAACATAGCCTTTTTGCTGTATTAAGTGCTTGAAAAAGAGGAGCCTTGGGGTGGGAGGATAGATCTCGTTTCCCTGTACCAGGACCATCCTCTTAATAATACAAGACAAAATTTAAAAAAGAAAAAACAAAGACAAAAAAGGTATTCATCATAAGACTACAGTAACATCTCTTACTACTCATTTTGATCACCCTGTTTTACATTTAGAAGCCTAAAGATGCATCACTGCCTGCTGATGACGCTTTCAGCCTTAATTTGGCATTAACCATATGGGAACCTGATTATGCCACTTTGTCTATGGATTATGGGCAATTGGAAGAAATTAAATTGAAAGTTTTTAATGAAACTTTATGCCCGATTAAATGTCAATTTCTACGAGCTCTCTCTCACACACACACAAAACATCAGTCTAATATCCCCTCGAACAACTTTGCTTCCTCATCGACCAGATACAGCACGACTGTTCTCATTCAGAGGGCAGCATCTGATGATCCACTCATCCATCACACGGCGTACAATGGAAGCCAAAACAAAGCATTTAAAACATTTTTTTTTTTAAAACACCAGAGAGCTGACTGAGATTAGACACAGAAGGTTAAAATGTCAAGACAACTTGAACAATGAAGAAAAAAAAAAGCTGCAGTTACGTTTTTCCCTCTCCGCGTACGAGTGCACACTGCAGCGCTGCCTAATCAGGACACAGTGAAAAGAAGTGTACTTGAAAAAAGCTCATACCCGGATTGTAGCTACCCCACAGAAACACCGCTGATGCTCTGAAATTATAAATCAAGGGGGTGCTTCACTGTGAACACATGAGGGGTGGGGATGGGGGGGAGAAAATTAACCATTTACAGATTGCAACAAGGTTACAGTCTAGCATACATAGAAAAACAGCGCATGGAGCAACGTGCTTATTAAAAAAAGACAAAAAAAGAAAAGAAAGAAAGGGAGAAAATAAACAGGAAATGTCATATGCTTAGAGCCCAAAATGATCAATGACAGCACCTTGCATGCCACAACAGCTTCCTAAAAACTAATTATTTGGTGTTTTGTCACAAACATATATGAGACTCTATAATAAGACTCCAATTCCAATTAGAGAACATTACATGACAGGGGCCGTTTGGCAAAAAAAACGAGAAAAAAAACAATATTTAACATAGTCATGGCTTTATCAACACTACCTGAGTTACATTTAATAATTCTGTATTTATCAACTTATTTTTTTCTGAAAAGTAACAGCCCAGAGCCATTCTTTCAAGGAGTATTTCTTGTCAGTACATATAGATCTCTCTAGTAATTAAAAGATAAAAGCAATTAGTTTACATAAAGTGCTGTTAATCCACACATTAACCAAATAATATCTTCTAGGAGGAAGGAAACCTGTGAGTTTCCTTTGTTATGTTGAATAAACCAATCCTGATTTGGAGATGGTAAAGAAAGTGATGTCACAGCTGGCCAGTTAGCAGTTGGCTAAATTTGGGCTCCCTAGACATTTAATTAGAACTTTCGCCGTGAGCTCGTTTGCACCGACCACGTGAAAGCTTGCCAAAAAAAAAAAAAAAAAAAGTGTGGGAGAGGGGGGATTTTGTGCAACAAACAGTAAAACACGCCTTTAACACTTTGAATGAAGAAATGAAGTGCAGGCTGCACCAGCATCTTAGGTGATGATTTTTTTTTCTTTTTTTTTCTTTTAGCTCCATATAACCCATTTCACACACTGTATGGATCACACAGTGTTATTGCACACTGATTTGCAAAAATGTTACCCACAATACAAACAATAGAACAACTCATCTTCACATTTCAACACAGTTTGACAAAGTGGCTAGTTCTGGGGGACCCTAGATTAGTATTGCGATTGTTTTGTTACTGTTATCTTTGTTGTGGCGATGAACAGTGACCTCTGACTCATCCGTTTCCCACCAGTAAACATGCAAGAAACACAATGCCGTAAGACAGAAAAGTAAAAAGACCAAATGCTCAATCGAAAAAACAAAAAAAGTTGTAAAAAAATGTGACACGTGTTACTTTGACAAGAGGATTTTAACCTTTTTTTTTTTTTCTTCTTTCAACAGAAATGCAAGCAAAATAAATCTGTACGGACATCTTGGTAGTCTTGCTGCTGAACAAAGAGCACGCAACGCAGAAGACCTTATTGGAAGCAATGTCTCTTGCTTAACAATGAAATCACTCAGTTTACTCCTAAACATAGGATTCACGTATTAGTGTAAATGAATCTGAACTTAAGAATAGTCTGTGCTGACTTCTACATGAAATGCACAAAAAGCTTTTTGAGATTAAAAGGTTTTGCCTTTAACGGAGGAGACCTGGTTTTAAAATCTTTCACACACACACCTGTAATTTACTATGTAATGAAGGGGCGTGGCTTTCCTTCAGATTGGGCACTTCTGTACCTGTGCTCTGGGGTCATACTGCAGTGCAGATAACACTCGCATTAGCTCAGACAAAAACAGTATAAAAAGAAAACAAGCAAGCGTTTAATTTCTGGGCTCTTGATTTTTTTTCTCCCCCCCCTACGGATTTAAGACGAGGTTCTCCTTTCCTGGATTTGGGGGGGGGGGGGTGGTGGAGGTGATTTACCTACAAGCTTCCACTCAGTTTACAGTTTAACAGGACTCCAGGGATCTTTATTCCATGACTTCAAGGCATTCTTTTCAAAGTGTGTTCTCCTTTCGTTCACGATGAATTCAAGCTTGCACACAGATGTGTATGTATAACGTCTAACATATCTACAATGAACTCATTTGAACGTGTGAAGAAAGAAAATGACTGAGGCATCCCATAGTCAGACCGACGGCTGCCACAGTTCAACAGGATAAAGGCTTAGGAGGTGCAGTCCATGACACCTTCCTTTTTTGTTGAACTCCCCGAACGTCATCCCTACAGAGCCGTGAGACCAACGACTGTCACAGCCCAAAAGTTGCAAGTGTCCATTCATCACATTGAAGAGGCACCGATCCACTCCTTTAACATCCCTCCGTAGTGTGTTTAGTGTGTGTGTGTGTGTGTGTTTGTTTGTCTGATGCCCCCAAATGAAGTCCGTTATTCCACCCGAGATTCCAAGGAAAATCTGTCATGCTAAACTATCAATGTTTTCACAGTTGTCACTTTTATCTATCCACAACAGGATTTATGATTTCCAAGGCAGATAACCGCAGCACCCAGAAGAGAAGTAGGTAAGTACTGTAGACCATCTACCTCACTGATCAGGTCCATCCTTGGTCACATCATAAACCACTACTCTTTTTGGATCTGGAACAGAGGGAAAGGACATAAGACACAGGGTTACATTATTGAACATCACGTAAAGAAATTTGTGACTGAAAATGATGTACATGATGCATTACAAGATTTAGTTCAACTCTAATTCTACGTATCTAATGTACAGGCCTCAAGAATTTACAGCAGATTATGGTATCCATAGTATTAATTAGGGCTGGGTATCAAACCTCTATATGAAAAAACAATACATACACAATAAAAGTGTTACCAGTTTTAAAATATCTGATTTATATTGTTCTAAGTATGGCTACTTTTGTTTATACAGCATATAACGTGGGCTTCTTTTCTTGAAATGAAAAAACATGTCTATATTTCTCAAAGTCAAGTATCGTTGTTTGGGTATTGGCACGAGGATTTACAATACCCAGCCCTAACATATTATGCGTTTAGCTTGTGGTTAGATATTTTATGAACGCAGCCTCAAACGTCATTGGGCATCCACCCGCAGTACGTCACACTCAAGCGAGAAATTGAAATGAGAAAAACAAACAAAAGAGCTCTTCTGTTTTTCCACAACTTCATTCCTTTTGGATCAGGACCAAAACAGTAATGTGCTTATGAAGTAATCCTGCACAGTTATAAATATGAGTGACTTCTGGCTCAGCTCTCGGGATCTCCTACCATCATGAATGATGTGAAGTGATCCGTTTTATTCACATTTTTTTCACTTTTGTAATCTGACCTTACGTTTGAAGGTGGAAATTTCTAAAAAAATTATAATAATAAATAGAGAAAAAGTAAAAAACAACTTTAGCTTACCTTGTTTTTGCAAGTTGAAAATGAATTCCATTTCTGTTGAGGGAAAAAAAGCACATTAGTTCAGCATTAACCGATCAGAAACACATTTTCAGGAAATGCAATGCAGATTTTTTTTTTTAAACGTACTGTTTCATCAACTGATCTCTGTTGAGACTTGACAATTTTATAAACTGAGAATATTGTTAATCAAAGTTACCTTTAGTGTGATAAGTGACAGCAGCTTTAACATCGAAGGTCCCCAAGCTACACCTTCTGCCAATGTCTTTAGAGTGGGCTTGTTCTTTAGATGAGCCAAACAACACTGTGGTTATCTGGCCCTGTGCAGGCTTAGCACCGTTGTCTTTACTGGGGACTGACACAGCGGAACCTGCACTCTTAGACGCAACTTTTGTCTTTTCTTGGCCACATGGCTGCAGCTTGTTCTCCTCCTCGCTCATCACACAAGCAGGAGAACAAGCGTTAGACCCATCGCAAGGGCTGCAAGTCCTTTTCTCGGGGTCTTGAGCCAACGTGCCTGGCTGTAAGAATGATGGGCTAGCTTCAAAGCAGGTCTGGGCAGCCTTTGCTGCAATAGCCGGACACTCGCTTTGAGGTGTGACCACAGTAGTCTTGTCCTCTGCAGGCACCTGCCCACTTCCTCCCTCTGGCCGCAGGTTGGGCTCATTGATGAAGGAAAGCCCCCACGGATTCTGGAAGATGTCTACCAAGGCTTTCTGATTTGTCTGAGCAGCCGGTGGGTCAAGGTGACGAGCACTAGGGAGCACAGGTTGCATATTTAAAGGGTAAATTAAAAGAGTACACTTTCTATGCTCATATTCTTCTCCGTCTACGTTACTGGTTGTAGAGCTACAGTTACTTTCCAAAGGAGATGCTACATTCTCGCCACTTGGGATAGATTGGGCTGGTGGAATACTACTAGCAGCAGGAGCAAAGAAGGTACCCACTGAAGGGCAGCCGTTTCCATTTCCAGAAACAGGACCATTAGTAAAGCTAGCTGAGGTGATAGTTTTCATAGCAGACATAGGGACCTGTGTCAGTCTCACAGGTGGAGGCAGTGCCTCTCCTCCACCTTGAGCTACTTTGTTGAGGTTCTCTTTTACTTTACTTGCATAACTGATCTTGGGAACAATTTTAGCACTGCTATTGTCCACAGGAAATACTGGAGGGGGCTTGAACAAAGTCCATGAGTCCTCTTTTGAAGGTGAGGAAAGCTTGGCTTTGTGCCTTTCCTCAGTCTTTTTACCAAAGTTGCCAACTGTTTTTCCATCAGAGTTTTTCCTCTGCGAATCACCCACTGAAACCTCTGAGGCAACAGCCCGTCTAGCTGCTGACTGAGCTTCCACTTTATGGGTGGCTCTAAAGCCATCAAGTCTGGAAGTCACTCCCTTCTCAGTTGTCTCAAGATTAAAAGCCCCAGGCTCCTGTGTAGTTTTGCCCTGCTGCATGTCTGCCTCCTTTTCTCTTATCACATTATCAGTGTTCTTGACGTTGTTACATCTGGCCTTGCGTTTTTTGGGAGTAGTATATCCACCTTCGGAGCCACTGCCATCATTGTCCTTGCTAGAATAGCCATTTGTAATTAAGCCACAGTTTCCAAAATCAACGCCATTTTGAAGCAACACATTGTCTTTCTTATCCAAAGGTTGGCCCTCATGATGATTCAAATCCAAGGCCTTTTCCTTGTCATTTTTAAGGTCCATATTCTTCTTATGGTCCAACCCTTTGCTGCTCGCTTTTGGAACAGTTGTGTACAGCTTTTGCGTCGACTTCTGCTTCACATTTGTATTACTTGTGTGTCTGTTACTATTGCTGTTGGGGGGATGCGGCATACCAACAGTATCAGACAGATGTGTATTCTTTTCCCCCTCCTCTTCACTGATGTTTACTTTTTTATTGCCTGAAAGGGGAAACAAAATCAGTTTATACTGCAATAATAGAAACACTGCTCCGCCTGCCAGAACAACCCACCCCCCTCCCTCCCTACGGAAAATATATTCATCCAAGGATTTTACATAACATTTTGGGGAACTATGTAAAGGGTTTGCTAATGTATCCATGATGCAATGATAAGCAAAGCAGGATCATTAAGTAATAAAGCCAGAAAAACAATAACGATGCATCAAGCATTTAAAATATGTCTCTGATATCCACATAGAATGAAACTGCTGTTTCCTCTGCAAACCCAAATACAAGTTTGAAAGCAATCCATTTAGTCGGCTTAGTTACCTTTTTCTTAATTATTAATGAATTAAATCATCACAGCTATGGGATTGTTAAGAAAGCTATCAAATGTGAGTTAATATTGCCTATCATCCTGTACAACAGTGAGACAAACAGGACAAGTAACAAGAGGAGAAAATGTGTGTGCCGCTGCTTGTTCATGTTTACCATAAAAGTATATAAAATAAAGCTTGTCCAAACATGTCTCTCCTAACAATCTCCATTCTGGGAGGAGCTGAGTGGGTGGTTATAAACATATGACATGATTCACAACTGTCAACTGCATGCAGGACTGTTCTGTATCTGATGTGACATTAAAGAGCCATGATGGAGGGTTCACAGCAGCATTTATGAAAAAGCATTTGCCTGGCAGTGAACCATAAATAGGTGTATGCATTGCATGGAGGCATGGGAAGTGCTGTGTCAACGTGGGGCTCCCCATACAATGGTGCTGCCCCTCATGTCTGTAGACAGGCACAGGCAGGCTCCTGCACATAGCCGACACTCTTTCTTGCTTCATAGCGAGCTAACGTGTCAATACAGCTGCCAGCAAACGTTACACTGTATGTTCAGTCGCAGCAAAGCATTTTTTTTATTTTATCAAATAGCCATCTAGTTGTTGCGTGGCTTCACGTTGACTGGAAAAAAACATGCAACAGGCCTGTCAGGGGATGGCTAACGTCAGCTAATGTCAACTAAGCAGCAGCTTGTGAGGCGTTAACACACCCTGGCAGCAGTAGCTGGGTGTGCCACAAGACAGCTACCCACCACCATAAACAACCAAAGTAGGCAAATGGACGACAAGGTCCCGTGTTTGGACTAATAAAAAACCCTAACTAGCCATGTTACTATAGCATTAGCTCGCAGGGATGTTGTAACATGGCCGACAGGAAATGGCAGCTCGGAGCCGGCTCATTTTTCCTGAAGTGGACACAAGCATGCTGAAATGAATTACACACATCTGCAACTACTGGCGGCGAAATAGCCGTGCACATGTAACAGTGAGGACGTTTACAGCTTAAGATGAACCTGAGGGAGGTTTAAAAAAATTATTTAGCTGCATTTTGCAAAGGAAAAATGGGTGAAAGCGGCGCACAAGGTCAATCCCCGATATGTCAAAGCACCACCAGCGACAACTGTCACGCAGCGTCAGCTAGCCGACTGGCTAACGTTAACTTCACGGCTGGTTTCTGCCCTCAACTATCGGCCTACTCAATTAGCTGCCCTCCCGCTGTAGCTCCACTTAAATGAGTCCGAGCAACAGCATGTAACGTTAGTGTGAATTCATCTCTGTGAGCCCTTATTCACGCTAGATATAACATTAGTTAGCAAATGGCTAGGCGGCTCGTTGACATTAGCTGAGTAAGGCTAGCCAAACGTTAGCTAACTTTTCCCGGATGGCCCAACCTGTTTTCTTCGTCTGCGTTTCCTGATGCTGGCGCTGGAAGTGGCTCTGATCATTGTTTAGACAGGTTGTACGTTGAATAGAGTTTCTGTCCTCTCCGTGGTGGTGATATTGCCTGTCTTGTGCCCGATCTTTGGGCTGTTCCTCCATTGAAGTGTGGATCGTCGGACTTGTTCACCCACCGTGTGTTGGCTCTCTCTGGGTGAGTACAGTCCAATCACTACCAGAGTGAAACGGAAGCTATTTGAAGCCGCTGTAAACGTCAGCAGTAAACGTCTAAAAATGGCACTGTTTTGGGTGGTCACCGCCACTATATCCCCTGACTGCTGTCTGTGCACAGTTATGCAGGGGGTGTATCTTGCAGGAGTTTTTTGAAAAATCTGGTGGAGGATGAAACCGTCACCATCATTTCAGCGATTTGTTATTAACGACACTTTTTTTTAGGGTGGGCAATAACGGGGTGGGGTTCGTGTATGAAGTAAAATCATATGACCGGAGGCGCTGCCACGTCTCCAGCCGGTGACACACTTTGTTGGTTTGAGGGTCCCGGGGAGACCATGATCTCCTCTCTCTCCCAAAATGGAAAAGCAACTCAGTGCAAACACAACACCCCTGTCCTGTCCTCAAACACTGCGAAATCATCTGGAAGCGTTTTGTTGCGCCACACTAAAACTTGTGCCATTTTCTCCATGTAGTTTGATATTTAGATGTGCCTGTCTTTGCCTGTTGTTTATATATCCCATCAGAAATGCCATGTTATATAAAAAGAGCGTGAGTTTTATTCTGCTACAGCCCCCCTTCTATCTGCTAACATCAACAAAAAAGAAACACACAAATAAAACTTGATTTTTGAGCTTGATATGAACAAAAATCAAATATCACAACATTTCCATCAAATACATTGATATCAATACTGTGACAGTATTGTAGGGATGACTAATGATGCTTTTACAAAATATTTACACAATGAGATTTTTTGATATAATGACTAAGCAGATAACAGCTAGAACAGTCTGGTAAATTCAGAAAATCACTTTACTGTAATGCAGCATTTAAAACTAGGAAAAGACAACAGTTATGCCATATCATGATATTACGATATCCAAAATATAAGATATTTAGTCCCATATCACAATATCAATACAATATCAATATACTGCCCAGCCCTGCTTGATATGACTATTATTTATTTTATTTATTCTGATCATATTTCATTATTCACTATGTAGATAATTGCACAATGCACACAATCTGTTTCACTACTCTCATTTTAATACACACTACACTCATTGGTCACTTAATAAGGAACACCTGTACAATCTAATGCAATCCAGTACATAAACTCTGTCATAAACTCTACATTTTTGAAGCCTAATTATTTTCAGTTTTTGTTTACATTGTCAGAAAGTTGATAATACTACTTTATGTTTATTACTGATGTTGTATGGGGTGGTGGTGGTGTACTGGAGTGCATATATTGAAAAGTATTTGTGATATTTTGTCCACCCCAGCAACATACATAAAGTGGGCAAACTATTAGAAACTCTCCAGTACACCACCACCGCCCACTACGAACTCAATAATAAACATAAACTAGAATTATTACATTTCTGACAGTGTCAACAAAAATTGAATCTATGGCAGAGCTGTTGTATTGGATTCATTAGATTACACACGTGTTCCTAATGAAGTGGCTGGTGAGTGTACATATATAATTACTGCACAATGTATTATAAAAACCTTTTTTATTTTAATATTTAACTATTTTATTTTATTTGTGATGCTTACCTTTCTTTTGGGATTAATAAAGTATTTATTATTCTTAAAGAATCTCATCTCCACAAAACATAAACAGGAGGAATCAATCATGCATGCATTTTATCAGTAAACCTCAGTAAGTGTTTGGATGGAGCAGTGAGCAGAGTATAGTAATTATGAGATTAACTATCGTGAGTGAAATGTTTATATTGCTTTGTATTTCCTAAATGCCTTCCCTCCTTCCATCCTTTAAATGTCATTTAAACAATATTTGCTCTCTTAACTGCCCCTCAATTAAGATGTCTGTCAGGCCCAGGCTACCATTACTACCACTTTGTCCTCTGACATTATTAAGTGAGTGGAAATCCCCCTATGATTTAATGTGTGCATCTGGCTTAATTGTCTGACAAGTCAAACAAAGGATAAATGCACACTACTAGGTTTTCGAGCAGCTTGATTAGAGCGATACACTCACATTGTGTGATATAGTCATAGCGCAGGCTGACATTTAGCCGAGCCTGCAACACTTCAAAGCCTCATAAAGAAAAGCAATCAAGAGTAATTATTATATTAGATACTTGTACACTTATTTACATACAAATCTGTACAATATTCTAATAACTAATAATTTGTAGAAAAGGAATGACTTGTTCATATTACACACTATAAATATAAATACCACATACAGGTGAACATGTAAAAGTCAATCCTGTCAGATCATCAGATCCTCACCTCAGTCTGAGTAAGAAGAGATGTCTCTGTAACTGTACTATGTATGATCTGGCCTGTGAGACGCAGTGTGGTACATCCTGCAACGTTGCTCACATGGATCATAAAACAACCAACATCACCCTCTTGTGGCTAAAGATACAAAGTCTGATTCTGTATATATGGCACTGCTGGAGATCCAGTGAAAGTCAAGCAATTCATTGTGCAGTCAAAATAAAGGAGCTGTATAAATGCAACCAAATTTGAGGAGTTTCTGAGTTTCTGTCATTGTTTGTGGTGAGGAAGTGTTGGCACATGCAGATGTAAAATCACAGTTGTGTGACTGATGAAGATGAGCTTAACAGAACAAATTGTTAAGAAAAAGATGTGTTTAAGATAAAATGTGATCAGGGCTGCAACTAGCAATTATTTTAATGATCAATTAATCTGTCATTATTTTCTTCAATGATTTGTGTATAAATACCTTAAAATACAGAAAATTGCCTGTCACAATTTAATAAAGACCAAGGTACTATCTTCAAATTGCTTGTTTTGTTTCGTTTAACAGTTTAGGTTCAAGGATCCTTTTATTATTACTATTTAGAAGAAGAGCCCATGTTTATTTCATGCAGTCTCATAGCACAGATGTATACCACTCTGCTCCACCTACAGAATATGCATGTGACAGCTATTCATTTTAAATGAAATATTAATATGACAGCTTCATTGTATGACATGATTTATTTCTAAAATGAGACGAGGTTTCTAGCAGTGGAGCTAGTTTGCAGGCATGTGCACACTGCTCATAAGTGCTCATATAGCAAAACATTAAAAAGCCAGTTACTGCAAGGTCTTCATATACATGTGTCATATGAAAATAGATAAGAATTAAAAATGCTCTCCTCTTTTTAGAGGGCAGTATATGTCAGCTGCATGCAGAGCAACAACAATTCTAGTATACATGCCTCCTGAGACTGTCTTAGAAAAGAGGCTTAATTATCAGGGTTAAAATGAACAGTTCTTTTAAAAAGAGTCATCATACCCCAAAGACAGGTTACACTATAATAGATACAATAAATCTGATGGATTCATTTCTTTATTTTATATAAATTAATAGAGTTAGGAATTAGAATAGAGTAGGAATAAATTCATCACTTAAAGTTCCCCATCCAGCCATCCAGTTTCTTTACTGCTTATCTTGTAAAGAGTCTCGGGGTAGCTGGAGCAAATCTCAGCTGAAATTAGGAGAGAGGTGGGGTATACCCTGGACAGATCACCAGTCAATCACAGGGCTGACATATAGTATAGAGACAGACAACCATTCACACTCACAATCACACCTATCAGCAGTTTATAGTTAGAGTTTAACCTGCATGATTTTGGTCTGTGGGAGGAAGCTGGAGTACCCAGAGAGAACCCACGCAGGCACAGGGGGAACATTAAAACTCAGAACTCTCTAAGGCAATGGTGCTAACCACTGCACCACAATGTCCCCTCCACAAGATGTGTTTTGTTCATGGTTATTTCAGTTTGATGTTTGAGCCTCACTGAGCAGAATGATGTCTGTGCAGACTTTGACACTAAAAGGCTGTTTTCACATTCATCTGCTGAAGTTGGAAAAGTTTCTCTGTGCTCATTAGGAATCTGAGTTTACAGGGCAGGCTTACATGCAGGATTTGTGACATCACATCTAGTTTGGAAGTCAGTCCCGGTCCAGTATTCAACTTACATAAATATGCCTCCACTGCACACATAAACTGAGAATGGACTGTGAAGCAGAAGACATCTTGTGTTCAGCTGTTGAAATGAAAATATTTGCATATTCATCGATTTTTCAATGAGGGAGAACCAACAGATGTAATTTTAATGAATTTAATGAGGTAATTTTTGGTGGAGAAAAAATATTAGACATTTATTATTTCAAACAGAGTGTTTTATATATATATTACAACATGTTTGGAGGGGATTTTTAAGAAAACATACACAGTAACAAATTATTGTCACTGTTTAAGTTATTTGGGCTTTGTTAAACACCAGAAGATGAATATGATACAGGTAAGCATCTACGTACATTTTAAACCTTTTTATTCATATATTTATTCATATTATTATTTAATGTGATCCAAAGCTTATTAGCGTCCAATAAAGTTTAATCTTTTATTTACAATTTTAGATAACTTGTTATTCTTTTGAAGGATTTGAATAAAAAGATAAATAAAATTAGGCTATGTGTGACATACCAATTAATATACAGTGAAGTCTAAAAATCTTGGCAGAATGTATCTTTAACTTCTTTAGACATTAAACAACTTTAAAACTGAAACACATTTTTTCACAACTTCACACATTTCAAAAACAGATTATTCCTGGCGTTATTACAGGTAGGCTTATCGTTGGAGTCGTTGGTTCAGAAAGTAATACAACGAATGAATAAAGTATAAGTATTACAATAAGTATTCTAAATATGAATAATTATTGTATTAGATAAAATATTCATGTTATTGAAAAAGTGACATTCTTTCCTAGATGTCTGCAGCCTGCAAAAAAACCCAAAATACTGTCAGCAATGCGTTTCCCAGGCCTGTAAAGACTGGGTAAGGTGAGTTGTAACTGTTTCAAAGTGTAATGCCTGCCTATCCCCAAAATATGAAAGGTGTTGCTCTAAACAATGTTGACCATGGCACCAGTAAAATTAGTGCGCAATTTAAGGTTCAGCAAGAGTGTGCTGCAGTCCATAGGAATATCTACAGACAGAAATGCTTGCCAATGCCAAAAAAATGTGAGCTGATATACTCAAGATGATGTGTAATGTATAAAGCATCTGTGCAAATAAAAAGTGCATTTCTTTGGAATTATTAAATATTTAAAGGAACCGATGGACTCGTCCATGTCATGGAATTTCCCAGTGGCGCTGGACATGAAGTCACAACACATCTTGCATGGCTCAGCTGAGGACTCTCCATCTGTAAATGTTTCAGTGAGGAGAGCATATGAAAGAATCCAGCAACTATATGGTCCTCAGATGATGGGTCATTACAGTATAGCTTGAACATCTTCATGTCGTAGAACTTTGTAGGTGAGCCAGTAGAGGACATTAAACATGAGGAAGCTCATGGGGAAAAGAGCTCGGGAGATGGTATCAATCCTTTTTGCCCGATCCACAAAGCGCCTGCGTATATCATAGAAACCTAAACCAGGAGGTAAATCAGCAAAGACTGGTGTTGCATCCATTTCTGGCGCACTTCCTGTTCCCAGTGCAATTCCATAACTCTGGAAGAGTAAACCCTGCTGTGCCAGCTCCTCCTCCTGGAAGAAGAAGACACAGCACAGAATAACCACCTGCTCTCATTGAGAATCACAGAGCTTTACTGTTGCGTGTTTTCTTTTTGATTGGTTGGTGTGTAACTGAACGAGGCGGCAGCACATACCCTGGCACAAGCACTGCACTGCTGGGCCACGTTCCCTTGAGGAGCATTGTTGCCTGACATGTTGCTTCCTTTCACTTTACTTTCACCACTTCCCTGCTGATGGGTAAAAAAGCAGCACATACATTTATTCATCAAACAGATTGCATCAATCAAACAGTTTGCAACCATGACACAACTCTGCTGTTCTGCATTTCATGTTTCAAATCCTGTACATTAACAAGTAATCATTGTCTGTTTCTTACAAAGTGAATACATGTGTGACATTAATGCCAAGTGAGGCAGCTTGAGGATGTAGTCAGAACAAATTTCAGAGACACAATCCCAGCAAATTAATAAGTACAAAGGATTCATGCAGATGTTTTGTGTATTGTGGTATAAATATTACAATATGAATGGATGCTGCAGCTGCTGTCACACTGCTTTGTTTAAGACATATTTTATATATAAAAGTGGTGTGGCCTATTTTGTCTCTTCTATTATTCTTCTCATGAGATCCAAAGTGAAGCAGCAAGATGGAATAGGTGATGGCTTTAATTAATTACAGGTCAGTGCTGTCTACATTTCCTGGCTGGAGTGCAACATGCAGCTGAGCTGTGTTGCTCGTGCATAGCTGGGCAAAGGGAATAGCAGGTGACAGCCGCCCGAGGGGCCTGAGTGGGTGGGTTGTACTCACAGTTCTCTGCCGCTGTTGCTCTTTGAGCTTCTTCCTCAGTCTGAAGAACTCCTTGTGCTGGCGTGAAACAAAATTAACGGCTGCATACTCCAGTAATGCAGCAAACACGAACAGAAGACACACCGCCATCCAGATGTCTATGGCTTTCACATAGGACACCTGCGAAACAGTGAAATCTCTCAGTGGGCAGGGAACAAAGGGCAGAAGTATGGAATGTTTGGAATTACAAACTCCTCTAAGAATGACCTGTTTTTGATATTAAAAGATTAAGAAGGATATCAGAATATTGACTCAGGGAAAGTAAATACATTGCAATACAAGTACTGTAATGAAATACATTGTTTAGACTTTTTACTTTAGAATTTAGATGTAATCCTGCTTTGTATATTTTTTTTATTTTGCAGACAAAACATGCATGAGAGAGACTTTTTAAAGTAAAATCTTTCATGTAAGACTTACTTGTAGCGGAGTGTTAGTTAAATGATTTACATACATCCTCGAGCACTGCTTTTTAAATTCCTTCCACAGTCTTGTTTATTTTAATTTCTGTGGCAGTTAAAGGCCTATCAAGGCTCAATGCGTCATCAATGATATGTGGAATAAATGCACACTTGTGGTCAAGATTATTGGCTCTATTTTCCCTGCCCAATCAAATACCAAGAAAAGGAAAGGGAAGTGTTACATGGTTGAAATATAACATCTAGTGAATCCAAATAGTCTAGTTTAACCATCCTAAACAATCCTGAACTCAAAGCCCGGGGTGATGCATTTTTAGCTAGTGCTAGCAGTTAGCAGCTGTTTTAAATTTTAAATACACTTCTTTCTTATGTGAACGGGAAACTACGCCATGAGTTTTGTTGTAGGCTTTTTGATTGCTCTTTTTTTTAATTAAAAAAGTCTAATGTACAAATTCAATCAAGTGACCAATTTTTCCTGAGATCAACCCAGAGGTTATAATTAAAAAGAAATGACTAACAAACTGTCTGACCTTTGGCAGGGATGCCCTCGAGCCAGAGCTCTGCGTTGTCATGGTGAGCACTGTAGTGATACCCAGGCCCACTCTGGCCGGAGCCGCATCCATGTTGATCCAGAATGACACCCAGGACAGGATGACGGTGAGCAGGCTCGGTATGTACATCTGGATTAAGTAGTAGCCCATTTGGCGCTCCAGGTAGAATTTAACCTCAATGCAGGTGAATTTACCTAACCACAGGAGGAGATACAGGTACAAACTAACACTCTCATTAGAAGTTGATTGACAGTATCTATCGAGGATGTTGGCCGGCAGGTCGTCATATGTCATATACCTGTGTTGTAGTGCTTGGTGCAGTAGCCGAGACCTTTTTCCTCCTTCAGCAAAAACTGAGGGAGCACCAGATCATCAGCCACCTGCACAGCACCCACATCCAGCCATTCAAAAATTAGATCATTCATGGTATAGCCAACTAGAAGAAAGATAGAGAAAAAGTATACATGGTATGTGATTAGTTTATAACAAAATCTGTATGTATGATATCAAGCCCAGCCTTCAAAGATGAACTCACAGCTTTCGAGCTGCATGGTACACGTCTGGCTGTCCATGGGGAAGTTTTTCAGATCCATGGGGCAGGAGAGGGTGAGCGTCAGCCTGGAATAAAGAGAACAGCACATGCACTGACATCTCTCACATTACAGATTGAAATGAATAGTGTAGAGGTGAAAGAAAATAGAATGCCACGTAAAATAAAAAGGTTATACCCTTATACTCAAACCCATGATTGGACACACAGATGAGAGGATGCCTAGGTAGCACACATTACTACCCCCCAACCTTTCAGCACACGCCATCTCCTGCTCAGGTGTCACTCAAACCCCTTTTTTATATAAAGGGTCACGTCAAGCAGATCTAACCTTTCTGACACCTGTCTTCCTTTCCATTTTTCTATTCCACTACACCCCACACAAACCACACAAAGGACTGACAGGTGCCGACCGATAACATGTCAGCCTTTATAGCGGACTTGGCGGAAAATAGTCTGAAAACACAGCAACGCCATCAATAAAAATGGCAGAATAGAAATCAAGATTAAAAAAAAGAAAATCCCATTTCTCAATAGATGTGCTGGCAATTATTTTACTGATGAGTTTCTGTAGCTGCCACTCTGTCTTTGTTGAGTCATGATGTCTGTCACTGCTCGCTTTAAACACTCTCATCTTCTTTATTCAAGTCAAAGAGAAGCATCTCACACAATATTGCCAAGAGGAGGAGAGTGAATGATGTTGGTTCAGCGTCATCCAGAGAGGTCAACCATATGTAAGTCGTTTTTGTTGTTGCTGTTGTTGTTTTATACATTTTAACTTCATGAGTCATTTTATCAGTCGTTTTTTTTCAGGTTGATCCTCTAATGTTAGGAGTTATTTAAGGTTTAGTAACCAGAGGGAGCAACTGATGATTTGGTTCATGTTCAGCAGAATTGTTAATAAAGCTTTACACGTTTCTTCCTCTTGACTCTAATTATAACTTCTTACCATTACGCTACAATTCACCACTGCTTTAGTGCTATTTTACTGACCTGATTCTGTTTTACCCCGCAGTTACTGTTGAACATGAACTTGTTCACTATGTGGGCTGGACAATATAATTACAACTGAACTGAACTGGAGTGAAAAAAAACATGTAGAGGTTTAGACTATAACTGGATGGGGGAAAAAGTTCATATCCAAACAGAAACTTTACAAGTCGTGGATGTGGATTTGTAATGTCTGACAGAAGGACGTCCAGGCGTATTATTTCAAATATGAATCACCTGATGCTGTAGAGGACATTTCCATTTTGAAATATCCGAAGCAGTTTGTTGTCTGTTGTAACCTCATGGAAGTTTGCTCCTTTTTCATTTGCAAAGAACAGGTCAGGCTTCCAAATGGAGTCCAACATGGACGGATCCAGGTCCAGAGAGTCATCTGGATACTCCTTATATGCCAATCTTGGGTCATTCCACTGCTGTCTCAGAAATACATTGAGCCGGTAATCCTACAGTAGGGAATAATGTCACAATTAGAAATTACACATGTTATAATTATAACTTAAATACAATATACAGCCACAAGTGGCAATAGTGGGATTCATGCTGTCGTGGCATCATATTAATTATTATATATTATAAGTTGTGTCAGACAGATTCACAAACATTTACTGTTCTGTAGCAATTACTGATGGGGAGATTTAAATTGTCTGGAGATTTCAGGATTAAATGAATTCTTTGGCATTCACTGACACATAATGTTAATAGTTAGTATCAGTTTACAAGTAATTTAAATGTTCCCTGCTTGCTACATTTCTTGTTTTTAAAAGTCAGTAGTAAGATTATAGGAAATGGCCTAAATTCATGCATTGTTGATTTAATTTGAAATTTTCATCTTGTTGCCTCTGAGGCAACTTTGACACAATTGCTGAAAACAAATTTCAGGCAAAGTGATTTTATATTCAATGACAACTAACGACTCCAAAAGCAGCACTTAAATAATAAATGCTCAGCCACACAACATTTGTAAACAGTTTCACAACATTTTTTCAGTAAGAGTCAGATATGTAAATCATATGAGGAACAGTTAACATGTTATAGTATACAGTGTCTTACAATGAGTCACAGCAGAAAAAACACACATGTACGTTGTAAGCATAATTCATCTGCGCATCTCATTATGCAGTCATTTTATAGGACTTGTGGGAGGGTCGAGATTGAGTGAAGCAGAAAAATCCAGAGCAAGACAAAAAAGAAGCTGCAGAGTCCCAGCAGGTGTGGCACCCAAACAAACTCTGACTGTGTGAGCGAAAAAGAAAATGTAGCACGGATTTAAGTGCTCATAATCTGAAAGACAGCAAACTTCACTTACAATTACATCAATTAAAATTTGATGGCCCTTCCCTTTAGGTAGTTTAGAAAATGCATGAGTCCTCCAAACTCTAAACGTCCCCAAACATTCACCATGGGCTTCATAAATAAAGGATGGTCTCTTCTTTGAGATAGAGATATGTTTTCCACTTTAATGAGGAAATCATAGCTGACATTTTGCAGTGACCTTACAAGATAAGTGATTATAATAAAAAATTAGTCATAATCTAATTACAGTATATTTACACAACATGGAACTTTCTCCAGATGGCCTCTCCAAACAGAGGGAGAAGGGCCAGAATCTGTTGAATCTGATGAATGAGCATCAATCAAGATGGAAATCCCTGCAGTGGCAGCATGTTAAACCAACTAAAGCTACACACCGTAAATAAAAGTATTAATAGATGACTCATTGGTCTGCACACTGTTTAGGCATAGTTGTTTAGACATTACTTTTGTGGTCATGCCTATAAAGTGACACTTTGAAAGAAAGAAATAATCAGAACTCTTTCACCCTAAAAAATAGTGATCACCACTTTTTGTGAAAGTATCATAAGGACATCTTTACTCCTATAGTACACTGTTTCCCTTTCCCTTGCAGTAACTTAACCTAATTAAACTTAACTTAACTTATCTTAACTTAACTGAAACCTAAACCTAATAGTGGAAGTCCATTCAATGTGACACACATACAAGACAGATATAGTGCATGTTGAAAAATAAAAATAAAGAACTAAAACAAACCTGTACTAATGATTGATATCTTTTAAGTAATTATAGTATGTATTGGCCTGAAGCTTGAACTGAATGGCCACTTTTTTGTTATGTTGGTGACACTTTATTTAGATAGTCCATGTTTTTGAGTAAAGCAAATGTTTACATTCCTGCTGTATCCTCCGGATTACTTCAATTATTTATGCCCATAAAACCATGTAAGTCAAGCGTGATCATTGAGAATTATAAAGAAAAATTCTCACCATAGTTGTTTCAGTGATGGATCCAAAGCTGTTGATGAAGATGTTGCAGGTGACATTCACAGGAGGACCTGACAGGAGCAGATTGTCATCACGCATCATAGTCACACTAATACCATGATGATGACCACTGATGATGATCTCTGAGCAAACCACACAAAATATTGAAACAGGTAAAAGGCAGAGCGTTCTCGCAAAATAACATCTGCTTGTTCCCTTCGTAATGTGCTGCGCTGTGTCCTAATAAACAGACTCATGCAGGATAACCAGCATGAAATTGTGTTGTCATTTCCAGTACGCTCCCATTAGTATAGTCCATCTGTCGACCACTGAAACTTTAAATATTTCAGTGACTCATTTCCTAAGAGGCAATGATTTATTGATTCTACTTTAGTTACATTAGTGTATTTATAGATAATCAGCTGGGATTTACCCAGCATGCACTGATGAGGATGTGGAGCAAGTATGAAATATATATAAAGCGCCACCCCAGAGGCTGAGGGGGAAGTGTGTCAAAGAGAATCTGCTGGCTTCACTCACAAGAGAGATAAAGATTGGACTTAAATAGGCCTGCGGGGTAACATGCAAGGGTAACTGCACATTTCTGACAAATAGAAGATCTGAAAGACGTCTGTGTAAGAATACTACGACCGAAGGCTGTGGATCAACATAGAATAATAACACATGACAAAAAAAACCAAAAAAACAACGTTCCTGTGTTCTAGCCTGCAGCTTCTCTCGCTTCCGACCCATCTGTGAATGATTTGTGCTACTTCACTTCCCAGATTGTTATGCAAATCGAGCAGCACACTCTCTCACACCTGTCCTGACAGAGTTTCTCATACCGCACAACATGATGCTACCTTTGAAGTTGGGTCTGATGCGAGCGTCGTAGCCAGATGTGCGACCCATCAGTTTGTCCAGAAAGTCAGATGGAGAGGGGGCCTTGGCTGCCCTGCCAGGGAGCTTCATTTCCTTACAGACCACACACCTGCCAGGTGACGGGACAACCAACTTTGGATGTAATGATATTTTCTTGCTTTTTCTTCGTAAATCAACATGCCAAAAAGCTGCAGCATCAGTGTAAAATAATCTCAAAAGGAACTTAATACCTCCAATTTTCATGCAGGAAAAGTTTAATATAATTTGTGCTAAAGATGTACAATAATTAACATCTTATTTTGAAGAGTTTTACAGGTTTTGGCACCACATACATTTTGTAAATGTGTCATATAGGCTGCACAATATATTATTTACAATCCATTATTATACAGTATATTAATTTTAAACATCCTTATACAAAGTATCAGTTCACATACTCAAATTATCTGTGAAATTACTCATCACCTAAAATCAATTACAAGCTTTCATTATCTATTCATTATAATCCTGTATATTGAGTTAATGACCATTTTGACTGAATGGAACTCTTAATTATAGATCGTGACTTGCTTAACAAAATATTTTATGCATGATTCTCCAGACTTTAGGAGAGTAGCAATGTTGACATGCCTTTTAGTCAAAGCACACAATTCATCTTGTGTCTTATCACTAATAGTTATACACTGTCATCAGTGTCAAATCATATTGAATACAGTAAAAACACTGTCACTGTCAAACTTGCATGCAGTTTAAACATAACTGTAGCACTTTTACTTTAATATCTCCTAAGAAAATAAATCCAGGAAGGTTAATGCACAGAATTTCAACTTAAAAATGAGTTCTTACAGTACCTGCCTTGCAGAAAAATGACAGATGAAGCCCACACCATACACAGGATGTGCAAGTGCATTCTTATGTCAGCGGAAACAAGCAAAAACTGTTAGACCAATGCAGAAGAAAAAGAGGCAAAAAGAAATAAGAAAGCGAAGATGCTAGGAACTTGTTGTTGCTCTTCCAGCTGGGCTCTGTCTTCTGGACTCTGAGCTTCCCTCCCTCTCTGCAGGTGTAAAATACAGGAAGCTGCTGCTGTATAATTCAAAATCCGAGGGAAGGGTTTTTTTTTCTGCTTGTGTTTGTGTGGGTGACTTCAAGCTTTATCACTTTTTTATGGCCATATGCATGCTCAAGGAATTACGGCAAGAATATTTAAAGAGACAGCCGCATTTTCATAGCAGAGTGGACTCATGTTGCTCTTCAGAAGAGCATCAGTGAGCAGAAATATTTGTAATAAGAAATATAGTTTTTAGATTTTTTGTGTAGTTTTTAGTTTAGTTTTCTGCCAACCAATAAAACTATTAGATACAATTCAGTCAAATAAAATGAAAATTAAAGTTATTTAAGAAAAAAAGAAAAAATCCACAAATTTGGAGGGAATTTAAACTCTTGCCATAAAATGCCAGAAAATAAGATTACTGTCTTAAAGTTGAAAAACTTTAAATTCAACACATCCAGTTTAAGTGAGCCTGACATCTTCCATGTTGTGGTGATAAACTGTTGACTAATGTGGCAATCATGCCAGTATCACCACTATAAAGTGTAAATGTGTGTATAGATCATTAGGAGACATCTAATCATTCAAATCAAGACCTAATTGTCAACTAATATAAGACTAAATATTACAGAATCCTTCAACATTGCAGATTGAAAACATAAGTTCCAGAAAAGCAGGAACATAAACAAGTCAAGAAGATTGTTGCTGCTTTCAAAATAGAAATAAAATTATGATGTTAATGTTAGTATCAGTGCACATTTAGACAATATGTATCTTTAGCACAGATGTCCAGTTTCTAGTTCAATTACTTCATCTTCAAAATCGCCAGACAAATTGAAATATAAATGTGGAAGCCCGTGTTTATTCCTCCGTACTGAGGAGGAGGCAGTTCAGCCATTTACTCGTGTAGAATTAATGTCAAGGAAAGAGACGGGCGGGATGTTATAGCTGTACATGTTTGCCTCACACTTGAGAGGCCGTTCCACACTTTGCTCTGGAGCCCACAGTGTCAAATAGGATAAGAAATGTATGAGAACACAAAACATGAATGCATTACTAATAACAAGAAGCCCACAGTAGAAAAAAAAAATATGCAATGTTTCTGCATGCTTGAGCATTTTTACCTCCAGACAGGATAAGTAGGCCAAGCTTCATTTTAATGTTTTTTTTTTCTTGTTGGAGCAGAGTGGATCTGCTTAATTAGGTTGTACCTCTACACTCTGTTAATTGTACTTGTCAGGTGCCCTTTACACGAGCCAGCCTGTTCCCATTTAAATTAACAGAATGTGCTTTATGTCGAGGTTAGAGCGTCAACGTATCCTGACTCCATTTAAAGGCCCGATCCTTATGTTCACATGTACGACTATGGTAAATTTGCCAAGCAGTACGCATTGATAATGCTTCAAGACAGATTAACTCAACCACACAGAATTTAACAACCATCACAGCTCAGAATGCAGGTCGACTTATCTGCCATGTGCTGCTATATAGAAGCAAAATAATGTGATCACTCCAATTTAAAAATAGCTTTTATTGCAGCTTTTCTCACGACAAGCTGCTCTGATCACACACAGAGGAACACAACAATAATCCATGCTGAACATTATCAGCCTGGTGCAGAAAAGCGGACAGACAATCACACTTTGACCATGACTTGAAAAACAAAAACATGAGCAAAAAGAGTGGTGGCAGCAAGAAGATGAGACATTGATTTTCTCCTGAATAGAAAAAAACAGACAAAAAAATAAAATGATGCAGCAGATTCCAAATATGAAAATATTTCAGCAACATGACGTAATTTACATTGATCCTCCCCTCTGTATGCATGATCAGTTGTGTCTGAAAGTGTGTGGCAATGACTGCCAAAGTTCAGTCTTCACATGAGGCTTAACTCCCCTCCTGTAATGAGTCTCAGCCTTCACCATGTTAGTCCTCGTGGATGTTGAACAGCTTGGCCACTTCATTCAGATCCACGTGTTCCTCTCCATCCTTGATGATCTGCAAATAACACACAAAAATCAATTCACATAACCCTGATTTTTATTTTAACTTGTGCAATGACACAAATTGCCTCTCCTAAACAGTGCTTACCTTTCTTGCGACTGGCATTCTGTTGAAGACGTTCCACAGGATAATGCCCACCACCACTTTGTCTCTCAGGTAGAAGATGACTCCTTTGCCATAGTCGTCTTTGTGTGACTGCGCAGGCGGGGGGGGTGTTGAAGAGGCTGCTGGGCTTATGGCTACATCCTCTGTTTCACTTTCTGAGCGGATCCCAGTACCTGCAGCACATTGGATGGGTAAGGCTCAATCTGACCCTCAATCCTCAAATTTACTCCTTTCTTTATAGGATTAAGATTTTTTTAACTAGATGGTAAAGGCTTTACCAGACTTCTCAGTAGCAGCTTTAGGTGTATCCTTGGCAGTGGCTTTGGCAAACACTCCTACTGTTGGTAGGCTGCTGTCAACGATCCCAATTGCCTCATAGCCTACATCAGGACCCAGGTCGCTCCTGTAAGACACCACATGAATTGGAAAACATGATGAAAAAATATGACCAAGACCAAGAAGATTATACAGTATATTGACACTACAGCTGCACATTGAGTCATTTGTGCCGAGGAGTTTCAGCTAAATTTTCTGAGAAAATACACAAAACTGCTGCAAAAATCTGCTAAAAATTGTTATGCACTCCAGTGTGAAATATAGCAGCTGCTAGCTTTTCAGAATATACTGTCAAAACACCTCCCAAACACAAGTTTGTGTACCTCCCACAGCATCTACTCTAGTCACTAATACACACACACATATATATAAAACCTTAAGTTTAAATTTGGCTTTGACTTTAAACTGAACAGCTTTCAGTGAGGAGAGAAAATGTGATGTGAAATTGTGTCTTCACAATTCCTATGAGTTAAATCTAAAAAAAAAAAAGGACTGTAACAACCTTTGAATGACCTCGCCAATCACTGCTGCTGCATAACATTGAGCTGTTGTGTGCCCTTAAATTGGTTTACTGACATACTGTAAACCTCATGATTGTCATTGGATACAAAACTGATGATGCAAGCTATCAAAACCATTGGCTATCTTTAAGGGAATTCACTGTCTCAACTCTCACGAGGCATCATATTAGCCTGATTGTGACACACAACATTGGCATTCACAAGAAAACCAACATATCGTATGACTGTGTCTGCTGCTAGTTGACTCATGGTCCTGTGTTTTTTTTATTTTTTTTTTATTTTGGACTGCAGTGAACCCACGCTGTCAGCAGTGTGTCACATTTCACCAGCTGCTAAAAACAAGCCATCACAGTCTGTGTAGTGAGGTCTACATTCCACACTGTACTGAAAGTTTTGGCAACTCCCACTTGTGATCATATCAGTAATGTTTTTAACAGATTTAGTACATTTAGGATGGGTTTCAAAAATGTCTGCCCGAGTAACGCAGCCCTCTTCTGGCAGCTCTCATCTCAATGTCCTCTGACGGCATTCTAAATATTTTAGAACTTAATGGTATTTGAAGACTCGTATGCAATCATGCATGTTCATCTGACTTCTAAAAGGATTAAATCTGAGTCATTTGCAGAATAATCCATGCTGCCCCAGTGCCTATTCATTTAAATCTATTTAATGATCTTGGACCAGTGCAATCAACAATTCAGATTGGTTTTCTCGAATATTTTCCTTCATTTCCACTTCAAACTGGTTTTCATAGCTTACAGGCACAGCTCTCATATGGAAAACGGTTTGAATTCATGACCCGTGAAAAACTCGAGCTAGCGTCACTGACAGAAAACAGGGAATAGGGTAATACCCACCAGAACATAGACTGATGCCAGTAGGGTTTGTTGGCTCCTGTCATGTTCTCTCCTGCTAGTCTACCACTCACAACGGCGTGATCGTGGTGCTCCACCCGCCTGCGGCCCAGCCTGATGTCGTAGAAACAAGCAGCATCTCCTGCCTGTGTAAAAAGACAGAGGGGATTAAATCGTGGATTGGAATGAGCAAATTTTATTCCACATTAAAGGTTATTGAAAGGTTAAACACTAAACTCAAAGGAAGAGACATAAATTATTACACTACACGTCTGTAGAGGTGCATTGTGTCTGTACAATGACCTGAGTTTGCCTGAAGAGGGCACTATAATCATAGATATGACTAAAAAGACATTGCACATCAGCACTTTATGTAACCTTCTATGCAGCTCACTTTGACCTACAAGCTCAACTATATTAAATATTTAAAAATCCAGCACATTGGATTTTTTAATTTTCCTTTTAATTTATTCAAAGTAAGTCAACACTTTAGAACTTTTCACAAACTCTCATTAAAAAGTGAGTCATGTTTAAATTAATACATGATTGTTCAATTGCAAAAACAACATGATCATCTGTATGGGAGATGCGTATCACTAAACAGCTGTTGCTCAATGACAGTTAATCATTGAGTCTCAGCCTCAGTACACAGTACATGCAGCTAAAGCCATAGCTGTGATATTATTGGAGGGATGTGCTTTTAACTGGCTGATTTTGAGCAGAATGATTTTCTATCTTTCTCACACTGTTCTGAGTGTTCATGTTAAAGTACTTCAATACGATCATTAACTTACCACCCAAATATTGGACCTGGCTTGCAGCTCTGCATTGACCCGATAGCCACCAAAGTCAGAGTCCACCTCCAGACCTGCTGACTTGGCAAGGTCAACATTAGGCTCCAGGCCAACAGCTGCAACAATGTGATCAGTTTTCACCTACATGGAAAAGCACAAGATAATAAGTAACTCATTCATTTCTATTCATTTCCTGAATTATACTGAACGTTGGCAGAAATCTGGACCTACCATTCGGCCATCCTTCAGTTTGATTTCTAACTTATCATTCTTGCAGGTCACGGATTTTACTAAAGCTTCTGAGATAACTTTTACTCCCTCTAAAAAACAAAAAAGAAGAAATGAGAATATAACAAAACAAAAAACTATTTTTTCTGCTATTAAGAAATGAGATGTGGTCCAGACAAAGTACAAATCATATTAACCTCTCTTGACTTTTTCTGTTGTCCAGTTGCTCAGATACTCAGGCAGCACTTTTCCCATGTTGCCCTTCTCTGGGAACATCTGTATCACCTCCAGGTCAGACTCATTACCTGAAAACAGAAAAGAGGATGAGCGAGCAAACAAGTGCAGTCTGTTAAACATCAGTATCATGTATTCTGTAATTTTCTCCTTTTCTTCAGCACTCTTACATCTCCTGCCGAGGGCACAGGCCAGCTCGCTGCCCAAGAAGCCTCCTCCAACGATTGTGATGGACTGGACGTTTCTGGAGACTTTATCTAGTGATTTGAAGTCATTGATCTGTGGAGGAGAACAAAATGTAAATCAAATTTACTCCTTTTTTGATATTGATATGCCACACATATTTGAGTGTGTTAACCTGTCTGCACTTTGTGAAGAGATTTTAATGATGCATAATTATCATAATAGAGCCTCTTTAAAAAAGTAAGCTCATGAGAAGGTGTTGACAAAACGAAAGTAACACATATAATTTAAGTGAGTCTGAATATGTGTGTTAGCTGATTTCAGAATGAGTTAAAGCTGGCTAGTCTTAGGAGTTAAGCTTTGTGTAATTTGCTAGAGGAAGAGTATTTATTGTTTTCCATCTTTTCCAAATTAGTTATTCAAAGTAGTAAATATTGTCATCTAAATATTCTCATCATGTCACACTGTAACTATTTCTTCTTTCTTCTTGTGAAGCTTTGTACAATACTATCTGTCAGTCACTGCCAAACTGAAACCGAGCTACTGCCCCCTGCTGGCTTAACACTGACCTTGCGGAACAAAGTTGTCCTCTTCATCACCTCATCTCCTGCTCTTTCAATGACCTGCAGATTTCTTGGCACACCGCCTGAAGACAAAGTTCACATTAGCGTCAGTCCAGCTTAATCCGCAGGCTGAATAATGGAGGCATTTTAAAGTGGCTTACCGGTAGCAATCAAGCACTTGTCATATGAAATCTCAGTATCATCATCCAGTTTAACTTTGTTTCCTCTGACATCCATGTGAACCACCTAGAATGGATTAAATCATGTATTTGTTGTTGATATACATTTAACAGACCAAAGAATAAAGTCAACAAGGTGTCTGACCATTAAAGGCAAACAAGCATGAACAAACCTTTTTGCCACTAAGAACCGCCACTCCCCCATTCTCTGTACTTTCCAATTCTTTAGGATCAATGTAGAATGATGGAGGCTGGAAGTAGATACTGCAACATAAATACAAAAAGGTATTACAATCATTCAACATTTTTTGATCACGATGCACTCAGTTTGTTTTATGATTCTTTCTGTAATTAACTGATATAACACTATGAGAATATCCGGTCATGTCTTTACTGACAAAAGAAATCACTTGCAGCACAGGAAATGGTGCAAGACTTAATTTGCGTCAACAGTGGTTTGTAGCATATGCTGTAAAAAGTCAGTGATAATAAAGTTTAGTAAGTATTGATCGTTAATATGATAAGTGATGTCCACCTGAACAAGAAAAAGTGTTACGAACAGAAACAGATTAAATTTGCAATGAAAGCAAAGAGATGTGACAGGGCAAGACAGTCTGACTGACAGCTCTTATAACACCTGACGGATGTTGAGACAGAATAATCAAACAGATCTTAAGAAAAAGTGCCGAAGTAAGACAGACAGAAAGATTTGAGGAAGTTAATCTGAATAAACCAAAAGCAAAATACCAGGAACTTTAACAAACCTTCTTTCCTTTCCATTCCACTGTTTGAAACGCAGTGTTTCCGTCACACTGGAGTCGTCAGAGAACCACAGTTCCTTGGAAAGAGGTGGTCTCATGTATGGAAGGTCTGCCTCATCAGTTACAATCAATACCTGGTAGAAATTTTTTTTTTTTTTAAAGACATTACTTCAGAGACACAGTACATGAAGAAAAACACTCAGATTTAACTGAGAAAACAAGAGGTCTGACTGACCTTGGCACCGGGGTCTCTGGCTCGAATGGACCGGGCTGCAGCAAAAGAGGCAGTACCTCCACCAATAAGGAGATAGGGGGCATGTGAGGGGATCTTGGTTAGGGCAGGTTCAGAGGCCACTCCTGGAGTTTGTATGAGAGAGCGACAGCAAGCACAGGAGAGAGAGTGAAAGAAAGAAAGAAAAAAAAGAGAGAAAAGCAAAAGCAGAAAAGAGACACAGTCAGAGCGTGATCATGGATTTATTCAGTTCATCAGCACCCATGACTTACACAAATACACCTGAAAGGGGTAAGAGTGAAATGGACCTGGTAAAATAAAGGAAATAAAATGTTTGTGAGAGCGATTAACCGTTATCATTATCATTATCACAACAAGAACCCAAACACTGTGAGAAAAGACAAAAAACAGGCAGGGATGAATAGCTGTAATGAGAGAAAAAATGTTTAAAAATAAATCAAGAGGAGAAAAGGCAGTTAAAATTAACATTAACGTTATCAGGATGGGAAACCGTATCGGTGTCTGCCCGCTTCCCCGCTCCAACCGGGTCTTACCACTCTCTGCCACAACTTCAAGCTGAGGCTCAGATGGTTCTGCTGCGGGGCTTTCTGCTGCTGCTGCTGCTGCTGCTGCGGGTTCTGTTAGTATAACCGGAGCATTGACCAGTTAAGACAAAATTAACCCTCAGATGGTTTAAATGTACATCAGTGGCTCCATGCACAGGTCGAACTGGGTGCTTACCACTCTCCTCAACAGATGCTGGGGCCGGCTCTGTGAGCTCAGCCGGGGCCGGCTCGGTGAGCTCAGCCGGGGCCGACTCGGTGAGCTCAGCCGGGGCCGACTCGGTGAGCTCAGCCGGGGCCGACTCGGTGAGCTCAGCCGGGGCCGACTCGGTGAGCTCAGCCGGGGCCGACTCGGTAAGCTCAGCCGGGGCCGGCTCGGTAAGCTCAGGTGGGGCAGGCTCTGTTAGCTCAGCTGGGGCCGGCTCGGTAAGCTCAGGTGGGGAAGGCTCTGTTAGCTCAGCTTGGGGTGGCTCGGTAAGCTCAGGTGGGGCAGGCTCTGTTAGCTCAGCTTGGGGCGGCTCTGTTAGTTCAGCTTGGGTCGGCTCGGTAAGCTCAGCTTGGGGCGGCTCGGAGGGGGGTGAGGGTTCTGGTAGTACAGTTGCAAAGTGACACAATAACCTCAAATGTGCAATACAGCTAATATGCAAGTACATTTATGCCTTATCTGTAGAATATATGGTGTCTACTCCTCAGACTCAGGTCAGAGGTGTAAATGGTAGCCGAACTGAAAAAAATGAGATGACACTATCCATTTCTAACAAATCTTACCCTCCTCAACTACAGGTGCAGCAGGTGGTACTGCTGCTTCTTCTGGAGGTGCTTCTAACACAGGCTCCTCTGCTGTTGAGGTAAGTCATATTATTGGTTACGACTAAATTCTTGAGAAGATTATTGAGGGGGAAGACCATCAGAATCCATGCATTTCTTCAGATTTACCCCAGGAGTGTTCTGCAGAGCATGCAAGCTAACACAGTAACAACTGGAAGCTGCCCAGTAAAGCCAGTCTTTTCCTGCATGTTTTACTACACTCATGTTCACGAGTGTTTGTCTTTTTGCATCTTAAGACACAGAATGGAAAAAGTCTGGATCCATTTCAAAAGGGCAGCTTCCAGTTGTCAACAAACCCAATATTTTTACATGACACAGAACAAAAAAAACAAACATTTGGGTACAATCCCTTGACAAAGTTTCACAAAGTATGACATATTCAAAGAAAATGTGAGACAGCAGGAGTTCCATTTGATATCACAAACATGATAACAAAACACACCCAGAGCCAACATACAGTATTTGCAGAAAATACTGAGAACTCCAATGACTGTGTCCCACAAAAACAGAAAATATGTACATTAGAGGATGTAGGTGAGTGTGTGAGATTCCAAACTCTTTACTGAAACTATAAAAAGGGTTAATTAACAAGGTTAGAGGACACAAACTAACACACTGAGAATTAACACATGCATGACTAAATATAAGAAGATGAATAACAAATAAACACATGCAACATGAGTGACTGTTCATGCAGTAAACCTCTCAGTTTCTAGATGGACAATACTCAACAGGAGTTAGATATCCAGGGGCCTCGTGTATAAATCATGTTGTCATCATCAAAAAAACCCTGTATTTTTAACATGACATGCATGACTGATTTAGGACAATTATGAGAAGGTTATAAAGTGGACTGAAAAGACAGGTGTGTTTTACAGCCTGCTTTTTTGCACTTAGCAGCTTTACCAGCTGGTGTCACCATTTCTGACACCTCAGTTCTGGTCAAAGTATAATACACTAAATGTAATAGTACACATAATTCCACATTATCATGCTTTTTTGCCATTATATTTTGATTCAAACAAGATGTTTATACAGGAGGCCAGATGTTATACACGCACATGTGGGTATAGTAAAATATGCAGACAACCTGTGGGAAGTTGAGTCTTTTCCGCAGGGCTCGACTCCTTTGGTGAAGGTGCTGCTTCTGGCTCAGAGACAGCTGAGAAAGAAATAGAAAAACAAATGACCACTCATGACCTCTGATTAACTTTGGCTTATAGTCAACATAATTTGATTTGTGTTCCTTATGTATTATAATATATTCAGACAGTTTATTGATCAGAGATGGGATCGTATAAAAAAGAAAGACACAATTTGGCCATTAAATAATTAACGTACAATTTTAGTAAGTGGGACCATGCACTGTAGAGTCAGCTGATTCAACTCTTACGTCTATTAACCTTTAACTGTGGTTCAGAAATATTTTCAGTCTAAAGAGTGACACTACTAGGGCTGCAACTAACAATTATTTATATTATCGATTATTTTCTGGTGATAACTGTTTCCAAAAGCACAAGATGAAGTCCTCAAATATCTGGTTTTGTTCACAAGGCAAAGATTTTCATCTTACTGTCATAGAAGACTAAAGCAAAAACAGAAATTATTCAAATTTAAGAAGCTTTCTTTAAAAATAAAAAAAATATTTAAAAAGCAATACTGTGGCTCTGTCATGGATAAGTTGCACCTTGTTTGTGGAATTGAGTAAATTTCAACATTATTATCACTAAAATAAGTGAATACAAACTTACCAGGAGCATCTGTCTGGGTGGGTACAGCTGCTTCTTCTGTGGCCTGTTTGTATGGTCTTGATGCAATTTCATCAAGACGCTCCTGATATCTTTTATTGTCTCCTTTGACAGTTTGGTATGCCTGTGAAAACAAAACATGTTTTATTCACAACAACTTCAACTATTTCTCTATGAAACAGCTAAAATCTGCCAATCAGATCCAGTGTTGTCAGTCATTTTCAGGAGTATCTGCAAAGACGCAGGTAAAGACATTTGACATGAAACCCTGGAAACAAAAAAAGTGATGTACAAATTGTCATGTCCAACTAATCACTTCTGATTTTCAATGCATGCAGGTCACAACAGACTGAGCTTACTCACATATATCGATCCACCAAGGCCGGCTGCTCCGACCAAGAGGGCGTACAGCTGGTTTTGCCTTCCTCCCCCTGCAGGCCCAGTGGACATGTGAGCCGCAGGAACACATGCTGGTATTCTGCAGTTGTTCAACCCTGAAAACAATTTGAAACATCCAAAAAAAAAAAAAAAAGTATGTTAGTCATCAAATTTGACAGTTCTCACAAATGTTATCCAAACAGAGGTCAATCAAGGTTGCAGTATGTCTTCAAGCCTTTTGTGTCACAATTGTTAGCCGGGTGTAAATATTTAATTTATCCAGCAGCTAATGGATAACATCTCATTTGGTGTGAATCAACTATGCCAGCATCTACGAGGTGGAGCATAAAAAGCTCCACCATGTCTGTAGTCTGTAACTTGAGAAAAGGTGTCTGCAGTTAAAGTATTCAAGTGGTAAAGTATGAAGGGCTACGGTTCGTCATGTGTCAGAAGGGGGAACAGGGTTGCTTGCTTTGTGAAAACATGAAAAGAGCAAACGAGCCACCAACTAATTGGTAAAGATTAATGATTATTTTCTTAAATTTGACCATTTTGTCTATAAAAAGTTTTTAAAAATATTGAAAAATGTACTGTGATAACCAGATAATTAAAGATTCAGATTGTGTGACAAAGAAAAGCATTAAATCATAATATCTGAGGAGCTGAAATCATCAAATATTTGGCATTTCTGCTTAAAACAATGACTAAAATGTTGAATCAATTATCAAAATTGATGGACTAATTTCTGCAGTTATGTGCAGCTGTAAATAAATCATTTTAAAATGTTTAAATTATTTGCCTGAATGCTGCAGGGCTGTGTGATATTTGCAGTATACACCTGTGGATGTTGACAATGAAGGCAGAATCTTTACAAGATCTTAAGCATATTATGGTGATATTCAGGGCATTAAAGTTTGACTTGAAATTCCTCTAATTGAGTTGACAGGCACACAACTCTCATACTTGTTAATTAGGTTAAAGATCATCTCCAGACATGTTTTAAGATCTATATAAAATACTATACTCTGATTTATAACGTGTGTCTGATGTGTTTTTTTCATCACAAAAAAGAGTTTAATTATCTTCTTAAAATCCTTAAAATGACATCTACTACTTCTCCCTCATTTAAAATTACAGAATCTATTTCAAAAGTTTAACGGCTGGAAACAAGATGTCTCCCACGTTCTCAGTGTTTGTGCACTGGAGGCTTCAAGTTTCCACATCACTCCTGTATAAGTTAAATATTGGACCAGGGTTGGCTTCCAAATGAGTTGTGATGTCACAAATAATGCTTGTAGGCCCACCCCTTTTAATCAGATTTTCAGTGAGCACAGAAACAGCCTTTCAGTATCAAAGTCTGCAGAAGCTCAAACTTCCAGCTGTTAAGCTTGACTTCACATTCCTTTAATTGGCACACAAAAAGCTGCCTGTTAATTAGGTTAAAAACAGAAGGCACATGCACTGTGCCTGTGTGTGAACCGGGGATAGAGGATGTTATCCTTCATTGTTATGAACCTCTCTTGTTAACTACTTTCCTGTAATAACTCCTCACATCATCACTAAAGGAATCCTCTGCAGAAGAACTCTTGTAGTACTTGTTGTTATTATCACAAGGGGCTTAAACCACCTCCCCCGTGACTCAAAGTTAGGCCTGTGTGAGCATGGCAAAAAACAGACTGGGTACAGAATGTACTGTAACACCTGTAATAAGCACACTAGGGTCCATGCATGTGGAGAACATGTATTACTGTGTGACATAAGCTCATGTTTTTAAGTCACAGGCGTTGCTTTCAGGCAGCAGCTACAACCAAAATGAACTGCAATGTGGTTTTAACTCAGCTAGTTATAGTAATGTCATTCTTACTGTGTGCAGCGCAAGTAGCTCATTTAGCTTTTTTAACAGCCAAACGAAGGTCAAGTCCAACACCAGACGATACCCTGTCTGCTTTAATGATCTGACAGTGTGTAGTATCACGCTACAAATTCATGCGTGCTTGTGCTTGAGGCCAGCTAACAAGAAGACAGTAGTTCACTTACTGTTAACTAGTTACATACCTGCTCTTCTCAAATTCTGCCGGCACACAGTGGACGAGGCTCTAGCAAGAGGAGCAAGCTTTTTCCATACAGTCCTACATTGCAGCATGGTGGCTCAGCTCCGCTCTAACGGTTCCCAGTTTAGTGACCGGAATGTCGGACGGGTTCAGTGTTGCTAGTTTATAGTTTATCTAGTTCCTACAGCCCGCACACAGCAGCAGCACCGCGCTACACGTCAAGGCCAGAGACAGGTCATACATTTCAAAGGAGTCATGGGTAAATTGCAAAGACTCTTTGAACGCGGAAGAGTGGTCACCACTAGAAAACTCAAGTTGGGTTACGGCTTTGAAAGGAAGATGCCGCCCCCGCTCAAATCAAAGACCGGTTATTGTTTTTACTTTGGCGTTGTTGTTGTTGTTGTTGTTGTTGTTGTTGCTGCTGCTGTTGCTGTTGTTGTTGTTGTTGTTGTTGTTATTTTGTGGCGTGATGGATCTGAGTATTTGTGTAATTCAACAACCAATAACTACAAAAATGATGGTTAATGTGACCTCAGATTGCGTGTGTGTATCAACTGCTGTTACAGCGACTGACAACTGTTTCGTACTCTTTCCCAGAAGGCTCTTTGGTAAGTGCGTAGAGCCGGCTTTTCTTCTTCTGCTTCTCCTTCGATGGTTGATGGCGGTTTCTTCTTCTTCTTCACATATAAACAAATTAAATACAGCCGAGGTATAATGGTTCCCCCTGTAGGATTATATTTAACATTTAACATATGATAAAAAAATAAGTTAGTAATAGAAAAGAAGCAGAGTAAATAGGAAGGAAGGTAACATCAATCAACCAATCTTTATTTGTATAGCGCCAAATCACAACAAAGTTATCTCAAGGCACTTTACAAATAGAGCAGGTTCTAAACCGTACTCTTCAGGTTTTAATTTTAAAGAGACCCAACATTCCCACATGAGCAAGCACTTAGCGACAGTGGCAAGAAAAAAACTCCCTTTTAACAGGAAGAAACCTGGCTCAAAGTGGGCGGCCATCTACCTCAACCGGTTGGGGAAGAGAGGAGAGAGAGGAAGAATAGGAGAGAGAGAGAAGCACACTGAAAATAAACATTGAAGCTAGTAAGTCCGGGACTGGAATATGTCATACGGACGTCTACAGGCCCAGATTACCTGTGAGACGAGAAAGCACAGATAACTCCGGGGAGGAAGTTTAGGTTATTGAATGCATTAATAGTACATGAATGTTAATGGATATAGATGGATAGAGAGAGAGAGAGAGAGAGAGAGAGAGAGAGAGGAGGAGATAGGAGCTCAGTGCATCATGGGAGTAGGAGTCCCCCGGCAGTCTAAGCCTATAGCAGCATAAACTAGGAGCTGGCTAACTATAAGCTTTATCAAAAAGGAAAGTTTTAAGCCTACTCTTAAACGTAGAGAGGGTGTCTGCCCTCCGGACCAAATCTGGGACATGGTTCCATAGGAGAGGAGCCTGATAACTGAAGGCTCTGCCTCCCATTCTACTTTTAGAGATACTAGGAACCAAACATAGGCCTGTGTTCTGGGAGCGCAGTGTTCTGGTAGGTACATAAGGTACTATAAGCTCTTTAAGATATGATGGAGCCTGACCATTAAGAGCTTTAAAAGTGAGGAGAATGATTTTAAATTCAGATAAGTAGTCAGTTAACATGACGTTATGCATGTAACCACATGAAACATATCAACAGTAAAAATGACTTACTTAATGGAATATTTCACCCAAAACACAGAGAAAGCAAAATAACATTGACATAATGTCCATTGGTTACTATTTGACCTAAATGAAGACATTATTAATGTGATGCACTGTTATGCTGTGTAAGTGTAGGCTAATGTGTATGTGGGTGTAATGTGAGCTATATTTATATGCAAATCATCATTTGTCTTTCACAGTCTGAGTCATGATTTGAAATTTGCCTGGTGACAGATCAGACGTCATAAACTGGGTCATTATGTCGCCCTCTGGTGGTCGATCAAGAAAAGTAAAGAGAGGTGACATTGGGGTTTGTTTGCAGTATTTACTGATGGACTGAAATCAGCTGCAGATTGTTAATATTGAGAGTTCACAGTGTTATATTCTGCAGCAGACTTCAAAGTGTTCTAAAATCATCTGTTCAAAATAGTTGATATTACAGCAGCTGATTATTCATGATGGGAAGTCCTTTTCATTTAGACAATGAGCATTTATTTACTTCTTTTCACAAAGGAAATTTGAAACACGGTGAAAAAAAGATGTGGAGGGTTGGTGGGATGTCATTGTTTTAACTGTCATGAGAAGTTATGAGGTGAACTTCTCTCTCTGGATGAATGACAACTTCACCTCAAACAAGCCACAGTGTTGCTTTGTAGTTTAGTTTCATTTGATCGCATGTGTCTGATGTGTTTGATAGTGTTTTGATCTAGTAACTGATAATCATGTTAAAATTAGAACATTTTGTAGAAATCAGAGGTTGGATCAATCTTAATATAACTGTAACCTACCATTAGTACTACAGTACTGCTGCTACTACCGACAATACTATGACTTTTTGCTATTGCAGTACCACTACTAATATTTTGCTACAATCAATACCCGATTTTAAGTCATGTTTATTTATCTACACAGCATGGACCAATGTCCCAAACCACAGCATTTATAGGCTGAGCTAGTTTGCATTGCTTGTCACTAGATAAGCCTTCATACAAATATACAAAAGTCAACAAGAAAATACCTTTAAAAAAACAAACACAAAACTCAACACGACAAAACATAAACAATGATACAATAAATCAGCACAAAACTCAATGACATGCACCATCATCCATGGCTACTTTTCAACTTGATCATAGTTATTAGGTATTCATGGATAAGTTTAATGTGGACAAATGTAATTGAATGATAAAATATGGCAGTGGCGGCTTCTTATTTCAAATTTTTAATTGCATGGTTGTCTTAAGAGGCTTGACTGTTGTAGAAGCTGCTTGTGACCAAGATGTTACACAATAACTTAAATGTGAAAAGATTGTGGAATGCATGAAACTATTTGCAGCATAAAATGGTAAACAGTCTCCAGTGTAAATGTATGTAAGTTTGCATACACCCTACCCACCATGTTTCTCAAATTTAAGGTGGGAATCTATTATTAGACCATAACTTGTTCAATACATTAAACAATTAGATTGAACTCTGCAGCTTCTGATGGAGTTAGAGTCAAGCCTGTCAGAAATCATATGGATGACACGCTGCTCATAATATCGTCATTAGGCCTGAAATGAGCACAGCAGGTTGGTGTTTTGATCAGTAAACTACTGTCGCTGTCACTTATGGTTTTTGTAGAGTCCTGAAACCACAAACTGCATCACAGCAGCAAAATGAAATCAGCAAAATGCTTATCATGAAACTTAGGATAAGATCTTTTAACAGCATGTGACTCTGCTACTGTTAGTTTCTGGTCAATACAACTCAGCCCACAAACCTGTCAAACCTCATAAAGTGTAGTATTTGTTTTCCTTGAATCCCCCCACAGGCCAACGGCTCCATCCACTTGCCCGGAGCACTTAAGAAAATAAACAGATAAGTCTCACTCTCTCTGTCTCTCTCTCTCTCTCTCTCTCTCTCTCTCTCTCTCTGTCTCTCTCCCTCTCTCTCTCTCTCCCTCTCTCTCTCTCTCTCTCTCTCTCTCTCTCTCTCTCTCTCTCTCTCTATCTATCTCTCTCTATCTCTCTCTCACACACACTCTTTTTCTCTCCCTCTCTCTCTCTCTCTCTCTCTCTCTCTCTCTCTCTCTCTCTCTCTCTCTCTCTCTCTCTCTCTCTGTCAGTGTGATCAATTTCTTGACTTCCTTCTTTTGGAGTGGCTGGGCTGAATACCAGAACACAGGATATGCTTCACTCTGCTCTCAGTTTCACAGCAGTAGCAGCAGCAGCAGCAGCAGCAGCAGTGAGGACGACACGCTCTGCAGTCAAGATGAGTGCTGGGGATGTGGTCTGCACCGGCTGGCTCATTAAATCCCCTCCGGAGAAGAAACTGAAGAGATTTGTGAGTAGAAGTACACAGAGGACACTTGTAAATGTCCTCTGCCATTTTTATAGAAGCAGCAGGGATGCCAGGTTGTGCTGTTGAGCCTTGTTTATGTCTGTCTATCTGTGTGTATGTGATTGTGTGTGTTTTATGATGTGGAATAAGGGTTTAGAAACATATTTCAGGCTTGTATTCTTTTGTTAAACAGAGCTGTAATGCAATCTCCTTTTATATCAATTTCCTCATTCCTATAATAACATCATGCTTGTTGTTTTGGCTTGTGGAATCACTTCATAGTGACAACCACCATGTGTTATGACAACAATGATATGTCAAAAATTGTGTTCAGACGTGGAAAATGACTCCTACAGCAAGTATAATTGCTTAAATGAACAGCATATAGCCTTCAGTGTTGTGTGGTTGTTGGGGTGGTCATGTGATAATGTTGAGCTGGCCACTCACTCTGCACTCTGCTGTGTGTTTGTGAGATGAGCGTGTGTATTGTGAAACATGGGAAGTAATGTCAGCGGCAGCCAGACGCTTCAGACATAAGCAACAAGCAGAAATAGTCCAGCTTTATGATGGCTGTTTGCACTTCCTCTGTGCAAGTGGAGGAGGGACATTATTTTGTTCAAACCTGTGCAGGGAAAGGGGTGGGTGAAGGTGCGTGTGAGTGTGTGAGGGGTTTGGGGGTTTGGTGCGGGAAATAGAAACTTTTTTTAGTCCACTATGCAAATCCTGTTGATGGCAGAGAACAAAGTAAATACATGCTTTTCAGATAGTTGTGAGCGTCGATCCTCTATCAGCCTGGTTATTCAAATGTCACCTGCTGGCCTGAGCCAATATGAAAATTTTAATTATCTTGGTTAAATGTATCTTGGTATATGATGTTATCAAATAATGTAAAAAAAAAAAATTAAAAAAAAGAAAGTCCAACAGCATGAAATTATACGTCACTGTAGAATGCTGTGGTGGTTTGTTTACTTGTTAAGCTGCAGCTCCTTACTGGTTTTTTTGTCTGTTTTTTTGACATCTTATTAAGAAACAGAAGTGTCACCATACTTCAGAACAAATCCTCTCTGATGTGCAACAAGTCATGTTGTGTCATTTTCTATCAACATTGCATTTCCACTTCCAGTCATGATAAATCTACATTTAACGGTCATCTTCTGTGTCAAGTCAGTCCGCAGCCTGTTGTGTAGTTGGCCCTCACTCACAAGTGCTACTTTCTTATATTGAGATATATAATTATCTAATCAATTATTGTCTCTTGAAGGTAACAGAATCATTACCTGTTGTTGCTTCCACAGTGTGTGTTTATACTGTGAATCGGGACAAAGCGTTTTGGCTGCTTATTTGTTTTATTGCTTCTTTTAAGGAAAGATTTGACACTGTTCCTCATAAGATGTTTATAAAAAAAGACTTTTTTTTTAACTTCCACTTCTCAAGATCACACAGGATAGGAAAATGGTTGAAGTGATAATCCTATAAATCTTCATGTATATTGACTAATATCTCATATATTTTGATTGAAGACATTTTGACATAGTAAGAAAAGCACAGTCGTAATATATAAAATGAACGATAGCTGATTTCCATTGAGCTGTTTTAGTTTCAGGGTTTTCACTGTCACACTGTCCTGGCTTCATTTGACACCTCATTAATTACTATTGTTAATGTGATTGGTAACACCTGTGTTTTTACTACAATCATTTTAAAATAAAGTCTGCTGCCTGTTATGTTTTAAAGTGTTGTACATATAAACCTCAGATGAATGTGAAACTTTTACCAAAAGAGTCACCACCACTGACCACCTTTTAATCACATGACCATAATTCCATAATTAAGTCACATGATGACAACCAAAAAACTTGATCTGTTCGGGAAAACCATGAGAGGCAGTTGAAAGCACTGGAAAAAGCTTGTATCCCTGAACTTCAACTTGAGTTTTGTAAGGGAGGGGGTTTGTTTTTTGGGGCTTTTTTGAGTTTCTATTTACACTTTGGTGTTAAACATAAATGATACCCACAGGGGAAATACACAAGCTTTAACGAAAGTAGATTGGAAGCCACTTTCATGAAAAAATGAAACTTTCTGATTTCCTCTGACTTACTATTTTTCTGAGAGAGCAAATTTTTTTTTAAAAACTAAAAAAAACAAAAAACAAAACCATTAATCAGCTTTCACACTTACTGAGTACCTTTATTAAGTGCTCCTGTAGATACAAAACAACCCATTTTTCAGTGCACAAACTTACCATATTCAAAACATCTTTAGGATCAAATTGCCATTTGTTTAGTTACGGTTTCCTCTTAAACTTGACTGACATGTTTGGCAGTAAGGGTGGTGTGTTTTACCATTTCCTGGTAAGTTACTAACTGACTTGTGCAGGAGCTGAAAAACCACACGCATAGAGAGAAAAAAAAAGTGTTTTCACAACACAGAAATATAAAGAGGTACTCCACCTCAATCTAAAGCCACAAAGCCAAGTGTGAAAATGACATCCACCTCTATGTAGCCTGTGTTTATATTCTTGTGAATTCTATGCTATTTTAAATGATGATATTTAGCACCTAAAACACTAAAGGATGATGGCAACATCCATGCAACAAAGGCTCAGATATTACATATTATAAGTAGTGTAGGTCTTTGGAGCTATAAATAATTGTTGACAGTTTCAGTATTAGGTTTTCAGTAAATATGAAGCAGTGACCGTGTACTGTATAAATACCTCTTTCGTTGTGTTAGACATTTTCTGTTAAATACAGTGAACTTCCTCTTCTTTGTACTTCTGGGAAATTTGAGTTGAGGTTCCGCTTACTGACCATATCAAAAGCAAAAATTGAGTTTTAAAGTTGCAAAGTAAGCTGTTGTGAGCAGGAGCAGTGATCCAGTTCCCATGACTGGTCATGACTAAAATGTTGGAGGAGGAAAGGGAGATGCTACTGTTAGAATTATAAAGTACTGTGCTCAAAATATTACAGTGTAAGGATACAGTTTAAAGTTTGTTCCTTTCTTTTGTAGGCATGGAGGAAACGCTGGTTTGTGCTCAGGAGAGGTCGCATGAGCGGTAACCCCGATGTGCTGGAATATTATCAAAGTAAGAACTCCAAAAAGCCCATCCGCACCATTGACCTGAAAGAGTGTGAGGTGGAGATGCTGAACGGGCAGCTCAGAATAAAGCGAGACTTCCATGAGAAGCACCTCTTTGTGGTGAAAACCTCATCTCGTGTTTTTTACCTGGTGGCCAAAACTGAGGAGGAGATGAACAGCTGGATCAGTAGCATCAGTCAAATATGCCATTTTGGGAGCCTGGAGGATGCAGGTATAAATACACCCCCAAGTTTTTTTATTGTATTCAGTTTGAAATGTGGTCGTGTTGAAGCTGCACTTGTCAAGATTTGTGTGCTCTCTATTAAACCTGTCTCACGGAAAATTACAAAGTAGATGTGTTAAAAAGACTGTTGAAATCCAGAGGAGAGGTTTTGCTTTCACATACAGGCTGTTGTGAACTGGAAATGTAGAAACTGTAGAAACTGTAGAATGAGGTCAAAAATGTTTATTTGGGGCTGTGCGATTATGGAAAAAGTGTCACAGACCAGTCAGGTTTCAAACTTGAAGATGCAGTTTATTGATGACTCAAGGGATTTTTTTGTATTTAAGTTCTAAATATGTATAAATTTGTACATATTACATACATACAGTACATATTGAAATATTGTTATCTATCACTGCAATTAAATTGTCAATTTAGCAGCTTTATCTAAAAAAATCTTTGATTTAAGGAAACTTTAAGGGAAAGATCTAAAGCATACGTTGGTGGTTCAGTTGTTTTAACACAGAACAGTGGTCTTCCTGGGTCCGTTAAACAGGCTGATAAACTTCTCTGTAACTGAGCCTCTAATCCCCACACACAAACACATGTAGTGACATTGTGGTTAAAAGCATTTGATACAAATCATATCTTGTCTTCTTTCTACAACAACAACAACACATAAATGCTGCATTATTATGATTATATTTTAACTCTTTCGGTAACACTTCTGGGACAGAAATAAGTTTAGATGACTACAAAAAAATTGGCGTCTATACAGAATATGTTCAGTTAACAACTGAAATGTTTAAGTTGCTTCTTGTCTGTCAGGCAGCTGAATGTTGCTGCTGTGTTAGAGGAGATAACACCAGATAAGCAGGGAGCCAAAGAGCTGAGGTCAAATTCACATGAACTGATGAATAATTAGATTGTTGGATAATTTCTGTGACTTGCTTTGGCGCTGCATAGTATTAGATGTCATCTTTAGTGGGTTAATTATTTTCTGCATGTCACTAAGTCTGACTTTTAATGCCTTTACTTGGCTTGTGACAACCGTCTTCTTGACTTTTCATTTGCTAACACACCACAGACACATGGATATGAGTTAAATATAACATCAGGGTGATGCTTTACTGTTGCTTCAAATGTAAACATATCTTAAAGGATGTGTTGTGAGGACACTTGTCTGTTAGAATACTGTCGTCTGTGTGGAGAAGATAGAGCAACGGTCCAGAGTTGCTGATATGCTTCTCTGCATGTGGCTAAATCACATATGCACTGAGAAAAACACACACACACACACAAGTCATCAGTTATAATCTAAAATTATATTATACACACTCAATTATGTGATACAGATGGTTTCTGTAATTTCTTGATAATATTTGCTTTAATTTAGTGTTATCAGAAATGTTGATCCTGCCTGAATCTCAAGAGTTCTGTTTGAAGGCACCTTACAACTTTTGCAAAGGAATATAAACACTTGCACTGTACATAAAAGACATCACACAGTTTTAAGAGTAGCAAATATCTCATGAGAACACACAAAGACTTGGATTTTTCCCCCTCACATCGTTCTGCAGGAATGGCCTTGACTCAGTGGCTTTGAGTGAAAAGGAATGAAACAAATGTCTGAACCAGGGCCAACCTGACTAAAAGATTGGAGAAGATATAAACAAAAGAGGGAACAAGGAGACAGCCTACATGTTTCTTATTTTAATATGCCTGCAAAAAAAATCCTCTTGTTAGAATCACCTGATGCAATGATTTAATTGTAAATTTGGGTACAGGCTGCGTGAGACCTGTATGTGTTGTTGCATGATGGCACTTTTCTTATCACTCGTGGTTGTAACATTTCAGAAACTATATCTCTGTCCCCCTCTCCTCTTGCTCAACAGAGAGCTCAGAAGAAGGTTTTCCTCACACCCCAACATCCCTTCAGCCGTCTCCAGACAGCTCTGACAGAGCGTCTGTATCAAGTCAACCAGATTCCAGCCACCCACTGGACTACCTCTTTCTCTCACAATGTGAGACAGGGAGTGTAAGCACTAGTAGGTATGTACAATCTGTAAAAGCTTTGGCACAAGATGAATTAATGGCTATAGTTCGTGTTTGACAAATACAATGTTTTCATTCTTTCCGTATCCGTAGACATGACAGCTTTTCGAACTCTGAGCTCTCTCTGGAGCAGAAGTCATTAGACGATGCCATCAAGGACATGGTTCCCTCACCTCTTTGCTCCGATTCCTCTTCGGCCTTCATCTCTCATGCTGGCCACAGTCCATGTGTTTTCACACATGGAAGGTCAGCTAACCCTCCCTTGAGCGCTCCATGCACCTCCATGGCTTTCCCATCATCCTCTTCTCCACTGCGTCACTGTGCCACAAATGTCTTCCAGTTTGACAGTTATTCTCCTTCTGCACCGTTTGAGACAACGAGTGACAGGCACACGCCTCCTCCGCTGCCGCCTAAGCCTAACCACCTGTCAGAACAGCAAAGTGAAGAAGGACCTCACAGACTGACTACATGGCACTTCCCAAGCCATGCTGTATTATTTCCTCGGAGAACCAGTTTTTCAAGCCTGGACCATTTCAAAATAGGTATACTGTCCTCACGGCACACACAGTAGCTGAGGAAGTTAACCCAATCAAATTAAACATTATCTGGGCACTATTATGTTGGGCAGCATGTAGATAGGGGCAGACTTTACCATTAGGCAAGGTAGGCACCTTCCTGGGTCCCCCAACCAAAAGGGCTCCAAACAGCTATAGATTTATTATGATGCTTAGAAATGAAAAATATTGAAATATGTTACAATTCTAACTCATCATACCCTGAAATATCTCACAAAAGGCCCCCAAAGCACTTAAAAATGATGCAACTGTATACTAGCCTACTTACTTACTGTATATTTCTATTTCTATTTGAGATGAAAACATTGTACTACTACATTTACCTGACAGATAAATGTTACTGGTTACGTTGGAGATTCAGATTCATATGATGCATTATTACTGATTAAACTGTCCAGCATTATATAAAATAGTTAGAAATAAAAGCTCCAATGGACGTTAAGTAAATTTAAGCATATTGTTCTGATAATACTTCTGTTTCACTTCAAGTAAAAATATGAATGCATGACTTTTACCTTTACTGTGTGGTATTAATAGTTTTCCTATTAATAGGCAACAGTTTTACTTCATAAAAAAGTTTTGAATACTTCTTCAGTCACTTCCAATACCAACATTCTCAGTTAGAGAAAGGGTTAAAAGTAAAGCAAGCCGTTATTTGTTTGTAACAGCTGATTGTTAAGATTAAGAATTAATCTTAAAATTTCTTTGTTCACTGATTTTTATTTTTTTATTTTTTTAGGAGATGCTGACAGCAGAGCGATGAGAAACAGAAGGCAGAGTCTTAACTTGGTAAGAGAATCAAATCATCAGTGAAAGAAAAAGAAAATAACATATAAGATGTTAAGAATAGTTTGAGACTTTGCGAAGTACACTTATTCGTCTTCCTCTTCTAACTCTCTGCGAGAAAGAAATACATGCCGTCAATACAATTTTAAAGATGCTGTAAGCGCATACAAATCTTGCACATATGCCCTTTAACAAAATGTTCCAGCTGTACTACAATGACATTATCACTTGTCTGAATCTTGTGATGCTTTGTCTTTTGGCAGGCTTGTTTAAATACCACACAAGTTCAAAGCTACCAGGATGAGTCATATGTGCCGATGGCTTCCCCTATTCCTCCTGTTGCCGCTGGTGAATCTGATGGTTATATACCCATGAGCCCTGTGAGCTTCCTCAATACAAACGGCAATACCGATACCCCTCCGACTCTCAGCCCACTAATATGTCAACCTAGAGATGTTGCACCACCCCCAATTCACCGGCATCTCAAGCCGTGCATGAGGAGAGGTGAGAGTCATAACAGGCCTGATTCATTCGTGTTATATTTTTGGCATTGCAAGGAACCGTAGCTTATATTTCTACTCAATCATCTTTGGCTGTGTGTTTTTGAGTGCATTGTCTTAGCTGAGCTTCAAACAATGTTTACAAATATATAAAATGATAGAGAATTAGGCATATTAAATTATGATGATCTCATATGCTAATTTACAGACTTCGATAATGATACACTGCTGTAAATGCCAGTACATGATTCATGCAGATATCACACGTGTACATTTTCTCAAATGTTGATCTTTACTACATGTCACATTAGAGAATTTCAACCAGTCCAGTAACTTTGTCCTTTCATGGTTCACAGCTCGACCTCCACCTCTTGACTTGAGAGGCCTCTCTACAATCACAGAATGTCCCACTCATCTTCCTTTGAGGAGAACAATAACCGATGCATGGTGAGAGAAATGTACAAAGCATGATGTATAATATAAACATGACTTTTAAAACTGTAATTAATCCCTGTCGATAGGGAGTTTACAATTCGATATAATTAAATCTAATATTTTACCTTTAAATCATGAGTTAAAGTTAAATCTACTCACCCAGCTCAAGGATTCAAGGATGATATCCTGTCATATTAGATCCTTGTAGCTTAAAATAGGTTTATGTTATACTTTCTTTCTATTTCTGTCAATAGTTGGTAAACTTTGTAGTTTGTTGCTAACTTAAATTCTCCCTGTTTTTTTGTATTTATTGTAATTGTAGCTTTTCAGTGCACAGTCTACCTCTTGAAAGAAGACTTGAGAATGGGGACAATCCAAGAGGTGAAGACACAAACTGCACTGCAATGGTAAGAATGACTCTTTTCTGAACATTTTTAAACAGTATACAGCCCAGTGTACAGAGTAGGACTTGATCATGCAATTTTAATGATGCTGTTATCTTTCTCTATCAGTCTTTTTGAAATTTAGAGAAGTAACTCAACTAGTGTGTCATTAAATACAAACACACTTACATACACGTACAATGTAGCCTTAATTGCAAACATCAATGTCCAGAGCTCAAATGGTTGATAATTCATCATGATGGTAATATACTCCTAATGTGTGGCTCATTAAGTACGACCATCTTGCTGACATCTAAATCTAGATATTATTCACCCATGTTTCACCTACAACTGTCCTTCAAAGTTGTGAAAAAAACAAAAAAAACAAACCCAAAATAGAATATTAAAGTGGAATTTAATAGCACCAAATATTGTTTCACCAGTGTGATATCTATTATTATTCATCATGTGGGCAGAAGTCCTTGAATTACTGTGGACTTCAACACTATCAAGGAATGCAGCCAAAACATTTTCTAGATCATTTTGGACTTCACTCTACTGGAACAATATCATATGACCATTTGTGAGTGGAAAAATGTCTACATAGTTAAGAATATGGGTGTGTTTCAAAAATATTCTGCTCAGCAAACTTGTTATTGCACTCAGGGTCTTCCAGGATGTGAATATGTGTCATAGTGTAAGGTTTTACAAGCCTGTTAGTCACATATTAGTAAAACTAGACTCCCCAACTTCACAACCCTGATAGGCTGCAAGTGACTCCTTTTTATTTAATCAACGATTCACTGATAATGCAGCACATACATTATGAAATTAGAATGAGAATTAAAAAACACACTTGCTGGCAAAGTTGACTTTGAGCTCAAAGAATTGTACATATATAAGATCCTTTAAACTGGGAGCAGATGATGATTGTGCAAGGTTTTAATCTGTTTCCTTCCCTGGCAGGAGTCAAGCCAACCGTTCTTACCCACCTGTAATGGAGCAGGTCAACCCTGGCTGAGACGATCAAACCTTGACTATTTGTCACTGGATTTCAACTCTGCATCTCCCTCTCCTGTGCAAAAGGTATATTTTATGCAGACTTTTGCACAATTATGCAACAGGAGCCTCTGAACAATAACACAAGATAGCCAAAAGAAATGTTTTACTTTCAGTATTGACAATTGTTAGCAAATTGTTCTGCTAATTCCATCAATCACTCTGTCTGCCTACAAGCTTTGGATGTTCAATGTATTCTGGGAAACAAACGGAATCTATTATTGTATCACACTTTAAGAAAAGAGAACTGAACCCACAGATTGTTGATTTCCAAAAAGCCTTAGAATTCCTCTAACTAACCTGAACTCAGTGAAGAAATCCACTATTATAACACTAAATAATGCAATTTGTTCAAAACACCACATGCAATGAGTAATGCAGGATTGCAACATGATTGCTTGCTTGTACAGATAAAACAGAATCAACAGAATCCATTTTCAACTGTTTTTAAGATTTAACCACATCACAATCTCCTCATATGTCTTTATGTCTCTTTCTCTGTCTAGCAGAAGCCATTTCTCTCTGATGACTACAGAGTGGATTATGTGCAGGTGGATGAGAAGAAGACTCAGGCATTGCAAAACACCAAAATGGAGTGGACAGATGTTCGGCAGTCAAAAACATAACTGGAAAATGCACAATGAAAATATGAGGCACACTTTGTTTCAAGAAGACCAACATGTACTCATAACACCAGCAAGGAGGACAGATGTGACGAGGACCAAAAGCAATTAAGGAGCACTTTGAAAAACAGTATTGAGATGTTTGCATCATTGATACACAAAATTGCACTGTAAAACAAAACAAAAATCAATGAACTCTTAGCAGATCTTTACTGTAAATACTGCCGGATTGATCACTGTTCCCAATGATTTTTAATGTAGCATAAGGTTTCACCAAATTTATTTGAAAAGGGCATCACATTACTTCACTGTAAACATTTGTGAGACTTGTTGTAAATATGTAAAATAATTTTAATTGTAAAGAAGGAAAATATTTTGATGATAAAACATTTTTTAATATTTCTCTCCCTCATTATCTATCCATCCACATCATCCACCCTGAAAAGAACGGCCTATCTCACGCACAGAGGAGGAGTAATAATTGCTGCCACGTCCCAGACTGCTGGCAGATACTGTAAATAAGTGGCACAAACATTACTTTAAGGACAATACTGTGTTCAGGTATCACAGATTCTGATGTTCAACTACTTTTGCCATCTTAAAGTTTGTAAGCTGGAAACTTTAACATGAAGATGTAAACTTTGTTGATACAAAGCTAAACTATAGCTTAAACAAATCAAAGACTTTCAAGGAGAAGGATGAACATTAGCGAGCTGTGGCAAAGTTAGTTTTAAACTGGAGCCCAACCCAGATCATAAAGCAGGCATCTACTCCACAGCAGTTTCTATGACCACAGAACTCTCACCAGCCACTTCGGCTACTGCACCATCATCATCTCACCTTTCACCTTCTCCTAAAAAGGTCTCTCAGGTCTGGTTGTCTGAGATCATAAAATGAAACTTGCTTCTCAACAGCCTGTGCAGCATTGTAGCAATATTTCTATGCATCTAAAACAGTGGTCCATTAAAACATTCAAAGCTTTGAGAGCATTGGGATGAACTTTGGGTTCATGAGTTTTACTTGTCTGAGTCAAAAATATTCAACACAAGTCAGCGTCATCTTTTATTTCAAGTTTGCAAGTGACAATGTACACACTTTAATTTGCATTACCACATTAAACACACATGCTTGTCATGGATTAATCCTTAGCTAAGTCATCACCTGTACATTTTGACATTATCAATTATAAGACCCAACTCACTTCAAACTGGTGTTTATGAATGAATACTGAACTGGATGGTTTACAAATAACTGTTGATATGTGTAATAAATGCAGGTTACTCTGATGCTGAACTTGTACTAAAAAAGCTTAACTCTTGCTTGTGTTGCCAGTAAAAACGTACACCACAGTTTCAAAATTTGCTTCAGTGAAGCTGATGCTAGATTATACATGCCCAATGAGCAATACTCTGAAAACCATGCGAGGAACATATGGTAATATCCAATTTGATTCCTTTGGTTGAATAGTTGTCCCATTAGTCACAACACTATTGCACACGCTGCTGCTCGGCAGTTCCTAAAGGCGTTTTCCTTAATTCATTTTGATTGATTGATTTTCATCACACTCCAGCAGATTAAAAAAAATACCTCAACTCATAAGCTTCCCATCCTGAAACAGCTAATAATGTTAAACATATATATTCAAGGTACAAGATTACTTTACTGTCATTTCTCAGTAGTCACATACACTGACAAGAAATTCTGTTAGCAGACTGAAAACACTCCTTTGCACTTTTAAAATAAACCATTTAAACAAAAGAGTCTTAGAAACATAAATTATATAAAGGAGTTATATGAATATGCAGAAGTAGACAAAAATATATGGGGGGGGGGGGGGGGGGGGGTCCATTGTGTGATGATGATGTCCTTTTTAATTAATAAATGGACCAAAAGAATATCTGTATTTCCTATTTCTTTCCCCTCCACTTTATTGAGTACATGAATGAAGATGAGGTACATTCTTGTGAGAAAAAGGCAAACACGGCATATAAGAAATAGGAAGAATATTGAACACAAAATAAAAAATAAAAAATACATAAAATAACTGAAACAACAAAATAGTTCAGTAAAGCCGAACAAAATACACTGTATCAATTTTCAGCCTCGTTAATAGTGCTGCTGCTCACATTCTTAATGGGAATGTTTTTTTTATATAAGATAAGATAATAATAATAATTATTATAATAATAATAACAATTATGATGATAATAATAATACTGATGATGAAAAGATGATGAAAGCTTGTGTCTCAGTCCAGCTTCTTTTTTTTCTTTTCTTCTCAGTCCAGCATCATTATAAACCATCCACACACGTGTTGCGTCACTAGTATGCGCCGAGAGGAAGAGTCACCAAAAGGAGATTTGGGGGAAAAAAATCACCTGAGAAGTGGCCAGAGGACGTCATCACCCAGCATTTAAACGCTGGCGTTTTTGAGAACATTTCAGCTTGAAATCGACATGCATGGCTAAAATTGGACACGATAATGTGTTGCTGGTGCATTTTTCACAGTGCCGTTTAGCTGCGATGTGGTTTAACATGAGCCACCGCTAACAACATTACAGCCTGTAACGGGAGCGTTAGCTGCAAACAAATGAAACCGTGTCTGCGTAAAGCTGCTGCGGGGCCCCGAGTCGACTATAAGCCAGCTGCAGGAACCGAAAGTTGAAGAAAGCTCGCAGTGAGAGGTCTGCAGGGTGAGAACGCAGCATTGAGCTCCAGGCTGCAGCTGGTAAGTTTGTTTACTTTGTGTGTGCGTGTGTGTGTACGCGTGTTAGCTAACCCTGCATCGTCAGGCTGTGCTAATGTGGCATCAGGCGTTAGTTTGTTTACACCTGACAACAAATGCCTTAAACTGGCTCTACGAAGCTTTGTTAGCCGGACTGATGTTTCTGTTAGCTGCCTGTAGCACCTTTAGTTGAGCTTTTCTTTTGTTCAGACACTCAGTCAAATTTGCAGTATTTTTTGACCCACCACACCTGCTCTTTGTTGTGACCGAGCGACTACAGCTGTAGCATGAGGCAGTGGGTCTTAAAGTGGGGTTCGGGGACATTCAGCGGACTCCAGGGGGGCACGGCAAAAAAGAGGAATAGTTTATTTTCACTATAATACCATCCATATGTAACACAATGACTCAATGGCTATTTTGGATGTGGGTTTCATACACTTCCTGTAATGAAAATCTCATCAGTTGGGACTCCATGGTCTAATTTGTGTCAGTTTAGGAGTCATTGATGTGATACAACTTGGAGCTTTATCAGCTGGGCTTTATAACAAAATAGTTTTTATTTCATCATTCACATTCAGGCACATAATTTTGTGTGACAAAACATTCATGGAGTGGGTATTCTTTCCTTAGTCCTTAGTTATTTCAGTGTGTTTACTCATACGAGGAATTTGCCTTTGTTTGTCGCAGGGAATGTTTAAAAGTTCACAGTATGAAAAACAGTATAAAAGGTATATATGTGATGTGCAAATGTGAAAGTATAAATAATTGTCTTAATGTAACGTACCATTGTTTAATGTGATGGTTTCACAGTTGTGCAGATGATTACGTTAATATAATGTGTAGTGTCCATATTTACATGCAGGTTTGTTTTCATTGGTTTGGTTTAGTTTTATTCTGGTACAAAATAATATTCATAATGTACTACATACAAAATCTAAACACAAAAATCTCAGATGTCTGAATCAAAGGCGCTTCAACAGAGTGTGAGATGTGTATGTGAAAACCAAAATAACTTAACATTTTGTCAGTCTAAGCCTTTAACTGCATTTAACAGCAGACCTATTTTAAACAAACCAACTTTTCACATTTTTTATATGACTTTTCTTCACAGGCTTCTGAAAGGGCTTTACAGAGAAACCTGCAATAAATTGGCCATAAAGAATTCATAGACAAAGACAAAACATTAAATATATAAAAACTGGAAAGGCACATGTGATTGTACAAATCACAGCTCACACAGTGGAATGAGCCATACAGACAGTTCACACAGAGGCTTGTGAAAATTCCACACTGACTCTGAAAATATGTTTATAAAATATGAAGTAATTACTTCTTCTCTTTGTATATATATGTTATTTTCCCATAGTAGGCTGAACTGTTAGTATACTATTTAGGAAAGTAAAACAGGCTTATGGCCACAGTAACACAGGTGACACTGATGGGTATTTTGGATACTGGATTATAACCCCATGATGGAAATAAGGTTGAAAATCTATAATGTTTTTGCTATGTCAGTGTTATATTTTAATTGATTTCAATTCTTTAATTTTGGTCTCAACTTTCTCAATACAGGGTTTATATCAGATGGAGGACAAATTCACGGCTGTCATCCAGTGAGCTGATTGTGAAAATTCAGCTGCTATGCCTTCTGTCAGTCCCATGCTTCTGTAAACTAGTAGCCATGGCTTCTCGCAAGGTAGATGAGCTCCCGAGTGACTCGAAAAATTTGGCTGGAGTCTCTGGACAGCCATCACGATGCGGCCCTGATGACATCACGGAAGAGGTCCACTCGGATACGATGACCAATGTGAAACCTCAGAAATCTGGAAAGTTTAGGAGGACCGCGCTGACATTTTTTGGAGTTCGCAAAGGCATCTGTATTTTACCAAGTTTGTTTGGAGGCAGGAATAAAAATCTCAACAAATGGTCTTCAAAGAAAGGAATCTGCAAAAGCAGAACACATGATGGGCTAAGTAAAGTTAGTCATGATGACAATCTGAGAAGTGACTACACTTCAGCTGGAGATTTTGAGTACCACGGCCAGAGGGACTTGACTGGAGAGCTCCACAGCAGCTGTCACAATGAATGTAGTCACCCCGCAGCTGAACAGAAATCACTGACCCTCACCCGGCAGAAAAGGGGTTTGAGGAGTCTTTTCAACAGTTTTAAACATCACAGAAACCACAGAAATGTTGGCTCTGAGAAAACGGAAATGATTCCAATGTCCTCTGCTCAATGCAAGAAAGAGACGCCTGTTGTCCAGGATAACACCAACCAGTTTGTCACAGAGTGCCTGGGATCTGAACCTGATGTGCCTGATTTTGAGAATGTCATATGTGATATTTCCATTGGTCCTGAATGTATCGATGTTGAAGTAACTGCTTTAGAGAAGAGCGTGGAGCAAGAGAGCCCAAAGTCCGAGCTTGACGATCAGATATGTGATGATCAGATGGAGGAGATGAATTTGATGGCTGTAGTTTCCAGCGAATACAAGGAGAGTTCCAGAGGACGCAGCGAGCCCTGTCTGAAACTCGAGATGACGCCCGAGCCTGTACTGAAGAGTGAAACACCTGCTGGCTCATCCGATCAGCTCAACCTGATTTTCGGAGAAGTCGCATCATTAAAGAGCTTCGATTCGCTCACTGGCTGCGGGGACATAATCGCAGATCAAGAAGACGACAGCATCTCAGAGAGCACGGTCTCTGGAGAAAGGAGCCGAAATGGAGGAAAGAGGGCCTCCTGCTATCTCACCTATCAGGGTGGCGGTGAAGAAATGGCCTCGCCCGAAGATTTGGATGAGGAGTGTCTTCAGGAATTCTGGGGTAATAACACGTCAGAGGAAATCTGTTGCTCTTGCAACCAAGACCACACAGATTTGACTGCCGACCTGACAAGTTCTCACAATATGGACTTACTGAACAGTAACAGTGTACAGCAAGCCAGTGGCATGGACACTTCTTCAATTGCTGATGTGTTAACTCCTCAGAGTGAGCATCAAGAGTCAGTTCCAAATAGTGATGAAGGCTACTATGATTCAACTACTCCAGGTCCAGACGAAGGACAAGAAAAAACAGACCGACTAAGGACAGACAGATTACCCAGGGACAGTTACAGCGGTGATGCCCTCTATGAACTTTTTGCACCTGATGAAAGTCTTATCAGTCCACATTATGAAAACAAATCTAAGCTGCCCACTTCCAAACAGAGCGAGTACGTAAGCGAGCCAGAAGAAGATGCGACCGATTCTGCCTTTGCTCCAGAGATTAACCGATTACAAATAAGCGCCGAACTGTATAAAGTTAACGACTTTCTAGAGATGCCGAGCATGTGCAGTAAATCCTCAGAGCTGGCACGAAACCCGGTGGGTCTGCAGGAAGTAGGCTTGAAGAAAAACTGTAATTTGAATTCAAAGCCACAAGCGTCAGTCAACAAGAATAATATTGAGCCAGATGTATTCGATGAGAATGGAGACATGCTTGCTTCCTCTGAAAAAAGAACAAAATCCATAAATGCTGACTGTGAGAAAAGGCACAGCAGCGTATCATTCGGAAGCACGTCCGACCCAGATTTTGAAACATTCTGTGAACCCAAAGAGCAGCATCTTGAGGAAAACAAGCCTGTGGCATTGCCGTATAAAAATATCAATTCTCAGTCTCCAGATTGTAACAATGATTTGGACGATGGGCAAGCTGTATGTTTCTCCCAAGCACTCGTGGACTACACAAAACACTCCGAGATGCTGAGCAACTTGCACAACAGTGTGGACGGTTTAGAGACAAACTCTGCTTTCACTCCAAATATGCAGGCCTTACCTACCATTGTCACATTCGATGTAGTGGACATGCATAATGAGGGCGAATACGATGAGCAGATTCACATGGAACTGGAGGAGGACATCTCATCGCCCTATCAGGAATTTGAAGAAAGCTACCTACAAAAAGATGCATTTGCTGAATGTGACTATCAAATGTTAGACCTGTATGAACAGAACCTGATCAGTAACACATGGGCAATAGCTAGTCTGCCACGGCACCTGGGCCTTACAAGAGTCAGCCAGTCCATGCCTAATCCATTGTCTCTAGACAGGAGAAGTAGGTCTCTGGATACAGAAAGCCTTGAATTAAAGATGCCTGATGCATACAGAGAGAACAGAGCTGCTATAGTTTCTTGTCCTCAAACTGAGAAGGACACTGAAAGAGATTCCTCACCATATTACAAAAAGAATGTACTCATGTCCGCATCAGAGGTTAGAGACAGTAGCAGCATTATGGCCTTTGCCTGGCAAAACAGGTCTGAAATGGCTCTAAGCCTTCCTTTGACAGATGGGGAAATCACTGAAAAAGTCCAGAGTCTCAGTCAAACCCAAGTAAAACACAAAATATTTTCCAATTCCTCCAGCAGTGATTTCCCCAGCAGTAAATCGCAGCGTCTTTGCTCAAACGCGTTGGACAGAGTGTCCTGCGATTTAATCTCACAAAACACAGAGCTTTACAATAGACAGCGTCACCTTCCTTTGCAATCAGACTCTTGTTTACCTCATAGCACCTTTGTTTATTCCGAAATGATGGGGGAGGTATTGCATGATGCCGGCGAGGAGATGTTTTGTAAAGCTGCCTCTGATTTGCAATCCTATAATCAGTGCGGTAAAAGCAGACAAGTGGCCGATAGGGAGGGAATATCTCGTACTGGAAGTCCTCTGAACGCAGGTGTGCCTAAAGATGAAACGCCCAGGGAGGTGATGTGCCCCGTGGCCTGCAACAAACCAGAGACAGCCTTCGATTGAAAGGCTCTCAATCATACAGTCAGCAGTCACATATGCCAGTGAGTGCTTTTTACTTTACATCCAAGGAGAGTAATTGTTGCGTATTTTTTTTTACTTGAACAAGCGATTCCTTTTAAACATTGTTGTACATTGTGGTAGACAGGACATTCATTTAAATTATGCTGAAACGGAGTGAAGTCTGTGCCGTCATGCTGAGTCGAGTACAAACGCTGTCTTACCGGGAAGTCAAAAGGGATTTTCTGCATTTGCACAGTCAGCAGCTGCTTGCTTCACACACGTCAAACACATGTAAGTCCGCTGCAAGTGTTTAAGCGAAAAATGAATGTTTTATTTGCATTTGAAACAATGCTCACAGATTCATCTCATTAAGCTATTGATTTTTTTTACTGAAATGTTCATACCCATATGTAGCCTCAGTGCCCAGGTTTCATTAGTAATGCTATGGCTCATCAACCTGGTCTCCACAGCACAGCTAAACAAGGCTAGCCAAGTCTTGCTTATGTTGCCAGTTGCCTCTAAAATGTGTGCTATTGCTTTAAGTGCTGAGTTATGTTTGTGTTTGCTGCATTTTCACAGTCTCTCTTTGCTCCAGTAAGGCTTAAGTTGGCCTGTCACAATGCTTAGATTTAGTCTCTCAAGCTGTTTTCTTGGTTTACCTCATTTTAGGATGAATTGCAAAACAAGAGAAGAGTTTGTAGTTTTTAATAAAATAAACAAAAAAATAAAATCATTGTTTAAATATTTCAATCCACAATATAATCAGTGTCTCCTTTATTACAGGGTATATTTAACAGAAGCAGGTATAGAAAATATGCAGATGGACTGATAGTTGTTGCATCTTAACTTCAGCTGCCATTTCTTTTACATGTAGACAGCTATGCCTTGCAAAGCGGCTTTGTTTGTACAGCACATTTCACACGCTGCTACACTGTGTATGAAAGTGCTTTACAAAAAAAGAATAAAGAGAGGAAAATATCAATAAAAAATGGTAGAAATGCAAAAAAAAAAAAGCTAGTAGCATCTAATAATCTGTAACTTGGTGTGTTTGCTTCTGACCTGACAAACCAATTTGGCCTTACTGTGGAAAAACGATTGTCGTTTTGCCATCAGCTCGACCACGTGTGCAGTGCAAAACTCTTATTGAAGTGATTTACTCCATTATTGAATAACTGCAAGCTTGTGGGGAAGAAAAAAAAGTATTTGGAAAAGTAGTTTGAACTTGATTGAAATGTGTCAAAAGATGAACTGGTATTTTCACCGTGTATCACCTTGTATTATTTTCTTGTGAATTTAATGTTTTATTGGTCAGATGATGTAGTTTTTTATAGTGTAATATTGAACACATGTCAAAGAATTTGTATTTATATTCTCAGCTATTTGTACACTGTAACACTGTATTCAAAATGGTTATTATAAATTGGCAATATGTTTTTTTGTTTTGGATTTTTTTTGATTGTGTCAAAAATTACATCTGTTACATTAGGGGATTCCTCTGGAAAATCCGTAATCGTTTTGTCAAAGTGGAACACTGCCTCACACTACAATAAACACGACAAGACATCATGACTTTCCATTTTCATTTTTGCTTTCTCTTACATCTGGTACAGCTGATGTTTATCCCAGCATCTGTTGGGCCAAACGCTTTTGCAGACCCACACATGCAGTATATATAAAACACATTTACACTGACAGCTGTAAGTAGTTCAGAGATTAAAGTTCATCTTAACACCTGGATAAGATGTTTGTACATGAAATCCTCCAGTGTGATTCAAATCCAGTACCGTCTTTCCAGGAGTTGACAAAAGCTGCTGTACTGTCCTATGACAGAAATACTACACAATTAAAGCACCTGTATGCAATTTCACTGCATACACATGTTTCTTACATCATATTTTTACAAAATATATGTCTGCTACTGTGATCTGCTTGATTGTATTTCCACATACATGCTATATGTCATCCAGAAAATTCAAAGAGAATTACCCTTTGGATATTGTTATTCAAGCAACTTGGTATTATTCAGAACAGAGAAGGCTTAAACTATACAGGCTCTGTCTGTTTTTAACTGATACATTTGTATTTTAAGTTCAGAGGCATAGAAAATGTATAATTGCAATAGTGTGTCAACGGTCAATACTGTATTTTATAAGAATTAATGTTTCCATTGGAGTCTCACGTTATTTCAATCAAAAGGCTCAGTATTGTGGGAATGCCCCTCATTTTTAGAGGGCAGCATTCACAGGTTTTCAAGTCAGGTGTCCATATGAAAGTGAAAGATCATAGTGAAAGAGGTTTTCCTCATTGTAATCATTCCTCCTGTTCATACTGGCTGTTAAAAGATCCTCTTCAGATATGCTTTCAATGTAAGTGATGGGTAACAAAATCCACAGTGTGTCCACACAGTCATTTAGTGCAAAAATGCATTTAAAGGTTAAGTGAAGTTTATATGAGGCTTCAGCAGTCTGAGTTAGTCATATCAAGTGGATATCTGCCACATTTACATCTTTTTAGCTTCAGATTCCCTCTTTGTGTTTCCTCAGACAGCATTTCTCTGTCAAGCTGCAATGAAAGTATAGTAACAAAAAGAGGCACTATAAAGACTAACATTGAAAGATAATGATGTGCAGAGTTTGACACTAGAAGCAAGTTTTCACATTCATCTGCTGAAAGTGGAAAGTTGCTTTGTGTTCAATCTGATAGGCTTACAAGCAGGATTTGTGACAACCAGATCAATCCTGGTCCAGTGTCCAATTTACACAAGTTTGATTTGGAAACGTCAGGCCTCCAGTGCTCATACACTGAGAATGGACTTTGCAATGAAGTAGGAGACAGACAACAAACAGTTAAAACTTCTGAAATGAACATTATTTCCATGTTCATAGATTCTTGATTTTTGAGGGAGGAGCACATGCAACGATAAGGATTTTAACAAGATAAATTAAGCAAACACACATCACACATACATTATAGTAGAGTATGTTTATATGTCTTACATGTCTTTAGGGGATATGTAAATACATTCTTCCACAGGAAAGAGACTTGTGGATTTTGGCCATCATTTACATTTGTGCAAGTGCATTATGAAGGGATCTTATTATATCCAGTATGAACAGGAGGAATAATTACAGCAAGAAGGACCTGTTTCATGTCAATTCTCAAACTGTCCTTTCGAGCCACCAAGAAAGCAGCACAAAAAGCTCTGCGTCTATGAAACGCCTGATAAAGCGTCGAGGAGCAGCGATCCAGTTTGTAACGGTACTCTGAGCCCCCCGGTGTGTTTTCACAGCTTGGGTTACTTGTTTCGCTCGCGTTATCTGGCAACCCCGACCAAACTGCGACAGCGCCAATGGCAGCAAAACATAACTGTTCCAGGCGAGGAGGATGACAGCAACAAGGTGAGAGAGGAGCACCGTGTGGAAGTCTGCGGTGGCACTGATTTACGGCCAGTGTACGTAGACAAATCTTAATGTGCTGCTGTGGTATCACCTGCGTGCGAAATATTAAACCGTCGTCAACTTTTTTTCTTAAGTTAATAACTGTAGTATTCCGGCAAAATGTTAGCACCAGCGTTAGCAACCTGGCGTTTAAGTTAGCCTCCGGAGCTAATGAGTTTGGCTGCTAACTACCGAGCTCGCTACCGCTAACTAAACAAGAGACTAGGGTTGCCTGACAAGCTGGATAGTTAGCGTACAGAGACAGATATCTGAACGCCGTCTAACCATAAAGCAACAAAGAGAAACCGAAGTTTAGTTTATTTAGCTAAAATGTTGACTCTGCGGCTGGCTAAGTCACGTCAGTGTGCTAAGCGTAACTCGGGGCCTAAGGGTGTCAAAGCAGTCATCCCTCATCAAATTCAGCCACAAATCTGACGTCGTGTGCAGCAGTGATGATATAACGAAAGTAGAGAAAGTATCTGTAGTAAGTATGATATTTCGTGTATTGTCATCATTGTCTAACCTCCCTCCATTTCATCCCTCTTAACTCACGATGCTGTTGCTAATGATTTCCAGCACTTCAGGGTTTTTTTTTTTTCATATTGACGTGTCCAGTAGTGAGCTGATGGATGCAACGCCACAGTCACCCAGCTGAGTTAACTCAAATATCAGTTAAAGATGGGTTTGTGGAGGGGTCACTGTCATCGGGATCAGTGCTCTGTTTTAATCTAGTTATATGCATGTTGTGTGCTGTTAAGTAAAGGTAAAGCTAGTTGAATTTAAGAATACAAATCCTGACTTTTTTGTCTATTGCTAATATAACCCAGCCAATGAGATCTATTCCTCTGTTTATTCTTGGAGATAAATCTAGTTTTCAACATGTTTAGACACTTAATTGGATAAGTCTGTGACAGGTGTCATTCTGCATTAAAATGACCAAACTAATGAATTAGAAGGAAAAACTTAAACCTGGTTAAGTACAAGTATACATTTATAGGGTAAAGTTGGTCTAAACGTACTAGGTTGTTTATGATATAAAATAGACTCTTACCTTTTTAAACAGTTAAGAAAATTGGCAAAGATTTTGGGCGGCATGGTAGGAAGTATGAAGCAAGTTGTTTTCAGGCTGCATTCCTGATGATTGTATCCTCATGTATGTATTTATTACGTAGCTGTATTTGTGGTGTAAAGCACTGATTTGCCTGTTTGTGAATCTAAACAGCAAGATGCAAAGTGTAGTCGCCCATGTTCCCTACGACTTCAGTGCTGTCTCATGTGGTTAATTTGCCATTTTAATAAAAATGATTGACAATTATTGCAAGTGAAACCTTCCTTCAATGCCATGTTTGTTTGCTGTGTTTCCATAGCAAGCAAACATGGCAGTCCTCTGAGATAACAGCCATAAATCCCCGTTATGAACCGAGGACAGGCTAAATGTATACCTCAGTAGTTTTTGTTTGGCAGCATAAACAGTTTAGTGTTAATAATTGAATGACAGGGTGCAATATTAACTTTTTGTCCACCAGCCAAATGGCTATTGAATGTTCATATTTTAGCAGCCACTCAATAGATTACCATCGTTTTTTTTGGCTGGTGAGTGAAGGGGATCTACCAGCCACTTGGTGCTAATTTTGTGCCCCGTTTAAAGGTCATACGATTGAAACTTTTTTTTTTTTTTATCAGTGTTGCATCTGCCCTTGAAGTGTGAGGGCTATGCTGCACTTTGGTTTAAGTGTTAAGTAGCACATTTTGATGTGTGATGGATAATAATATTCAGCTATCTTTCAGTGTTTCCAGTGTAGCAGCTGAGAAGTCACTGGGCTAATGAAGCTAACATGAGATGGGACTACAGTGCCATCATCTGAGAAACAAAAATATAGAAATAAGATCAGATATTGGTTTGGTTGGTTCTTTGTCCTGGGTCACTGTTTACAGTAACTCTCGCCTGGTCACTTTTGGAGCATATTCACAGCTAAACTCTTTTTTTTGTGTTTATTTTACCCTTTTCAGCTCATAATATAAGTGGCTTCTCGGCCCAAATTCCCGAGTAAGGTAAAATATTTCTCTTCATCCAGTGCTGCAGAAGCTACAGTTTAAGAGCATCCCAGTTTTTAAATTTTGAAGTGATGGAGCTTCTTAAAAGTGGAAGTCAGATCTGTAATTATGCATCGTGCTGTAAACAGGTTAAGCTGACAGTGGAGAGGTGGAGGTGACATAAGGAATAGTTCAATGATTAACCTTGCATCTGATTTATAAAAATGACCTTTCTCTATGTTAAGTTACAGAACATGTTTACAATTTGTGTAACCACTGGATCATTTTTCGGATGCTGCTGGCTGGCTTTTAACTCTATTTTATCTAACTAGCCAAGCAATACACATAACAAAAACTGACCATAGTGCGTTTCATCCCCCGCTACATACTGGATACTATGTAGGGTCAGCAATGTAAAAGATGGCTTCAGGGACCTGCTTCACTTGTTGCTATGAAACGGCAATACACGAGCCTGTGCATGTGCACAGATAGTCTGGAGGCCTTGCTGAGTCTAAGCCTGTGAATCTGGAGGTGGAGGGAAAAGGAGTGGAAGAGCTCTGCTCCCTTTCACATGTATCGATGTTGTCATAAAATGTCTGAAAAGGCAGTGGGCCAAGCTTATGCACTGTGTCTGTCGCTAATCCTAGAAGTTCCACAACAGTGGAACTTTCTTTTTAAATGTTACAACCGTACTTTGATCTCCATCCTTGTCACACAAGTTATGATCCATAGTGAGACAGTGTGCACCACGACTGATTTAAAAAAAAAAAAAAAAAAAAAAACCTTAAAAGGTACGCGTTTGTAACCACAGATTGACACTCCAAAAATATATCAACCTTCAGTGTCTTCTTTGATTGTCGGTACTGTGTACTACCTACTATTTCCTCACATTAGAAGCATTGACAGTAGAAGCCTCAGATAACCGCACCGTTCAACATCGGTCCAAATTTGATTTTAAGATACACTCACATAAAAATCCAGACTGAGTTGGTCAACATTGATAGAGGTCTAAGTAATGTCATATTTTATTTCAAAATGTGCTGCCTCAAGAGTTTTAGTGTAGAGTTGTAGCGTAGCTGTAAGTGTTCTGCATTTACTGGCTGCCTGAAGAGAGATGATGAGCTGTGTTTGTGTTAGTCGTGACTGGTAAAAAGGAGTTAGCTGATGACAAGGCTGGGTTGCTAGGCAACACACATCATGGGCTGTGCCTCTTGAAGCTCGATGCTGGCTGTATTCTACTCTCTGCAAGACTGTTGGGGGTGGGGGGGGGGGGGGTACTGTAGTGTGTCTGTTCATTAACGTATTAGATTTTTCTGATTACCAATATCCATGTGTGAAAATGTACAGCTGCAGATGTTATAGCAGCTCTGCGTGGTTTATACTGCAGAGTGAAGTCCTGCACTGCTTTGCCTTAAAACAGCTTTGCTCACTGAGGAATTCAGTTTCAGTTCTGATTGTCAGAGGGCTGGAGGCGCAGGGACACACTGTTCAGCCCACACTCTGTCTCAGGTTATGTGATCTCGTGCACTCACCTCATGCGTGTCTGGCTTGAATGCTGCGTATGAGACCAGTAACGCTTCTGTGCTTGCAGAAGTGAGGAGCTGTTCTGCAGCACATTAACACATTTTAGGCACGAAGACTGGGTTTCATTTTCAAAAAAACAGTAAGCAGGAGAGACATCAGAGTCAGGTGGAGACTCTCTGTCTGTTGTTTGCACCTATATTTGTATATACAGCACCTATAAAAGAGGGGAGCAGTGTATGTATTTGTCTTATTTTAAGTGACTAAAATTGTGAGTTTGTAATATTTATAACACGGTAAAGAATGTTTATAATCAGTGACATGCAAAGATCTGAAAAATATGAAGTAAGTGAAGTGGCAGACAATGTCATCATTGCATGCTCTCTGATGAAGGGCTTACATGGCTGGCAGACAAATCTAATTGAGAATAGTTGATGCTGTTGCCACCTAACATCAGTAAATATTCACACTGCCGCCATCTGCTTTGCAACAACTCATGCAAAGAAGTTCACTAATGAAACGCAGTTGGAAATGCTTTAAAAAATTTGCATATGCTGGCAGTTGCAGATCACAACTTTAAGTACATCATTAGTTGCCTGTACCTGTAACATGTCAGTCAGGTGACAGCTGGATAAGAAATACAGCTTACACTCTTAGCAGATATTTCAGAGTATTTTGCTGAAAAGCGTATTTCACTAGAAAAAGCAAACTAAACTAAAGTGTAGACCGGTTTGTTGAGTTAAGCAGCATGTCACTGCTTACTCTACTCAGGTTAAAACTTCATAATGCCCGTGCACTTCTGAGTGAACCTAAAACACAGTCAGAACATACATTGGTCTGCTATAAAAACAGTCCTCAGTCCTTTTCCTGTGCTGCAGTTGGTGTTTTGGGGGAGGGGCTAACTTTATATATTTGGTCATGTTCGTTGTGTGCATAATTGTCGCTTGCACCAGATAGCAATGTTTCCCACAGGTAGAGGACTGGTCAACCGCAATTGGAGCGTAAGGTTGAGAGTTGAAGGGGCTGAAAAAGCACAGTTCATTCTGGTAAACTGCTATCTTGCTGCACTTGCAACTGCTTTTCTAAGGAAACTTTGAAGGCAAGAAATATGTCAATACAAATAAATCTTGCTCAAATTAAAGCCTGTTTATGGGAAACAACATGGATGGTTATGTCATTGTCCACTGTTAATAAACATTAATAAACAAAGTTTATTTCATTGCATTTCATCAGTTGAACGTATATTAGAGAAACAGTTTGTAGAATTTAGGGGGGTATAACCCCAGAAATGAATTATAATGTTCATAAGTATGTTTTAATTAGCCCACCATGTTGCACAGAACAGACAAACCAAACACTAGCTTGAGAGAGGGCCTTTTGTGTTTTTCACATTTTCCTGAGTTTCACAGCCCCCATAGGTTCTCCTACACACTTGGAAGGAGGAGGATGAGGGGTTTTCCATTTGTTGCAACCTTTACAACCTCACCACTAGATGCCATGCCACTTAATCTTACACACTGCACCTTTAACCAACATTTTGCATTATGTGTTTTCTGTCTTTCAGGATTAAGTAGTTCACATAGGGGAGACTGTATTACTTTGGCCCTACACACAGAGCCTGTAGTGCTGAAGTCTAGCAATGAATAAGATTCCCTGGTTGCGGTGGAGGTGAGGAAGCATGGGGTGGAAATCTGAGGTGACGAGGCGAACGTGACGACAGCATGGTCCATGGTGGAGAAGCTCAAAATGGAAAAACGCCCATGCAGGGAAGAGAACATTGACTCAAGTGAGGCCCAGCACGCCACTGATGAGTCTGAGGATGGAAGCAGCTCAGAAAGCGAATCCGAGGAGCAACAACACCTGAAGGTTCAGGCGAACAGCAGCAGCTGTAAGAGGAGGGAGCCCTTGGCTGCTACAAAACCCCACCGCCAACTCTGTCGTTCTCCGTGCCTGGACCGGCCAAGTTTTTCCCAAAGTAGCACCGTGCAAGATTTTCGTGAGGAAGACGCCGGTGCAGGAGCGGGGCTCAAGCATGCCAGCGACAGGGAGTACCAGACAAAGATGGAGTTTGCTTTGAAGCTGGGCTATTCAGGAGAGCAGGTGCAGACAGTGCTCAACAAGTTGGGAGCTGCCGCTCTTATTAACGATGTGCTCGCTGAGTTAGTAAGGCTTGGAAATAAAGTAGAGCCTGAAAGTCAACCTTCCAGCAGTACGGCCACATCAGTGTCACGCTCCCCCTGTGTTAAAGAGACAGCGAGTCCAGAGGTGTCATTGGAAGAGGAGTCTGTGGATACATATGATAACCTCAGGCCTATCGTCATCGATGGTTCAAATGTGGCAATGAGGTAAGACACTAACAAAGATACACAAGTAGATGTAATTAGTCTGTGCTTTGTAGAGAAAGCACTGTTCTGAAACATTCCCCCCTAATGGATGTTCTTTAATTAGGTTAAGCAGACCTTATATCACGTTGTTTTGTTTTCTAGCCATGGAAACAAAGAGGTGTTCTCATGCCGTGGTATCCAGCTTGCTGTTGAATGGTTCCTAGAGAAAGGACATAAAGACATCACTGTGTTTGTCCCAGCCTGGAGGAAGGAGCAGTCAAGGCCTGATGCCCTCATTACAGGTACTAAAGCTATATTTTAGGCTGTTGCTCTGCATTCATATCATTTATATCCTCATCACACTGGGACTGTCTAATGGGCTGTTATGTTATTAATAGTTATTAATATTCTTCTTCTGTGATTCAAAAACTATTTTGGGCACTCAGTTAAACCACATGAGAGAACAGATACGTTTTAGTTCAGTTCTACTCTATTCTAACTATTTGAAGTTAAACTGACTCTGTAACTTTTAATGAGATGGTAATTAACATAAAAACTCCCTTGAAATTTCTCTTTCAGATCAAGAAATATTACGCAAGCTGGAAAAAGAGAAGATCCTGGTTTTCACCCCGTCTCGGAGGGTTCAAGGCCGAAGAGTGGTGTGCTATGATGATCGCTTCATAGTGAAGCTGGCTTATGATTCTGATGGAATTATTGTGTCAAATGACAACTATAGGGACTTGCAAAACGAGAAGCCAGAGTGGAAGAAGTTCATAGAGGAGCGTCTCCTAATGTACTCATTTGTCAATGACAAGTAAGTAACTATGATGTGTTCTTATGGCAGCCAAATGGCCCCCATCACCTGGATTATCTCACACACTAAAATATATATATATATATATATATATATATATATATATATATATATATATTGAAGTTCATGAGTAGTATTAAGGGACATTAATTAAAAAACAAACTTTTGATCTGTGACATTATCCATTTAGTCATTGTATAATATTAATGATAATATATGCAACTATTTTAAAATTCCTTTTGGTGGCAGGGACACTTAATGCTAAGGTAATGGAAAAACTTTAAATGACTTGCAGGTTTATGCCACCTGATGATCCACTGGGAAGACATGGTCCAAGCTTAGAAAATTTCCTTCGTAAGCGTCCTGTTGTTCCAGAGCACAAAAAACAACCCTGCCCCTATGGTGAGTATCCTTAATGTCTGTTTGAAGCTATGTGACTATGTTTCATGTTGGTCAGTGTAATTTCAGTGTTTAATTTTCTTAACTTGATCTATTTTTTCTTTCAAAAAAAAGGGAAAAAGTGCACATATGGACACAAGTGCAAGTACTACCATCCAGAGCGCGTCAACCAGCCGCAGCGGTCAGTGGCTGATGAACTGCGGGCCTTTGCCAAATTGTCTGCAGTGAAGACAATGAGTGAGGGGGCTTTAGTGAAATGCGGTATTGGTCCAGCGACTGTAAAAGGGGACAACTCTGAGGCCAAACGTGTGGCACCCAAACGTCAGTCTGACCCCAGTATTCGTTGTGAACCTCCAGAAACGCTGTCCATTGTTAGGAAGTCTGAGACAAATTCAGTGCCTTCCCTTGTGTCTGCTCTCAGTGTGCCCACCATGCAGCCCGCCAAGAGCCATGCAGCTGGGGCCTTGAATACCCGATCAGCCAGCAGCCCAGTGCCAGGTTCTTTGCAGTTCTCACACAGTTCTCTGGAGCACATGTCTAGTGTACAGTACCCGCCCATTTTGGTTACTAATAGTCATGGCGCCTCTGTTACATACAGTGAACAGTTCCCAAAGTATGATTCAGTTAGTGACCATGGGTATTACTCACTGCACAGTGATTTTTCAAACATGAGCATGAGCAGCATGCATAACGTCGACAGTTTCTGTAGCATGGAGCACGAGCATGGTGTGTATCAGAGAAATCCCAGCCACTGCCCTGAATCCTGCCTCAGCCATTCAAACAGCGACTCGTTCTCCTCCTACGGGGACCTGTACCCAAGCTCTGTGGACAGTAGCTTAGAGGAGACCATGAAGGGGCAGCAGCAGTCTTCTGCTCAGGCTAGGATGCAAGCTTTCTCCCATGGGTTTCGGCATGAAGCGCTGACTAGGGTACAGAGTTATGGACCAGAGGAGCCCAAGCAGGGCCCCCGTAAGCAGTCTGGAGCTCACCTCGCACCACATATCCAGCATGCTGCAGTGGGGGCCAGGTCCAGCTGCCCTGGAGACTATCCCCTCACTCAGAATGTCCTCCCACCTCTGTCCTCCCAGCCCACTCGGTCTCTTGGCATGACTCGCATGGACAGCATATCAGATTCACGGCTATATGATAGCAACCCAATGAGACAGAGGCGACCTCCACTGTGCCGCGAGCAGCACGCAAGCTGGGACCCTCTGCCTTGTGGTAATGAGTCCTACGGATATCACTCATATCCACTGAGTAACAGCTTGATGCCCTGTTGCGAGCGGGTGATGGTCCGCAGCATGCCAGACAAAATGGAACAAATTTGGAACTCGCCGTGGGAGACCCCATCTGCAGCTGAACACCAAGAGCGGTATGTCATCCCAGACCACCAGTATCAAACATATCGGAACCTTTGTAACATCTTTCCTGCTTACGTAGTCCACTCAGTGATGGAGAAGAACCCTCATTTGACAGACCCCCAACAACTCGCCGCCGTCATTGTTACAAAACTGAGGTCGTGCCATTGAGGCGTTATTAAGCATTCAAAATTGAAGTGATAAGGGAAATAAGCATTTTGGTCACAAAGATAGGCACTTGTTAAATGTTGCTGCATCTGCAACATCTGCCCTCAGGAGTTAATCATTTTTTAAATGTCTCGCTGTCAGATTTGACATCAGTAAGATGACATAGAAGTATTGAGCATAGATGAAGTTTGTCTGATCAGTAGAATTGTAAGATGTTTCACATATGAAAGCTACTTTTTTATATGAAGTGTGGCGCATATGATATAAGGTAACAACCTACATACAACACATTCATAATACCTGAGCAGGAGCTGCATAACAGCTTTGCACCATATCCACGATTAACTGAACGCTTTAGTTTTATCAATCAATCAAATAGTTAAATGTCCCTCAGCTTAATGTAGATTGTGTTTCTGATGAATTAATTGGTCACACGTTATTTCATGTCATCATGATCAACTGGTTAACCATCATAATTTAAATTTAAAGACTAATCTAATCCTAATTTAATGTAGCTAGCAAGTGTATTATTGAACCTTATCATTTCGTGAGTCAGTGTGAATTACGTGGATTAATAAACGGGTCAGCCACACAGTTAAGATAGGAAAAAGTTACACTCCCACATTTGCCTTATTAAATTTGACATCAGTGTATGTCAACATTTGTGCACCATGTAGCTTTTATGAAGATCTTGTTCAGGTCATGTGAATGTGTTATGAAAGTGGTGCATCGGTACTATAAATAACCTTGCTTAGGTCTGCCTCTGCTGTAAATAATTTTTGTGACTTATTTTGTGCTTTTTATTTTAAAGATAAGTAAGAGGGAGGTAAGTACATACCTCAAAGCATGAACTATGACATTTAATGGCCTTATATCTGAATGACCTCACGCTTTCGTCGTCGTCTGATCGGTTTCAATGAAAGTCTTTAGTCGTTGAAGCCTCCTTTCAAATGTAAAGCACTATCTCAGTATCTAAAGAGATATATTTTCTCAGCCTCACTTAACAAAGCTACTATTTTGGTAGAATTTGACAGTGCACAAAGCAAGCCAAAAAGGAGATTTGACTTGTGTATATATATATGTATGTGCACATATCTATGTACATATAATCACACAAAAGCCATTATTTCAAAGTCATTTATAAGCTGCTAAATAATGCCAAAAAAAGAATTTCTATAGTTTCAGTATTCTACATAACTTCACACGATCGACTGGATTATAGTATAAACCTAACATCTGTGTTTGGATTATTTCATATGGTGTACTGTACAGTTACCTTACTGATTTTTATTGGATACTACGTCCTGGATTTTCCTATTTCTATATTAGTCAAACCTGTTGTGCTGATTCTTTTCAATGTGGAAATATTAGTATCTTTGTTTCAAACACAGTAGCTCTAATAAACTCCTTCAAGTTGTCAGCGGAGCAGTTTGTTTTCGGGAGCAGGCTAATTTTGTTTCAATGACTACTTTTACATGCATTTAAGTCGTCTGATGATTGCCAGCTTTAGTCAATAACCCAATTGCTGATGCATAAATAAGAAACTTAGTCTAAGGCATGAAGAGGAACTTGTTAACAGCTTTTCTGATGGGATTTATACACTTCCTACTAGGTTGTCTTCTTATGTGTGCTAATGCACATGATAGAGACCCAGGACAGGGAAGGGAACCTTTGTCCAGGTTTAATTCCCTGCAGTATAAAGAGATTCGAAAGTCCAGTCTTTGAGCAAACATATTAATATCACTAACATACACTACAATGTTAACCATCAGGCTAGTTTGATTAGTGAGTGTTCCATCCAGATGCACAGTAGGAATTTGTTTAATGTAAACACACAGCAACAAAACTATCAATGGGGCTGTGGCATATTTCTTAAAATGCTTCATAAATAACTTACTGTATTAGACGCACTTCAAATATGGCAAAATGAAATTTTGAGAGAAAATGTGCTTTCTGACTAACTGCATTTCAACTTTTTTGCAACAATGTGCATCTGTAAAATGTCATAATATAACCTCTCTGACAGCCAGTTAGTTTCTTATGTGCATGTGAAAGTAGTAAAACCTTGATTTCACTGGGCTGCGATGTGACTTGCCCAAGTTGTAGAAATGTATTATCAGAGGCAATGGGAACAGTGTTTACCATCACAGTTTAACGGTTTGCACAAGTAATTCTATAACAGACTGAATATTTACCTGGTGTTGCGTTTGTCAGATGAAATTATAAAAAAAATTGTAAAAAAAAAATCTGCCTGTAACGATCAGGCCTGTGAGCAAGTTCAGCATTAGGCTCATTTTGTGATATCTTGTAGAGTATGAGGATTAATGTACAAAAAAAATGAAGTGAATGCTAGAAAGCATGTTGAAGATGAAATATATTGTACTGTTTGGCTTTTTTAAGGGAGACGGAAGTGCTCAAATGCAGATGTATAGTACGCATACATGCAGCCCGTCTACCAGGATCATGGAAGGGTTTGGCTGTGCCTTGCAGCACATTGCTCTCAGGATGCTTTCAGTTTTCTAATTTTCAGTCTTTTCCTGCCAAAAGAGTCTGATCTAGTAGTTATATATTTTGTGAACCTTCTACATGTAACATGTAGTACCTTAAAGTAGTTATGTACGGTTGAAATGTGGAGATAACATTGCAAAACTTTGTACTTTTTCTGTATATCCTAGTTATGCACCTTGAGTTTTGGAGCGGTGGGCTAATAGGGTGGCTTTATGTGATGCAGCTTGAGTCAGATGTAGTAATGTTACTGTTCATTAGGGTGCTACAGTAAGTAGCCCAAGACAAAAATGGGTGATAAAAAACATCTTAACGACCATTTGATTTCCCCATAGTTTCATAATACGCTGATTGTTGAGTCAGTGAACTTGATTGGATCTTTAAATTAGACCCATGGGTGAGACATTCATGCTCAAAAGTCCTTGATTTCAATGATCCATGGCCTTTTTCTCCACTCTCACCCTCAGGACGAAGTGCTACATGAAACATGCAGCTTCAAATGGCAGAAAGGTCGTACCATGTAAAGCCAACCTTACAGTGAGATCATGCTTTGAGTGCATTTAAAGGGAAATGCCACTTAATTTCAGTATTTGGGCATGGTACTCTGAGGCTTACTGTTGAATTGCATGACTGAGAAATTTTACAGTATACTATCACACGCCTGTGAAAGAGAAGACAGTGAAATAACAAATAGAAATGGGGGACAGTTTATTCTTTTTTTGGTGTTTTATTATTTTAACAAATAATTAAAAACACATGGTGGAAGAGCTCAAACACAAAGTTCACAAAGTTGTCTGTTTTGATGACATCAGACTTTGTGTTCGCCCTTTGCTTTAGGAAAGTGTTTGTGATTATTGTCTAAAAGAAACTGTATGAGAATTTTTAAACTGAGTGGTATTACTCTTTAACAGGGCTAATTATGTGAGCCTGACTTTGTCTCGTTGGTGGTGCTTCAAAAATCTATATTTCTTTATAATGTTTAGGTACAACCACAGTGTATGAACAGACATAAAGAAAAAAAAAACATTTGAATGTGTTTTGCCCAAATGAATTTTGGGCTTTGCTGACTTTGTTTTTTCATGAAAAATGACGAGGCCACTTTAGGCCGGCTGTCTGTTCATGAGAAGGTGAAACAAACTGCCTAAATGTTTCTTCATGTGAAACAATCAGATTGCAAGGCTGCTGTCAAGGTTGTTTCTGGCATTTGGCTAAAAGTTTGCGTGCCGTTCCTTTTTTTCCTTGAGGCAGTTGAACTGTCAGTCTCCAAAAATTAGTGCAAAAAGTAGGCCATCACTAATAAAAGTCAAAACGTTACTCTGATTGCTGATTGAGAAAAAAACTCAGGATCTCCTGTGTTTGTTAGTGAGAGTGAGATCCTTCTTTAACTTGAACGCTGGAATAGTCCATTGCACTGATGAACTCAGTATGTTATCTCAGATTGATGAAGCAAGTAGTACTCTTATAGGACATTGTGTTTTGTATTCAGTGTGGGAAATCTTATATCCACTATCAACATTACACACGTCATCTGTGGCACTGCAGATTTACAGTGCATAAAATCAATGTGAAATCAATCATTTAAACTCGGACAGATCTCATTACATTGTCCTTAAATCTACGTAGTTAGTGGTTTTATGGAGATCTGCATACATGATTGAACTTTAATGCTCACAAGCTGATGTGTTACTATTTCTGGTACAGTGCCCCATGACTTGCTCTCTGCCATTAGATAAAGTGCTTCTCACGGACAACGTGGGTTTAACAAGCATTAGATCAGATTCACATTTAAAGCCCAGCGGCTATTTCACACCTGACCATAATGTTGAAAATGATGGTAGCTGCCCCAATCCAAAAGGTTAGACTCTGCTTTCACAAATCCCATCTGGACATTTTGGACATTTTCCACTTTTGAACAAAAAAGAATGGAAGTGTAGCTGATTTGGTCACTTATGCATTTCATTTCATTTTCTTTTAGAGATATTTCAATTTTAACTACGTCCAGAAAGACACTGTTTTCACTGGGCCATAGACTACTTTCAAGCCAGAAATAAAACCTCCACAATCACATAAAAGACTTTCAATGTACCAATCCAGTATTTTACTACTTAGCCAAAAGGTTACACTAGAGGCCAGAAGGTGGTTTACAGTCCCAACCCTCCCTTTGTAAGTGCCGCAAACAACTAAGCCACAAATGTCTAGAATTGACTTTTGCTTGTTGATACAAATTGTATCTATACCTTGAATGTAACAAAATATGAAATGTATAATATGAAAATAGTTTTATTTAAATAAAGGGGGAAAAAATCAATGCCATAATGTTTGTGACACTGTGTGTCACTGGGAGTAGCCCATTGGTATGTACTAATTCTTACTGGGTACAGTAGTTAATTTACAGGGACATTAACGTGCTACCTAGAAGTGCACAGATACCCTGTGTACAGCAGTAAGCATCATGTCCTCTCTGTACATAGTCACACGTGTGTGTGTATATATAGAAAGCGATCTGTAAATGTAACAGTAACAGTTACTTCAGTTGTTCAAATACTTAGATCATTTCTGTGTTGTAACCTGTGCACCTTGGTTAAGTGCATCTATTTCCTCTGAATTGACATGTCTGCTTTATGCTATTTTAATGAGAATTTCAATATTTTCTAATATATTTTTGCCTAACAAAACATGCCAAAGCTATTCTTGGGCGGCTTTGTCAAACATAATTTCTTGTGATCCAACATATGGGTTGTCATGCGGTGAATTCTGTATTTCAGAAGACAAAGGATTTCTGCAACTAACACCAAACGCAAATCTGGCTAACCTCACGGTTAAAAGCATGATATTGAAATTTCTGTTTGTTATTGGTTGATCTTTGGCGTCAGATGACGTCTCCACATGCTTAACTAAAGTAGCTTTACCTGGGCGGATCAACCAGAGGCAGACATCATTTTCAGTTCACTGACTGGTGAATTCAATTTTTACTCAGATTTGTGTTTGATGTTATTGATTTTTCAAGATAGATTCTTTTTTAAATGAAAGTTTACTGGAATGTTTGGGAGTTGATTTAGTGACTAACCCTGTATGTTGGCAAAGCAGAGGTGTGTTGAATATTGATTTCTTTTACTATCAAATGTTTCGCCCATTGTGATTTAATAATCTTGGTATCTGAGGCCAGATTGTTCATTTCAAGCTGTCGTTTGAAATGAACATTCTGCAGCTATCAGCTGGCCCTTTGGAAATTAGACTAGTGCTATTTTTAAGATGTTCAAGACTAATACTTTCAATATAATATTAACTTCAGTTCAGAATTGGTTGTTATTGGCTAAGATCAAGACCAAAGGGATTTTTGATGTGTACACACTGTTATGATAGTGATCAGTAACACACACAAAAAAGCAGTTATGGTCAAATAATTGTGAACCTCTTGACTTTTTGCAGTTTGTTCTGCCAGATGATGTAAAAATGGGATTGTTGGTGCACAAAATGCTATGACAAGAGGTACACACGTGACTGTACATATATACAGTGTAATACTCAGGTTTAAACACACAAACATTTTAAATCTCATACTTTGTTGTTTTCTAATACTTAAAGATGGAGTGGTGGTCACATTTCTGAAGTGGTGTAGGTCACCTGTTTGACTAGGCCATTGTGTCTGCAGTGTAAAAAGGGAAAAATAAAGGTATTTTTGTGTTGTGATGATCTGCAGTATTGTAATCCACACTGACTGGAAAGCATCGCTTTTGTAGACCAAAATATACAAAAATAGACTATTTGGGTCTGTGGGCTCAAACAAAATGTAAGTCTTAATGACAAAATGTGTTTCTCTCCATAAATAAAGCAGAATTCTGTTCAAACTGTGTTTTGTCTTTTCTTTTCTATTTTTAAGAAAGATTTTTAAGATTTCAAAAACACAACTGTGTGGAAAGTTTTGTGTTGCAAACTTTTACATAAACATGGGATGTAAAACTACGGAAGTGGTGATGTCTAAAGGGAAGTTAAGTCACAAAAAGACTGAACTTCATTTTGTGAAGTTCATTTATCAATATGTTTATTCATCCATATGTATTAACTTCCTCCTCCAGGAGTTTATGCAGTATGTAGCTGTTTCTCTTGGATTCAAGCCTATTTCTTTACCAACTATTCAGTAGCTGTTAAATGGTAAGAATACAACCTGGACAAGTTACCTTCGATGAGAAAAGAACCTCCCCCTCCCTAAAATTACAACTTAGATTTCAGTCATTATGTGTTCACATTGACAGCTGAATATGTCCCTCCTTGTTGATTCATTGGCTAAACGTTTTCACACTTTGTCTTTGAAATGACCTATCTAATGCCTTCATCCCCTGTCTGTGTGTGCAGCAGCTGCAGTTGTGCAACAGGTTTCACAGCACATGCACACTATCTGCTGGCTAAATGGTGTAATAGCACACAGGCACACAAATTGACATGTAAAAATACTTTATTGATTTCAAATACACTCACTTAACAAAGAGTAACATGGCCCATTTAACTCGTGCAGTATACACCATAGTGAAAAAGACAACTGAGAATTTCTATCTTCACAAACACTTATAGCAAAATAACAAAAGTATTCCTCAATCTGCAGGCATTTAATGCTGACCTGTACAGTATGAGGAGGGAATCAGCAACCATTTTACTAAAGGATAAATAAATGTGGATAATATGGTTCAGTCTGAGTAGTTCAGACTGCTGTATGGTGCAACTGAACTATTTAATCTTTAATATTCTTTTCTATAAAACATCACAGACAGAACAAGTAACCCACTACAAAATGAGTGATGTGGATTTTGAATTAAAAGACATTAAAACCGTACAGTCCTAAACTCATAAATACTTCAGGAATCGTTGGTTAAAGCAGTACATCAATTACAGAGTGAAATCACGAGTTTAACTAAGTTTTGGCACCACTTACAGTATTGTCTATTATAAATAAATGGCAGACTTAAAAGATTGTGGTGCATTTGATGCTGTGGACATGTCAGGTCTAGCTGAGAGATTTTGACATACTTTTAGTTAGTGTGCGCCTTGATTCTGGCTGCTGTGAGTGTCTCACTCAGGGTGCTCAGATTGTGGGAGGTCATCCTGCCCTGGGAGTAGGGATGAGTCAATGTACAAAGGCAGTGACGTCTCCGCTCTGCACCCTCCTTGTTGGCCACTGTCCAGGGAATCTTTCAGGTAATCGTCGGGATTTTTCCTCAAGTCAGTCAGCCTTTAGATCTTAAAACTTGAATACTCTCATAATTTCTACTAGTGTACATTCAGCAGTAACTCTTGTTTTGTGTATATTCTGATGGAAAACTGTCAAGTGAACTGAGTTTTTGAAAGTGAAAATCAATTATTTGGGGGTTAAATATAATTAGCTACCATCTTTTAAATAGGCATATCCAGTGGGGTTTTTAAAACATTTTTTTAGTTACAACACTATCTTCTTTATCTCTAAGTGAGATAAAGAAGTGAAAAACAAGACTGATAAACTTCTACACTTTCATTTTCTGTAGTGTAATATCTGCAAAGTTACACAAGAGCAACAGAAATATCTTAGGAGGAATATGACTGCTGTAAATTAGATCTGGAGGGGAAATGAGTGACGTAGCTTAGAAGGTCACATTGTAGTTTAGGTAGTTCATGTAAAAACTAAACATATACAACACACAAAATGAAAACTACAGTCAACCAAAGAAACAGATTAAGACATCACAAGAGGCTCCTGTGGTGGGAAACATGCTTCTTAACTGTGTGTATAAGAAATGATTCGAGCTACAAAGAAAAGACGACAGGAAACTGAATGTGGTTAACTGGTGTGAGTGAGCAGGGAGTGCCATCCAAAGCAGAGACGGCTGCTACGACCAAAGTTACACAGCATTGAGAAAGGCACTTCTGTGGGAGAGGTGGTGAAGACATATTTTGGTGTACCGAGCAGTGATGAGTCATCCTGTTCTGTTCTGTCTGGTGCACACCAAAAGTCTACAGGCCATGAGGTCCTGCCTTTCCAGCTAAGCTTAATAGAGCAAGGTAAATTCCAGTAAGCACAGCTATCTTTAGGGGTCAGGGTCACCCTATTTCTGCTTTGAGATTGGTCAAAGCTAATTGGTCTGAAAACTAGTTTGCAATATCAGGCTCCTGCTTTGAATGTTTGTCTGTGCTTAGGATGTCATAATTTTTGTGGTTTACCCCATGACATTTTATCTTGTTTCCCATATGTGTACAGATTATTTGGCCTCTTCGGAGCTATTTTAGTGGTCTCTTTCTGCTATAAAAACTCACATATTTAAGCACTGATTGTCAGGTCTGTTTAATAGCCGACAAATGCTACTTTTGTTTTTTTTAATAAAACTAACTTTCCAGAAGGAAAATTGTGATCAAGTTACCTCAGAGATAAAGACCTATTTCCTTGTATTATTGTTTTTACCTCTTGTTATTACTTAAAAGTAACATGCTGAAGCAACTGTCATATATCATTCATACCTTTTTTGTTTTTTCTACCTGGTCACAGGTTCAGTATCTCTGTAGGATCTCTGCACTGTCTCCAAACTATTTTTGGTCTTCCATTCCTGGAAGGTTCATTGCACTCACTTCCTTTGTGTCCAAAACAGAAAAAATACACAGATCAAAGTCAGATCCACTGAAACTAATGTACTGAAAAAACTAAATGAAGCCTACCAGAATGAATCCTGGGGGCATACAGTGTGTGCAGAAAGAAACCCAGCAACAACTCAAATTTGAACCTTAATCTTACTGACTGGGGTTCCCACAGACCCAAGAGGTATACTTTTCATCATATCTCACTGGTGCTTTATTCTGTCATTCCAAACTTGTATCGCTTTGTCAATCAGTTTGTTTGTAATGACTCAATTCCATTGTTTTTTGTTTCTGTTTTAGTGTTTTAAAAAATACCAATGTACTGGGGTCCCATGGGAAAAGCACCCAATTCTGCCTGGGCAGTTTTAATAGATGGAATTTAGTGAGTTCATGTTTGCCATGGGTGCTAATTTAAAGTATGATCAAACTATCAGGGGGGTAGCATTGGGGGTAGTAGTACTCTGTCCGTCATTTAAAGGCCTTGTGTAAAGGGATTATTAGGGATAAAAGCTGCAATTTGTATTAAAGAAAGGTATTTTAATTAACTGTAACTTTTCTTAAATTAATAAGTCTTTATTTTTCTCTAATGATAATAATTATGTATTGATAAGAATTAAGTTTACATTTTGCTATGATGGTTGTTTCTTACAGTAGTTTGTACTTGGGGTCCTCAGGGACCCCATTCGGTAGTCCTTGTATGTTAAATATGTTGAGGGCTAGTAATGCAGAGTGGTCGTTTGAGTCCTACATCCAATGTCAGAGTGTGTGCAATAGGTTATCACATGCATATGCCAGCCTAAGAAACATGAAACCATCATTTCCGATAAAAAATAAATATATGTATGTGTACTTAAACTGAAATGAATGTCCATTTATTTAATACAAATAAGTACTTTTTATTACTTCATTCTGTGAAGTATGTAGGTTTTTAATAATCAGGAACCCATGCTAGAAATATTTTAATGGTTTTTACATGATGTTATATTGAAGAAGTAGTCTAATCCAAGGTTTAGATTAATTGGTTAGTCGACAAAAGGAGAGTGGAAACGCAGACTGCATGCAGCCATATTGATGCAGCTGCTGCAGGCGGAGTCTGCTACTGACTGAACCCTCATTTTCATTCTAGCTGGTTGCTGTCCTGTCAGCGGGCTGGGTGTGGTTTTCGCAGTGAGGGTACCGTTAGCAGGAAATCAAGCTTTCAGTCCCTTTTCACTTTAAGGCTAAACAAAGAAAAAAAGACTCCAACGAGCGTGAGGCTGGGACCAAGTCATCCTGAAGCTAAATCACGTTTAATTTGCGCCGTTGTTCTGATGGGAAAAAGTTTTCCGCTGGTTTCGCTAACTGCTCGTCTGTTTTACTAACTCTGTTTTTATAAAACCTGAACCGGACGTAAAAGAAAGGAAACATGCCGAAGACGGTAAGACTGAAAACTGCATTCATATTCTCCGTCAAATCACTCTCTTTTTGTCTTTCTCCAATAATAGTCAGTCCTGTAACGTTAAAAATCCTCATTGTGGCTCACAGTTTGACGTTGAAATATAACAATGACCGTTATTTAATCGCATACTAAGCCTGGGATATCTAAATGACGGTATTTAAAAGTCATTTATATGGTTTCAAACTCAGCCGAGGATTACTGATACTTTCCGTTAGGTGTGTGCGCGTGCGCGCTCCCGCCTCTCTGTTCATTAAAATTAGCGCCTTAAATCACATCTATGAGTTAGGTCTTCGGGGTCGGCACAGTGCGGTGTAACGTTACTTTATAGCTCTCCTCACAATTGAAGAGGCAGAAATCACAGTTTTACAGTCGGATTTAGCAGCGGGAAGCCGCCGTCTGGCCTACTATAGCAAGCGGGCTAGTCCTCCCAAGGCCTCCCTCCCAGTCAGGTCCAGCAAGGAGGGATCTCTGAACTGTCATTCAGCCCAGCTGTGCTCTCTCACTGCCAAAAGCTGGAGGAAATGGAGGCTAAACTTAAAACGTGGAGGTGGCATTAGAGGGAGCTTATATCACTGTTATGCCGCATTGCCTCAGATAAGACTGCTCTGTGATGTCAAATGAAGGAGCTCAGTAGATTTGGGCTGGTGCCGGTGTAGCTCTGAACAAAGAAGATGAGGGCCGCACTCACACACACATGGACTTCATTCTTTCTTTTATTCAAACAGAAATGTGATGAGTCAAGCCCAGTGCTTCAACGCACACCTCCATCAGTGCCTAACAGAAGTGAAAGTGGTTTGTAACCCATCACCTCAGTTTGTCCACTGATGAAAGTGTGAATGGGAACGGGCGTTGACTCTCTGTCTTTATTGAATTACCATAACAAAGAAACTCATTTCTGTTTGGGATCCATAGTTTTGTTTTGAGCTCACATTGGGCTCTCACGAAACGACGCAACACATTGAGCTCACGACACATGGAGTCTGACACTAAGGGGAATCTTTACATTAATACAGGGAAAACTCACTCATTGACAATCCATAAGATGAATGTGATACTACACAAGACCAGTTACATGTCATGGTGAAGTGTAATTCATTAAATCAGATCTTTTCTTTTCTATGGACTCCAGATTTCTGCCATACATACATGCTTAGTGCTCACTACGTGTACATGTTATAAGCATGATATCATAATATTTGGCAGCAGAGTATTAGCACATACAGTACCCGTCAAAAGTTTGGACACACTTTCTCATTGATGTGAATGGGAAAATGTGTCCAAACTTTTGACTGGTACTGTACATTAAATGCATCTCTGACTTTCCATATCATGAAAACAGAACTGGTGCACTTCCAAAGTACAAAGAGAACTACAAATGGTATCATCAGGTTGTCGCTGTGCTCTTCCTGCTGTAGTGTTTTATTCTAGTACCCACACTTCCTCAATATTTTTTCCAGCTGTCAGCCCGGAAAAAAACATAGCATCCTGGCACTTAAAGTATATTCTTAAAGAGACCTCACTGCCTTCTTTCCTATCCAAAAAGTATACCTCTAATTATAACATTTCAAATAAAGTCTTATGCAGATGTTAAGTAGTAAACATTTTGTTATTTTGTCAATTGATAATTCAATTCAATTGAAGGCACTTTTCAAATAGAGCAGGTCTAGACTGTACTCTTTAGTAACTAAGGTGTATTTATTGATTGCCATAAATAGGAATATTCATTCATATATTGTTGCTTGAAATTTTAAGTGAACTTGTGCGTATGTAAGGAGGAGCCTGACTTTCCAACTTCCTAGATGAGTGCAGTGTTTAAACATAAAAACAATCAATGCTGCAATAAGCAGGTAAAGTTACCGGTTTAACAATTAAAGTGCTAATTCTGTTTAATTTTCTGTAATTCATTCACAATTAATCACTGTGAGTGTTTACTATGCTCTCAATGTGTATTTTTAGCTAGCCACTTGGTGTTAGTCTTTGAGATATTTGCAGAGTGCTGTTGAGAGACGGTTAGCCTTAACAGAACCAGAGTTGTAAGCCTGTGCGCACAGCAGCTACTGCAGTGACAGCTGGGGGCCTCAAAAAGAAGCTGCCTGGCAATCACGATCAGCTCACAGGCGAGGGGAGGCTGCCGGGAAAGTGCAGCTGTGTTGTAGAGACATTTGCCAGTGCATGATAAAGCAGTAACGTCTGAAAAGAGGAAACTAGTAGTGGTCAGAATAGATGATCAAGAGGAAGTGGCACAGGAGGGGTTCAATGAATGATGACAGGAAAGGATTGTAGGATATGCTGAACAATAAGGTTTGTATTGATCGATTAGCAGCCTGTAATGTGCTGCCAAGGCTGAAAATAAAAGCTGGGGAGCACCTTTGTGCAGCTGTATCTTATCAGAATACAGAGTGATCCCCTCCCATTATCATTGCACCTGGTGTATGGTGATATCAACGATAAAATGGTTAAAACCAAGACCTTTTATTGTAACATGTGGGGGTCTACTTCCTTTTGTAAAGCTTGCCGTGCCACATAAAAATGCAGCAGACAAAGTGTATGAAAGGCGGAAGTTAGATACACTGATTCAGCAGAAGCTCCAAAGCTCACTCTCAGTGAAAGTAGTGTTCCTAGTTTATAGCCACATCCACAACAAGCTGGCTCAGGGAGAAGTTCAGGTTTAAAAAAAGATAGTTTTTCCATTAACTGTTTTGGTGACCCAGTTTCTCAAACATACTTTATTTATTTAATGTTTCAGTAAGCTGAAACAACCTTGATGTCTCACAAAAACAATAATTATTGAGAAACTCTGCCTTTGCCGTAGTCCTTTTGGCAGTGCCTCAGTTTCCCAAGGAAGTCATGTTGTGACTCAAGCTTTCTGCACTTACATCAGTTCCTTTCTGGTAATTTCCTCGCCTGCAGCCTTATATGGACTTTCACATCACGGTCTAGCTGTTCTCCACCCTGCTTCCCCCAGCGTGGTCCTCAGATGCCATGCACCACTTTAGATTGCACTACAGCAGTGCAACAAGTTCAGGATTCACTTTTAGTATGTGTTTATCAGTTTCTCAAGAGTTATTTGACATCTTAATGGAGCTATATTCGTTTGTTCAGATTGCTCAGATGTTGCTGTGGTGCTTAGCTGTGACTTATCAACTGCTTTAATGTGAAGCTTCCTAAATGTACATATGCTCATTTTTAAAAAGCCTTTTATCTCAAAGACTAAACAAACACAGAATTATATCCTGTTTGGTTATAATTCTAAAATTTGACTGTTGGATGAATTTCAGTCGATCATGTTGTAATAAACAGAAGATGGTACTGGTTCTACAGTATAGGCCTTTACAGCAGTAAGAGCTTAGTTTTCTGTTAAATGTCAAATTACTGTGTCATTGCTTTGTTAGTACAGCAAGCATTTTTACCCAAATGACAACTGAATAATGTCACCGTTATCACCTTTTCATTCGCAAATACAAAAGCATCCTGTCGTACAAAACTTGAGCGTAACTCACCATTTTCAGCCCACTGTGTGGAAATCATGGCAGATGTAGGACCAAACTTTCAACAAGTATGGCTGTGGAGAAAATGGCAAATGGAAAAAGCCGGAGGTATGCAAGCAGGGGATTAAATGAGTCTGTAGTGCACATAGCAGAGCAGATTAACAGTTTGTAGAGTTAGAGGTGGTGGACGAACTACATTAAAAAGTTTGGGTGTTGCACACAGTAGATCATTTCATGTTTTCTGTTTGGATTTTGAAAATCAGCGGAAAGTAAGTACTCTGTTATCTTTCTCATGTTCCTACTCTGCTTTTTATCTATTTTCATGGCTGCTGTTCTATCTGAATTCTTCTCAGTTGCAACCATCTAATGTTGAGTGTAGCCTACCACGTTATTAAACCATTATTAAATTCATAACACTTAGATGTTATAATGCCATGAGAGATGATTGAACTGATTTAGCAATGTTCACACTGTACATAATAAAAGATAAGCATAAGCAAAGCACTACAGCGAGCTTTAGTGTTGTGTCTGTGTGTGTGTGGTAAACATTGTGTCCTCTGGATCTGCTGATGATTCAGCATCATTCCTCCACTGCTGATTTATATGGCAACTCTGCCCCCATTAACAAGTATGAGTGAGGAACAGTGAGAACTAATCACGAGTTAACATGCTTTCACTGAAAGTTAGATGAAGTAAATACTCTGGATGGGCTTGGATGTATTAGAAGGAGGATAAACCTTTACATATTATCAGAACTGCAGGACATTTGGTAATTTAAGGGGATTGATCTATAATGAATTTATGGAATTAGGCATATGTAAAGTTATATTAGATTATAATTATAATTTTGTTCATTGTATATCGCTGTAACAATCTCAACACATGATTGCAACCCAAAAGTAGACTTGGCAGACAAAGCCAGTGGTGTAAAAATAGTCTCCTCTTCTTGTATGACGACAGACAAACAAATACAAAAGGCAAGCATTAGGTCATCAGACTAAAAGCTGGCAGGCTGCACAGGAACATTCAGGCAACTTGCGCAAATACAGCAGTATTTGAGTATTGACCTTTTTAACAGCATACATTTTAACCAATGACCACAGACTGAGCCCAAAGCCAATGTGGAAAAAGAACGCCACTGAAAGCCGTTAGATTCTGGCTCCAACTTCTCTCTAGAATTACTAAGTCGTTTTTTCAATGAGTCAAATGGAAAAAAATGATGGCGACCATAAGCTGCAACTTTGAACTTCAAACTGGCTCTGATGCAGAACCAATGGGCGTTTTCATGTTCATTTTTATATACAGTCTATGATTTTGACACGTCAAAGGAAAAGGAAAGGAACAAGTGCAATTCATAACAATGTTTAATGACTGAATTCCACTTAGTTTTTACAGATTCGTGGCCCTGATATAGTTTAATCATTCACCACTACAGTGTGGCTTCCTTGGTAACTTGAAATAAGCATTTATCGTTATTGTTATCACCACTGGCAGTGACAAGTCAAAATACCCATATAAGCATCTACCTGACATGGTATAAATATTATGACTGGGCTGAAATGAAATAGTTAACAGGAGATGATTTAAAAAAAAAAAAAAAAAATGAATTAAGAGAATCTGAGAGAAGAGAAAGCACCTGCCACAACAGCAATGGCTGCTTTAGCAAAGAATAATAAAGAGACTTTCTCATTATGCTTGTTTTCATCAATTCCACAAACAGTGGTCGTAGGAAACCATTTCCAAAAGATCCTTCTTCTCTGTGTGTGTGTGTGTGTGTGTGTGTGTGTGTGTGTGTGTGTGTGTGTGTGTGTGTGTGTGTGTGTGTGTGTGTGTGTGTGTGTGTGTGTGTGTGTGTGTGTACTGTCCCCTGCTTAGAAAGAAACCTCATCCTCCTCTCCATCTTCCTGCTTCCTGTCTCCCAGTTTGTCCTCATTAGCCATAGACTTTCATTGGATGGTGTCATGCCCACTGTTTAAGTTCATTCAACTTTGACCCCCTAAAATATTTAACGAAGTGACCTAAACTACTGAAATAAGAGACTGAATTGGGTTGGTTTTTTTTAGCACATAGATATTTTCCTCGGGGCTCACTGCAAACCCAGTCCTCTATTTAAAGGGTGATATTTGTATATTAGCTTCAGAGGATATAAACATGCCTCTTGTCCCTCTCACAAGTCTTTTCACATGACTTCTCTTGTATTACTGGCTTCCAGCAATGATATAACAAGCCTCTTGTGTTGGGGATAGGTCATCACCGTCATATTTTTCCCACATTTTCACACTTCATATTCAGCTTGGCATTGACTATCAACTATGTTGTAGTGTATGTTATAGAGAGTGACAAGGTTTGTATTCACATTTTAATATATAACTGTTTATTCTTTCTTTGCTCTTTATCTCCAGAGTTTTTCCTTCAGATAGGCTGCGAGCGAGATAGTAGCCGAGCTTAGCAGCATTGCCATGGTTACCAGAGTAAATCTATTGTTAAGAAGTTGTTGACCCTAGTTGCTTATCAGTCACTCTATCGTGTGACTGTTATTGATGGCATTACTGAAAAAGTATGACCTAGATTTGTCAACTGCTATTTAATGTGTATGGGTATTAACACAGTGATCGTGTCCTTCTGATTACAAATCCAGCTCCTCTGTTGCAATAAAGACTTCATGGGGTGTGGTTCATCCACATTTTGTCTTCCTCCTTGTTCCTAAAACCACTCATTGGTGTCTTCCTTGTTGTCTTGGCTTTGGTTGGAAGAATTGTGATTGCGAACAGTGCATTGAGATAACAAAGGTGTGAAAATGGAAAGGCGGTGAGTCTGAATGTTGGGACACAAGTGGTGGAGGTATAAAATTTTTAGTCATTTATTTTGAGTCTAACCAGGAAGTACATGATGAGCGTATGCTAGACTGTACACCCGTCACTGGCTCCACTCTGGGCTGTTCTGTTATTTAAATCACACCTTCTTTGTAAGTTTCGCTTCCTCCCCCTGAGTGTATTTACCTGTGGTTTTTCCCAAGGTTCATTTTTGGGTTAACTTCTCCATTCTTAAATATGCTTTTTATTAGTCTCATAGGTTTGGGTTTTTTTTTTTGTTTTTTTTTTTTACTTTTTCACTTCCTGCAACTGCTTTAAATTTCCCTCTCGATGATGTTACTGCTGCAGTCAGTTTTTTTTTTTTTTTTTTTTACCAGATATGCAGTTTTAGCCATTTGTAGAATTATGTGGATGTGGTGTTAACTAGTGATGTCCATGGGCCCATTTTTTTTCTGGGTCGACTAGTCGGTGGGTGTAACCGTAGACTATTCGAATAATCGCTGCATGACAACATTCACAGGGGCTAAATAGATAATGCCTCAAAAATAGCTTTCGATATTCATAACAAACAACAAGCTTTAACTGTGCAAACTTGTATTTATTTATATATTGTATTATACTTACAGGCTTACATACCCCGAAAAATATAACAGCGTGGATTTGTTTTTAAAACCCAAAATAAACAACGCTAAGCATATCCTTTACAGTCATGTTAGCAATGAGAGACGTAACGTTAGTTTTCTCTGAGACTTTTATCACACGTTCGAGAAGCTGTCACAAATGTTGACGTACTAGTTTGGTGATTAGCGTCAGGTCCGTCTCCCTCAGTAACCGTCACAGAAGACAGCTTTTTCACAAGTCAGCAGTTTTTCCACGCTGCACTTTTGTGTGGCTTCGTCTGCATCATGTTCCCTCCAGTCAGCTAGCTAGCAGGCTAACTTACTACTGAGTCAAAAGTGAGTAAAAAATCACTCTGTGTTAAACTCTACTTCAAAATAAGGTGGAGGTGGTTTACAAAAACTTCAGTAAGTCAATAGCTTGTCAGAAAGCTAAATATTAAATACAACACAGTCAAATAATAAGATATGACTCTAAATTCTACAGTTTAGTTTTAGTGTGAGAAAAACTTCTAAGAGTAGGGGAATGGAAACATAACACGTGGTGCTAAGTGGGCTGTTTTTGAGAGTGTTGCTAATAATAGTGAGTTAAGTGTTTTTGAATACTGGCCATGAGAGACACACCCTAACCAGGCAGAAAATGTATGAGCGCAGTTCCTTTTTCATGCAAGATTAGCCATTCTCACTCAGGAAATGAAACTGCTTAAACCCAGCAGGGTGGTCATGAACTGATCTCTCAACTGAACTGCAAGAATGGAGAAAAAAAAAATTCACCAGAGTTCATAACTGTCAGTTAGAAAAGGGCTATGTCTAGACATCTCAGGACATCTGTGTCGGAGGAGTTCGGCGTAGGCCCAGATTGTAGGTTTCCCTTCAGGCCCTAACTGCTGGTGATGACAGGAAGTGACACAGGGCAAGTGTCCTGGGCAGTAAAATGGGGTCCTGCTGACATGACTGGGAAAGAACGCAACTCTAATCAGCCCCACAACTGGGAAATAATGCATACCATTGTTGTTCAGGCCAGGCGTGGGCCTCAGCCTGCACAGTTATTTCCCAACAGACATGCATACTGCTGTTTTTGTCATTTCGAAGAGGACATAGAAAATGAGAAATGCCTACATGGTCAGTTTACTAAGCACAGAATCAGTTTATTCTCTGGCTGACCTCTTTGAGGGGGAGTAGGTTAAATACATGTATTCAACTCTTGACATGTAATTTTGCATTACACAAGCATTCTTGGTCACTTAATTAAGAAGTACCTCACTGGCTAAATAACTAGCTGTATTACCTTCGGAGGAAACAAACCTACGTTACACAGTCTATTCTTGTTCAATTCTTGCCTGAATAGAAGCTGACAGGTTTCTTGATACATGACAGGATGTAGGCGACTCTCAAGAGAGCTCAGTGTTTAGCAGCAGTGCCTCACAAGGCCCAGCCACTAGAGGATGTGGTTACTTCCTGTAGATAAGTCGTTCTATACTGAGGCTGAGACGGATTGGCACGTTTTTTGTTCACAGTATAGGAGCAAGAGACATGATCTTTCATGAGTGATATCAAGATAGAACTGTGTAACTGTCAGCCCATCACCCCATTTGTCACTTTTGTCTCTGTGTCAGCAAGTGGTTTTTAACTGGGAGGGGGAGGGACATTTTCAAGTTTTACATGAAAAAAAAAAATGCTTTTTTTAAAAATGTGTTTTTCATCCCATAGGGGGGCAATTTAAAATTTAAAAAAAATTAGCATCTGTTTATGGGTTTTGGTAATTTGCTAGGTGCTAAAAAACTAGAAAAATGTATTAAGCCATTTGAGGGTCACAGGGAGCTGTACAAATCTGAAAAGAGGACTACAAGTTTGAAAATGAAAAAGAAAAAAAAGAATTTGGGTCGTAGAGTTCCTGTTGGTGGTTGAGTTGCACTTTGGGTAATGTAGGCTCTTGACAAAGAAGGTAGAAAAAAACATGATAGCTCTGGTTCTGCTCCTTCAATTTAGATCATTTTTATTTTCAACTGTTCATGGTGCCAAGTATTATAATCTTTATAATCATTCTTCCATTGTGTTCCCTTCCACAGATTAGTGTAAGAGTCACCACAATGGATGCTGAACTGGAGTTTGCCATTCAGCCTAATACAACAGGAAAGCAACTCTTTGACCAGGTATGAGATACAAATCATTTCCATTTCCAGCTAGGGGTTTTTCATTGTCAGTGTTACGTGACAGTAAAAATCTTAAGTTGGAAGAACAAATTCATTTATTTGTTTGTTTTTGCATGTGATGTATTTTAGAGTATTTTTAACCCCTGCATTACTGTCAAATATTGGTATTTATGATATTGTATGTGTATTTTATGATTTATGACTAATGGTCTTGTGAGGAGGCACATTAATTACACTTGTTTGTTCAAAGGTTGTTAAGACCATTGGCCTGCGAGAGGTTTGGTACTTTGGACTCCAGTACCAGGACACAAAGGGTTTCTCTACATGGCTCAAGCTCAACAAGAAGGTGAGCTCTTCGATATTTGCCTCCCAACAAAAGAAAAATGTCCGATACACTCTTCTGCCCTCTTCTGTCAAGACTGAACTATTCTGTGGAATTATTTACACAAGTTCACCTCTACCCATCGCTTGTGTCACATTTTATTTTAGGTGACGGCCCAGGATGTGAGGAAGGAAAGCCCGCTGCTGTTCAAGTTCCGTGCCAAATTCTTCCCCGAGGATGTGACAGAGGAGTTAATCCAGGATGCCACGCAGCGGCTGTTCTTCCTGCAGGTGAAGGAGGGAATCTTAAATGACGATATCTACTGCCCTCCAGAGACTGCTGTCCTGCTGGCCTCCTACGCAGTGCAGGCCAAGTACGCTGACTACAATAAGGAAGTCCACACACCAGGCTACCTGTCCAGTGAACAGCTGCTCCCTCAGAGGTAACACTGTCATTATTAAGACTGTAGGCTTTAGTTTTAGACTGGCAGTTCATGTCAGATAGATGTTCTATGTGTGTTTGTGCGGTATGAGACATTTTTTCTCTGCATGACTTCTGACACTCTGATGTCTTGTGTTCTTCAGAGTTCTGGACCAGCACAAACTCAGCAAGGACCAGTGGGAGGAGAGGATTCAAGTGTGGCATGAAGAGCACAAGGGCATGATGAGGTAACAGCTGACACACATATGCACACACACACACACACACAAAAAATTGCTCTTTCAACAAGTGGTATTTCAAGGGGATCCCTCACTGTCATTTCTCAGTCCTCTTTTCAGTGTTGCTCCTGGTCTTTGAATGTTCCATTGGGTCACAATCTGACTCCACTACCTTGAAAATGTCTAGCTTGAACTTTGCTGCTTATTGTTTCGTTCTTCTCAAGGTTTGTTTTCTGCCTCGTTGCTGTACATTAAACACATCTCTGGGACATGCCACCTTGAGCTCATCGTGGTCTGAATAGTTGTGTGTGGTGACCAGGGTCAGACAGAGTATAGATTGCTATTTCAAACTCATGGCTCAAACTCTTAACAGCCAATGCTTATGTGCTCTATTATCTGTTCAGCACTAACTAGAGACATGTCTTCTGTATCTACAGAGAGGAGTCCATGATGGAGTATCTGAAGATTGCTCAAGATCTCGAGATGTATGGAGTCAACTACTTCAGCATCAAAAATAAGAAAGGAACAGAACTTTGGTTGGGTGTGGATGCTTTGGGACTCAACATTTATGAACAGAATGATAAGTGAGTGATTACACAATGCAATCATTGTCATGATGCAATGCTTATTATCTGTACTAAATTCTATGCACAATGTAATGACTGACTCTGAGTTTATGTTTTTGTATTCAACAGAATGACGCCCAAAATTGGATTTCCTTGGAGTGAAATCAGGAACATTTCCTTCAATGACAAGAAGTTTGTCATTAAACCAATTGACAAGAAAGCACCTGTATGTTAACTCTTAAAAACATAAAATTACTAATGAGTCACCTATCTGTGTTTAACTTCTATTAAAAACCTTTCATGTTGTCGTTTTAGGACTTTGTATTCTATGCCCCGAGACTGCGCATCAACAAGCGCATTCTGGCACTATGCATGGGCAACCATGAGCTGTATATGCGCCGCCGCAAACCTGACACCATTGAAGTGCAGCAGATGAAGGCTCAGGCTCGCGAGGAGAAGAATCACAAGAAGATGGAGAGGTAAGAGTCGTAAAACCCCCATCAGAAAAACACATCATTATGATGGTGCTGTGCTGTGACTTGTGATGTTTGAAAGAACGCTCTAATTGCTCACAAAGAGGATTTAGAAAATTCAGGGTAAAGCCAACTAAATTTGCCAAAAACATGTAATTACCACAATTTATGAGCACAGCATGTTACTTTATATTGCATCAGAATGACTTGGTGTGAAAAAGTAACCCCATCATTGCAAAAAGAGGGTCAGTTTTGTTTTGGTGACTCCTTTCCTACTCTTGAAAGTTACTGAGAAGAGTACAAGCTCTGTTCCTGATTATTGTTACGAATTACTTTTACATAACAAAGATAACCTAATATACCGTGTCCTGTACATTGTGCACTGTCTCTGTTTCCATTAGGGCTCTGCTGGAGAATGAAAAGAGGAAAAGAGAAGTTGCAGAAAAGGAAAAGGAAAAGATCGAAAAGGAAAAGGAGGAATTAATGGAGAGATTAAAGCAGATTGAGGAGCAGACGAAAAAAGCCCAACAAGGTGGGTGACCTGTCAGTACTCAAAGAACAGCTAGTCATACCAAAACAATGTCTTTTTTTTAACATAACGCTGATGTTACTGGTGCAGAGTTGGAGGAGCAAACGCAGCGGGCTCTGGAGCTGGAGCTGGAGAGGAAGCGATCTCAGGAGGACGCTGAACGTCTGGAGACTGACCTGAAAGATGCCGAGGATGCCAAGATGGCGCTGCTGCACCAGTCAGAGAACCAGATAAAGAACCAAGAGAACCTGGTCAGTTATTAGAAACTGTCTTTCTAATCACAGGCATTGAAACTAAAACATATAGAGGGATGTGATAGCTGGGAAAAAAAATTGCTGATCCTTCAAGTATCAATTGGTCAATAAAAAAGTGAATGCTGTCCTTTCAGGCCACAGAGTTGGCTGAACTGACTTCGAAGATTTCCCTCCTGGAGGACGCCAAGAAGAAGAAGGAAGATGAGGCAGTGGAGTGGCAACAGAAGGTGTGGTCTAAGTTCCTATTTTTTTTATATTAACCAAATGTCATCTTCATCTTTCATTGCAGTGAAATTAATGTACAAAAGAGGCGCACTGTGTAACACAAGATTAAAAAGCAGATCATTATGATACATGTGGATTTTGATCCACAATAGCAGAACATAGAAGGTTCACACTGACACTCAGAAACGACCAGAACAGCTACATTTCTTCTTGGTCCTTATCTTTCATGTGGCAAACAATAGAAATATGCATTACAGGCATCATGTGGTGAGGAGTAGGACCATCTCTATTCTTGATCTTCCTTTTCTTCGTAATCACTGATATTGTGCTTTAGTCATTGGCTTTTTTTTCTAAACTCGACATAAATATGAGGATTATGTCATCCGTGTTGTGTTATCAGCTATCAAAATGAGCTTAAAGTGGCCTTTATCTACATCTGAAATCAGCAGAGTTTAAGGCCGTCATCAAACATCATTTCAGTCTGACCACACGGCCCCTCCCTCTGGACAGAGTGACGACAGACATTCCTGGGGTTGTGTTGTTGTGTGTTTTAGGGGGAGGGGCGAATGCTCCTAGCTCGCCTCATGTCTTTTTTAGTCAAAAACCATGTGTGCCAACCCAGGTCCCTCTGGTCAGCGTGACTCATGCTGTTTGTGGTGACGGCTGTCTTTGTTTTAAGGAAATCCTGTCTGATTCTTTTGCCCCATTATGATATTCTGGCTCATAAAAGGCTGCTGCAGTTAGTGGTTGTTTCCATGTTGGGCATTTTTGGCAAATGCTCATATGACATTCCAGTCTTAGTCATAATTGGTTGTTATTCTTCACTCATAGCGCTAGCACTACGATATGTACTGTATTTATATATCTTCATTAACCATCCAAGAAGTAAAGAAGTAGTAGAAAGAAAGTAGAAAAGAGAAAACATGGATAAAGCAGAGAGGAGGAGAAAGACATCACTTGAAGCTCGGGTAATGAGTAATGGGCAGTGGTAATTTTTTCATTAATGTCATTAATTAAGTACAAACCAACTACTCTTGTTTGCTTGGTCATTGAAATGGTCACACGTGTACATTTCTATCCATTGAATCTACTCATCTTTACAAGGATGTGGTGGTAAACATAGCGCAGAATCACCTCATTAGCATTCCCGTGTTCCCTCAGGCTACCATGGTGCAGGAGGACCTGGAGAAGACCAAAGAGGAGCTTAAAAACAAAGTGATGTCAGCTCACGTTCAGGAGGCCGTCAACGCTGAGAACGAGCACGACGAGAACGACGAGAGCAGCGCTGAGGCCAGCGCCGAGTTCACATCCGCCGCTACGTACAAGGACCGCAGTGAAGAGGAGCGCATGACCGAGGCTGAGAAGAACGAACGTCTGCAGAAACATCTACTCGTAAGTCTGCGCTCATATCTTCAGACCAGTAGACCAATCAATAAATTACTGGAGCGATAGATCAGATAGAGTTTCAATCTTACACAACACATATTTTAAGTGGCTTTTAAGATTTTATTAGACGTGTTGAAATGAATAAATACAAAACACACAATGGCCTAGTGGGTCTGATTACTGTTTCCCTGTTATCAAATTACAGTTTGTGGCTATCAGTGTGTCAGTTATTCAGCTTCAGTGTTGTAGTGCAAGTAGGTAATAATGATTGGACCAAAAATTAGGGAGCGATGAGATGAATCCGGATAAAACTTACCATCTCTCATTGATTTCCTTTTTTAAATCTATTTCAAAGACAAAGGGGAGAGGATGATAAAGAGAAACAAATGATACAAACAGATGTTAGAGAAGGAGTTTCAACATTTAGGCCAAGTGAGCTGGCAAAAACAGGTGCAAATCACTGACAAAGTCGACCCTCATCTTTTGCACTTTCATGTATTAACACTGCGATGACTGTGTTTCCAGGCTTTAAGCTCAGAGTTGGCCAACGCTCGGGATGAGACCAAGAAAACAGTGAATGACATGATCCACGCAGAGAACATGAAAGCAGGACGAGACAAGTACAAGACCCTCAGACAGATCCGGTCAGGAAACACCAAACAGCGCATCGATGAGTTCGAATGTATGTGATGTCTGCATTCACTGTTGCAAAAGCCCACAGCGCTGGGCCTTTCTGCCTGGACTGCAGTCCTGCCTCACTCAAGCTGTTTGCTCTGTACCCAAATAAATCAGATCCACAACATGAAATGGCTACACAAGCACAGCAGTGTACAAATATGGATCTGGAAAAACCCCATTTGTTATCATTCCTAACTCTGAATTTAGACAAGTCACTGGTTGAAAAGGGACATACTGTATTTTATTAGTACATTCCTCACAAGGAGTTTATGTAGCATATTAGTAATGGGCTCACGCCACATTTCATGACATATTGCGTTCTTTTTATATTTGTCACATTTTTGTATCACGATTTCCAAATAAATGGCTCAGAGACCAATCCAAATTTCAGTTTGAGAACTGTGCCTATAGACGTATTTCTACTGCACACAAGCAGCAAGCTGGACATTTAAGACCCTAATGTTTCTCCAATGATACATTGCCAATAGTTTGAAAATACACTGTAATCTAAATTATGTGTGTAATATGACTCCTCGGTTATTGTGTGGTGCATCAGTAGAACAGTATTTTTTTTGTTTGCAATTTTACAGTTTATTTGACATTTTATTTGACTGTATTCAGACTCTACCAACGGTTACAAATCAAGCAGTATTTACACCTTCTCACAAAGCGATATTAAAGATCAAGTTCATTTAGATCTCTTTGTGTGTTTTTGTTTTTGCTTTTCTGAGCACCTTTTAGTCAGCTTGCAACTACAGGGTTTGTTCAGAAAAATATGGTTTTCTTTCAAATCTGCAAAGTAACTGTACACCAAACGAATGGGATAATATGGCAGAACTTTCCTTGAAGGTGTACATTCAGTGTGTTTGTAGGAAGAAACAGTGGCGTTACTTTTCCTTACTTCAATATTTGAAATAATCTTTGTTGAATATAAAATTTAAACATGCCAGCCACAAAATTATCATTTTTTGTGGTTTGTGTAAAGCATTTCAATCACTAACTAAAGGTTTCAAAGTCTCCATACACTGAAAATGTTAAAAAATCTTCCTGAAATATAACTAAATAGTGTTTGAACACACATGCAAGTCGTCTACATAGTTTCTACATAGAAACTTTCATCCATCACTTTCTCTGCAATTTAGTGTAAATCAGTGTCATCAATTCAGTATTGCAATCAGATTCAAAAAGGGAAAGCACATTGAAAGTTGATTTTACTGTACATTCATGACATTTGATCCCTCTGCTTTAATTCTGCTCATCAGTGAGGATGCTGGATAGTAAAATGTGTTACTTCCAACAATCCAGCACAGCATAAGGAATCATGTTGTAAATTGTTGTTACATTTCATGTTGGCATGATGCCAATCGATTCATCTGTACATCTTAAAATTGCAGTTTAATCTCAAATGCTCGGTAAGAAAAGCAACAACACAGTTTCACTCAACGTGCACTGGAAAACTACAGTTAAAAATGAGTCAAAACAGACTCACTGTCCTTGATGGGTAGTATCTTAGATGCATGCATTTTTGATATAATGTATGTATTTAATTACATTTGTGTATTTTGTAATTTGGATTTTTCAGATGTGATAAAATGATTTACGGTGTGAATTAAAAAAGCACCACTTAGGATATTTTTGTATTATAAAACTCTAGAAGTTCTTGTCAAAGATAACAGTTTTTGTGCAAACAGCATTTTAAAGACAGTATTAGTTTTAATCTGAACAGCTGACGGCTGTGATAGTAAACTGATGGAACAAGCAACACCCTCATGCATGTAATAGGACCTATAAGTGCCAGACGCTGCAGGAATTCCTGCCATTGTGTATCGCCTGCATTGAGCGATCTATCATAAACACCTTGAACTATACAAAAACATTTGCATAAACAAAATGAACATTATGTACTTCCTTGTGCCATTGTTCCAGATTTCATTTTGGCGTGAAGACATGAAAAAGGGTTTCGCTTGTTCATAGTTATTTAGAAATTAGGGTTTGAAAGATTTATTTTCACTATTTTGCAAGCTGAATGTATTTTAGTGATAAATATTTCTTTTTTTTTTTTATTGCTATGTATGTAATTAAGTGAACATGTCATTTGTACCAAGATGCATTTTGATATACAGTATTTTTGTCCATTGTTGCATATACTTCTTGGATCTGCCATGAAACAGACAAAAAAAATGCAGTTGTTGCTACTTTGGAAGCCTTCCCATGCCTTTGACAGTAACTTTTATAATGCTGTAGTACACTTCCTGAAGCACCATGTATTCACAGCCTTCTTTTAAGACTCGAGTGTAATTTCAGCTCATCATGTGTGAAAGAGAAATGTATTAAAAGATTTTGCGCTATGTTTTGTCTTGAATCAAAAAGGACTGATATGAAATGAATATTTTAAATTGACAGACAGTGCCTTGCCCAGGTTGTTCATCTGATCTTTCTGCTTCAAGTCTTCCTTTCACCAGTGAATAAAAAGTCTGATTAAACTGCTGTCTCTTTTCCCGACCGTTTCTACATTTTACTACTATTACTGTTGCTACTATATCTGCAATAACCAACGTATGAAACCAGTCTAATTTATCTGTTTACATTATCTCTTCATTACAGTAATTATGCTCATCCATGTTGGCCTTATGGCAAAACAAGCTTAAATGCAGGTTGCATCACATTGCTGTTGTACTTGTAGCGGCCGCCTTGCAATGAGCCACACGGTGGCGCCTCACCCCTTAATCTGCAATGAGGAGGAAATGCCAACTTGAAAATGCTTCAGTTTATTCACACAAATGAACATTTGGTGAGTGAAACTTGGCTTTTCAGGTCATGTAAGTTGGTAGTCAACAAATCTGTACTTTATCTCCAGTTTACCAGAGCAAGATATCAGATATGTAAAAGAAACTTTTAAAGCAGTGTGTTTGGATGACGTGCATAGTTTCCAGATAAGGAAACACACTGAGTCTCTCTCTTTGATATTAATCTGTAAAATATGTTTGAAATGGTAAACAGTGTTCACTGAAATATATTGAGTTGATTTTTATTTCCAATTTACGAAAAAAAGCATCAAATGTCACATATTTGTTATATTTTTGAACTCCCATGTGGAGCACCCAGGTTTAGACTCAAACATACAATAGACCTGGTGACTGACAGGCAAATAAAAAGCCAAGAATGTGCATGCAGAGTGCACAAGGCACCTGTCTTTCTTATATAATACAACATTTCCACAGTGACAAACTCCTGCCACATGAGTGCAACAACATTTAACATGATTTTGATATTTTATCATTAGTGTGTTGAGTGAAAAAGTGAAAAATAATTATTTTACTTTCTGCAGTGTGTAAATAGCAGTTCCCTGTTCTTATTTTTTTAATCATTAATGGAAGCTTCTCCATATAGTTCACCAAATAAGTAAGTAATTAAGAAATTCACATAGTTTTAAGACTTTCCCGCCATTCTTTGCAATAGGAAATTCAGTTACGGGTAATTCTTGTTGAAAATCAACCATCTCTTTCTCAACACCAAAGGGAGGTGTTGTTTTTTCATCTTTAACTTCCCTTATTCTTGTGGTATTAGTGGCCTGAAAAGAGTGTTGAAATGGTTAACACTCTGAACTGCCACTTGCAGATAAGCTGCCATGAGTCTCACTGTACGAAACAAAAGTCAGATAGAATGAGTCAGGATTAAATAGCTTTTCTCCTCGCTTCAGGTTGTCAGATTGGAACTCTTAACTACACCACACTGCCCTTTTATGTTATACTGTATTCTTAATTATCTCTATGTTCTAAATATTCTTAAACCAGGGTTTTGTCTAATTAATTCCTGATTGAGTCACTACACTGGTGACACTGGTGACTCAAAAAAGGCACAAAAGCTTCCAAGTGTGTTCACATGTTTTTAAAGGAGCAAAAATTGTTGAAGCCATTCTGTTTGCACATTTTAAGCTTCAATTATAATATTCAAATCAAAATAATTTTACTTTGATTATAAAGTGGGCCATCGCTATACGGTGTGTTGCACATTTAAATGATGTGACCAACAATCCTTCACACCTAAACAACAAAATAATTTGCTTGCCAGTGTATTTTCAAACATATCAAATGTATGTTAAAGGAATAGTATGACATTTTGGCTTTGGCTTCAAGTTATATGAGTGGGCAGTTAGCCTAGCTTAGCATACAAAGCTACAGGCACCTCTGAAGCTTATTTATCTTGTCGTATTTCTTAGCCAGTGGTGGAAGAATTACTTAGAAGAACTTACATTCTTTAAGTATTAACAGTAAAATGTAGTTAAAGTATTGCAGTAGGCTATAAGTAGTGGTTTAGTCCCTCTCTCTCCTTCTGAATATGTATATAATATATGACATCATTATTATTAATACTGAAGCAACAGTGTGTAATAAGCATGTTACTGTTGTAGCTGCTGGAGGTGGAGCTAGTTTCAACTACTTTATATAGAGTAAGCTAGTTTAGTCCAGTGGTTTCCAAACTAAGGCTCAGGCCCCTCCGAAGAGTCGCCAAATAAATGTGAGGGGTTGTAAAATGATTAATGGGAGAGGAAAGAAGGGGGAAAAAAGATCTGATATACAAATCTCTTTTCTAGATTTTGGACTTTTTTCTAATCTTTGATTTTTGCTGAAATATTTGAACATTTATTTAAATGAAATCATGTGAGAAATTTAGGTGGGAAAAATCCCTATTTGGTGGAGCTGTTAACTCATAGACATCTGAAATGTGAGCCAGACTACACACTGCTTTTTTTAAGAGGTCAAAATACAAAAAAGTTGTAAACCACTGGTTTCATCTTTAACAATGTGTTTTATTTTAAAAACTTGTGTCAAAAAACTGTAGTGGAGTAGAAAGTACAACATTTTCTTCTGAAATGTAGTAGAGTAGAAGTATAAAATAGCAGAAAATGGAAATACTCATGTAAAGTAAAAGTATCTCAAAAGTACCTAACCTACATAAGTACAGTATTGAGTCCTAGCAATCACTGAAAGTAGTGAGGGGTGAACAGGGGTTGAATGGGGGATCAAGGGAGTGAGACTCAGCGTGGGAGCACGTCTGCTTTATCATCCCCTGGTAGTTCCTGCACTGAGAGACGGAGGGAAAGGGTTTGAAGATGACAGGTTGTGAGACCTGAGATAAGGACAGAAAGGTTTCAGACAGGTGTATAGATGGGCACAGGCGATGAATTAGACTGAGGTGTGGTCCTTCATAGTTCATTCTACACAGCTTCCAGAAATACTTTCATGTATATGCACATACATGCTTGCAAAAACTCTGTAGAGCTGAGTCACGCTATAACAACTTCTTAAGTGTTATTCATCAATGTAGAAGCAGAAGGAAGGACAGTGAAGATGCATCTTAGTAACTTCCTATACTACAGTCACCCACATGGCCATGTAAGTAGTTAAACAAGCCTGCTATAGAGAGGTACACTGAAACAACGTTGAACCTCTACAAGGCAAACGGACCAGTCTGTCTCCTTTTTTGTTACTAAACCAACTTCACCTCTTTACTCTAAATGATCTTTGTGTCTTCTGGTTTGGTGGGAAACTGAACTATCAACATTTCACAGGCAGGGACAACACAACAGTTGCAGTCATTTTGTGTGTTAAGGAAGCTCAGCATACAGTACAGTTGAAGCTGTAGAGGGAAGTCCAGCGAGTGATTCATTGTGCATTGGTCCAGAGTAACATGAGGAAGTTACACAGCACTAACACAATTTAGTTGTTGCAAAAAATGTTTGGGCAATCTTAAATAGTATGAAATTAATACAAAGTGACAGTGAATAAATGTCACGGAGAGCTTGGAGGTGAAGCAGTCCAGACATTGCGAAATCATTGAGCACTTGGTGGGCTGCTTACAGAGGCTGACAGGAAGTTGTTGGGAGCTCTGTGTCGCAGTGCTGGGAGCCACTGGAGCCACTTGTGGAACAGGTGGTAGTTCTTTTCTTTGTGGCTTTCCTGCATGGAGGGGCGGGGGGGATACAAACTGACAGACACGCCACCAATCAGCACTGCAGACTAAACACTGATGCGTGTCCTTGAAGCAGGAAGGTCCAGTGTCTGTCGTATTTCATTTCATAGTAGCAACACTATTCTTAAGTGCAACCTTAATCATACATTTAAATCTATTGATCTGAAATCGTCATGAATTAAATCTAACATTTAGACTTTTAATAGTTTGAACCCTCTGTACTGTATGTGCACCAGTTGGATAAGCACTTTCTGAACACACGAACGCCACAGACGGAGAGCAAAGCTGTTGAATATGTCTCAGCTAACCATTATCTCAAACGCTTGTAAGCCTTCAACGGCATTTCACAACTGTGACATGATGACACTTTATTTCCACATATTTCCTGAGAGCTAGCTTTGCAGTTATCTTCCTTGTTTTGACTTCCTCTTTGCAGCGTCGAAGCCCAATGGTCAAACGAATTGTCTTGTGCATACTGTCATTACTGTGAACTCTTGTGAGAGAAAGGACAGCTCTGCACTCGGACTCATCCTCTTCAACAGAGCCGGACACTCAGGTAACAGATCAGTGTCTACTTTCTAAAATGTTGATAATATCTCTCTGTAGAAAGAAGATATGTATGATTGGGAGTTTTATTTTAAGTATATGTACATACACAACTGTCTTTTTTTTAATTATTCCACAGAGCCATCTTTGATTTTGCAAGATCAGGCCCCCCACTTAGTGTATTTGACAAGCTGAGTTGGACACTCTGTTTCAGTGAGTGTCAGTTTGTCAAATACCCCAAGTGAGGTGTCACTTGTCTACGAATTACAGCTGTCCTGGGTTACTCAACACGCTGACGAGCCAACTCCACAAGATGATCTACAACACCAAGGAAGCTGAGAACACCAAATTAATTTATTTCTGGTTATACTTTTGAGGATATATCGTTGTATCATATGTGCAACAGTCAGTTATTTAGTAAATCACATGCAAATTACTCTGAAACTAATCATTATCTAATTTATCCCATGAGATTCAAAAACTGCAATTAATGAATGAAAAAAAGCTTTCACAGAGATGCAAAAAAGAGATGTACAGTATTTTATTAGGTTTATTGACCAAAAAAAAAAAAAGAAAAGAAAAAAAAGATGCTTAAATGATGATACATTGTTATTTTGAGGATACTATTTTTATGAGTAAAAATTGTGTTTTGATGCAATTTTCATGCAGGCGGTTGCAGAGATTAAAATAACTGTGTGAAAAAGTCATGTGATGAACATGAGTAAGAATGAAAGTGCATGCTAGATTTATCTTATTATATTATATGGATTCACACGCCTCGTCTTGACTGTTTTTTCTATGTTCATAAATTCATGGACTGAAAAAAAATGCCTGTTTATGATCAGTTCCAACTTCAACAAAGTGGACTAAAGGGATGATCCCCCTTTCAGAAGACATTTGTAAACCTTGTGGATATTTGCTTTCACTAATTGTTTTGTTCAACCTTGATAGAAATGTCTGTTCTCTGCCAACAATTTTACTTCTGACTTGCAGAGGGGAAGTTGCATAAAAACTATACAATGATAAGTAAAGCCTCATCCATGTGAATCATTTTGGGGATTTTAGGTGTATAAATCAAATATTAAAATGCTGCAAATGTACTGCTTGTACTGCTTGTAATAAAGGTGAAGGAGTTGCAGTTTTTACAGGCTGATTTGTGATCACTCATGTTCTGAAGGCGCTGAAGTGCTAGAGGTCGAGACTTATCATCCAACCGTACTTCTTCTTAAAGACGACACTTATCAGTCGGCCTCGCATTTCCTCTTCCTGCGTGGACCCACTGCAACACTTCAGTTATGTGTAAGAACAAATGTGTGTGCCTATTTCATTCAAATAAAAAAATATGTTTTAACTCCTGTTCCAACAACTAACAAACGAAAGTTCAAAAATGCATGATATCAGTTGGTAAAATTGTTGCCACACATCTTGAATAAGACTTCTGCCTGTTCCTTTTAATTTCCTCTTTACTACTGTTCATCACAGCATGTTGAGGCTGCTAACACATGGTATAAGTCATGTGAACTCAGTTTTGGCTGCAGAAGTGAAATCATTTTACACCGCTGCTAGTCTTGTTTTATCTGCATAGCATTAAGTGTACGACACAGATCGACTTTTGATGGCACTCCCATATAAAGTTACATGCTTTGTGGATTTGTTAAGTTCCAATCATTTTCACACTATTAGGCACTGCAGCCAAAAACTGTATCATGTTGCTCTCATTGATGTCCACATAACCTTTTTGAAGGTGGTCCAAACATCAACTTGTACAGTACACTGAAACCAATACTTGTCTGGCTTCCAAGGCTTTTGGAAATGTTCTTAAATTAACATTATTTAACATATTTATGTTAATTCATAGGATGACTTCCCCATTAAACACAGCACACACATCAACAATAAGTCTACCTTCTCCAAATGGAGCTAACCAGATTGTACAATGCAATCTATTGTTCTCACTGATTACAATGCACAATATTAATGGGGCTCCAATAAGGCTGCCAAATTAGATTGCCACAGGTGTTGCTGAACCTGTATTTCTAAAACATAGTCAAACCCACAACTGCAATACCACCTGTCATCAGGTTTTAACACAGACTCCAGAGTTGCTCTCCACACTTCATGCTACACACTGTGTTCAGTTATAAAAAATGACTCTTATGAGAAGTGCAGCTCCTAAAGTCATCTGTGGTCACTTATGACAGCTGTGTGTAGAAACTGTTGCTGTAATCCAGTTTGCCCAGTAAGAGGTGGTAGAGCTCTACTTTCATTTGTTTCCGTTCAGACCAGTTCTATATCAAAGACCCTGAACACAGCACAAATTAGTAATTTTACACTGTCCTAGTTAGTTTGTAAAGACATGTATTCTTTATTCAGAAAAAAGAGAGCAGACTTAAAGTAAAGTTGAGATTAATACTGCCAAAGCCGAGGCTCAGAGATCTTCTTTGGTTATAGAGATATGGTACATTATCTCTATTAATTAAGGAATCTTTAAATGGCAACACAGTAACATGTTAATGTGGGAATGTAGATCTGTTTCTGGGCACTTTATCTACAATGTGTAGCAGGGGTCAGCGATTAGATTTAACCACAGCTCAGTTTTCTAAGGATTTTCATGGTCGGTAGCTTTCCATCAGATGTTACAAAGGTGTGGCTTACATAACATAACAGTGCCCGTATTGTTCTGATGGCCTGAGGGCTGAAACTCTACACAAATTCACGAGAAATTGCAACAGTGCCAAAGTGTGCATCCATTTTTTTTCTACCCTCATGAAGGTGGTGTTAGACACTGAAAAATATAAAAACAGTAAGATGTAATTTTGTTAGCATGTAATGTAGATAATATAACAAGAAAACACTAAAACAATGAAACTACTGAACTCATCGTAGTGGAAAATCATCCATAGGGTTGTCATATGCACCTTTGTAGTATTACTGCATGGCAGCACAACCACATCACTTATGGTTTGTGTGACCAAAGCTCAAGTTTTGCATTTGTGTTCCTGATTTGATCAATGAATAAACTTTTGATGCAGGTCACCTTCTCATGAGAACTTCTACTAATTGTTGATAACTAGCTGTCTGTTTATTTGTGACACTTGGTTGTCTTTTTTAAACAGTGAAGATGGTGACACCAATAGAAACACCTCTGTAATTGTTCCCAGCTATTTCTTTAAACATTAATACAGTTTTAAGATGAGATGCATTGCATGCTAGATGCATTTGAATAGTTAACATCGGTTTCCCTTCTGAACAACAAAAGGCTTTTTCTGTAGTGTGTCGTATACAGAAAACAAACCTCAGGCAAAAATAGTAACCGGCTGAGCCATATTTTCACCATTCAAACATCCAGTAACCATATTACCATAATTTTGACTGGCTGTGTTCCCTGATTGTTGGTTAACTCTTAAACATGTTTTAATCTTGGATCAACAAGCTTCACATCAGTGCATTAACAGTCTGTGTAATGACCACCTTCATCTCTCACTGCAAGTATCTCTGAAGGCCATTTCCACCACGCTGTGGTCTATGAGTCAGTATGATTCCCTGCCATCCACATAAAGAATGATGCTGAAACATGTTGAAAATATGTGTTGTTGATAACATGGCAAGTATTTTTACATCTGTGTTCCAGAGAATAGGCTGCCACACCTTAAGCAAACAGACAAACAGGGAAAGGTGTTTTTTTTTCACGAGAAGATGCATTTATTTTATTTATTGTTTGTTCATCCATAAGAACATGGACATTACAGAGCTAACATAATGTAATTAACCAACAATGATGATCATAAAAAATGAATATCCTTAAATTAAACAACCATAGATTTAAAAAATAATAATAATTACAAGATTAAATCTGTTGATTAGTGATAACACCCAAAAACCAGGAAAAAAAATTACGATTACAATAAACAGCGCTCTGGCCTGTAACTGAAGTGCTCTGTTTGCAAACTTATGGTCTCATTTTAAAGGTGAGACTGACTGTGTTGGTGAGATATCATCTTTCAGCAGAATCACTGGTGTCTGTCTGTGTCAGTGTTACCCTAAAAACACAGGAGCACAATGCACAGATGCATCATCATCCAAAAATGTCTCAGAATTCAGCCAGATTTATCTGAGCTAATAATATTCTGAAATGTGGATGAACACACAGAAAGTCTGAAATGAAATTCCAATCAAGGTGCATTTGCAGAATCGAGAAATTAATTAAACTTCACGATAATGTGAGAGACTTTCAGGGGGGGGGAATAGATTCTGGGTTTGAAATATTATTTTCTTTCACACAAATTTCCCAATTGAAAATGCAAGAGGAGGATGAAAATGTGTTTTGTTTCCACATCTTTTTACTGTCTCATGGTTTAGGTCCAATGCAAAATGAGGTTTTTGAATATTTGATCAGTTTAATTTAATCCCGGTCTTGCATTGGTTTTGGATTATTTTCTTTAGTGATGTTGCTGAATTGGATGAATTGTGTTACATGTGTGCAGCAGTGGTGCCATCAAGAAGAAACACAGTGAAGCTTAATTGTGCAAAACATAATAAAACATTAACCCATCAACCCTTCCAACTCTTGTTCTAATGTTGCATCATAAACACACATTTGGTTTATTATTTCTTTTTACATGTCTGATCAGAGAAACCGGATTTTTGGGCGGGTCTCACTCAGCAGAGTCAGTCCAGTTCAGATCACAGTTAGCTCTGCAGAGAAAAGTTCAAGTGGCCAGTGGACTGATAGAACTGAGAAACAGCAGTGCCTGTGTCAGCAGAAAAGATACTTAAAATATAACTAACAAAAAAATACTAACATTAATTATGATGAAAAACAAACAACACGAGTCAGTGCAAAGTACAGTATCTCTTTCAGGACTTCTGTGTGACCACAGTGACACATTGTTGATGGAAATACTTCCAATATTTATTATTATGACTGTACACATTTCCTTTCCAGTTATTTTCATGCTTGTTTTAAATATAAACCTATACTGTGATGTCTTAAGGTTTTAAACATTTAAGGTTTGATCATAAAATCCACTGTAATTTAAAGTAATTCATTTTTATATTAATACCATGAATACACTTTTAGACATGTTAATAAATAAATGTTTTGTTGTTTTTAAACTTATAGGCAGCATAGCTCATGTCTTATTATTATGTCTAATTATTACCCACCCTGACTGTGTGATAAAGATTAAGAGACTACATGAAAGGTATTGGGATGGGGGGCTGATTCTTTTATTTTAAAGCAAGGCCCTCTCCAGCATTACAATGTAATCCCCCCACCTAAATTCTATCATTATAAATTACATGATACCATAACTATGTATAAGTACCCATTAAGTAATTAATTTATACCCCATATGTACTAAATGACAGTAGTGGAAAGTACATGTACTCAAATACTGTACTTAAGTAGGATTTTGAGGTACTTGTACCTTACTTAAGTATTTCCATTAGATTGTTCAGTTGTATCTAATAAAGTGGCCACAGAGCGTATATTATTATTTATTCTGTGGAGCACAGTCCAGATCAGGGTCATGTAAGATCTGCCACATAAGATACATGCTAGCTGGAAGGAATCTGTGTACAAGTAGGATGTCTCTATATAAGCAAGGGTCATATTCATCTATTTTGTCGGGGGGATGGTTTGGATAGAACAGCCCTGCGGTCCTCACACCACCATGGGATTCAGGACCAAGTCCTGCTTTAGCTAGGCACATTCCCATGTAAACATCATCAATGGGAAGGATGGTAATGGTGTGGGACATCTTATATATGACTGAAGCTGTGTAGCCAGACAGCAGGAAGCCGCCCCCACCCAAGTATGGTGGAAATGAGTCTGACTCCTCTACCTGAATTGGAACAAAATACTTGCTCTCTGGTATTCGAATGGGCCCCACACCCTGGATCAGATGGCCAGTAAAGAGGTGCTTGCTTCCATCATTGTCCGTGAGGCTTTGGAGATACTCAACCATGTTGCCTGTGTGAGCAAAGACGTCATCATCACCATTAAACAGGAAGCGCGTGTGTGGACAGTTTCTATCCATCCACTCTAGGAAGAGTATCTGCTTCAAGGTGAGATTAAAGAATGAATCGGTGAAGTCCCATTGCAGGATGTCATTGTACTGGCGTTGTTCCACTTTAAGGAGTTTGTTCAGTCTACGTTTCTGAAAACCAGTATCCATCGTTGCTGAGATAAAGATCCTTCGGATCCAAACACCATTGTGCAATCTCTCTTTAGCCCAGGTTTGGCGCAGCACCTGTCTGCGCTCGTAATTTGAAGGGGAGCTTTTAATGACCAGCAGAAGGAAAATGTTTGCCGATTCATCAACACCTCCACATTTGTCAGGAACATCGAGTAGCATGGGAAAATGGCGACAATGTCGATAATAGAGAAATTGTTGTATATGACCAGGAAGTGAGCTGAAGTCTTTGATATTGGCAGCAGACATATTTTGTTGACATACTGGCCAGGAGTATGAGTAGGATGTGTTTTTATTGGTTTTCAATGGCACCATTTTTCTCACACTAACTTGGAGGGGGATGTTTTTTTGATCCGTAAAGTTTTTCCTGAGATACACGACCACAACAAGAGCGCCCACCAGCAATAGAAGTCTTGTTCTCTGTTTTATTCTCGAAAGTCTGCAATGACAAAAATAAATAAATAAATACATTTTGTATCAACTTATCTCACTTATCTCAGCTTGTCTGACAAAAGACAAAATAATTACAAAGAGTTTAAGGTAAATTAACCTATAGCCATCATTAAGATCATTACAAAAACAAAACAGGCTGACAAATGTGTTGTATTCCTGGTGAGCACAGTCTTAAAACCATTTTCAGTATCTCTATGCTAATTATCTGTTTGGATGTTCAAAGTATTGGCTGGATAAATCCGCTGAACATAAATAGAAGGTATAATACTTTTTTAAAGTAAAAATCTTTACTATTCATAATTTTTCAGATAACAGGATAATGGACTGATGCAATGATATCATCCCAACGTAAGTAAAAAATAACGTGTACTTCAATATACTTGGAGAATATAGATGCACAAGTACATTTGAAGTATACTATTATTTGTGGTGCTATTGTTAAGAGTAAGAAAAATATATTACACTTGTGTTCTTCTGCATATGTATTCAGCAGTAATACTTCAATGTGCTTCCAATACTAATAATCAATATAACTTAATGTGTACATGTACATTCTTACTACAATACAAAACAACACATTGTGTACAGCAAGTACATTTTTCAAGTGTGCCTTAATCTGATTAAATATAAGTATAAATATATTAAATATGAGCACAATTAAAGTAAATTTACATACTATCATCAAGTATGCTCAATGGAAAATTTTAATTCCCCCTAAATATATTTTTCAATAAAATGGTACAGTAGTAGCTTTTGCGTATACTTACAATTATTTATTTAATGATTTAAGACTTATTTTGTCAATACTACTCTGAGTTGGTTGATTCTCCCCAAGTACATTAACACAAATACAAAACATTGTCAATCATTAGTACATTATTTAAAAAATTGCTTCCATCAGTTTCATTTTAAGTAAAATAAAAGTGGAAGTGGTTAGTTAGTACAGTAAGTACAGTATGCTTATTGCTTTGCCTTAGAAGCATTTTATACTTTTAATAATATTCTCTATATCCCCTTACTTTTCATCCAGCAAGTTCAGGTGTCCATTTGAACACCAAAAGATGTTTATCTCAGTACAATCATTTCTTCTGTTCATGCTTGTGCAAACATTAACATTTGACATAATTTTGTGCAAAAATGTATTTAAAAGTTGATCGGAAGCTTATAGGATGCTTCAGCAGTCTGAATTAGTCATATCAAGTGGATATCTGCCACATTTACAATCTTTCTAAAATCAAATTCCCTCTTTGTGTTTCCCTGTTGAGGTGTGGTGGAGGTATAGTAACAAAACAGGAATACAAAAAAACTGTAACATTAAAGCATCCTCACTTGATTTGAAAAGGAGGTCTGTTAATTAAACTGTCTGTCACTTTCATTGCATTTGCATCATTCTAATGGCCACTATAACCAAAAACATTACTCAACAGTCACAGAAATAGGGGCTGTATCACCTGCATGTGCATTACTGGAAGCAGTTAAACAGAATGAAGCCAAACAAGATTATCTGCCATGTTACTTACTGACAGTGAAACTGAAGGCAAACAGCGAGTACAACTCATGTCTCTAAAGACTTTAAAAAACCCACCAGGACACCAGGAAATAAAAACAAATAATTTAAGGAATAGAATGGACTTGGGGGCCTTAATAGTACATCATTAAATGATTAATTAGACAGGGTGGAATCAGGGGCTCTAAAGACCTGCTCCAACCCTTGAAGACCCACTTTTGCTGTTTTGTAGCATTTGACAGATTTCTTTTGTAAACTCCGAGAGTAACTCAATATATAGTTTTATGTTTTATGTCAAACATTTACTGTTTTGAAGCAAATTAAATCTATATATATCTTAACATTATGAAATACTTTAAGTGTCAGGGGGAAAAGGTACTCAGAAAAATTCTCCATTAACCATATTTAATTCCCAGGACAGGCTGTGGACAGCTTTTATTTATTTATTTAGCCTAATGTTATTTTTTTTTGATAAATGTGCAAAACTTTGGGTGAAGATTTTTTTTTTTTAAGAATCGGCTATAACTTATACAAAACATATACAGTCGGATAAGAGTGAATAGTTTCATGAAAACGTAAACGTGACCTCCAGCATCCACATATTCTGATTGAATAATATGTGTGTAAAACTATAAAATATATGGATTATGAAAGTTTAAACATATTCTAAACATATTATATATGCTGTGTATTTTAAAGATTACAATTTATAACATCAATTTTCAATTTTAAAAGCAGCACAATGAAAGCAGCTTTCAATTAAAAATAATTACCTGAACATGTTGGTAGATCAGTGTGAGTGCCTCAAAAGTATCCTTCTGTTGATAGTCAGTAGACAGTCTGTGGTGATTAGTCATAAAGTAACTTACAGATGACTTACAGGCTTCCTGTGGTTGTAGCCAATCAGGTGGCATCTTCAACTGAACACACCTAACAGGTTAATTTAGCCAGTGGCACATTTGAAATGTTTATGTAAACACTCCCACACTGATAACTTTGTAGTATGTATTGTTGTTGCTTGTTTTTCTTGAGTGTGAGAGAATTGCTTGCAGCAGAAGCAGTAAAAGCTGTTTTCTTTCTTGGAATGTACAACCCACTGTCTCTTGATTTTCTCTCCATTCATTAATGTTCTGTTCTTTTTCAGTTCAGTTCATTGAAGCTCTCACTGTCACTTTGTATTAATTTCATACTATTTAAGATTGCCCAAACATTTTTTGCAACAACTAAATTGTGTTAGTGCTGTGTAACTTCCTCATGTTACTTTGGAGCAATGCACAATGAATCACTCGCTGGACTTCCCTCTACAGCTTCAACTGTACTGTACAGACAAAATGACTGCAACTGTTGTGTTGTCCCTGCCTGTGAAATGTTGTTAGGTTAGTGTCCAGAACAAAGTTTCAGTTTCCCACCAAACCAGAAGACACAAAGATCATTTAGAGTAAAGAGGTGAAGTTGGTTTAGTAACAAAAGACACAAAAGGAGACTGTCCATTTCTGTCTCTAAAACACACTTATTCAAACAGTGATGTTGTTCACACTATGCTGCTGTTATGATACCTGGCAGAGGTAATCCTGCACCTGCCGTGAAGTTGGATGCTGTGATGATCCGTCACCTCATTAAAAAAGCTCCAACTGTCACTAAAGAAAATAATCTAAATCCTGGGTCCTCACCAATGCCACCTCCAGCAAGTGACTTAATAAATGTTGTTTATTATTCAGATAATTTTGATGATTAAGTGTTGACAAAAGGCTCTGGCACTTAGACTCTACAGAGAGGTTTTGAATCAAGGGATATCAGTCCTGAGCAGCAGCAGGATCCAAACATTTGTTGTGGTGGTTGGTGACTGATGACCTCTGCTGAGACTGACAAGACTGATGAGGTGATGGGGAGTTGGTGGTAAATCTAATTGGATCAACAATTAGTCTACTGTCACAATTTCGTCATCTCATTATCTTAGTGGTTCATAGCGAAGGTTCATCCTAATTGAAATCTTAGTAGTTGAAAGAGAATCGGCTTGCATTGTTTGAAGAAAAGTGGACAATTATTTAAAAATGAGATGGTATTAACTGAGATGGTTGTGGTTACACATGGTTGGCTTATTTTACAATAAAAACAGCAACTTTTGCATTTTGCTATTTTCTAAAAGTCCCCCCAAAGTTTTGTAAACACCCCTCATTTTTTTTAGACAAAATTTGCCCTCTTAATAGTTTTTATATTTTGTGCCAAAATATGTTCCTGTTGATGGGTTAGGGTTAGTCTTCATGTCTAAAAGCTATAGAGTAGTACCAGTGTATGTTGTGCTTCCTGTTCCTTCATCTGTAGGCAAATGTAAACATACATGCAAATATAGGCCTAGTTATTAATCCTTTAGTAAGTATAAACAATGATTTATAAATTACAACACATCTGGTGCATAAATTATAGGTCGGTTAATCAGTACTGTTTAAATACATGGGTGAAAAATCTAAGGTTAAATTATATTTTGATGGGAATAAATTAGACAGTTGCAGTGTCATGTATCTATATATTTAAGTTAGCTAGTTCCTTTTCATAATATAGAATATAAATATAATATATATTTATAGTTCGTTTTTTTTGTGCCAGTGTTACAATGATAATACAAGTATGTAAGAAACCATTTAATAATAAATATTATTGGTAGTTGCCTTCTAGGAGGTGGCAATATTGCCTTAAAAGTGAATGAAAACTAAAGAAATGAAATCTATGTGTGCAAACTGCAATTTCCATGGCTTTCTGTCATTGTGAAGGGTTAGATAGATTCCCTGTCATCCCATTGTGGAAAACATATTTGATAGAATTATGGCAACAATGTCTGGAACTCCCTGCTGTAGGCTGTGTTTCACTGGAGGTCGCTGTAGTGCTTGAAAATGATGCTGGATGTTGCTGTTGTTGGACGCTTACCTGCAGCTGTATTCAAACATGCGGTTACCATCCATACTGTTATACTACGGAATTAAGTCCTTTGTGTCATTCTGTTACAGATGAAGTAGCACTATAAATAAAGTATTTAATTTCAGATGTCTCTTCTCATACAGTTGGGGGCTTCTGCAATATTTCCTGTGTCATCTGGACAGTTAGAGATTAGATATTAACCTATTACAAGCTAATACATGTCGCATTTAGCCTAGTTATAATTTATTGTGAGATTGTGATTTATGAATTTCTAATAGAAAAGCAATTGCACTATGGAGAAAAGTTACAATCCAACTAAGTCACCACTAAATAGTGCCACTGTTTGCATGATCAAGTGGGCCGACAACATGTCTCTATTGCTCTTGTTTTTTGTATAGTGGGCTGATACTCCACAGGAGAAAGTCCACCCTAACTAATCAACAACCAGAATACAATATTATGTTGCCCCCCACTAATTTCATCAACTGGGGGATAATGATATAGTATGATGCAGTTTGTTGGAAGAGTCCCTATTTCAGTCTGTTTGAATGGGGATACTACAATTCAACAGGTTACACTATAAATTATGTTGTTGTATATTTTTAAAAAAAATCCTGGTCTATACCCTTTTCAAGGTCAGTAGTTATAGATCCCATTAATGTAGAATGAGCCCCCCAATGTAAACTCTCACAAGTAATAAATAGCATTTCAATGACAAGTAGTGATGATAGTAATACACTGCATTTTTACTTCAAAAAAGTAGCATTGTAACATTACAAACTGTGATATTAGTCAAATGGTGTTACCAGGCACCAGAGATTCATTATCTTCACATTTGAAAACCAGTGTTTGGAATAACATTGTATTATAACTTTAAACACAGTGCTCAAAAAATATTGACAAAGACCACCAAATAGTTCACAATCACAAATATTGAGAGATTAATCAAGGAAACCTTGCAAATGAATGCAAAATCACATCATGGAAATGCTACTTCCTATGAGTCTAACACAATATTGCTGACTGTAAACATTCATAAACTATAAACAGCATCTCACAAGCCAACTAGTTGCAGTGGCAGGTCCTAAGCATTTCCTCTGCAACACAAACATTGGCAGCTGTGCTATAATGTGCTCCCCTGCCGTGAAATGTACCCCTCTTAAAAACTCTCCTATGCAGTGTAAATAACCAATGTTCTTCTCTTCAATTCTCTTCACAAAGAATTGCAATATGAAATAGTTTGGCTCCTTCATGACTTCATAAGGGCATGACAACAGAAGTGCCAGGAACATCTGCCGTGGCCATAGAGCGAGCTCGGCCTCTCTTGCTATTGAGATTCATATCGTTCAATCTGTAACATTATCTGAATCTAGCAGCCATGGTAGCATCATTATCTAGCATGAGCTTTATTGCTACTTTGCTACTACAAATGAAACATCTACACACAAAATGGCATTTTATGTCAACATATAGGGCTGTCTTTCCTCCTCCTCCTCCTCCTCCTCCTACTTTCTCTGTTTTCTTCCTTGTTTGCCTGATTAAGAAATAAAATGTGAATATCTGCCTCTTGACATCATGTCCTGTCCATCAGTAACCCATCCCCCACGGTACAGGTGCAGGCCAGGACTGATGAAAAACTGTGAGGAACAGGGATGCAAAGTGCATTTCTTTCTTTTTTTGCTTGTTTGTTACCTTAAGGCAGAAAATGATACTAGCACATTTGTTTTTATTTATTTATTTCCTTTCAGGGTGACCAGTGTCCACCAGCTATATTGCTTACTGTATGCCTTTAGCTATCCCTAAATCCAACCATGCCAGTAGCTGGCACTCTCTGTGAGATAAAGGAACCCTGTGGAGTTTTTAACTGCAACAATGAGTCTGTCTGTCTTACACGAAGCCGTGTGACCCATTCACAGTCCTGCCAAGAGGTTCACACTATTCCAGTGTTCTTCAGGCGGCTGTAATCTGCCAAGACATGCAGTAATGTGTCAGCATAGACAGGGAAGAAGAAGACTGCAAGCTAGTGACCATCAATGTCAACAATGCAAGAACGTTTTTTGCAAATGTTTTATTAAGAAAATGCTTTAACATTTGTTACACCTCATGGAAACACACAGTGAATTTTCCTTTTTTTGTGTGTGTGTTTTTTTTTGTTGTTTTTTTTTTTTACACGAAAACTCCACAGTCCATCTTTAAGTTTGTTTATTTAAAGTAGAACTCACATTGACACTACAAATTGCCTGGAAAGAGCTTAAAAGAGTGCTTAGTTTAAACCAAGTGTTTTGTCATTTATTAACTCATTGTGTACATAGTCTGTGATTAAACTGCACACATAACAACAATTAAAGATTGTTCGGGGATATAAATTACAATATACTTTAGTTACAACCACCCTCTCTGCAAGCAGGATCTCACCTCCTCTAACTCTCTTTCAGAAGTGTGCAGTCAGAGCAGAGAGCTGTCATAATGTGGTGGCACCTGTTAACCGCTAATGCTACTACTACGACTACTGTAAGCAGGCTTGTAGAGATCACGCTGAGTGAAAATACCACTATGATGCTAGTATGAAAGCTGAGCATTTAGAGCTGATGACATGTAATAAACATTTGAGGAAAAGTTACAGAAAGAGGATTAAAGAAAAGGCTTAAGAGTGTAATTGAGACCAACAATGTCAAGGAGGTCTTAGATATTTTCAGCATGAAAAAGGCAGAGATTGGACCAAGTGTCTGGACCAAGTGTCATAAGGTGTTTGTTTTTTATTATTGTTCAGTGTGTATGTATTCATTACTATTCTGGGAATGTTGGAGATTGTTCCTGTTCTGAAAACAGTCCCTGCTCACTGTCATGCAGGAGGGAAGGAGACAGCAGCTGATTTTTGTCTTACACATGACTAACATCTATAAACAAAACTTCAAATGATGTGGCAACAGTTTGACTAACTGAGAAAGAACACATGATAAAATGTGTGTTTGGTCCACTCTTTGTAGACTGCAGAGCATCTGCTGCATTGATGATCCAGAGCTTTCACTCAGAAGAACTTGACAGATTAAAGGTTTGATGGTCAACAAATCGCTTTAATAACTTTCACAGACCTCCAGCAAAGCATCAAGCATTAATAAACTCACACCTGAAGGCGAGTCACCACACCTACACACCACAACACTAATGAATAACACAGATGAGCTGTCAGACCAATGGCAACACAATGAAACAAAATGTCAAACACAATAGTACTTGAAACATTACAGAAACATGAAGCAACATAAATCTGTTGCCCCAGTGCATTCTGGGAGGCTTTTCACTACACACTCACTACACACTCTTTACACACTCTTATATACAGTCTATGCTACACACACCAGTGTATGAAGAGCAGCGTGTACTGTTTACACCCCAGCAAGAAGCATTGGAACAGCAATTGGGTGTAAGGTTGTGGTGGCCTGCCCCTACCCAGCCATGGATCGCTGGAGGACCCAGTAGTGAAGCTGGTGAGGATACAGCTGCCTGTGCTTGTTGTTGGGCTGGACCACGGACAGAAATGGGTCTTGGCTCTGTTGTGGGGAACCTGTTGAGAGGTTGATGTCTCCATGTCACAGTCATTGCCCTGTGGAGAGGCACCTTTGTGGTCTGGAGCTGGGCACTTTAGTTTTTAACAAACATTACTCAAAAAGGAGGAAATAGCATATTTGTTAGGGACTATTTGCAGCAGAGGATTAGTACAAATTTGGTGCATTAGTGATGGCAGCAGGATATGTGGGATTTAAGCAAAGTAAACTACAGTGCCCATTAGGGCTTGATATGGGTATTCAATACCTTTATTGATCGACTGAATTAAATTGATAACAAGTGCTATCGAAATGTCTCCCATCAACTTTGGGACTTTGCTCACAGCCAATCAATCAATGCAAGCGTTCTTTGATTTAATTTGACATGTGATTGGCCTACTTCGAAGACTGTAAAAATTGAATCATTTAGATAAGGAGGAGTGGTGGCATGCTTTTATTCACATGATTGGTATCAAATGAAGTATTCAATTGGTATCAGTATCACTTTAAGGGTACTTGGATTGGTTTTGGTATCGTAATTTTTTTATGGTTGTATGAAGGAATGAAGGAACGTGTCAGTCAGTACAACTGTGTGGCTCACTGATGTGTTTTAAATAGTTTATGAACAACAACAGCACTGAGGAATAAGCTACAGCATATAAGGCTTTGGTGACACAGAAAATACTTATTAGGATCATTCATTGTTTTGGCATTTTCATTTGATTTGTTGACAATAAGAGAAAGACTGATCTGAGAAAGAAAGATAAATGTTCGAGGACACTGTGTTGTGGACTCCATTAATCACAGAGAAACATGTACTACACCTTCTTCATATCTATACTGGACAACACCTTGGCCAAGGATTAACTTTATCCTCCTGTACAGTTTGTTTAAATGTGCTGATGAATTACATTTTCCCCCCTCTGTTGTCTTATTTCAGCGATGGTTGATGGAAATACAAATAATTTGCCATATAAGTTGATGTTGCATTAAAGAGAACCACCTAAGCACTGCTTTTCCCGCTCAGGGGTGCAGTGTGACCCCGTTCATTGTGGATGTTGCACTCTCAATGTCACTCTGACTTGTGCTTGAAGGAGCCGAGCATCCCCTTGGAAGAGATCGTTAATTGAGGCAGAAACATGGTTGGAGGAGGATTACATGTTCCCTGCCTGCTACCAAAAAAGTAATTCAAATAAAAACATCACCGAGCTCATCTAATTACTTTGGCATTGACTGTCATATCTAGTCATATTTCATGCAATGATACTTAATTGAGGGAGATATTTTTGTTTGAGTAGATGATTTTGGTGAGTAAGGTACGTCTGATAGGTCTAAATAAGACAACAGAGAGAGGCTTCTACGGTAAAAGAGTTACACAAATGTTAAAGTTAGCAACTTAAAGATTTTGGGTTGCACTTGGACGTTTTGCTCCTCAGCTTATGCAGTTTATGCAGAGCAAGACTTGAGTTTGGCATCATGTGTATTGTCACATATGGGCCATTTAAGGTCCTGTTTATTGATTAAAACCAAACAAAAATGAATACATTTTAAAGTTAGTGTACATTCGCTTTTTTAAATCAAAGTTTTGATTATATTTTTGTTGCCGAATTACATTTAACAGGAACAATATGCAGTTAAAAGAGAAACCCATCAGTATTAATGATACTGCATCTTAAAAACATGTGCTGACAGTGGGTGAAGGAGGAAGCAGTGTTGAGATCTCAGCAGTGAGGAGGGGATTAACATGAGGACTGATTTGTTTAGATGACTTTTGCATTTTGACTGAGTCCCAAGTTTAAGGTCATGAGACAGACAATTTAAACAAAGTTTGGCAAAGTCAAAGGTGTTTATATGTCTGTCAAATGGAGGAAAGTTGGAATGAAGTTGCTTGTTAGAGAGATGTTTTTGAGTTAGGCTGCTAGTGTCAAAACAAACCTTTTAAGCTCAATCATATAGTTTTAAACTGCCATTTTGTAACATACTGTGCATTCACTGCACCAGAATCCCGAACTCTTTACCTTTGAATGCTCAAACACTGTATGGTAAAATATATATATGAGTGAAATCCTAAATACTTTTCTTAAAAAGTTTGTCCACGTTGTTGTGATGCATTTGGCAGAATTCTTCACTTTTTATTGCGAAAGTGATCATGTTTTGGATAAGTGGATGACATCACTATTGGCTCAGTTTCTTCTCTCCACCATCCAGAGTTTGAGTGACATTCACAAAATGCAAAGCTCCATCTGGGCAGGAAAGTTTTTTAGCCCATTTACTACAGATTACAAGTTACTTTACATCACAGCTAACCAATCTTCAAACCATACTGGTATGTTTTAGAAATCGGACTCCACTGGTTTCCATTCATTTGTGTACAATATAAATACAATTGTCAAACTTGCATGAGTTGTGTCATCCATCGTCAAAACTCCACTAATGTTGTGAGCTAATGAAAATTTTCACACTGAATGGAAACAAATGGCTGTCTGACGGAGAAGGGAAACTTCACTCATAAATCTTAAACTGCATACCACACCATTAAAAAATTGTATGTGATTTATAATTAAAGAACAAAAAAATACACACATTTATGGATATTGAGATAAATTCATAATCAATTGAAAATTAGATCACTGCTAGAGATGTTGGACCCCCTGATAAGAGCTCATTCAGGGCTCGGAGACAATATTTACTGTATGTTTAATGATGTCAGTAATACAAATACATAGATTGTTTTGTGTGCATAGCTGTCTGAAGACAACCATAACTAATAATTGCACTTTTTTTCACGTTTTCACGTTTTTTTTTTTGTTTTTTTTGCTCCAGTCAATAAATGACAGAATATAAGAAAATCAACTCCAGATTTCTTATAGGCTCCATCAAATCAAACCTTCTACTACCACAGCGTATCTTTAATGATACTTTCTTCTACCATTTAGTTGCAACAAATTCCAACTAATAGAGCATTCTTGTGTCATTTAACTAGCCTGACCAGCTGCAGAGCTAAAGATATATTTGATTTGGGTTGGTGCATTAAGTCAATTCCAGTTTTATGTCGGTTTAAGTTATGTTAAAAATATCATACTGAGGCTGGGGAGAGTGAGTTTAACCATAGATCATGTGTTTGACAGTATGATTCAAGAACAAAGAACCTTCATTTTTAATGCATGTATTTGTGAAGTGGTCTTCAGTGGTCTATATTGGGGGATCAAACCTTAAATGGGATAGGAGGACAGTTTACTAACATACTTCCAAACCCACTGTACACTATTACAAGGTAAAAACTCACATAATATAAAAACAAAGCATTATGTTTCCATCTAATAGCCAACAGCTTGATTTGAAACTATCCTGCCTTTCGGCTGTTCAGAAAATCCAAAGTTTAAAATGTGATCTGTACATTGCATTGCTGATCAAAATGACTGATCTGCAGTTGATTCTTTTATCTGTAAATATTACATATTTCATTTCCAGGCAGAATTAATGCCATATTTGACTTTGGTACAACCTACTGTAGTCCTTTTTTAATATTTTTAGGTGTTAAGACTTCATTAGCTCATATCTCTGTACACATTCTTTTCACTCAGTCTGAAAAAAGTCAAATAGACAAAATTACTTTCTGAAAAGTAATCAAAGAATCACAGAATGCCAGAAAAAAACCACACTCACTCTTCTCTTTGAGTTGAATAAGAGATTGTATTAGAATAGTAGGACTTTTAAACAACTAAAAGGAAATTGACAGTGACAAAACTGCTCAGAAATGCAGAGACACAGCTTGTATAGTCAGAACTTGGCTTACTGTACCTCTGCCATCACACTAACCTGAAAGGTATTAACTAAAAGAAGACTACTAGAGTTTTCACTGAGTGTAAGCAAAGGTGAAGGAGGTGTGAACTAATTGAAGGTCCACAGCAGCTTCACATACCGTCAGCTCTGAAACCTAAATCCTGTCGCCTGAGGAACACCTCAGCGGGAAATTACAACTGCTCTCCCATTTCCTGCTGATTTAAAGGACTATCTGAATGAGTTGCACTGTAAACAACATAAAACACTAGCAGGCAATTCTAAATGGATATCCAAACATCATTAACAAACAAAATATTTCTGATGTCTCTATTCAAATCAGCAGATGTGTACTGTAAATGTGGAAGATATGGAACAACAATCATGTGGTGACATTTTGAGTGTGATTAAAGCTTAAGTAAGTGCAGTTTAGTGGTACTACCTGCTCTTGAACAACAGGCTTTTGCTACAACTGAGTTGTTTATGGTCAAAGTCTGGTGAAAATTGGGCAAATAAACTGACCTTAGCTGTTACCAAAGAAAGCTGCGGTAAAACATTGACTTTTGGTACAGTAGATAAAAGGATGTGAACCACAGCCTCTGGTAATGAAGTCACAGTATTTGCGTGGGTGTCTTATACTCTCTGGAAGGGGGGAAAAAATCCTTTTTTCAGCTTTTCAGTTTTTCCTTGTGTACTGTAATTGTTCAATGCTTCTTTCACTTTCCTTGTGTTGGACATGTGGCAGAAGTCTTGAATACAAATATCTCAAAACACTGGGAAGTCAAACTAAGCCTATCTGGTTATCTAGATGCCACTAGGGCAAATGTGTTTGTGATTTGTTTTTTTTATCAGTCAAAAAGCGTTTGGTGCTGAGATGTCTGTTCATGATTTTTTTTATTTTGGTGGAGATATTGCTTTATTAGATGGTGATCATTCCTCAAATTTTAAATCATGTAAAATGCATCACTTTGTGGTTGACTTGGACTGAACATTGTTAAAATGCAGTTTCTCTAGCCGTGGTACTGGCCAATGTTACCCAATTAAAACTAAATGAGGCTTAAAGAGAGACATCTGTGTCTTTTGGTGTTTCTGTGATGTTTCTTTCCCAGTTAAAATCTAACAGCAAATGTGCATTTTACATTACTTCAGAGTTGTGCAGGCAAATGTGAAGCCTACCCAAAATTTGAAAAACATATACTCCATATATAAACTGTTAATATAGAAATAAAGAATAAAAAACATATTTATTTTTCAAGGTCTTTGTCTTTTATGAAATGCAGAATACAGAGTGGAAACAAAATAAAACCACATTATTGACCACCATCGCCTGGAGGGAATTGTGACTGAATCTTTATAATGTTGACTGTAGATAACCAGTTTGTATTGTCTGCTGTGAAGGATTTTTTTTAAGTTTAGTGAACAGCATCTGGATGAAGGAAAACAACTTTTCAAGAAAGAAGAAAAACTGGTGATAGCACAAATATGGATATGACCATATTTAGGAAATGGCAGACGTGAGTGAGGATAAAGAAATATTTTGATTAGTTTCTGTGTTTTGACTGCGACACAGGTGCTCCAATGTGAAGCCCGGGAGCATAAAATAATATTAGTGACTGTGAAGTTGGCACCTGCGATTTAATATAGAGCTCATTTTTAATATACTTATGATACCATATAAAAATGCTTATTAACTCACAATTGTACCAAAATGCAATCAAAGCAGTCTAAATAATACTTTTTTTAAAATTTAGAACAGAACTTGTGAATACTCTGCTATGAGTCACGACTATGTTGTTTACTAGAGTACATTCCCTGTAATGTCAGACTGACCTATTAGGTGAAAGGCACCCAAATTTGTGCAATTACATCACATGATGCTATTGGACCTGACTAACATTATGAAAACCAGCAAATAGATTTTTTCAGCATCACAACCCCCACAAAATGACTCATATCACTATCAGATATTCATCCATTCAGTCCAATCACATTTCAAAAGGCTAGAGGAGTCGCATGATTGGATCACTTTTTTACCATTCAAATTAGCAATCTTGGCCAGAGGAAATCTCTAGTAAGCACTGGACCCATAGAGCATGCGCAGTATGTTTTCATCCGGGTATTTCCTTAAAGTGGGAATGCCACCAAGCAGCATTCATAGGAATGAACATCCAACGTTGCATCCAGTTTACTTCAAACATCCGTACAACATCTGCATACTATGCCGAAGAACACCATTTGCTTAAAATGGAAACTGCCTGAAGCGCCCCACGAGGGAAGTCTACCAAGATTACTTTAGCATAAAACCACAAAACTGTATAGAAATCTACCAGAAGATGAACAAACTCAGTGTTAAGAATAAACTACACTTTTTAAGCCTGTGAAAGCTGATATTGTACTCGAAACAGGGTTAGAAAAAAAAAGTGGATTTTTTTTTTATTACAAAGGTTTCTTTTACAGTCTTCATATGACTTTGGCCATTACACTAAAATGACCACATACTGTACAAACCTCAGTGCCCCCTGGACATGCTTTCCTGTATATACATGTACATGAGATTGGAGCTCAGGATGAGTGGCATGAGTCTACAGACTACAGTATACAGTGTTTTAACATTATGAGTATCAACGCAGCCCTACTTGTTAATGGGTGAATCCCTTTTTCTTTTTCTTTTTTTTGTCCACCCTTGTGAAGGACTGAGTTTTGTTCCAGCAGGAGCGAGCACTATGAAGGCCATGAATGATTGCCAGACGAAGTTGTCCCAGATAAGAACGCTGATTGCAACATTTAACACCTGCATCCTTTACTTTTTTCTTTCACTAAAATATACTCGCTTAAGCCTGTTGTAATGGGAGCAAACACATACAACTAGTTTTTGAAAGGTGTTTTTGTATGCTGTGCTCATGAAGTGTACTCGATAGATTCCTTATTTGAAAATGTTATATTATTGAAATGAAACATGACAGATAAAATGACATGACTGATATTTCAATGCAGCAACATTTAAACAGTCCATGACATTAATCTTGACATCTCCACACTTTGAGTCACACTTTATTCACATTTACAACTTCCTGTCACTGTTACTTTCTGATTCAAGTTAGTTTTATATAAAGCCTAAAATTACTCTCACCCCCCAGCTGAAAGAGGGTGGAGATAAAGGCGGGAATGTGTGGGGGAGCAGAGAAGAAAAAGCAAGGTTAAATGCCAAGGCTGAGACATTAGACCTTCTCCTGGAAAAAAACTCGGAAAATCTGCAAAAGAGAAAATTCAAGGTTATAAGCAAAGCGTGAGGGTTCCCAGTCGGGGCTCCAAGCCCTCAATGGGGACACCACAAAGATCTTTAACAGAGTGTAAAATCAATGATAATTAGTGTGAAACCTGACAAACATTCATTCACACAATTGTTCACTACACTAACTACTTCTGCATACTTTCAACAGCAGGAACCATTCAAATATCAAAGTATTCAGCTCTTTCAGGACATTTATTTTGTAAATTGTCTTTTTGAAGCATATTCCAGTGACTTTATATCATTTCCTAAAATATTAAAATGTGTTCTATCTCATCTAGTATTCACATGAAATGGAGAGGTGTCCCATGTGGAAATGCATAAAATATCAAAACATGGGGAATAGCGCCACCATGAGGTCCGTTATTACGTGTGTTACGTTTTAGCTAAGACATTGACCCGTGAGGCGTATCAAAACAAAATTTGCACAGTATGTTTCTTGAGCGATGCCGAATCTACTAATATGGGCTACACCCATTTGGAAACATTTTGCATATAGCTACCAAATTTGGAAATGTTGTACAAACAGCCACAGTGCACAAGTGTGTAACATCTGACACAGGGGGGGCACTGCTCTAATATAACATAAAATGAAACGTGGTACATGAGCTCTTCATGTGAAAGTGCACAATATACTGAAGCATGACACAAATAGCCCCCACCTTGTGGCCATTAGTATAACAGCACCTAACAACTTATTAATTGCCATATCTCTTAAGTGCAGGACTCCATGGTAACCAAATTCATCTTCAGATACTCAACAAGTCTGTAGCATTTTCACCTGTTTCCTGCACGTATGTATATCATTTTATGCCATTGTTTGTAGAATATTAGTGAACACAAACATTTGAATCCTGATTTCTTTCAAAATGAGAGCAAACTATGAAAAAGATATGAAGAACAAAAGGCATTATGAGGGCAAAACAAAGTGTTTCTATAAGTTCCTCTTCCTTAGCTGCATTGTAAAGGAACTCAGTTTTTGTTTTCTTGGCTTAATTAATGGGCAGAAACACCATCAAGGTAAACAGGGATCAAAAGTAGAGATCCTTGGCCTACATGGACTGCTTGGTAACAAGCCAAGGCTCAGCCACAAATGTGAAGGTTTTTATGCTGAAACACTCTAACACTTAGTGGCCTTAGGTTACTTTTCAGATAATGTAATAAAAAAAAAAAAAACCAACAACAGCTTTATACTATGTATGTATTCTATATATCATTTACATTTTCTTCATTCATAATCATGACAGCCAAGTACGCGAGCTGATTCACAAGTAAATTTGTTCTCAGTTGATCAAAGAGTTTATTTTTTCTTGTCATTTTTCATTTACTATGAATTTCAATGTATGCCGCTTGAAGTTCAGTGTGTGTATGTACTGTGTTGTTCTTTTTATATTTTGTTTTATATCACTAAGTTTGGCCACTCCTTGAAATTCCAGTTTTTTTGTTTTTTGTTCTTTTAAAGTTTGTTTTCTTCATATATGTTCTCTATCTCTGTTTGTTTATGTTGTAAATTGTTAAAGCTAAGTATATATGCTGAAATTGCACCTACATATAATGGTGCTTTATGTATGGTTTACTTACTTACTTGCCTATGCTTTTAAGCTTTATTGGATACTTGAGAACAGCAGAAAGTGACAGGTAACATAAAAAGACTGAGAGGCCTGATCTGCAACAACATGCATCTGTTCCTTTATGTAAACTAATGCATGCAGGATAGCTGATGTTCTCTTTCTAGTGTTTTTCATTTGAATAGATCAATTCCAAGGTAATACCACAACAAACAGATTCAGCAACTGGATTAAAAAAATGCTTTGGCTGTGTGACAACTGTGTATTTTGAACAAATTGTGTCTCTGAAAATTGTGAGTTGTTTGTGAAGCTCATGTTGTGGTGCCAAGTGACAATGACTTTTACAGCAGTGTCACATTTAATCTTATCAAACTTAGATAACGGTGTGGACTGAAACTCAGCTGCAGAGATATGACCACCTGTGAAAAGTATATTTCTTTCACATGTTCTTTATTGCACTCTTATTTTATTGAAACTGGGGCTAAAACAAACATAATCTTAACTACATAGAGTCTGAGTCATTTGAAGCGTTGCACCAGAGATGAGAGGCCCTGAAATTAAAAGGGGAAAATGCAGGACAAATGGCGGCATATTTGTGAGAGACAAACAGCAACAGTGCTGAGGCTCTGCTCGTGTAGAAACAGCTAGACAAGAAGGGCCACTGTGTCATAGTGACAGAAGGCTGCCTCCCACACTGAGTCATCTTCTCCCAGTTGGCAATGGCTATAATGTGTCAGATAAGGGATATTTTAAAAAACAACTCTGTGAAGGCCACCCTTTAAGAAAAGTTAAGATCCTTACCCAAGCCTACAAGAAATACAACCCTCGGATCCGCTATCAGGATCAATGTCAAATTAAATTCACAGCACCAAGGACATAGCGCCAGCAGAGAATAACACAGATTTACAATCATATGCATATGTAGGACTGATGTTCATACAGTATATTGTTTTACATTTACAAGGAATGGAGGGTGGCTGGTTCTGTCAGTCACAGATGACCTGTTTTAATGATACACAGTGTGGACTTTTCACTCTGAAGAAATGTTTTTTCTATGAAATAATAAGTTAATAGATAAACCGTTTGCAATTTTAAATAGTGTATAGTGCAACATTCATTTGCTAACATTCATTTGCGAAAGCGGTGAGACAAAACCATTTAAATGATAAAAATGAAACTTAAATGCAACATAAAAACTTTGGTTTGAGACAGTAAGGCCTGCTCTGAACAACAGCACCTGCAACATGTTCACTCAGTTTACATTGGAAGCATCTTTGCATAATTTGAGTTCATTAAGAAATTAACAGAAGTAAATTTGATCATGGAGAAAACAAGTCTAGTCATCAAAATGGAAAATTGAAGCAGAGTATGTCCACAGTGCCTATGGTGCCAGATGTAGAAGAACCTGCATGGCCCTGATGTGTTCACATTTAAATGCACACCATTACTTTCAATTACATGAGGTGCAATGTGAACATACAGTCAATCATGTGGGGAAATCATGGACACCCACAGCAAACAGATTTTTGGCAAATGTCTGAATTTCACAAGCATTTACCTTCAGATTAGCACACTTTAACAGAAAGGAGTAGAAAAGGAGGAGTAGGCTAGTATGCATACTTCTATCAATCAACTGGATGAAAATGGCAATATCAGGTGTGTTCCTGTGGTTGAACGGTAGAGTCTCCTTCTTGAAATTCTGACATGAATGACTATTTCATTGCAATTTTCTGTGTCTGAGGTCTTTGTTGCTGAGTTCCGAGTACAGTGTATGGCAGCATAAGTCCGACTGGAGATAAAACCCTGATGACACACCTATGACATTATCAGAGTTATTGTTTTCGACTTTTGAGCGCTCCTTCCATAGCTGCAGAGAACTGTTTTCACAGGCTGCATGGCACTGTTCAAGATGAATACCCTTACCCTTACATGACCCTTTAACGCTGGTTGCCAACTACTATTAAAACAGAAAGAAAAAGAAGAAACCACACTTAACTTTGTTGCAAGTGTGTTAGCAGTGTTGAGTAGTGATGAGTAGATTTAGTCAAGGCCAGTTCAGTTCTTTATCTGATCAACATTTTGCTAATTTCTTTATACATACAAATAGATACTGGGTTAGAGGAAGTTTTCTCCAGAAGTAAGAACATCATTCACAGGAGTTCCAGTTGAATGCAGATAAGGAATTTCTTCTGTAAAGACAGATCAATTATACCTTATTAGGTACTTGATATTCAATAATTGTTAGGTGTTCGCATTATTTTGCCCATCAACAGTAAGCTTCATGCTTCATCATTTGATGAATCTATTTAGGTTATGTTGAGTAGTGATGATCCGATAAAATGTTTGTGTTTGTTGCTGTAAATATTTGGGGAGATTTGGGACATTTGTTCCAGTAGTGGTGGTCAGACGAAGTGCTTTGGCTTTCTTCCTGTGTTACTGGGGGAAAAAAAGTTCAATGGCTTTGAGGCATTTAAAACAGAAAGCCCTGTGATATCTAGTTTTCAGAAATTATAGCCTCTATTCATAGTCAACATGGGGGCAAAAGCAATAGCACAACACCTTGCTGATTTCATAGTTTCAATCCCATATGTGAACAATGTTATGTGTTGTTCATAATGATGGTAAATATTGTCAAACTAGATGCATCAATAAATCAATCACAGCAAACATTTACCACAATTTAAACACATGGCATTAGCTATACATCCACTGTTTGAGATGTACAACACAGTTAAATCATTTCATATGGGTGGCAAAGAAAAAACCAACATGAAGTGTCTTAGTATGGTGTCCGACCACCTCAAGCCTCCAGAACAGCTTCAGTGCTCTTTGCTAAGTCTGTGGAGCTCTGTTGAAGGGATGAACAACGTTCCTTCACAAGATATTCCCTCATTTATATAAACAACCTTTATTCAATCAAGTAATCTCATTGAGATCAAGATCTCATTTTCATGAGACACCTGAGTACAGCAGATATAAGCCAGCCATAACAAAAGGACATAAAGCATCAGAGACAATTGCAGACATCCCTAAACTGATCATTTTCACATTATTTTGATAATGTCCAAACTATTCAGCGAGCCCTGCTGAATGGAATCATCTGTATGTATGTATGTTTCTCCACTCTTTTATTCAGGTTTTTCCTTTCATTTGTCCCCCATTTGTATGTATTCATTGTTTCCTGCACAGTACTATTTTCTGCTTTTTCACTGGCTAACAGTTCTTTCAGCCTTTAGAAAAGATCCTCACTTAGCATCAGTGATGTTCGATCTTCAATCAGGTGGTGTGATGGTCATTTGAAGCAAGCCTCTGTTTGCCCTCATGTTTAGCAAATCAGCGAGCAGCCTGCATGCCTGCTTGTGGTTTTGGCCTAACTGCTCACTTGTTACATGGTTCGGTTAGGCTGACTTCTATGGCTGCCAAGAGCTGCAGACCAGCAGATTCTCTAATGTTGCACAACCACAAACATTTATACACACAGCATGAAACATGGTGCAGGGGATTCAGGCTTAGGTCACTGTAGTAAGCTTAAGTTACTCAGCTAAAAATATACATCAAATTACACCTTTTCCTAAAGGACATCTGTATTTTGTTGTTAAAGTAGCTAGGGCTTGTTGGGAAGTCACACCAGACCACCTGGCCAGATCATGAATCCTTTTTTGGTCATTTCTGCTTTTTACCTATTTTTGGACCTTGTTCCCACTTTTCTAAACACCCCCACAGTGCTTAATTTTGCTTATTTGCTTAACAGCCTGCCCCCCTGGCTCTTCTTACCAATTTTTGAGACAATCTGCCTCCCTTCTTTACAAACTCTAAAGAATCTCCAAGTAATTGTAAGTGTATCATTGTTTTAAAACTTGCATCTTTCTCTGTCTTTTGACTTTTTACATTTTTTTTAAATCAAAACTACTAGACACATGACCTACTTCATTGAAATGTTCATTCTTACTGTTACTAGTTGTTTCAAGTTATCACATAACACTTAAGTTGCATATTGAACCAAGATGGGTTTCAAACGTTTTACTCATTCTCATAAGTACAAGTCTTAGACTGAGATTTAAGATAAGACTCAAACTCAAAACGCATTTTTGAGTCAAAAAGAATTAAATATCCAATAAACAATAAACCCACATATACATAAACCTACACTGGCCCAAAATGTATTACTGGGTTTCTGTTGTTATTTTGTTGTTGTTGTTTTTTGCTTTATTTGACTCTGGTAGGGAAAGGATGGTTTGTCAAACATTTCTGGATATCAATTAGAGAATGTGTTGTGTTTACTGACTGTATAAAACATTTCTGTTTAACATTTAATCTCAGCTTGCTCTCACGAATCCCTCTGAATAAACAAAGTCCTGTCACCCATTCACTCAGTCCACCATGTTAAAATAGCTGTCTGTAAATTAAAATGTCCATAATTCACGTTGTAGAGAATTTACAGTTGTAACATGAACGCATAACTGATTATTTAATAGTCAGTATGTATTGTTTTGTAAGGATCATTAAATTATCTGACACTATATAAAACAGCTAGAGACACAACTCACAATATTACATAAATGAGAGGTTTGTTTGTGTGTAGTCTATCGACATGGCCAGGGTCAGCCCGATGCATAAGCAAACTAAGCTCCTGCTTAGGGCCCCCTTGGCCACCAGAGGGCCCCCAAGAGGGCTCGAGTGTTAATGGTAATCATACAAAAATGAAATATGTTTCATCCTGACTGTCAGTGAATGGATTTATTTTATATTTGCAAATAAGCAATCGTTTACCTGTTACTTATCACTAACGGTGTAATCCTCCAGTGGCAGAGTGGCTCTTCTTGTTGACTCCAAAGTGAAGACTGCAGTAACAGTAATTTGTGACTAACATAGATGAAAATTTTGGCCGGCATATGAGATATCTGTGTCTTTTTATATTTGTGGTGATTGAAACTCAGAAGACTTTCATTTGTTGGAGCAGATATTCATCTGCTGGCCTTCGTAACTTTGTTCCTGACATTTATTCAAGCTGTTTCTGTGCTCTTAAACTAGACAAACAGTAAGAGACAATGCCGTTCTGTCTCTGAAGTTTTATCATAGTCATGACATAATGTTATTGAAAATGTCTCTATGCAACATAATAACATTGGTAATATTAATTGGTAGTAACAACAAATGTACTGCTCTTTTTGTATGACAGTTGCCGAGTGTTGGCTGGGTCATTTTGTTTCTCTGCCAACACGTCTGTCATCAGGAGTTGTATTACCCTCATTTTTCTTTCTTTTTTAGAGATTTTATGCCTTGAGAATGTTGCTGAGATCTCTGATGTAAGATCGTGGGGCATAATTGTTTATGAGCATATATTGAATCAAGGCATATTTACTACAAATGGGTGTTTTGTGTATTAATGTCCTGCAGGGATATGGTTTTATTTATATTTCTGCTCTCGGCTAAGTAGAATCTAGAATTTAGAAGAATCACATTTATTGTCATTACACAGGTAGTACAACAAAATTAGAGGCAATGTCTTAAAGTGCACATGAAAACATACATAAACCGCATTCAGTCCATTCACACATAAAATTGCACAGTTGAATAAAACCTGAGGAAAACAGTGTAATAAGGAGGGGTAAGGAGGGTCCCCAAAGACAATCTTGCCTAGGGCCCCCTATTGTCTAGAGCCGGACCTGTACGTGGCACACATTTATTGGTTTAATTATAAGTTCATATCTCTCTCCCTCCTACGCTTTTAAAAGTGTTAAAATTGGCAAATCAATCATTCATCGCGCTGATTTGATTTCAGTCGGGTGTATGCGATGTTTAATGGATACTAAAGTCCTTTTCTGCATTCAGTTTGACTCAAAAGTGAACCTGAGCGCCTCTGACTGTGAAAATCTCCGTTTAGGAGGAGTTTGTGACTCCTGTAGCTCCTAGGACCTTTACCAAAACGTTTACACAACGTGAGAGTTGGGCTGAGCAGCAACTATTACAGAGACCTGTGGAGACTTTTGGTCGCGCAAAGTTTGGTCTCCTGACCAAGTAGACACTCTCTGGGAAATGAGCCAAACCAGCCGACAGTTGCCTTGTGGCAGAATTTGTCCTGAGGGGGGGATCATTAAGCCAGGCGACGCTGTGAGCGCTCCCAGCATGGCGCTAAAAACTGAAGAAAGTCGTTTCTATTTGACCAAACACTCAACAGGAAACGGTGGCGGCAATGAGGACGCAAACATTTACGGATCCGGGCACATTAATTCGCCAGCCTGTGACATGGAAAAACACTGCTGTCAAACAGGTGCTGCTCCTCAGGAGGAGTTGTTAAACGCTGGATGCCGTGTGGGTGACAGTCGCTCTGTTTCTGCCTGCGCCACAATCTCAGAAACAGCCAGAGAGCTCTGCAAAGCTGTGTCAGTGTCGCTGGGACTGACCCTGGAGTCCAGCGATTCCAGTGACATGGACTCTGCTGGCCCCCTGTGTGTCGCACATGACCAAATGTCTGGATTATACGGAGTCGGAGCCGTGCCTCTGAGCTGTCCTGGAGCCCAGGCTGCTGTTACAAAGTACAGGTGCTCCGAGCGGGATGACCGGCCCCTGCCTGGCCAGAAGCAACTGGTGGAAATGTTCAAAAGTTCAGAGACTCGGACATCTGTGGATGAGCAAAACTTCACACTGTGCGAAAACGATGACATAACTTCAAAGGGGATAAACCACCTGGACACAGTTTATGCCCAATCCGTGCCAGACAGCCTGGAGCACTTCGGCCTAGAGAGGCCGTGCAGAGTCTACAAACCCCCCGAGGAAGCCACAGACTTCGGGGAAACCATGGAGCACAATTTCTGCGGTTATCAGCCCGAGCAATACACTGTCAAAGTTAAATCAGAGGACGTGAACTGCGACTCTGTCGAGGCGTTGTGGGGAAGAAATTACACATTTAATGAGAAGTACAACTCTCAGTTTTGGGGATCGAGGCAGCGCATGAGTGCGCACAGCTCAAGAGCGAGCACCGCGCTCATTTGCAGCCCGTACGAGAGGAGCGCCGTGCGTCATGAACAGTGGTACCCAGCCGGGATGCTGAGGACGCCCTGTCCCAACAACTACATCAAGACTGAAGTCGGGGAATGGCTGGATGTCAGCTACAACGACACAAGGTAAGACCAAATAGCATAACAATAATAATAATAATAATGGCAATGTTAATAATAATAATAATAATAATAATAATAATAATAATAATAATAATAATAATAATAATAATAATGTGAAGTATAAAATGCTGAAATAATTTTAGGGAGCAGTTAATTTGATGTTACATCTACATCTACATCTACAAACTTCTTCTCCCATAAATGTGATGTTTTTGGCCAAGTGAAGAGGAAATCTTCTGATCTACTGGCCAGTAAAGCAACAAAATGCACTTGATCATATTATGTGCCAAACTTCATCACAAGAACAGATTTATTCGATCTTAATATTCATCTAGATTTTTTATGTTATTGCTTTAATGCCAATAAATACAAACTATTATAGGCCTGCTTTTTTGAGGTAAATACCAAAAGTCAGACTGAACAGATAAATAATAATATTTCTGATAAAGACAAACATACATTTTGAGTTTATATCTTGGTATGCAATGGGAAACTTTAAACCAAAATTAGAATCAAATTGTAATGATTGTGGCTAGTCAATATTTAAGATGTGTGTGTTTGGCTAAGATGAAGTTCTTTCAGATGCCGCCCTTTTCATTTACATGTTCCTTTCATTTGAGTCTTTTTATTATCAAGATGTACGTCATTACTTTCAACACTTTAAAAACATAATAAAATAATCATATCTGCAATGTTTTATATACATGAAACCCACAAAGTTCTGTTGAAGAACAAAGCGTATTTTTTATCACATTCAGAAAACAATACTGTTTTCAGTGGTTTGTCTGTTCAACATCCATTCAAACACATGTAGAAAGTGTCATTTTTATTCTCAAACGGGTCTACAACTATTCTGAATGCACCAAATGCTTTTTAAGCATAAAATATTTGATTTATCACTGAATTTGTTGGATTAATTATTTTGATAAATAGATGTGATGGATTTGATAAATAGAGACAGATGTGACTATTAAAGGTAATAATTGACTATTTTTTTTAAAGGGATGTAATTTAATTTCTTTCGAATCTTTCCAGAGGTTTCTTGTGCCTTTTTACTGTCAGGTTATTAAATATAACTCAAGCCGTTGTAGCTTTGTATTGTCACCTGCATTGTCCCTCGAGTCCAGGAATAAAAAGGACACAAAATGGACATGTTGACTGGCAACTGCGTGGTACTCTCTGGAAACCAGAGTGAGTTGTCATGCAGCTGTCGTCATCATGCTCTTTCTTCAAAACTGGGCTAGTGAATGATTGGCAGCTCTGTTTGACACCAGCGCATCTGGCTTTTAGAGCTGAGCTCAGTACACCTTCCGTAAATCTGTATGAACAATGATTTATTAAACCAGAATGTAAGCTAGAAGTATAGAGGAAACATGAACCGATGGACCATGTGAGGACAGTGCAACCAGCTGCAAAATCCCAAACAAGGAACTTGTCTTCCTCCAGTCTCTGCTGAGAAACACATAGAAGAATGGCAGCATCGTCTGACCATTGACTCTAAGCTCACTTAATCTACTTTGAATTGAGAGGAAGTAGAGCTCTCAACGTATTTTGCATTTGCCTTATTTTCATAGCAATTTGCTTTTAGGGAATTGACTGTAGAGGGCGACAGGAAGTATGGCAAGAGAGAGGAGAATAATCAGACAGAGGTTGAATACAGTTTAGATTAATTTGCCCACAGGACACCCCCGACTGCACACAACCTTTGAGAACTGGGAGATCCAACTGTCTTTTTGGCTGTCTTATCAACTCAAGTCCTGGAGCATGTTCAATGTTGCAGAGTAAAACTCAGAGCAGGTTTTTGATCAGGTCCTCCTCCATTTTTACGTTTTCCACAGGTTTGCATTTCCATAGTCTGAGTCTGAGTTAGTTCCCTTTTTGTTTCTGCTGCTGAGTTAAACCCTAATTGTAAGAATTAAATCATTTGCATACAAAATACAGTGCAGTTGATAGTTGATTTAGCCAATAGCCTGAGCAGACCTTTTCCCCCCTTCTTATTTTTTCCTCCCACTTTTCTTTTTTGGCTTTATTTAAAAAAAACTGTTAACAATTTCAGCAATTTCCTGATGTACATTTTCCTGCACTTTGCACCAGGAAAGACACCAGGATTCATAGACAGAAAGATCATTTCCTGCAGTCATTCTGCCGAAAAAGATTTAATGCGACTTGCTCGCTGACACGGGATGCTGCTCGTATTTCATGGTAATCTCAACATCTCATCACATATTTGCAGCACTTTTTTAATGATAGATTTACACACACATTAATGATACATTTACCTTTGAGAGCCAAGCAGAATTTATGGATTTCTATTATATTATCATTATATTTATAATCAGCCACTACACACAATCCAAATCCAATCAATCCAATCAAATTTGACGGAATAATCTTTATTTTAATCACACATGTTGAAAAGAAGGAGTGAATTTGTATTTTCTTCTCAGGCCAAGACAGAGAACAATAAAGTACATTTTAAAAGTGTAATAAAGACATTGTTATATAAACAGACACCGTCCATCTGTTAAGCTTCACTAGTATCTTTCATATCTTCATACGTAAATCTAGTAACTCCCACGTCACAGGCCTGGTTAGATTTAGATACTCCACACTTGATAAATTGTTTTCTGCAACTTGGAAAGGAACAAAAGACGCTGAAAGTCTGTCCTCGTCATCCTGGCTGTTTTAAAGCTTTAATCGCAGCACTTTTTAAATGCTTTGTTCACCATCTGCTGTTCTCTGGTCTGTTATTATATTATTGTTGAATATATCCTAATTTGGCTGAAATCACTTAAATAACGGCTTTTGTATTTTCATTGATACATTACAAAGTTGACCATGTATATTTTACACATATAGCACAATTTCACCAGAAGCTCTAGTTTTGAGTTTACTGGACTTACAATAGAGTTTACTGGGACGACTGTTTATGAGTAGTGCTGTTGATTTATTTTTCAGAGAAAGTGGAGGATTACACTAACATCCGTTTAATACAAGGAAAAGGTCTTCCATCAGGGTTTATCTAGTAGATAAAAAGTCAGTAAACATGCTCAATCACAACTTGTTTTGCTAATAAAACCTGCAGACATGTCTAATAATCCTGTGAGCTTCCTGTTTTCAAAAACAAGATTTAAGTGGTTTGTGTGAGCCAAGACAACTGTCCCCTTACTCTGTATCGAAGCCCAGGACAAATCTGCAGCAGTAAATTATTCAAAAACTAAATCAAAAAGAATGAAAGGGGTTTGGATATGCACAATAGTTCATAACAGGAAGCAAAAGTTTAGTCCGGTCAGGGTTAAAAACTATGAAACTATCTCACTCTACGTATTACAAGTATCAGTTGCACTGGAGGTTATTTGTTGATATTGTTGGCATCCTGATCTTGACATACATATATTTCACATTTATTTGTGATGGATCCCAGACTACATAAGGTCATATTCATTACCTCAATGCTCACTGTTTAAACAGCCCTGTCATTTTAATAACAGTCCTGATCTGACTTGACTCCAAGACTGAAATTCAATCTAAAATTGAATGAATAACTACAGGCTCCATAGCCTTTCAGTATCATTAATCAAACTAGATTTAAGATAATCTCCATTGTTTCACAATATTGAGAAATACTAGTAGCACAATGTTCTATCGTAAAAGATTTTTATTTGGTCTTCTAATTTCAGTTTCTCTTTTTCCTAGAATTCTCTTTTTCACCTAAATCAATTAAGGACACAGTGAAGGTTCTTTAGTTAAGCTTCATCCTTGTCTCTTTTACACCGAACCTTGATATCTAAGTTGCACGTCACTCAGGCAACGTTATGTCTGAGCGTTTTCCAATCTCTCTTTGTTCAAGGCTGAAGCTGGGCGCTCATCGTGGCCCACCCCCCTCAAATCTTTCCCACACCATCTTGTCATCACAGTCTATGCTCTCCTTGAACCACGTATTAAGAGGCTGCCACACTGTTCTGGGGAGTGACCAGCGATGTGTGGTTATAGTTTGGACAGTTTTTAACAACTACAAAGTAATTACGGACCTGCTTGGGTGTTTGAGTTCAAGGTTCAGCTTGGCTAATAGTTTCACAAGATAATAAAGCAACAGAATAAAAACATTTGAAAACTGGTGAAATACCAAAACAATGAATAATATAATACTTTGCAGTGATCTAGTTGATACTTCCAAGCTAGAGAACACCAAAAATGGGCTCAAATAGAATAATAATAGTATTAATAATACAAAAGTCATCAACAATCATTTGCCAGTTATAAGAGCAACATGTTTAATCATATATGGCCTCTTTCGAAACTCTACTGTAGCTTTTTATGTTCTATATAATTCCTGTTTCATGTTTGACTGCAGGTATGAGGCCAGCAGAGAGCATATGTTCCCGATGGAGTTCTTCTTTCCACCACAGAGGACGTGCCTGATCTGTTCGGACGAGGCATCCGGCTGTCATTACGGTGCACTTACCTGTGGCAGCTGCAAGGTTTTCTTCAAAAGAGCTGCAGAGGGTAAGTTTAAAGGGTCAAACTTGGATTCTGGGTTAGTGGTCATATACATTAATATCTGCTGAAGATATTTTTCTGTAATAATTCTGTAATACTTGGTGCATTATTTACCAAAAGTGTCTCCTCTGTTTGTGTAGGCAAACAGAAGTACCTTTGTGCAAGCAAAAATGACTGCACTATTGATAAGCTACGAAGAAAGAATTGCCCATCTTGTCGGCTGAGGAAGTGTTTTGAAGCTGGAATGACTCTTGGAGGTAGGATGGATTAATGTACTAAAAACTGCTTTAAAAAGAAACAAGTGTTTATTTTATTGCTGCTGTTTATTGGAGCTCAACTGACACTGGAATTTGGAGCCGATGCCAATACCGACATTAGGTCATAAAAAAATTCTAATATTGATATGTTGGCCGATAGTCCCACATTTACATAATTTGCAAAGATCCCTCAATTGTGGTTATCAAACATTTGTAACAAAAAAATGCAATGGAGGCATAATGTTTTATAGTTTAACTACAAACTGTATTGTATCAGTGCACTGAAACAGAAAACTTCACTGAGAATTTAATAAATATGAATAACTAAATAAAAAAACAAAAAATATAAGTACATATATATAATTTGAGATTAATAAAAAAGGACCAAATATGCATAAAATGCAGCCTACATAACTTTAAAAAAAATCAGAGCATATCGGACAACAGTTTCTCACTATCTTGTTCTGTGGATTTGTCAGTGATCGTCAGCCATAGGATATGGACAATATGATTACACGTTACAAATATACATTTGTACAATATGAGCTATAATAAACACGGTGTGCCACATACTGTATGAACAAAAAACACTACAGAGAAAGTGAAGTTGTAAAAGTGAAAATATTAATGGTTTTCCAAGACCAAGTACTTTATTCTCTCCACACTGCACATCTTAGCTGGCTCTCTTCAATTGCAGCATCATCACAATGGGGGATGTTACTGATAATCAAGCCCCTGACTGAGCTGTCATGCAATTTAGACCTATTCCATTCACTTCTCCTTACTGTCACCCAGACCTGTTCGTCATATTAGGCTGTAAAGATTGACATGTAGTGGACTAATTTTTGTCTTGTGTTCAATTTTCACTCTCTTCCATTTTCTCATTCTGGTAACGGTGAAAATTGTACTGGAGGCACAAAGCTGACATGAGACATGTGAATTAAAGCAGGAGACATGCTGGTAATTTTGCCACCAGTCACTGACAAACCCATGGAGGGAAAATGTGATCTAATGCTGTGATTGTCAGTAAAAAGGCACACCTTTTCTAGTTGTGGCTAAAAAGAGCCTTCTTTCACTCATGTTCTCATCATAGACATGTAATTCACTCGCGGCATTTCACAGGAAAATTTATGACAATAATTTGTAGAGGTGAAGGCAAAAAATTATACATTTGGTCTTATTATCCACAAAGTTTTTTTTCTCCAAATGTACTTCAAAGCAATGACACTGATAGAAAAGTTTTCTAATTCAACAAATTTGATTTCAATTAATTTATTACAAAATTACAAATGTATTGGCAATCAAATAATAGACTTTCCATCATAGTATCATATCGTTAAGATCTGCTATTTGTTTCACTGCATATAGTTTGAAAGGTCTGAACAGAGAGGCAATACACAGGAAACCTCTAAATCTAAAATTGATTTTGTTGTGTCTTTTGAGTTGACATCTGTTCAATATTGAGAAGCATAGTTATTTTAAATTGCTTGAAAGTTTCATTTTGATCATTTGAATTCCATATTATTTCCTGGAATCATAATAACATCCCCGAATAGAAGCAGAGCAAGTTTACTTATTTTGCAGAGAGCTGATGGAAACTCACTGCTCAACTGTAGTTAGATGTCTTGTGTTGAAATGTAAATGCACATGAACTGTACATACACTGTATGTTATGCATTGTGTGGTCTGTCAACCTGATTGGTTCACATCCAGTCCCTTTATAAGTATTGCATTCAGATTAATGTGATGCTGTCTAGGTGTAAACCCTGCTACAGTGAGATCTGGATAGTGGATCCGGTATCAACACACAATAGTGTATCTACAGGTTGCAATTCCTCCAAGCCATCCTCATTCACTAATCATCCTATAGTAACATTTAGATCCTTAGCTGCTGAATGAGTTAACACAGTGTTTACACGTTTTCACAAAGTGTTCAGAACAAGTTGTGTCCCCAACACAAACTCTGACACACATATGAGACTGGCATCCAAAGCAGCCTTTCAATGCCAGCGAGTGAGAGTTCAACTCTTTTTTAGTCACTGATTTACACAAGCTGTAACTGTAGTGGTGTAGAAATGTCCATTGCCAGATTAAATAAATTACTTATATGACTTTTTATTATAATATTGTTTTATATTTGTAATATATTAAGTACAGTTCACTGCATGACTGAATAACCACAACTCCTTAACTACAGCTACAGTCCAGTGGATAGATTTATTTTTATATTACTGAAAAACGGACAGGCTTGTTACTCCATAACTAGTAATTATAGAGTAGACCTTTTTTTGTTTTTGTTTTGTTTTAGCATTATTATATAATTTTTTATTATACTTCATCCGTCTCCATTCAACAGCTGCCTCCTATGACTGCATCAAGGTGGAAGCTCTAATTCCTGCAACCTGTAATTGTCTGGAGTCTCTTCTTAGTTAGTTATGCCCTAAAAAAGGCAGCTAGGAGGTGCTTTATTTGTTTTGGGGTAGCACTTTGAATTACAGCTCACTAATAACATGGTAATAATAGAGTCTTGATAACAACAGGCTTGGTAAAACAGGCCAAAGGTGTGCTCAGACATAAAGAAAAGCAAATGTTCCCTTTGCATTATTCCTAAATAAAATGTTTAACCTCCCAAAGTAGCCAATTGTACGTCAGCTGTGTGTGTGTGTGTGTGTGTGTGTGTGTGTGTGTGTGTGTGTGTGTGTGTGTGTGTGTGTGTGAGCTACGTCAGAGCTTACCGAAACTTTATTAATCATCTTTACTGCCCCCTAGTCTCTCTCCTTTCTCCTCTGGTCTCTGTACATTTATAAAGCAGATTCATAAAGTCCTGTGATACAGACGCCCAAACATTTCTCACTGAAGTTTAAACATTCTCATCATGAACTGAATCATCTTGACGTCAATTTGCTCCACACCAGTTGAATTGACTCTTTTCACGGCAGAGCTGTCAAAGCAGGGAAAGCACAGGTGGAATTAATAACATTACCTTCATCAATTTCCATGAGCCAGTTCCAGACCTTTAATATTGTGCAAGTTCACTTACTGACATGGTTTACTGGGACAATTAAAGGAATGGAGCCATCGTTAATGTTATTATTAGCAGCTGTGACGAGTCTGTTCTGTCTGAACACACAGTAATGATGGGGCAATACTGCTGTATCATAGAGGTAATACTACATGTAATGTTGGTATATAATATCACAAAGTAAAAGTATGGTGCATTTTCAACAGAGGAACTAATACTGTGTACCAGTAAATATGCTGGCCTCGGTTGTTTAGCATAAAATAATAAATAATTGATAATAAAAAATATGATGAATTTAAATGAAATACTTTTTTTCATTTTTCAGCTCTGATTATGTGAGACCATTGTGAGATTTTGACTCTATTATAATAATAATAAAACCTTAGTATTGTAAGGATATATTGTTATCACCTCTGTTCATTTAACAATGATCTAATTTTACCGGAAAACTTTACATGTGAGTGTTAATCTGGCGTGTACCTGACTGTGTAACAACCACTGGATAACTAGAGAGTAATGGGAAGTGTGAAGTTGTAAGTGACAGGTGCCTGTGTGAAAAAGGTTTGCCACCTCCTCTCTCTCTCTCTCTCCATCCTCCTTTTCGCCCCGCACACACTTTCAGAAACACAGTTTAAATTGGCGAACTAATAATATAATGACATCTACAATCTGGACAACAAAGCGAGAGCAGAAGAGGATCTGCAAAGGCACATGTTACCAAAAAAAGGCATTTCAAGAGGAGGAAAAAGTGCTAAACCGATCTTCATGTTTTCGTCCAATCAAGCACCTTGCACCTGGCACCCTGAAAGGATAGTTAAGATAAAAATGGTGATTATAATGATGATGAGACTGGTGAAGACATAGAAGGACCGAAAAATGTGAGTACAATGAGCAAAAAAATAGCCAAAAAATGTTCACATGTGCAGTTGGATTTGAAGGAAAATTAGTTTGTAATGGATACGTCTGCAGCTTATTTACTGGAGGTCAGTTTGAGCTGGTACTGACACCACAGCTCTGTGTGCTGGTCAACCTACATATACTGACCCCTAATACTGACAGTTGACATTGTCTTGGCTAATTAATTGCTCCTCTGGCCTTAATCCGTGTGAGTAACAAAGACCATGCTTGAATCCGTCATTTGGATAATCTTCTCCTGTTTGTATTGGTTTCAGCTGAAGGATAGGGATTTTAAGGTTAGCTCAACCCAACCTATTTACACTGTACTCTGCAAAGACCAGATGTCTGTCTGTGTCATGGTTGTGAATCCCTGGGAGGAATTTTTAATTAACCATTTTTATCTGAAATGTTTGTTATCAGATCAGAATTACTTGCAAATTTTACTTTTTATATAATCTGCAATTTGCTTTCAACCCTGCTACTCTTGATAGAGACTTAAGTCGTGTCTATAACCGGCAATTCAATATTGATCAAACTGAACTGAAAAGCCAGGCTACAGTTTTAATGAGATTTTCTCTACACAGAAGCTGCAAGAAGCAATTGCATGACGATTACTGTCAGTCAACAGAGAGAAAAAGGATTGAAGAAATTAAATTTTGCCTTATATTTTGACATTTTTAAAACCTGCTAAAGCTAACACTAGATAGTCAAATGAATTAGATGATGACTACTTTAAAGGTAAAAGAAGTTGCAATCTGAACAGCAAAAGTGTCTGTTATAATGGACTCGGCACATAGTTACCAGTTTGTATTTGTCTGTCAGTCTCACTCCAGCACAGCTGTCATTCTGAAATAACAGGCTGAGCTGCAGCTCAACTGTTCGCAGGTCTATTACTCGTGGATAGAAAGCGGTCAGAGACTGATTGTAGTGAATGGTTGGTGGTCTTAAAGAACTGAACACAATTTATTTGGCAGCTGTTTAGGAGAATATAATTATTCCATCCTGATTGTATCTCTGCTTTCTTTACATGGCAGCCCAATCCACTGAGTCACAGACGCTGCACCAATTTAGTTTGTAAGTGCAGGTTGTCATATGGAGCAGCTGCCTCACGGTTTTCAGCATCTGTGCTGAAAGAAAATACAGTGTTGTCATTGCAGGAAGGGGGAGCAGGTTTTTTTAAAATACACACACTATTTGTTGTTCTGGGCGTTGTCAACTCTTAATTCTTATATGTTTTTTGTGCATAAGCAAACACAATGGTAATGCAAAACAGCATGATTTACTGAGTTTTGTAGTCTTAGTTTGTATTTGCAACACTCTGCAAAACTTTAATAATTTATACTTTAACACCAGCAAGGACTCACACATGATGACCGGGCCTTCCCTCCAGATGAGGCTCATCTGTTCAGAGAGATTTCTTTGAAATGGAATCTGATTCAATATCCTAAAAGCTATTAGTAGATCAGTTTGGTTAAATTGATACTTCCCTTAAAAAAGGGTTGATTTAGAAAGCAGAATTAAATAAATTCTCGGCACAGTAGTTGTAGATTGTCCTGATGATTTCCCCTCCAATGTTCCAAACATTTAAACATTGCGTGTATATGTGTAGACTTTTCTTAGTAATAACAACTTAAAAGGATGTTTGCACGATCTATGATTGCGAGCGGTATCATCACTGGAGCACTGTCTCTTCATTTTTTATAACCCATTTAGCTGTAATGGGTCCAATTGTGCAGCAAGAGATCCTGAAATCAAAGGCAGAAAATCCATCATGTTGGATGGCCTCAGACACAAATCCCTAGAGCGAGGACAGCTGAATTTGTAGTCAAAAAATCGATCAGATGTATCAAAACGGAACTAAAGGGGTTACACATTTATCCCAGGTTTTATGTCATTCAGTGTCATGTGTCAAAGACATGCAGGTCATGTGGTTGTTTACTTGTAGCCGGCTGTGTGACAAAATAGCAGAAATATTAATAAGCACATTGTTTTTGTTTATAGCACGCAAACTAAAGAAGATTGGTCAACAAAAAAACCCTGAGGAGGATCATCACGTTCATGACCCTCCAGAAGCTATGCAGAACATCTCTCCTAAATCAGGCCTAAACTTCAACTCCCAGCTGGTCTTCCTCAACATCCTGGAGTCCATTGAGCCCGAGGTGGTGAACGCAGGACATGACCAAGGCCAGCCAGACTCAGCTGCCACGCTGCTCACCAGTCTCAATGAGCTCGGAGAGAGACAACTGGTCAAAGTGGTCAAATGGGCAAAAGGATTGCCAGGTGTGACACTGGTTGAGTTTTTTTTAAGCAGTGTTGATGAGATTATTTATGTATTAAATTATGTATGTTTTTATTATTTCATCATCATCATTTTATCATCAAAACAAGTTTTAAACACAACACTGCAATTAGCTTCGACTGATTTATGCACTATTGTTGTTGTTTTTTCATTAGTTATTTATGCTGTGACTTGAGTAGATCAGATTACAGATTACAGTAGATATAAAAAATGTCTCTCTGTGTTGCACTTGCCGCACTACAGCAACATTTTTCAGACGCCAAAAGGCAGATTTGGTGACATAACCCATAAGTGCCTTAAAGTTTAACTTTGAGTCAAGGACAATTCTGAGGTTTCTTCCTTATTTGCTTGAGGTTTGTCCTACAGAATTGAATTGTGTGGACACATTTTCTCTACCTGCACCTTAGAAACTGTAACTAAAGTTCAGTTTTATCCTGGACATATCATGGACATCTACGAACAATTATCTAATATGCATCTAAAATTACATAAATTGGTCATGTGTCATCAGGAGACACAAACACTTAAAGTTGTGTGTCATCAGCATAGCTATGAAAGAGCTGCTGTACCTCCTGATGACACCAGCATAAAAAAGCAGTGGCCCTAAAATTGTTCTTTGAGGAACCCCACAAGTTAATACGAGGTATTTGACACTCAAAATACTTTGGGTGTAGCATTATTTTAATATAAACGTTAAGGTAAAAAGTGTTATGATTTTATGATTTTCTATTTCATGATGCAGAATCTTTGTCATTATAGGTTTCAGGAATCTCCATGTGGACGACCAAATGACTGTCATTCAGCATTCATGGATGGGGGTGATGGTGTTTGCCTTGGGATGGAGGTCCTACAAGAATGTTGATGGCAGGATGCTTTACTTCGCCCCTGATCTTGTGTTCAACGAGTACGTACAGCTCTGAATTCTTTAATTCGATCATGTTCTCTGAAATGATTTTATCAGGGGATGACATGCTGGGTCATTATTATATTTAGAGATAACCCCCATGGAATAAATATGTGCTGTCATACATAGTACAGACATCAGTTTCTCTCTGTCTTCAGCCCCATCTTTCCCTCCTTTGCCTCCCTGCTCATGCACAAACACAGTATTTAGAACTTTCTAGAGTTTTATAAATGTAAAGTGGAACTGGTCGCAGGCTTTTGAGTAAAATGTTCATCCAATTTCCTCCTTAGGTTTTCTTTTGTCAGTCTGAGATTAAAGTGGGGAACATCAGTTCTCAGCATAGTGAGTGAAACTGATTCAGATCTGAAAATTACTCCTGACAAACAGGGGTGAGGTCTGTCCGAGTATGAGTGAGAAATATTAATGGTTATAACAACTTCAATCTTATCTGGTTCCCTCAGCTTCCACATATTTGTGGATGTGGATACTGTCAATCTGTTAATCTATAAATCAATGGTCTCCTCTTAAGTATTCAAAGTAGTACTAGTCTAAACTGATGACAAGAAGGATAGAGTACTTTTTATGTTAGGTTTTAGAAAAATAGAATTTATTCTTTATGTGTACTACACATTCTTGCATAAGGAGTTATTGACTTTTTCCAAATAATTATCCCGTCTTTAACACAATCAAATATATATTATATATTGCAATTTATGAATTTTTTAGGGTGCTGTTTAATACTGTTTGTACCAAGTTTCCAAACAATAGAGTGTGAAAATAGAGCTATGATTATGGCCGGTTTTTGAGACACCAAACCTTGTGTTATCACAATATGAGCCACATCTGTTCATGCTGCATACCACATTTGGCTATGATGGGTCCAGTTGTGCAGTAATAAATCAATTATCTATTCATAATTTCATTCAAATCCATCATGACAAATGTGATTTTCCATTATTCAGAGCAAGAACAGTTAGATAGGTCTGTCACATTTAAGCAGAAAAGCTATCAAATGAATCATAATTTAAATTTAAATTCAGACCTGTCCCTTGCTTTATTCTGTTTTTATGCAGGCTTTTGATAACATCTTATATTCAGAGTATTATCTCTGTGGAATTTACTGGGCAGCCAATAGGTTAGAGTAATAGCCTTGAAACTGGGTGGTAGCTGGCTCGAGTAGGATAAAACAGGATGAGTAAGTGAATGAGCAACGAAACCCAAACTGCTCAACTGAAGCTGCTCAGTCTCATACTGGGCAGCTTCCAGGTACGACTGTGTGAGTGTGAAGCACTGTGTTGCTGCAAAAGAGAATTTGTGCTCAGAGAACCTGCGCTGAATATATAAAGCTATCCATGTAGAGAAGTGTCAGGCAATATGAGTATTAAGAAAGGGCTTCAATAGTTAATAGTATCCCACACTGATAGCACTACTCATAAGTGGATACTTAATCACAAAAGCTCAACTTACATGATAGCTAAAGTACATTAAGCTATTTACATTCAACACAAGTCAAGTCAATTTTATTTGTATAGCCTAATATCACAAATTTGCCTCAGGGGGCTTTACAGTCTCAATAAGGAATAAGAAAAAACTGCCTAAAAAATCCCTAATACAGGGAGAGAAAAAATGGAAGAAACCTCATTAAGAGCAACAGAGGAGGGATCCCTCTCCTAGAGATGTGCAATAGATGTTATGTAGAATAGAACAAGAAAAATAACAGAAATACAGCAGGGAGCAGGATAATAAAATAATAATAGTTTATATGGAGAATGTGATCAAGAGGACTCTAAGCAGTTTCCAGGGACCACCACGACAGAAATTACATGTAGAATTTGTTAGATAGCTCTATAGATGCTGTTTGGTCCACTAAACCCAAACTAACACATAGTTCACATAGACCTAGTTAATAAATGAGGGCAGTTCATTAGTCTGTTGTTTTCTTTCCAAATTTGTTCTTTTTACTGTCCTTGAATGTGACACCAGTAATTATGGATGTGCTGGCAGGTATCATCAACATTTAACACACAGCTCTTCGGCCTCACTGTCCAGCAAGTCCTGCAGCAATAAGTTCATTTATTAAGTTAAACTGTAGATTTAAAGAAAACATACTGATGTCTACACAAATGTTTTTTCTTGTATTTATCAGCTTTTTATGTGCTCATACAAAACGTTTTGTGACACTTCCACATGACTGGTAATTGTGTGTACTCTGGTATTGTTCTTGTTTTTCTCTTGTTTTTCCACATCAAACTATAGTTGGAAATGTCCATAAGGACAGCGTTTGCTACCTACCTAGTTACAGTTGCAGGACAGTTAGATTCATTTATGCATTATTTAGACCTTTCTGTCCAGGGAAATATAACAGAGTAGCTGTCCTTTGAGGAAAATGGTGATTTTGATGTTAAAATTCATTTTTGTAGCATTTTAGTCAGTTAAGGATGACCTCACTAATGTATTATGTTAATTATAGGCCCACTTTAGCAATTTGGAAATTACATTTCCATGATGTTGATGAATCACCTGAAACAGATTAAAAAACAAATGCCCAAAATTGTAGCAGCAGAAGCTGTATGTCTGTATGCCCTGACACATTAAAGTTGAAACTTTTCAGGTTATGAACAGGATAAAGTAAACTGTTTTTCCACAAATCATCCATAAACATTGCTAGAGCCAATATTCAACATCTTAGAAAGACATTCAAGCTGATAACATTTAACTTTAAGTAGACAGTATACATTATTAAGTATATAAACATTTAATGGATGTTCATAACATTATAATATAGTTATTAGAAGAGTCTTATAACTACAATTGTTACATGATGTGTATTTTAATGTACAGTATTTGTTAACAATCATAACGTCTCCTATGAAGTTATATTTTATATTATCACAACTGTGTTTTACTATAACATCATCTATCATCTCTTTATAAACCAGCATCCACTGACTGTATGGATGCCCACAGGACAGGTTGTAGGCTAGTAGTTCAAAAAATACTTTTAACTGTTTATAAGGTATAACTTTCTACTGTTTATATGCTGCGAATAAATGCTAAGTAGTGGGACTTTTACAGGTTGACATCTTAATAGAAGATAATTTATTCAGTTGTTCTCCAAGGTTTTGGTGGATAAGTAGTTCAAAATTGTCAGACTGAATTATGGCTGGTGACTGGTGGAGCCCATATACAACCAGAAAAGGTGGATGATTTAAGCAATTTGAAAGAAATTTGAGCAGAAATTGATAATAGGCTGAAATGCTCCCTGTCGTCCTTTAAATGTGCTTCTAACTGTCTCCTGCTGAGCCACCGCTCTGCTTTAGTGAGAGGAGTAAAAAATCCTGAAACAGTCATAATAATGGAAGACAGTAGTGATTGAATAATTGTTGGGTTTTGTCACTGAAGGAAAAATTGAGGTGTATTCCACCTTTACCCCGCCTTCATAAAACCTCACTACAATCACATTAGGCATAATTACACTTCTCTGGTTCACTTTTATTGTTATAAAGAGACATGGCTGCACATGAAATAATAGACACCAGCAGTGGTACTTTATCATTTTTGACAGAAATTACATATGTGATGGATTTATATGTTTCGTGTAACTGCCTTAATTAAGTTTCCTTTTTGTGTACAGCGTGGTTGTTTTAGCCCTTGTGTGAGCTTTTTGAAGCCACCAGTGTCTCTAGATTGATATGATGAAATTTTGAGCCAGAAAGTTCAGCCATCTGCCGACATCGATGAGGAGATTGGAAAGTTATATCAAAAGCAGGTGCATCAGCTCACTGTGATGTTTTTCTGGTCAGTGTTTGGTGGTGTGTGTCAATGCAGCGTACCATCTGTGGTACTATTTTACCACTCGGATATTTTACCACTTGGATTTCCCCAAACGTCATACAAAACCATCACCATCTTTGCAAAGTTTTCTAATGTATTTAACCTAAATATCACTGTCAATCAGAGGGAAAACTGTGCTTAATGTACTTTACATCCTTTGCATTTATATCTTACCAGAAAGTCTGCATCCATTTCGTGAGAGATGAAGAAGAATCAGCTCTATTTCATATCGCTCTCTTTTTCAATTTGAGCTCCTTTCTGTGGTTTAAAAAATATGCTTTATTCCACCCTCATCTTCACTGCATAAGAAGAATATGTTACAAAGTATTTCTTTCCTAATAAAAGCCGAATTGAAACTGTTCAGGCATAATGAACACAAACTATCCAATCACTTCTTATGATTTTAAAATACAAATGACTAAAACGTTTTTCTGAACTTTAAAGCTCCAGATGTCAAAGATCACAAAGCAGAAATCTATATTGTTAGAAAGATAATTCACTGTCGATGTCTCCATCACACCATTAATAGATACGAATCTAACCTCTGACATTCTTTCCTCTTCTGCAGTCATTCATTACAGAATAAATGTCCAGCGTGTAAAGCAATTTATCCCTTGTCACTTGTGATCTGAACATTCCCATTACTTCACATCTCATTCTGACCTTTTTTTTTTTTTTTTTTTACATCTGCAGACATCGGATGCACATTTCCAGCATGTATGAGCACTGCATACGGATGAGGCATCTTTCACAGGAGTTTGTGCTGCTGCAGATCACCCAGGAGGAGTTCCTCTGCATGAAGGCCTTGCTCCTCTTCAGCATCAGTAAGTTCATCTGCAGCTGTCAGAAAAAGAGAACTGCTTTATTTTATCAGAGAAATGGACCTGAGTAGCAGTAGAGAGAACAAAGTCAGAAATGTAAATGTCAAACATGTCAAAATTGTTTTTCTGTTTTTGTTAGTTCCAGTTGAGGGTCTGAAGAGTCAGAAGTACTTCGATGAATTGCGTCTCTCCTACATCAACGAACTTGATCGCCTCATTAGCTATCGAATTACGACCAATTGTTCTCAGAGGTTCTACCAACTTACCCGACTCCTGGACTCTCTACAGATGGTGAGATGTGCTGCTTCTTGTGTTACATGTGTACAGTGGCACCATACAGTCCATTTTTTGAATGGGCACAGTTTCACAAGGTTTTATGTGCAAAGTGAGACAAGTTATTACTATTGACTGTATATAAAAATGAACAACATGTCTCTACTTCCTACCACTATGCAAAAATGAAGCCAAAATATCTAATTTTTGGGAGTTGCCATGTTGCTTGTGTGACATCACTTGGAGCCAGAGTCAGGCAGCCGGATGATGGCCCACAGACAACGCCACCTCAGCTGTTTCACTGTCTAACAGAGTATTGAGAACAAACCAGAAAAATGAGCACTCCAAAAACATCAGCATGATAAGAACCTAAAATGGCAGAAATCATCTTTGGGAAAAATGTATTTACTTAGATTTTTTGGTTTTGCTCATATCCCATATGCTAACATGGAGGGGCCCAGATTATATTGTCAACGGGGGATTGAGATATTTTGGCTTCACTTTGGTTGGTCGTTGATGTGTCAGTGGGACATTTTGCGAAACTCTTGCAAGATTTGTACACTAACCTTAACCTTTACATAACCCTAATGTTAAGCCTAGTACTAAATGCACTCACAAAAGTTCATCCCTCGGGCTCATCCAAATTGGCATTTAGCCGTCACCCTTGGGAGCTATCATGATGTCCATATATATTTATACACAGTCAATGGTTGTTACCTGTAATTATCTGCTTTGGCTTCTGTTTCAAGCTACCACTGGTAACTAGAAGTATAATGAATGCCACTTATTAACAATGTATTGCATTTTAAAGCAGTTTTGAACAAGAAAATGCTAGCAAAAAGACTCAGGAGTAAGATTAGATGGTTAACTAGCTAGCAACATTGGTTATTAAATGTTCAGTACAGAAAGCTCACAAACACGTAGCTGCTGTTTTTTCTGACACTATTTGGCTTTTGACTCTAAAAAAATCAACTTCTCCTGTTATGTAGAACTTAGGGGGTTTCAGTGCTGCAAGTTATTAGCTATTAGTTACAATAATAGCAAAGGAAAACAAGCTAACACTGGTGTATATTACTTGTTAGTTATAGTTAAAAAAAAGTCACTTTTTTCTGCATCTCTAAGTAATTTATAAATTCATTAATTTATACATTCCATTAGAAACAGTTCTTGTATTAAATGATTTGTGTTTTTTTTCTTTCTCTTTCAGACAGTAAAGAAGCTCCATCAGTTTACATTTGACCTTTTTGTCCAGGCTCAGTCACTCCCCACAAAGGTCAGCTTTCCAGAGATGATTGGAGAAATAATCTCAGTACATGTACCAAGGATCTTGGCAGGTTTGGCTAAACCAATTTTGTTTCACGAATAGATGGATTTTTGTTTTATCAAAAAGTGACTCATCTTTGCTGCCTCCATAAACTTTATCGAAGGCTTTGTACTGTTTCCCCACATCTAATAGCTCATAGCCCTTTTCCTATAATCATTATTTTATTGCATATTTTTCCCTTTTAGCCATAATTGAGATTATTTGTTTTGAATTGTTTTGAATTATCTGAAATGCTGCAGTGCATTACTGGTTGACATCACTGCCGTTTCTAAGTGGAGAGTCTGTGTTTTAAGTCAGAGCAAAGATGCTACTTTACATGTCTGTAAATCAGATTACAGCATCCTGAAAGTAGCAGGGTTAAAAACATTAAGTTTCACATTTGACCCTCATTATAAATACACTTGACAAGGTACTTATGTGTACTTCAATAACAAGAGATGACCAAAGTAGCAGATAGGAATTCAATCACAACAAATACTTGCTTTCCTATTAACGCACCAAAACCTGTTTTTTATAATTGCACCTTCTGAGTTTCTACTTGAAAAACTGAATGTGGTAAATACAACTTGGGAGGCGTTCGAGTGCTGAAGTGCCTTGATGTGTTAATCTCTGATTTGTTTTAAAAAGTCACACAATTTCATTTTAATATCATTCTGGAGGTCAAAACCTCAAAGTGTGCTCAGATGTTTTCATGACAGCATAAATCAGCCCCCTGTGTTGTTGTTGACGAGGTATAACAAGAAAGTACCAAAATATGAGAAGTCAGAATCAAACATTGAAGTCATTGTGTGGCATTAAAATGTGTCACCTTACATTGTAAAGATGCCTGGATCATTGCTATGACAATCAGTGTAGTTGCACATATTTCAACTGGAAAAAAACAAAGTATATGTGGCAAATTTTAGTATGTGTGCTGTGAATGAAAAATATTAGATTTGCCCCAAAAACTGTTTACCTGTTGAGTGAATGGGCAGCAGTGTTTTTGCTGCAGGTGGGTAATTAAGGATAAAGCCTGCTGTGTGAACATGTGTTATCTTAATTAGAAACAAAATGCAAAAAAACTAAATAATGAAAGTACAAATCAAGCTGAGTAGTGGTTATTGATATGGGAATGCAACTATGTAATAATTAATTACACATCATTGTTGCAGGGTTGCAGAAAATTCCCTCCCAGTTGTATTTACTGCTTCTTTGGGTCGTCAGTTTGTACTCAACTCAAATGTTGTGTCAGGTAAAAGCCACACAACCAAAACCTCAAATTCTTTATTTTATGCATGCAAGGAATATTTCACCTGATCATTACTATATGCTCTTATGTACTTCTGAAATTAAATATCATACCTGATCTTATAAAGTACAGCATTATGAAGAATTTCAGCAAAGTGACAGTTATTAAAGAAGCAGCCTGAGTTACAGTACATACTAGTTGTAACTCTTACACTATTCTACACACTTGTTATTAGAATAAAATATTGCTTTAAAGATAAAGTATTTCAGTATTTACACGTGGTCTTCACACAGTACATTATCCTTCTTTGACTGAGACAGCATGACACAATGCAGGCGTCCACACAATACATTGCATGCTCATTGTCACTGGTCTGCACTTCAAACTTTATGTCACCAGGCTGGCAGCAAATGTGTAAAGAGCTGTTTTCCTGTTGTTATTCATTTTAAAGCATTAAAGCACTTATATGTAGTGTGATAACTTGTTAAAACAGGTACATGACATACATGAATTTGGGGAAAATGTAGAGGTTTGTTTAGAAGTATTGATACTTTACTTCTCCACTGCACTGCTTCACAATCACCTTTTTTAAAGAAACTTAATTAAACGTCACAATCCAATACAAAGGTAATATAAATTTGTTTTTGGTAAATGTTGCATGAAAATTCAGATTGATAATGCAACTAATCTCACCACAGAAATATTGTGTCCTTTTCTGCATGTCTGTAGATATAATGCCTTTAGAAAGTGTTGAACCCCCATCAGATTATGTTTGCATTTAATGACTGACATAAAGTATTTGGCAAATGACAAGTTTGAAGCAAAAGATGAATGGATAAAAGCTAAAATAGAGTCATCAGCCACAGTGCACAGCTCTTCACCCGTCTACCACGGGACACGACAACACGTTGTGACAGCGTCGTGCTGTGACAGCGTCGTGCTGTGACAGCGTTGTGCTGTGAACAGCGAGCTCCAGCAGCGGGGTCCAAAAGACTTGTACGGACACAAGGGAGAAAGGATGGCACTAAATACAGACAAATGCTCATTCAGAGTGCCAGAGATCTTAGATTAGGGCATGTTCCAACAGGACAACAAATAGAAACTTAGAGCCAACTCAAAACTGGACGGGCTTCAAATGTAGAATGTGAAAGTCCTTGACTGCCAAACCTCGGAGATAAACACAGAGGAAAAATGTACGGAATGCCTTGAAGATAACTGATCACAGACACTTGAGCAAAACAGTTCAAGACTATTAATTCATCGAGTTGAAGACAATTTTTGCATCAATTTCTGTACATACAACTTGGTCCATATGACGCAGTACGTAATTTAGACTAGACTAGATTCAGATGACCTAATAACCTACAATCGTAAAAGTTTTTCATGATCCAACAAAAACAAAACTTCTGAGGTTTATTCTGCATCATCCTGCAAAATAAAGTTTTACAACTCAGTAAATTCAATTCTTTTTTAAAAGTTTCTTTTAAAAGCTTGTTGATGCATGCATCATGTGTTTGTACAATTGTATTTGTACTTTGACTTTTAGCTTTACACAAAGCAATGCATGGACATCCATGTATCTCTCCAATTACCTGTTTATTGAACACTCACTGATGGTGTCATCTTTGCTCAATGTGTCTATCAGACAGCATGATAACATTTTGTTGTACAAGGTACAGTTATATGTTGACTGTGACAGTCAGTTTAAGTTTTTTTGTAACGGATTCCTTCATCTGCACAAATGAATGTCCTCATATCTTTATCTTGACAGACTTTTCAATAAATGTATCTCCTGTCATGTGAAGGAGACTTAAACAACAGTTCAATATAAACAAGAACCCAAATTACATATTTTACATTTGCAAACATTTTAAAAAGAGTTTTAGTATCAGAAGTTTTGATCAAATGCAAAAAAATCTGAATTTCAGAATTCCTTCTTCACATATCTTGAATGCACTATGCTGTAAGATAACAAATTACATTTAGTTAATGTTTATTCTTCAAATTGATGATTTTGTTTTGTTAATGCTGTTGTAGCTTTATTATACATTTAACAGGAGTGGAGTGGGAGTTTAGGGTGGGGGGGTATGAAGGTATCACTAGTGCCAGTGCATCATGCACCCCTATGAGCCACCTACATATCAATGCCCTGTACATTTTTTAACGCTAATGTTTCATCCCACTAGCCTACAGTGTTTGTATGATGTCAATGGACAATAGCTGGTATGTGCCCAATGCACTGCATATTGACCTGGTTCTTTGTACATGTTCCAGTAACTGTATATATATTGATTAGTTCAGTGTCTGTTTCTGTGTTCGAAACACTTGACTTTTAAGGTAATCTCTTGTATGATTTATACTTTTTGTGATCTGTGTGTTTTTCAATATGGATGTTTTTTAAAGGTGTAAAGCTGCATCATCTTTTAAAGGCAATTAAAATAATTCTGACTCTGAAGGCATAATACGTGTTTGCTTGAAGTTTTTTACAAGCTATGTAGAGAAGTGGAGGAGTACTTTGATTAATGTCACGGTCTTCTTTGAATTAAATGAGATTTAAACCAGACAGAGATTTAACTTTTACTTCAGTTTAATAGACTCGGTCTAACTTGCATACACTGCATCAAAGCAGGGTAACAGGGAAAATTAATCATGAAGAGAAAATGTGTAAAAACAGTTAGACCATAGTAACACAAAGTTATATATAACAATCAGAAAGCATGATGCCTTTACAAAGTAGAAAGTATCAGGTTGTAGCACATTTCTATAGTAGTAGCAATGGCAGAATATGGTAAGTACTAAATATATTTTAATTCATTGTGGACATCCAGTGAACAGTGCACGCTTCAGTGAGAACACACATACTTTTGTTCTCGTGTGTGTGTGTTCCCCTATTTGGGAGTTTCGCACTTGGCCGCATATTAATTTGCTAAAGCCCCCAAGGTCATAGCAATTGGCATAAAATTATCTGGGAATTTCCCCTAGTCCCCGATGTGGGCCAACTGACCACCAAGTTCACAGCTGAGGCTGGTAGCTGTGAGGAGTCAAGGTGCAAACTGGTGGATTATATGTGGAATAAAGAGGGCTGAGGACTGAGGGCAAGGCTCTGACTGGCAATGAAGGCTGGAATGTGGTTGGAGGATTGGATGGCAAAACAAATACAATGTAAGATTACACACAAATTTTTAATACACATGGAGGTCTCCATAAGCTTAGCACAAAATATACATCTATTATTTCAAAGTGTGTTAAGACATCAAACAATCAATACTGTTGTGTCGTTTAAGAGTCATCCTAACACATTGTGCTGAAAACTTGACTTAAATGTTTAAAACCAGATTATTCCACTTTTTTATGTGCAATGTTGTAGGTGAAAAACTTACACCTACACTTTATGTCTTCACTGTTTACATGCATCTCCTGTAAACAGCATATTTGGATTGGACATGAATTGAGGTCAAACCTCATGTAGCAACATGGTTGAGGTTTAGAGAAGCTCACAGTAATAATCATAAGGTTCCATGAGGTTTGTTCAAGTATTCAATACCACAGGAAAGAGACCTGAAGAAGACAAAGATTTGAAAGTACAAGAAATTTACTAGATGGATAAAGGTGAGCAATTTCTTACAAGATTGTTTTTTCATTATTTCTTTTGTCTGTTAGTTTTTCTTAGTCATGATAGGTGAAGAGCACTAATATAGCAATGTCAGTCTGTCGGTATGTTGATGGATCCACCACTTTGGTCCAGGATCAAATATATCAACAACTGTTGGATGGACTGCCATGACATGCTGTATAGCTGTTCATATCACTCAGGATGAATTCTAAACACTTTGGTGATCCCTGGTTTCCCAGTATTTTAATTCAATATTTTGGTACTAATGTCATTCCTATCAGCCTAAGCTGTATCGTGTTTAGTGCTAATTAGCAAATGTTCACATGCTAACAGCTAAACCAAGATGGTGAACATGGTAAACATTATACCTCTTTGATTGTAATACACAGCACAGAGCAACATTAAGAATGGTTCATGTTTATTTTCCTTTTCAAAAATACAGACCAACCAGACAACAACCAAGAAATCCAAGTTGGGTTATCCAAAAAACATAAAAACAACTTTAAGTACAAAATAAACATTGGAGTGTTATTTTCACATATTAAAACATCAGCTTTGTTTCCCTTGACCTGCTTTTTAATCTCAAATATTCATTTGAGTTGCAACTAAATCAGGTAAACTCTGAGGACTCACCTGAACAATCAAACATACCTACATTAGGTAAGAAGTGACTGACTCTGAGGTCAGTAATAAGGGAATGTAAACTGGGAACTTTGTTTTAATAATTCCCAATTAAACTAATACAACTACAGGCTGACAGCTTATAGCAGAATACTTTTCCTAATGCCTCTTAAAAAGTGACTTATGTTTAAAAATAGATTTTAAATTATGACCTAAATATTCTTTATGAATGGACCAACTAAAACAGACATAAGTACTCCATAGTGTAGATCAATATCAATTTACTTGTCCCGTTCCTTTCTGCTACAAATGTAATTTTTCTCATTAGTATTTTTTTTACATGCTGAAATTAAACCTCTAGCATTTGGTTTTCTGTAAGCAGATCTACTGAATTAACTAGTTTTGTCAAGTCCATTATCTGGTCCATTTAATACAATCTAGAAATTAATATTAAGACTAATATTTCACATTTTAAAATTAATTCTATTTCATCTGATTAAGGCAATTTGAATCAGTTAGTCTACTTCTATTAGTAGATCTATTTCACACTGCTGAAAAAAGTGTTAATTATGTAGACTAAAAGTCTATATGAACCATCAGAACCAGTTACACTAGTTAATTCCTACAAATAAAATTGTCCAAGAGTCACTCAAACTATTTAACACTGTAAAATTACTAAATATTGTAACAATAATCGACTTAATTGTCAATTGAAGCGAAACAAGAAAAAAATAAGTACTTTTACTCCATTGTAACTTTGGAATAATGTTCAATCACTAGAACAATAACTTTGCATCTCGTTCAAAAGTCAATTTGCCGCTGTATCTCCTGTACAACACGAGTTTATTGATTACAAATCAAACAGAACCAAATAAATTCATTCAGTTCTATGGAGAGCCATTTCCTCCATCTATCCAGTAAGATCTGGATCGATTGAGTCCATTAGTGTGCGTCTAACAGCACATGTAGAGGTCACATGATGTGGCCTGAGTCTCCTTACATTTAATTCTGAGAAAAAAGAAAACATATTCAGTCTCAAGTATGAAAAGAAACACATTTATATACAAAAAACAAAACAAAGTATAACAATGCATAATAAACTGCAACATTACAGTAAATCTCACCTCTTTTTTGACATTTGACATTGCTGATGGTGGTGGAGAAAGTGGTGGACTAAATTAGAAGAGAGAAAAATTAATTACCAATCTAATTATGGCTCACAGCAGTTTTCCAGCTCAACCACCATCCCCCCATGATCTGCCCGAAGGCCTCTCGTACCCTTGGTAACTGTTTTGCTCAATATGCGAGATGAGTCTAACAAAGTATTTGTGGCAAGGGGTGTCAGAATTTGATATCAACTTTTTGTGCTTTGATTGAAGACATGGGACAGCTGTCATATTCGGTCCTAATTTTTTTTTCTTCATTTTTTAATGACACAGTCTGATTGTGTCAGTTCTGAAAGTTTGGAGGAAACATTGTTGGAGATCAATTACAGATGTGGATGTGGATTTGGATCGTGTTAGCTGGCGGCACAACATGTCTCCTGATTCTCATGTTTTAAATTGTGTGATTTCCATGACATTAAATTGGCAAGCAGTTATCTACCTGAAATTATCTTAAAAAGACGTACAATCATTTGGTGAAAGGTTTTGTAAACAACACTATAATTAAAAATAATTTCAATTGTACACTGTGTTGCACCCTGTGGGATAATAATTACTTAAATCACAATCTGCGCTTCTACTGTCCAAACATGAGCGTCACTTGTCAGCAGGGACCCCTCCTAACCCCTCCGCTTTGTTAATGATGTAATTGAATGCAACACTGACAGAGCAGATTACAACAAAGAGACAAACTTTCTTTGATGCAACTCCTACAAACCCTTTCCACTCAATCGTTATTTACAGCCTTCATCATTGCCTGTGCGGGGAGGACAGGACCTTAACTTGGACCATCCAAGCAAATCATGAAAGAGCAGATGTGTGTCTTTCCACCCCTTATGTAATCGTGGAATTGGCGTGGGGGGTTAACTCAGCCAAAATGTGAGAATGCGTACTTGAACTAATGTGAACTCTTTCTAACATTTATTAAGTTAATTAAATGTGATTGTTTATGGCTATTACTAATTATACCGTTTTATTCATAAAGAAAAGGACAAAGAAAATGGCTTTTACATACCTGCCAGTTTGTCTAGAAGCATTCTCAAAAAACTTTGTTTTAGAGGCAACACTGCAGAAAAAGAAGACAAATATGTTTGTATTGTAGAAACATTCATATCATTCATGTTTTAAATCTGTGAATAGAATTCTTCATCAAATCCTTTGCAGTGCAGCCGTCACCATGAATTATTTGACATTTATAACTTGGAGCAGCAAAGGCCTTTTTATATTTAACAGCAGAGATTTTTTATGTAATGCCAGGAAAACAAAAAATATAATTAATAATTTCCATGTTATTGCTTCACTTCCTGGTACTAGACATGCTGACTGACTGTCAGGATTTACACCTGTGTTTTTTCTGTAACCTTTTGTTTCCTGTTTTTCTGTTACCTCAAGATCAGAAATAAATAATCTCCTTATCTGAAGATCATTTTCTTTATACAACAGGCAAATTCTCTTTTTAGCCATGCTAGTGGCATGATGGCTCCAGGGATGGCAATGTCAGTCTGTCGGTCAGTCCACCATCATTTTGACAACTATTGGATGTAATTTTTCAGACGTCTTAATTGTTTGGTCACACAATTTAGACTATCGATGCTACTAAAGCCTTGAAAGGCCGCTCATTCGGAGACACTGAAAGTTGCACACCTGGCATAATTTCAAGGTTTCATAAATTATGAGTTCTATTGTTTTTAAATAAACTGCAGAAACAGTAGTTGGATATTAATTGGACCTTATGACCCTGTCTACTTTTTGCATACCCAAAAGTATCCCAAATAACAGACTTTTATATCTGTGAAGAGCACTTACTAGGATGTCTGTGTGCCATCGCTGGTGTTTGAACTTGGGGCCTTTTGTACAGGGGGGAGTCTGGAGAGGGGCTCTTGTACAGGGGGGAGTCTGGAGGGGGGCTCTTGTACAGGGGGGAGTCTGGAGGGGGGCTCAGGAGGCCTGACTGGAGGTCTACAAATGGCAGGTTTCTCTGTTGACCTCGTTTTGTTCAGACCATCACAATCACCTGAAAAACCATACAAACAAAAAAGCTGCATGTAATGATGCATAGGAACAAGCAACACAATTGTAGATGGGAAAATAAATGGCATGAGACCGTGATGGGTTAAGAGGCTAGAAAATAAGCTATTGACGTTGACTACTTCATCATCCATCATAAATGCCTGCAAAACATTTGATTTTCTCTTGATGACCAATTTCTGATTAATACTGTTTACTTAAACTGAACAAGCTAAAAGCAAGCCCTTATTTATTTAAAATAATAATAATTTTGGAAACCAATTAGAGATAACTTATTTCCAGAGACTCATTAATAAGAAAGGATACAGCAGTTGAACATGTTGCGGCACGTCATAACTAGCAAAAGAAGCATTACTGGCACCACCACAACAAAAAATAATAAATGTATAAATCAAATCAAGGAAAGAACATTGATTTTCATTAACTACATGCACGACGTATGGTACTCCAGATTATTTCAAGACCTGCCTGTCTAAAAACAAATGGACTATTCTCATGTGCTCAAAAATCTAACCAATACGTAATTGTATTTGAGTTTTTTTCATATGACACCATATTCCTTTGTCTTTACAGGGTGGGTTAAGTATTTTTGTTCAGCAGAGGCTAAACGCAGCAGCAGATGAACAAGTATTTAAAGAAGTTTCAGCTGCATTTATTAATCGTCGTACCTTCTCTGTTGGCCGATGTGCCTTTCAGAGTTGGTCTTCTGCTCTGGAAAGATGGCACTCGGCTCACGTAGACTCCTGACTCCCCATTTGCCGCAGAAGAAGAATCTGGCCTTTGCTTTGAATTGTCTATCTTTCCGGCATCAGAGTCTGATTGTCTGTCCTGACGATTAGGTGGTCTGGGCAGTAATGCTTGTCTCGGAGGAGGTTCTCTTGGAACAGATTTGGTCCGCTGCAGGGGGACAGGGTTTGCTGAGACTTCCCTATCCGCAATAGAGCTGTCATTCTGGCCATCTGTTACAGAGGAACAACATGAAAGTTAATGTATGGTCCTTACTATTTGGAGTGGACTCCACTGCCAAAACTTAACACTGACACAATGAATGCGATGCTGTTTTTCTATGAAGAGGAAAATGTAAATATTTTCCTCGATGATTAACTTCGTGTAAAAACTATCATGCCAAGTACAGGAAAAATGTTAAATGTTGAATTACAGTTAAATTGGTAATACAACTACTGCCACATTCAAATTATTTGTTAATGAATTAAACACAAAGTTCAAGGTTTGCATTAGTCATACAAAGCTGGTTATTTGGCTTTACCAAGTAGTAAGTTAAGAACTGGTAAATCACACAACACAAGGAGGACAAGTTGAGAATGGTCCATGGTGAATGAGAGGATGGAGTCACACCTACTTAATGAGGGGTTTAAACAGACAGAAACTGCATGATTTGACCTGAGGCACTGAAAAAAGACTAATGTTAGATAAGAAATGTACAGTATGTAAGTTTATTTGTACTTGAAATAAAATAAAATAACACCAAAAGGAATGCTGCAATAAAGAATAAGACAACAAAAATAAAGAAAGAAAAATATTTGATTTGACATTCTTTGAGAAACAAATTCATTTTACATGTTTAACTGTTTGGAGTATTTAATGGACACACACCAAATCCAAATTTTCAGTACCTCAGAAAGTGTTAAAAAAAAAAAAAAAAAGACACTGCAGATGTGTTGTGTTGCATGTCTTTCTGGACAATTTTTAAAACATTCAAAATAATCTACTGTACAGTAAGCACAGACAGGATGGCGTTATGAGGAGGATGAGGATGACAATTAGACCAGGGGAAGCTTATAATTACTCGCTGCGTGTTGGAATTGGTCAGGACTAAAAGATTGGTAGGCACGAGGTGGCCGCTTGGAGATTGTGATGGGTTGCCGCTTTCTCGGGGTGATGCGTGGAGGAGGGACAGGTGGGGCGGTGCTGTCCTCTGGCATACAACTGAAGATCTGTCATCAAAAGTCATAAGAGACATTATAGCGTTTTGGTTCAGTAACTGTGACTTCAGCTAAATACAGCCTGTAACTTGTATCATAAATGAATAATAAAGTAAATGAAAGAAAAAAGGCTAAAAACAATGGAACAATTCAAAAAATTGACAAAGTACGAATACCAAACAAGTAACCTAATGACCTGTGATAGACAAATGCCTCTGCTGCACAAAATCACATCAATTAGTTTTAAAGGAAAAGTTCAAAGGACAGAAAAAGTTTGAGGAACTTGCTTTTTTTTGCAAATAGAAAGCTACCACTCACAAACATGCAAGTCTGTATGCTAAGTATGAAGCTACCACCAGCAGATAGCTAACTTTGATTAGCATAAAGACTGGAAACCGGTAAGAAAAAGCTAGACTGACTGACCAAAGGTAATAAAATTTGCCTATCAGCACTACAGCTCGCTAAATAGCATGTATTTCATCGTTTAATCTTAATATCAAATTTTTTGTGCAGATTAAGATACAAAGTGTTAGGGAGCTTTCAAGGTGGTGGTATACAGATTTTGTTACCTTAGGACAGAGCCATGCTAGCAGCTTCACCCTGTTTCTGGTCTTTATGCTAAGCTAGGTTAGCCAGTTGTTTGCAGTAGCATCTTATCTAGCGCAGGTGAGTGTTATCAGGCTTCTAACGCAACTCTTGACAAAAAAAGGGAATAAGCAAGTTTCCAAAAATGTCAGGTCAAGGGGCAAACATTTCCTTTCCTTTTAATTCTTTGTGCTAAGAAAAATTAGCCTGCTGCTGGTGTTATCAATATAAACTTGTAATTCTCAGCAAGATTTCCCAAAATATCCCATCAGGCTAGTCAAAGGCTACATCTTCTGGAAACGTACCTTTTTGTATTCCTCAATCAGAATCTCAACAACAATATTTTGGAACTTGATGTCCAACATGGCTGCCACAGTCTCCTCTTTTGCTCTCATCAGCGTGGGTCCGAAGATAACTGCCATGTTTGAAGGGGTCATACGGTTTTCTTCACTGTGACTGCATACACTGTCAATGAACATCAAATTGGCTTGAATAAAATGTAACTTAACTGTTGGCACAGGCAGTAACACATTATCTCAGCTCATTTCATAAAGACAGCATGAGGCTCTGTAACCTGTGTATGAAACATGAGGTGATTCATAACGTAAGAGAGCAGGAAAAACAGTAAATCACAACAAAGTTTGTTAGCACTTACTTGACCAAATGTTTAATAAGCATCTCCAGCATCTCCCGATTCTTCTCTGGTAGTTTGTAGGTCAGGCAGTGAATTTCACTTAGTCGAACGTCCAGATTATCTGACTCTTTTAGACAAAAGATATCAATGTTAAGTAATGGATTAATGAAAAAAAGGTCATGCAATATGGACAGTTCATCTGTAGACCAAAATCATAAACATGTTGTAAAAGTTCTCAACAACTTAAAGAAAACACCAGCTTGACAATAAAAATCCCCAATATTTCTTTACAAGTAAATACTGTAAGTAAGGAAAGGACTTGTTTTCACTGCGATGGCTGGTGACCAATAAAAAAAAATGTGTGTAACGTAAAGTGTAACAAGGATCCCCCATTCACCCAATGAATGTCATTTTCCAGGAAACTGAAGCCACCGGTTGTCTTAAATACCAACTGTAACATCCTGACAGAATGAGGCTGATGCTATTAAACTCTTTGTGTTCTTAGTTTTACAACAATGTTGCGTGACAGAAAAAAACAAACGAGACTCAGATTTACTTAAATGTCTTCCAGACTTATCTATGGTTGCGTGTTGAACTGCTGGACCTGCAACCTGTGTCATGTAAATGTCCAAATGCCTATTTCTTACATGTTGCAGTCAAGTCATAATAAAAACACAGACTATCTAAATATATATCATCTGAAATGTGCGTTTTCTGAGCCTCTACTCTAGTCTTAGCCTATAAAAATATGAACAGTCAATATTCAATCTACAGACAGACACTATGTGATGATTTTATAAGATATAATTTTTCAATATTGCATGCTAACAGGTTAAAACAAATTTGAATCACAAAAGCAACCTTTCTCATTCCTGTGAAATGGAACACTTTTTAAGATGATGTTGTGGCACAACACCCAGTCTAGATTCAAGAGTAGAGTTTAAAAAGGAGGCACACATAATGCATTCATGACCTCCCCGGTCTTACAGTGGGATAATTTACAAAATATGTCTTACTTGCAGCGCACATGAGGTCTCTGTGCAGACTGTAGGTCATCAGAGGTTCAGAAAGGCTCCTGCAGGTAAATACAGACAGTCGTAAACACATACTGTACAAGAACATGCTGCAATATAACTCACCACATCAAACACAAGGAGGTCAAACAGCAGGACTCGGTTACACAATTACAGTAGAACGCACTCAGAGGGCACATCCTCTGTCAAGGCTGCATTTGTTCTTTTAATAATAGCAAAAAGTGTTTTAAAATGTGCATCTGGATCCAGATCTACATATATTGATACACATTGTATTGTATTAGTTGTAATTTAACTTAAATTTATATTAAAGGTAAAGTAAAGAACAGACATTCAGATTTGATAATTATAACAATGTCAGTTAAGAGCAGTCACAGATCTGAAACTATAGTGTTTTTACTACTTTTGTTCTGTGTCTCCCGTTATCACGTATGTCTGTTCACACATAAACACACCTTAGATAAAACTTCAATGCACTTGTGATGGTTTTAACATCCCAGTCGCTGCCCTGGAGAGCCACATCTCCAGTGTTTGAGGGACCTATGAAAGAGCAAACCAAAAACAAACAAACAAGAAATATTCAATGTCGCTAATTTTAAATCCTACATAAACAAATCTGAAAATCAGCTCAAATTAGTATCTTAACTGATCAGAGTAATTGAAAATAATTAAACTTTAATTCTAACTTCAAGCCCTGTTCTTTGTCCCCACCAATGCTGCACTATGATCACCAGCTAGTTGCTAACTTTACCTGTCGGTTTTTAGAGCTTTTTCACTTTAATCAGCTTACTGATGCCAAAAACAACTATGAGAGCATTGAGTGATTCAGAGGAACATCAGAGTTGGGTGTTGATTCTATGAGTTTGTCATCATCTGCATTTTGGTGCATTGTTATAAAAATACTGCTTGCAGCCACTTTAAGGCAGAACTCTCCAGAGTGGGTGTACTATGACTCAGCAGACTGCTGATATTTCCTCGTCATTCATATACTCATGAATCACAACAGCTGCAGAACCTGTTAAGTTATGCAGTCAGGTAGGTAAGTGCGATTGAGGAGAACATAGTGAATGGACAGATGTAGAGCAGGTTCACAGGCTTATTTCCTTACCAAAGAAGGCATTTAAAAGCTTCTGCACTTGGATGTTGCTGCCAACTGTTCGGTACACTCCTTCTTGTGTAACTCCTGGAGAGAGGAGAATGGGGAGGTAAAAACAAAAGGGAGTATACCCTGGACAAATACAGTGCAATGGAAATGTACCACATGCTTCTCTTCAGAGGCTGCAGGGGCCAAAATTAAAATACAGATGTTCTTTCCTGATTATGAACGCTTCATTGCCCTACTTACTTCGAGGCTGTACAATGTTGCACGCTTGGATCATGAGTCAAATTACATGCTTATGATTTGAGTACTTAATTCCATCCTTGTAAGATAAATCGCTGGAGAAAGATATTGTGACTTTCGGATTATATGGTTACATCTCACTTCAAGACAAGTTTGAAATATTGAGCTTTAAAGTTTTCAGCATGCATGGAGTGAAGAGGTTTGTTAAAGATATGATAGTAAAAAAAGACCTTAATAAACCGGGATAAGCATGTGATGATTTAAACTCTATTAAATCTGAAAAAGACAACTACTTGTATTGAAACAATTATTTCCTTAAGGGTGCATGTGGCTAGCAGGAATGGCATCAAAATGTAACCTATGACTTAACTACGCCCCCTAAGGGCAAGTAAGCAAACTACCAAAACTAAAGATATATGCGGCAAAACTTTTACCTTTTGTTTCAATGTAGTTGATGCACTTTCTCACAAACTTAAATCCAATCTCGTTCAGTTCCACTGTGAAAGTAAAAAGGCAAAAAAAATTAAAGGCTAAACTTGTAAGTGTTAAATCATGAATTCTTTTTGAGGGTAATGATGACTGACTTACTTTCAGCTTGCTTGTGAATTGGGGAATGATAGATCTGAAATGAAAAAGAATGTCAAAGTAAAGTGAAGACTGCTATATGGAAAAATCTACACCTGGCCTTCAATATGTCAGTGGGATTTATGAGCACGGCTTTCTTCAAACTGAAAATGAGAGAAAAACAAAAGATGATGATGGCGAAAGGGAAACTAACCTCCCAAACACACAGAGAGGTTCCCGGATGATTTATGGGAATATTAGAACCATTTTCCAGTTAAAAGTTAGCCATATGAGCACTCTTAAGTTACATAATAGTAATGGAAACAGAAAAAAGGATCAGGAAGCAAATAAAGATCATTTAGTTAGTTTAGTTAAACTGTAATATTAAAACCAACTTGTTTGCAACAGAAAATACAGAGATTGTCACCAGTATATCACACCTAGAGCATCCAACTCAGGAATGAATGTGATACTGTCAGATATGGAGGGTTTTATATCAAAGCTTTGTCTAATTCTTTGCCTAAAATAACAGATTTTTTTTCAGTCAGTTGTCCTCCCACTAATAGACGTCAGAGGTCATGGTCAGCTACAGAGCAGCTGCAGACAGAAGAGTCTTGTTTAAGGACTCCACAGCTGGATGATTGTTTGTTGTCGCAGGGTGGTTTAAGTGTGAAATATCGCTGTTAAACCCTGTTAGGTTATTTGTTACTATTTAAACCCGGGAGTAGAACAACTACATACACACTCTGACAAACAGATATGACGGATAGATTAGTAGCTTTGTTTTGGTAGGAAATTACTTAGATTCTGAATCTGATCTTTCGACACAGACATAATAAAGATACCATTCAAGAAAGGAATTAGACTGAAAAACTGAGCTTTGTTTCCAGTAGCTGAATGTTTGTTTTCATTACAGTCACTAAAAAGCCACTATGCCAATTTGCTTAGTCTGATTGTCCAATTCAGAGTTAGGAGAAGCACATGTATGTGTTTTCCTCGTTGTCCTACACTTTAATGCCAAATACTTTTAACATATTAAGTTTCAGTGGAAAGTGAACAAAGAGAAGCCTTGAAATTAGGTAGAAGCACATTTGTCGTTTTGGCACAAAGGTTCATGAAATCAACCACTTCTTGGTTTGTAGATGTGACACATTGGCCAAAACAGAGACTTGTGGGTAGGCTAAATGATCAGGACTGTAATGAACCAGCTGGCAGACTTTAGAGACCAGTGTCAGCCTGTTTTTATCTCCAGAGCCCATAAGGTTGAACCAAAGGACCTCTGAAATTAGTGTGTGTCTACTCTCAGTCAACATATGTATGACGATAGGAAAATGGTGCCAAATGAGTGCCACTGTACATTCAATTTACAGTAGAAGAAAATTTCCGTGCTTTCAGAGCAAAGTTCTGGGCACAAGAGAGTTACGATTAGACAATAGAATATGAGGAAGTTTCAAAAGATGCAGAAACATCCCTGATTTTAAGCTGATAATAGTATGCAGAGACAAATGCTGAGTGTGATAAAGTTGAGAGATTCAATATAGCAAAAGCTCAGAGGACAGAAGTATGGTGCATTGGACCTTCAGAATATTTGGACGGAGTGGGTGGAGAAGCTCATATGAAATGTTCATGATGTACAGAAATCACTGGGGAAGTTGCACAAGAAGAGGGCACTGAAAAGTGTTCCTTCTGTTATTTTCACATCCTGTGGCAGTATTTGTTTTGTCCCCAACTCAGGAGGTTTTCTCACGTACCACTAAACCACATCAGCCATTCTGAACTGTCTGATTCGAAAAAGGTCTGACGAGAACTGCTGAGAGTCCAAAATGAGAAAAAATACTGTTTATGGCTACAACCAAAAAAGGAACTAAGAATGTCTTAACTTTTGCTAATGAAGCAAGTTGGTATTCTATAGCAGAAAAACTGCTGAATACAGAGACAGACGATGTGAGCACTAAAGTCTGGCCGATCGAATAGTCTACAGGGAGGTCTAGAGCTAAAACGCCCAGTTACCATTGACACCTAAACATTATCGTAAAGGTAAAAAAAAGAAAGAAAAAAAAAGCTAATGGTGTGAATTCAGCCATGCTGAAAGGGGCTATTAAGACCAACAGGGTGCCATTATTTAGCCATACTGATGGAGTAATGTACCAAGCAAGCTTCATTTAATCATTCACACATCTGAACAAAGGTCACGACTGAATTGTCGTCTGGCTTGCATGGTGGATTAACAAATAAACATGAAAGCCATGACATTGTTTCCCTAAAAACAAACATATAAAAACCATTTAAATCAGCACACTGCTTTGTAAACAATGGTTTTTTTTCTCTCCAGGGTTCAGCAGATTGATTTTGTGACGATAAAACACATTTAAATGGGTGCGATTCAATTAAGAAGCTGTAAGTGACATCAACCTTGATAATAGGGGGTCAGATTTAACAACCTGCCAGCATATTAGGGGATTTTATAAAAAACTGCTTTGGATGGACTATGATATTCAGATTGGAAATAGAAACTGGTCTTGGCAACTGTATGTGTCAACTCTGAAGCTATGTCAGCCGTCTTACTGTAGTGACTGACTTCACTGTAAATCTTTTGGCATTCATTTTCACAGGAAAGCAAAAGTCATATCTAGTAATAGAATAATCTAATAATAAAAAAAACTCACTGGCTCTTTTCCATCCATGGCCTCCATCCACAACTTCCTGTCTCCCTCCGAAAGAGCCTGGAAAGTGACGGGGGTGTTTCTATGGAAACAGTAACAAATGCCATTTAAGAGGCAAAGGTTGCAATTAAATTATTAATTCTGAAAATGCACTGCTACAGCATCCAGCCATTGTGAACATTCAGCTTTTTTTTTTTTAAAGCTTTTCCATGTCAAGTATCATATATTTCTCACAGCAAAACAATGTGGACAAAATAACAGGAACACCACATTAAGAAGAACAATCTCAAATGAACTTTGATTAAACCTTATTTGGCGATGGTGGAAGTAGAAAATAGATGATGCATGAGAAGATGATGAAAATCCATTGTTGTAATCAGTCTACGGCAGAGGAAACAGAATCTGGTGCCAAATATTACAGCTTGTAGGCTACTGAATCAATTGTTAACTAAAACAACTGTGCTACAAGTTTGAAGCTCTTTTTGCCAAATGCACCATTCAACCAACTACAAAAACTTTTTTAAATAACTCTTATATCAACTTTAACAATTGCACTGATAACACTGATATCCACAGGAGCCCCCCATTTTTGGCAAAGAAGATCCAAAAGTGTTTTTAAGCTTTCACAAGTGGCTGTTTTAATGCTTTGTGTTTTTAAGCTGTTGCATGTTTGAATTACACACCTGAAATGGCCAAACCAGCAGTTCATCCATGCTGTCTATTACTGGAGCAAACTAGGAAGGTCAAAGGTCAGGGTCAGGTACTCATACTGGGAGCACACTTTGCCTTCAAACATCCTGAGCTGACATCATTATCTTCTGCATTAGACAGCACTGCCACCTTGAGTCTGTCAAACAGCAGACCCCTCATGTTGTTGTTCACGTCGCACAATGGCACAAATGAGTTGCTAAGCATTCACAGACACTTTCAAGCACTTAATGCATAATGCAAACCACTTTTTAAACCTTTAAAGACACCCTGTCGACATTCAAGCATTTCCACAAATTTCAAGTAACAAACCTTGAATATGACAGAACAGCCTATGGCTAAAGTGTCTTTTAAAATGGTTCTTGTTCTGAGTGACCTGCATACGGTATATAAATATGAGCTTGTTGTGTTCCTTCCCCTGAAATCACTGGCTTTGCCATCTGTTTCCAGCACCAGCCCCGTTGCTTAGGGATTGTTTGGGCTACAGTCCATTTAGCCCTCACACTGTGTCCTTGTAAACCACCTGTTCACCTCGCCGCCTGAACCTGTTTATCCCACAAGGCTTTTGTATTGCCTCATCTCACAGTCTCTCAGATTTGTTTGCACTAACCTCTCGTTTGTTTCCACGTCAAAGCAAAAGCGCTTGTCTATGGATTCAGTCTTCCGGCGGATGCAGTATTTCAGTGTCAGCTGCGTAGGGCCCTGCAGGGAGAGAGGAAAAGTTGGAAAGTGGTTGGCTATGTGTGATGGAGACGACGACAGTAGGGCAAGTAGTCTGAGGATATAAACTGCCTATAGATACAATGGATGTCAAACCATGATAAGAAGTAATAATTATGATAATAATGAGTAGTAATAATAATTTTCGGAGGAGCACCTGTTTAGTTGTAGGTTTCTGTTCACAAGGTACCATGACCAGCAGTCTCCCCTCCTTGTGATACTTGCAATAGTATTTTACCCATGACACGCCCAGAGCCCCTGTTTGACGAAAGCATAGAAAACAGGACTAGCCTTGTCAGCTCTGGCAAGTGAGGGAATTCAAGCAAGCTCGTACAAGCTTCAAGCTTCTGTAGAGCACTTACACTTCTCCTGACAGTACAGGTAACCCTCCATTGGAAGAAGACTGTGCATTTTACTGATCTGAGACGGGTGTTTCATTCTTTTCATCAGCTCCTCCATCTCCTCGCGAGTGCTCTCATAGTGGTTCCTTGTCTGCAGGCAAAACCAGACAGTACTTAAGAATCATATGGACATCCAATTAAAGGATATTAAATCTGGCTAATGTCATCATTCGTTACCAGAGACACCACTTACGTTCTGCAAGCTGAGCTGCAGCTCTTGTTTGTAAGGCATGAAGTCCTGAGTCATTTCCACTGTCAGGTTATTGAGCGTTAAAATGCTGTGTAGAAATGCCAGCACCTGTCCAACCAAAGCATGAATTACATACTTAAAAAACAGTAGAGAACGGGCAAAATAACAGAACTGCTGCCATAAAAAATGGATGAGTGACTACTTTGATTTTTCTTATTCTGTCATCAAGCTTTTTTCCTCTAAAGAGTACTGTGTATTTCCTAGATCTCTTTTTACATGAGTGCGGTAACAAAGAGGAAGAGTGGGATACCACAGGCGACACTCACCGGCTCCACCACATCAAACTTCTTCCTGTCCTGCACCTGATGGATCTGGTACACATACTCCACTGAGGAATCATAGAAGTTCACTCTCTCTTTGTCCAAGAGTTCATCAGCCTGAAGTGAGAAAAAAGTACATTTTAAAAAGCAGCACTGTGACACTGTCAATTCAATTCAACATTTAACCACAGAAGTGATGCAAAATACCTCTTGAAGTTGAGTCTCTTTCTTCTTGGCAGAAAGATTCAGATGTTTGTCTAACTGCGAGTAATATTTTTCACTCTCTTTCTCGAACTTCTTTTTCTTTTCCTGCAGGACAGATTTGTTAATTGTGAAAATTAGAGATTACGGCATGATTACATCAAGATTTCTTTTTTTTATCTGGCATAGCGTGAGTGAAAGACAAAAAGTGCAAAAAAAAGTAAAGAATTAAAATAATTGTAACTACAATATACTGAGATATACACCAGGAGATACTGTTGAACTCTTTGGAGCTCTCTGATGGACAAACTACAGTATAAAATAGAAATACTTTTTCTAAATCACCTCAAACATATTTTTGGAATTTCTGTATTTGATTTGTTATTACTTATCAAACAACATTTATGCTGTTTATATATAAGCTAATATCAACCAATAAGTAAAAAGAACAGTCAGGTAAAAGTAAAAGATAAACAGTTAAAATACTTAGCTAAAAGTGATACACCATTAAAATAGTTAGCTAAAAGTAATAAATGGTTAAAAAAAAAGAAAAAACAAAAAAAGCTAACAGTAATAGTGCAAAAATAGCAAAACAGAACATTAATGAATAAACTGTTGAAATACCTATACACAGTTAGAGCAGTTAAAATAGCTATAGGTTATGGATGACAAGTTAGCTAAAACTAATAAACAACTAAAATTGTTGACTGAAAGCAATAAGTAATAAACAGTTAAAAGTGTTAGCTAAGGAGTGCAATTGGTAGCCGACTTGTTCCCACGCATGCCACAAAATGGCAGTGTCCCAGGTTTGATTCCGGCAAAGGAAAACTAAAACTAATAAACAGTTAAAAGGGTTAGCTAAAGGTTAATGGATAAACTGTTGAAATAGTTAGCCAAAACTAATAGAACAGTTAAAAGTGTTAGCTAAAGGTAATGGATAAACTGTTGAAGTAGTTAGCTAAAACTAATAAACAGTTAAAAGTGTTAGCTAAAGGTAATGGATAAACTGTTGAAATAGTTAGCTAAAACTAATAAACAGTTAAAAGTGTTAGCTAAAAGTAATGGATAAACTGTTTAAATAGTTAGCTAAAAGTAATAAACCGTTATAACTGTTGGCTGAAAGTAATGGATAAAGGTTGAAATAGTTGAATCTCTGCCGCAAGTGAAGCAGTACAAATACAAACTTGCGAAAACCACAAGTAAACTAAACATTAGTTACAGAGCACTCCGTTTAAAATCAATGATTTAATGAACACAAACATTTTGAGTCATATCTGTTATATCTGGCAAGTCAGTGGGAGTATGTCAGATAAAATAAGTTGGGAACCACTCGCCTAGTTTTTTTTTTCACTGTTCTCTTGATTTCGTTTTAGTACATCATCTGTTTATGTACTTTTAAGCAATCATACCCATTTTTGTTGTGGAAAACAGATTTTCTTAAACAGTTCATTATTCTGTTGAAGTTAATAGTACTTGTAAAATACTTAACTGAATACACTGCAATATTTAATTAGAGTTGGTTGGAACAAGAAAAGAATTTGACATAGGTTTTCAAACAATTTGCCAGAAGATATGTTTTTAATATGAATGTCTTTTCAAAGGCATCTGTACCTGCAATTTTCATGTATATTTCTATACCATTTTTATATATCATGATAATTTATAGATAATTATTGGCAAATCCCAACTCGTTTTGGAAAGCGGTTGGTTAATAAGTACACAGAGAGAAAGAAACCTCTCAGCATAACGCCCAAATGTCAAGCTAAATAATCAAGATAATATCTCGTAGAGTTTCCTGATAACAACTTAAAAAGCAAAATATATTGTTGGAGAAAGAGTGCACAGGAGGGCCACCTTTGAAAAACATGAGCTGTTCTTAAAAACTACTTGACTTCATTGTTTACACATATAATAGATTGATACGCAGATTTGAGGAAGTAGCTCATAACATCCTGTTTGGCATGTGTCAGTGGCTCAGGAGGGCATGTATGTTGTATAATTCTGTTATTTCCAGTGCATAGAAACAGATTAGACTATACACAATGAAGCAGAACAGAGCTTCCAGCAATGAGTCATGAATTTTAATATTTTGGCTCACAGGAATAAGTCACACATCCCTTACAGAGCAGAGGATCCCGTAAAAATACTCACTTTTGTTACTCCTATTTGCTCCTTCCTGAACTTTTCTAACGGCTTGATGAGCAGATCAGAAGCGTTCTGCACCTGTACAGTAAAACATGGAGCAGCTATTACTGCGATTACAATTTAAAATACACACACACTGTAATTACCATATGTGGAACACACCCTCTAAACATAGTGTTTGTAGATAAATTGTACATCATGTGAGGCAGAAATATGTTTTTAAAACTTTGGAAATAATATTTTACGAGTGACTATAAAAATGTATCCTTCATAACTGATGATGAATGATGAATAACTGCTCCCAGCCAATGCAGCTCTTCCAAAACACTGCAGGCATAATTTACCATTTGACCTCTGGTTTTAAAATTAAATGAGCATCCAGAAAACCCAGTCTAACAGGAACTACTGCTAACACATCACATACAGTACACTGGCATGACTTAATTGCTGAGGTGCAAAGATGAGTGTATCTGAATTCATTAGGCCTGAAAAAAGAGGAAACTGTATGTAAAAACTGTGAATATGTATGTGCGGGTTATATTACAATATTAAAATGCTAGATAAGAAAATATTGTGTATTGTCAGCTTGAACAAAGGTAATATGGAACCGTTAACAAAAGGGAACAAGAGAACTGAGAACCGTTAGAGGAAATGAAAGCACAATTATAAACAGAATTGCCCATAGCAGTTTCACATGAGGCCACACATTTAGACACAGAGTATCTAGGTGTGTTTCCTGTGAAACTGAATAAATATAATTCCACTGATGGAATACCTAGTTTATATAAAAAGGCGTTGAATCCGCATCAAAACACACAGAAAGTTCAAATTTGCATGCATGTTAGTTTGCCTCATCAGAATGTGCCAATGTGCCAGCTTTTCCTGCAGGATGCGTTAATTTGGTTTCTGATATCTAATGAGGGTCAAATAGGATGTAGAGTCTGGAGTGGAGGAAGTTGATAACCCTACCAACATCATCCTGTCATCCTCCACTTCCTGCAGGAGTCCAGCAAACTCCTGGAACGACTGAGCTGAGGAGGAAAACACAGAGACGAAGATAAGAATGAAGACTTTGCACCTTCTTAACACGACTGTCTGATACAGGAAATAAACTTGGCAAAGACCACAAACACAACACACTCATTCAAGTGGTTACAAGTGTGCATTAACATAGATTCCTGTACCTTCCTGTAATATTTCCAGTTATTTTTGTATACACACATTTAGTTGTATGTCATGAAGCTTTAAAGACAGTTTAAAGTTTCTGTTTTTCCAAACCATTTTGTTTCCTGTTTGACCACATTCAACTTGTGAGGAATTACTAAGCGACCACAAAAAAAAGTTCTTTTCCACTGAGGTCGTATTTGGGAAGTCTTTTTGTACTTTTACTGATGAAGTACTCTTTAATAACAAATTCAAGATATTTGTGACTTGCTCCATTCTACGCTGAGAGTGTTATTCTCCATACTGTATCAATAAACAGAACCTCCTGCTGGAATTAGGGCATGAAATGATCTGCAAGTTCTCTTAAAGTCTGTTTATCAGCATGACTGTAATAGCCAATAAATATAAAGTGTGTATTTAGTGGAGTGTCTGTGTTATCTTACCAATGTTAATCTCATCATCTGTCAAGGAGTCACCGATGAAGTCGAACTGGAACGCACTGAGAGTCTGGGAAAACTTCTGAACTGCCACAGAATAGCCTATAAAAAAGAAACAAGATGTAGTTCTTTAAAAACATTTTAAGGGAGCTCTAAATTGCTGCAATATACAATTGATCTTTTTCTAATATCACCAAACTCTCATTATTTGAACACAGTTCATGATTATTGTGACAGTGTTGCGTGTTTCTTTCTTCCCCTAGTAGGAAGGTCTGAAGCATATAGACAGCCTTGGCTGGGTTCAGCAGCACAACAGCAGCGGTCTATGCAATATAATTTCCTTCCTAGTATGGATTTTCTTCCCCTTAACCAATTCTCTGTCCCCTTGAATATGTTTACTATATTTTGTGTATTTTATCAAGCTTTATGTACACATACAAGCACATGGCAAAAACATGCATATTTCACAACCTTAACAGCTGCAGATCAGTGTTGAAACTGAAGATGTCCTGCAGTAAATCACATCCTGATTATTAGGAAGTGAGATAAAAATTTGACTATTGTGAGTACGTCTTGGTGCAGTTTACCCCAACAACAGGAACTCGTGACCTCTGGCTATTATCTGAAGTGAATAGACCACCCCTACAATGACTGTTTCTGTCTCTGAGGTGAAAAGCTTGTCGCTGGTGATTTGGACAGCAGAATGCTAGCTTGATGAGTCAAACAAAACAAACAGTGTCCCCCCTTCATGGGTGCCACACTGACCCAAATATATGCATCTACTGTACTGTATGCTGTCACTGGCTGTGGTCCATACTATCAGCTGGACTGGTTCCACAATACAACCAGCAGCAGAGAGATGAAACACAGAGGAGAGGTGGGAAAGAAACAAAACACAACACATGGTTAGATCCTGCATCCTGCTATAAGAAACAGCTGCTGTGCTGTTTAAAAACAAACAGACTGGCCAGTCAAGCTGTACATCTGCACCAGGATCCATGGCTGTTTGGTCTTGTCCCAGGGGAGCACTAGCACCTCCCTGAATGTGCCTCTCCCACCCACACACACTGATGCTGTAGGCCCCTCACACAGGCCCAAATGATGCTCAACATTTACATGCAAAGTGCAAACACTCATTACTAATGTAGAGACGTGGGAGATGAGATCTGCTTACCCTTGATTGCAGTGATAACACTGTTTCCATCTTTTATCAACTCTTTGAGAAATTTGCTGGATCTCTCCAGCTCCAGTTCATAACACTTAAGAGTCTCCCTGAAGTCCGGACTGTCCAGATAGCACTCACTAAACTCCAGAGGAGGATGCCCCATCTTATGGACGGCTGGCTTTTAGACAATAGAGGTAGTGAAGTAGTTTTAGTGAGCCACGCAGCCTACGCTCGTCTACAGCTCAGTGGTCATTTCTGTTGCATATTCTCATCTGTTCAGAAGAACCATGGTGTCCGTGGGAGCCTGCAGCGGCCGCTCGTAACGTACGAAGTGCACAAAACCACGAAGAAAGCTCGCTTTAAAACCACTTCCTTATTTTGGTCGCCTGACGCGCTGTTTAAACTCTTATTTAATTGTATGCAGCTCCTCGTTGCCACTTTTTCCTCGTTGCAGAGTCGTGATTAGAAGAGCGGCTACAATCCCTGTTGGACGCGTCCCATTCCGAAATGCTTCATACTTTCATTAATCTTCATTCGCTCCTTTATCTCGATTTAAAGCCAAATGTTGTTTGCTAAAATCAACAATGCGCTTTCAACCCACCGAGAAGCCATTAAAAAGTAATTTATTTCTATCAGAAATATTATTCACATCCTCAAATCCCATATCTGTACGTACAGCGATAAGCAAAGCGGAATGGGACGTAACCAGCTGGCTATGGGCTTTCCAAAAAATCTTCCCCCTTTCCACACCCAGGAGGCTCTTAAAGCGGCCGCAGCACAGATAGTAAATTGTGTGTACACTGCTGCTTTCGGGTGCTGTCGGAAATTCCTAAATTTAATATAATGTTTAGACAATTGTGCTCTCATAAATGGGGCAAAACAAATCAGTAATAATAACCGTGAAAGTGGGATTCAAAAGACAATACTATCCTTATGTCAATATTTATTTACAATAATAATTATGTATACGGATAGTAGAGATAGATGAATAGATTATTTATGTGACAAATTAAAGGAAAAACTGGTGCAGGTCTGAGTGCTTGACCCCTACAGTTCGGGGATCCGGTGACTCTGTTATGCCGTGGGGAGAAATTTTGCTGGCATGGTTTCGGTCCACTTGTCCTCTTAGGGGGAAGGGTCACTACAAATCAATACGATGAGAACATTTCTATCCTGATGGCAGTGGCCTCTTCCAGGATGACAATCAATACGATGCTTCCTTCACTGAATGGTTTGATGAGTATGAATATGATGTTAATCATATGCTAAGGCCTTCACAGTCACCAGATCTCATGTTAATCATATGCTAAGGCCTTCACAGTCACCAAATCTTAACCCAATTAAAAACTTATGGGATATTTTGGACCAACCACCACCATCATCAAAACACTAAATGAGGCAATATCTTTTGGTGTTCATCCCTCCAGCAGAGTTCAGAGACTGTAGAATCAATGCTGAGACACACTGAAGCTGTTCTTGCAGCAGGTGGCCCAACAGCAAACACTTTATATTGTTTTTTTATTTAATTTGTCACCCGTCTCTTGTCTTTCATTTACTATCAAATAACCTTTATAATAAAATGTATTTGTGTTGCATATTTTTTTTTTTAAATGAGGTGATACTCATGTTTAACTTATAGAGCAGATATAGTAAAGAAACTTCATATATGACATATTTTAAATGGGAGAAGTGGTGCACCAAAGCAATGGTTCATTCAATAAAACTCTGGACACCACATTTCTGAAAAGGAGAGCACTGGAGGCACATGATTTTAAATTCAGAGCAGCTCACAATACAGACACCTGCATGGACATGTTACGTGTGGACTCTTGAACATATCACGAGAACCATGTGATTATTGCACAGTGAGACAGCTCACACCTGCATGTGACTGGGTGTGTTCCTGCACTCATGACATGACCTGTTTTTGTTGCACAGGCAACGTCACCAGATTTAGCTTGCAGCGCACAACTACAGTAATGCATGATATTTTGACCTATATACAATGTAGACATTAATCTAAAACTATGATATATGTAATGGTGAGACTATTAGAGATAGAAAAAATACAATAACAGTACCTCACTATGAATCCTATTTTTACAGCAGTCTTTTAATCAGTTATTATCTTCACACAAACAGTTTTCTCTTGTGAGACGTCTGTTTGCTAATGTTGGATTTGAGGAATATAGAGATAACAAGCTGCTGCTGGATTAATGTCACACAATATCAGAAGTAAGACAGTGCTCCAATTGAACTGTTTATTCATGCATTGCGTGTAAGTTTCAGGCAGACGTCCAAGCACTTTCACTCTCACCTAAGACTGAATTCACTGAGGAGCTTTCACCTCTGCAAAGCAGTCATTTCTTATATGCTGCAATAACAGATAATCACCTCCAGATGTCACCCTGCAGACTGAACTGAAGGAGAGGCTTGTCCTCCAAGTACACACACACACGTTTGTCTTAATATTCTTATGAGGACACTCATTGACATATTGCATTCCCTAGCCACTTACCCTAATCTTACACATCACAACTGAATGCCTAAACCGACACTCACCCTAAACTGAATTCGTACACACACACACACACACACACACACACACACACACACACACACACACACACACACACACACACACACACACACACACACACACACACACACACACACACACACACACACACAGGCAACAAACACAAATTTGTATCCACCAACAAATGTACAAATTTGAGTTAGTCAAACAGTAAGTTTGTAAATATGCCCAGGGCTGCAAAAAAATCACTGTCACTACTATTCATATAGCTCACTGATAATTGTTTCCAGGGATGGAGATTTGATCAGTTTAGTAGGAAGCTCTGTGTACTTTAGGTCAAAAATACAGCCCATCACTAGGATTAAAGTTTTTTGCTCATTTAATTTTTGCCTTCAGCTACAAAAACAACATTAGGGGTGTTAGATGTGTTGCAGAACAGGTCATGAAAGATATTAAATCCTCCTCGCATCACACAGGAATGTTTGCACATAATTACACATCTTGCTAACACCCATCTGACAGCAGCAGCAATTAGATCAACAGTAAAGTGGAGTCTTGCAGCCACTCAAAATATGTGCATCAGAGTGAAGTGCAAAGTGCATCAGTGACAGTCTTTAGTATTATTTGATTGGAGCCCATTACATGGGTTGTATACTGTAGATTGTATTGAAGCACATGAAAGATTGGAACCATATACATTCATATGAATTAAGATGGTATAGGAAATAAGGCACAAATGTTTAGGGTCGAATACATTTTTATTAAGATTGACATTTTGTAGACATTGTAGCTACCTCTCCGCTCTCCTCCTCTAGTTTGGTTACTTCGGCATGATGAATGATATTTTGATTGTTGTGCTCCCTATACTGTGGTAGGGTTTGAGGTCAATGACAGTGACAGGCTGTAAAAGGCTGCTGGTTTCCATCAAGCGCGTCTGTGGTGTGTTTGTTGTTGGTGAAATAAACACCTGGTTGGTCTACACCTCACCTCTGCCTCTGCATTTAACAGTGCATCAAACAGTGCACATGGTTGTTTTCAGCCTTCAATAAACCAACATTACACACACTAACACATTTAGGATTGATTACCATTACTTTAGGTGGGTCCCCATAATAGTAGTGTATGAACAGATTTTTGCACACACACCATGGTTATTAAAAGTGAACTGAGAAAGAGAAAAGCGAGAGACTATTCATGCTGATATTTGACAATGATTTAATCAAACTGATTATTTAAATACAAATAAAATTTACAGTGTGACATTACATTATTCACAGTTCAGAGACAGAAGGCAGATTGTATCATTGTGCAGTTTGTGTGTATGAGAGTGACCTTTTTCTTCTATTGAGATTCTGCAAGGTGCAATGATATTCATTCATTCTCAAGATTATAATCTAAAAGTTAAGTGGAATTTTTGGAGAAGCACTTGAAACCTTCGTGCTACAAGTGGTTCATTCAGTCTAAAGAACAAGCAATTAGTCCCATTTAGCAAAAGTATGTCAAACTGTGTTTGGTCCCATAGTGTGAGGGAGGGATGGGCTCAGCAGAATTATTCTCTGGTGGATAAATATCAGGTGGGAAGCAACAACGTAGATGTAAAGATTGAGCTGGAAAATTGGATGACAGGCTGATTGCTATGATAATAAACCCTTGTCCTCTTATCTTTAGATTTTATGGGTCATTCTTTGTTGCAGACCTTTATGTTTTACTCCAGATTGCGTCAAAAACGTCCTCCACTTCCTCTGCAGAACACAGCACAATAAGGACAAGAGGACAGCCTGCAGTCACCCCCCCACACAGATTCCTCAGCTGGGCAGAAATTAAAACGTTTGATCTGAACTCTGAAGCTGTTTGTTTGGTCTCAGTAAATGGAGCTATTGTATGCAAATGCTGCGGACAGAAGCATATGACCTCTCCAGTGCAGGGCAGTGGCTAGTGTGAGAGAAACCATTAGCAATGCAAAGTCATGGTGCTCTGATACTCTTGTTCACAGTCACAGATTGAAAAAAAACAAAAAAAAACGTCTGATAATGTCGACGTAAATGTTTGTGGATGTGCTTGACTCTAAACTGCAGCTGAAGGTAAGATCATATTTATTTCTCACTTTGTTAGCAGATCTTGTAGCTGAGGAAGTGACAGAGTTGGTTTTCAGAGAGTTCAGCTTGTTCAAATGTGCTTAAATGTAGTCTGCGCTTTACTTTATAGACTTAATACAAGACAGAATACACTGGGACTCTCCAAGAAATATGTCTTTATAGAAATGTAATCCAAAATATGTTGCCTTTGATAGGTTGATTATCAAACAAAACCATATTCATTCTGCAGTGCTACAGTTATGTGCATCTGTAACAATACAGCTGATCACAAAGTAGAGTTAGACTGTGCTTATTCTCTGAAGCATTATACATCCGTCTCTGCTGCACCCGAAGACACTTTGGGTGCACAAAACATTTTCTTGTCAAGAATGAGGGGGTATTACAGACACCGTTATGTTAGGTGCAGATGCCCACTTTGCATGCTACACCATGGCGGCTGGTGAAAGCATGTCACATGACGTGTGGTGCCAGACCTCAGTGTTGCACTCTTAAGTGGCCTGCCAACCATAGAGGGGGGCAGAGAGGCTTCCTTCTTCTCTGGATTCACATCCATGCCAAACCAGCGGGTCAACATTGTCCTCTACGCTGCCTCATATGCCTCTTACACCTCCAGCTGAGCCCGGTAATAACTCTGACATATATCTTATACCAGACTGGACATACATTGGAGAAACAGGACAATCAATGATGATCAGAACAAAGGAGATGAAACACTTTGGATACTTTTAAACTTAATTAAAAAATCTGGATTTGGGAAACCTAATTTGGTGGCAATAAACTGACATCAATTGATCAACTGAATTAATCAATTCTTGATCAACTGAATTAATCAGTTCATCAAATGAAAATGACACAAAGTGCTCTACCTTAAATTCAGTTTGAGTGTCATAATTTATCAGCTACTGGGACTAAAGTGTCCCAACTTTGACTTTATAAAGGTACAGTATTTTGTGGATTATTCTGCAAGTACTATCTTTTGTCTATCTTTTCTTTTGACATACTTGAAAGTAATTGTAGTTTGTTTTACAGTAAAAAATAATTAGAATACTTTACCTTCAATCTCTGGTCACCAATGGATAAAAATACCACAACAGAGGGTCAAGTAAGGACTGAACCTGGAAACTCTTTACTATGAGGCAGCAGTGAGTTGGTGCTTCAGCGATGCTGTTAAGGTTGTTAAGGCTATTTAAGAACCAGCACAGGACAAAAGTATAAACCAAAATATAGAACTACTTTAATGTAAGTACAGATTTATGTAGATATTTTTTCTACACTTCAAATTAGAGAATATTTTAGTTTTTTATCAATTTTTATGTGATTTAATATTCTTTTTTAAGGTATGTGCACATTTATTTTCTTTCATCCCAGTGACACAGCGATGATAACCATATTAGAAAGTTATATTTGTTAGTGATTTGTATAGAGCAAATCATTTGAGTGAGTTTTGGAGGTATCTAAAGAAGGAGCCACGCTGCTTTTGATAGCACACTCAGCTTCAGCCTTTTATAAAATTTGGCAAATACGCTGTATGGTAAATGTGAAAATTTGACAACAATATTTAAATATAGGAGAGTATGCCATGACAAGTGCTGTGATGTTTAATGCTGCTAGTTACGCAGTGGGTGAATTTACATACTACAAAATCATACACGGGTATTTTACACCAATTACACTTTTTAAAATGGGATTTGTGGGAGCTAATTACTGCTGGAAGACTAAAAATGATGTTCATTTAAAAGCTGTTTTTTGGTTTTTAAACTGAATAATCAAAGTATTGGAGAGTGGTTATGTAAACCGCTGCCAGAATCCTCCCAGCTGTGTTTTGTAAGGAGATTCTTGGACTGGCATTGGCAGGCTTTATAGGCACTTTAATGTTTGTTTTATGCAACTGGACAAGTCTCCCAGCCCATGATTTTGATAACAGTTAAAATGAATGACGGATATTGCCTTTTTTGAAGCTCTATGATGATTGCCTCATTTTCATTTGGAAGGAAGTAAATTATTTAGGAAGTAAATATTCCTATTTTTATTTTGAGAATGTGACTGATTTTTATATTTATGTTCTTTGTATATTGTAAAAATGTATAATATTCTCTCAGGTGTTGACCCTTTAATTTGTGACTATTGCATTTTCTTTATCAGACCCGGAACCAAAGATGAACTGGGCATCATTTTATGCTGTCATCAGTGGGGTGAACAGACACTCCACAGGCATCGGTCGCATCTGGCTCTCTGTCCTGTTCATTTTCCGCATCCTGGTACTGGTGGTTGCAGCAGAGAGCGTGTGGGGAGATGAGAAGTCCGGCTTCACCTGCAACACCCAGCAGCCGGGCTGCAACAGTGTCTGCTATGACCACTTCTTCCCCATCTCCCACATCCGCCTCTGGGCACTTCAGCTCATCCTGGTTTCCACTCCGGCCCTATTAGTCGCCATGCATGTGGCCCACCGTCGTCATGTCGACAAGAGGCTCTACAAACTATCAGGCCGAACCAACCCCAAAGACCTGGAGCAGATAAAGACCCAGAAGATGAAAATCACGGGGGCTCTCTGGTGGACGTACGTCATCAGCCTGTTGTTCCGTATTGTCTTTGAGGTCACCTTCATGTATTTGTTTTACATGATCTACCCTGGTTACAAAATGATCCGGCTGGTGAAGTGTGACTCGTACCCCTGTCCCAACACAGTGGACTGCTTCGTGTCGAGACCCACGGAGAAGACCGTCTTCACCGTGTTCATGCTGGCTGTGTCGGGGGTTTGTATTCTGCTCAACATCGCAGAAGTGGTCTTCTTGGTCGGGAAGGCCTGCGGCAAGCATTTGACCAATGCTGGAGACTCGACTATGGGGGCTTGGATCCAACAAAAGCTTTGCTCGTACTAACAGAGGGACACAAGTGATCTTAGATCCAGGTAACAGCTATTTAACTTGTGAGGATGATGCACATAAATATACTGTAAATTGATGATGGTGGCGTTCAGTCATACACAAGCGTGCAATACACCAAGACTTCTCACCAGACTTCAGGTGATATTTCAAAACATTCCGACAAAAAATACAATATTACCAAAAAACTGTATACAGAAACACTGACATGATATAATAGCTTGAAGTTTGGGCCAAACAAAGATGAATTAAGTAACATTTTATGAAGCAATATTCCAACTGACCACATTATAAGCTTTAATTTTCATGGATTTTGATGAATGTTGTACAGTAGGTGCTCAAATGAAAATGTCAAATCAAGAAATGTGACTTCTTGTCACATGTTATTTGTTCAAGGTCAAAATCATCAGATTGTGTGAGAAAAGTCAGCTGAAACAGCAAACGTAGCAATATTTTGATTTATAATATTTTAAAATATTTTATTATTTACATCATATATGATCATAAACACTTTGTCTTTTTCCATGAATCAAATCTAATGGACTGAAATTCTTGATGTCTTTAACTGTTATTATGTAATACTAAACACACAGATCATGTTGCAAAGTATGAATATTAAGTGGTGTTCTTTCAAACAGATTGTGGTTTAACAATCCCTTCAGACATAAAGAAAGCATTAACATTTTCACCAGAGAAAAAAACTTGAATTACTTTTTTCCTGAAGTTTACTGATTGCTAAACATGTTATTTAAATGCATTTATTTTGAAGCTGGATGTTTATATATTGTCAGTACACAGCCGAATAAAATCCACCAAAGTTTGTGTAATTGTGTCAAAATGATTATACAGTACACACTGAAGTGAAATATCTGTTGCTTCCAGGGGAAACATATAACTGTAATCATTTTAAATTGTCCAGTGTGACTCCAGATTTCCTGACCAAGTGGAATAAGTTCTTGAAATATCATAAATCACTTGAGAGCAGCAGTTATCTGCTACCACAGCGGTGCTGCTTTCTGTGAGTCTTCTCCACTGTCAGCAGTGCGCCTGGGAGAAAAAACCAAAACATGAAAGAAGCTTCATCGCACATTTAGTGTCACAGTCACCATCTTTAGATGTGAGATTCTCGGAGCCGTGCTGCCACCTGTGAAGAAATGTCTCAGGCTGATTAAGTTCTCCTTCTGAAGGCCAGAGTGCAGAGTTTTGGGTTATCAATAGCCTCGCCTTGTAAGGGGGTCAGTGTGTGGGTGACAATGGTTGACCCTGCAGACAGCTGAACCTGCTATGACCCAACGTGAGGGCACTTTTTATGGAACACGTCAACGCACACCATCTATAGAGTTCAGATTGACTTGAAACTTATCGGCACCACTGTACCAAAAACAAATTCCTCGAAATCTGTTCTTCCCGCCGGGGATTAGTTTTTACAGGTGACTGTGTGAGCACGGTTTGTGTTCATCTCACCCACACACTCTTTGTTGAAAAGGTTGAAAACATTTCTTTGTGTATAAGGTTATCATGGGGACTTGATTTTAATCTCTTATATAAAACAAGTTACAATGACTGGGTTGTGAGGGCAGTCAGCTCAGCTTTTTTCACCAATCACTAGTACCATAATCTCTGGCAATTATGACATATTACACAATTTACTTGACTAAAAGTAGCCAATTAAAATGTAGAAGCCCTTTATTCAAACATATATGGAAGTTTACTTGAAATACAGAAGTAATAAAATGCACTGAAGTAGAAGTATTCATTCTGTAGAGTCAGATGTTATACATATACTATAATATATTATAGTGATTATTGTTACATTCATATGTTAGCAGTAGTTGTTTTGTTGCTGGTAAAGGTAGGGGTTATACACTTTGAGACAGTGTAATCTGTAACAATGCATTATATACAGTACAGTTGATCATTTGAATCTGTAAAGTAACAAAAGCTGTCATGTAAAAGTAGTGCCGTTTAACTAAGGCAGCAGAAAGTGGAAATACTCGAGTAAAGTACATGAAAAGTACTTCCCTAATACTTGTGTAAATGTTGTTAGCTTCTATTCACCATTGTTGTTTGGTCTGCACCAGAGCAACATGATGCTGTTAATGAAGAATAACATAATGCAGTCTAAAGAACAGCATAATGTTTGATGTTGTCTCTACTGTGAACCTTGTCAGTCATTCAACAACTCACTGCAGTGCTGAGGGAAGACTCTACATTGTCTACACTTCAAGGGTCAGCTCACCAAAGCCCAGATCACCACTAGACTGACAACAAAGCCACTCCCTTCACCAGGAATTATATTTAGAGCACACTGTCATGTAAGTTTAACTAACCTGCATTCTCACTGGACTCTTCCGCTGCCACTCAGCTGAGCAGAAACATCTCTTAAGAAAGGGGTTTTTATACTTTTCTACAGGCTGGAATGATATCATCTTGTTGAACGCTGGGCATCGATCCGGTCATAGTGGGAGGGCAGCAGGCGGGATCATAGACGCTCCAGTTGAAAACTATCTGCGAGAAGTTTAGCCTCAGTTTCCTCAGTGGTTCAGGAGAACATGGTCTCACTGAACTGAAGGGGCTCCGTCACCAAGTGGATCTGCACTGCTGCAGGAGAGGAGCATTATCAGGTATGTCCTTCTTAATGAGGAAACCCAAGATAATCATTTTGGAAATCTTACCTAATGATCAAAAAACATACTGAAGTTATGATTTGGTTGTCTACAGTATCTTTTATATGGTTTATATCTAACTAAATGTATGGATGAAATAAAGGTCCAGTTTTAAATACACTTACAATCACAACTGTGTGAAAAGTTTGATTGATTGTAAAAGAGGATCCTTTAATTTTTGGTTGACCAAACGTATTAATTAATTACTAAAGGTAATTACTTATTAACTTTCAAACAGGTGCTCAGATTTGGATTCTGTTGACTTCTGCCTGCTGCTCCCTTTTTCTAAAGGACAAGCACAACTATTTTTAAAGTTAATATTCTCTACGCTGTAACTAGTAGCCCTGAAATTTAAACTAGAAACCTAATTCTGGAGTTGGGGAGCACTGTTGGGTACTGTGTCACAAGATCTATGCTGAGGCAAAGAGTCTCCCTAGCCTGCTCCGGGGCTTTCTCTCACACACAGACAGCTGTGTCCTGGCCCGATTTATCAGCTACTGGATAGGACACAACCTTTACGAATACAAACAGCGAATTCATGGTCACTCTATGTTTGTATTGGTAAATCCCCTCTTTGTGAGGTGTCTGCACTAGAAATGAGTATATTTATAAAGACCTGTATGCAAAAGTTACTATCAGTGAACTGCACAGCAAGTAATCTGATTATTAGATTCAATATAATTAGAATTTATCTTTTTTATTTAAAGATATTATGTTTATTGGGATCTAAATTTGTATTTAAAAATGCTCAGTTAGCACTGTGGTGTATTTAAGAAAGAGAGCTTGCCTATACAAGAAGACATATTTACACAATTTATTTATGTAAAATGTGCAATACCACACTATAAAAATACACCATTACAATGAAAAGACTAGTATTCAAAAGTTAATGGGTAAAAGTACAATATGATCATGATGCAGAATGTTCCATGTTAGTGTTATTTTAATTTGTTAGTGGATAATTATTGTGAATATATTAATTTGTAAGAAATACTTTATAAATGGTGGAGGAGGAGCTAATACTGTTGGGGGTTTTTTTAATACCAAAGCTTCATATTTCAAATTGATCATATACTTTATAGGTAACATATTAAGCTGTTGCTAAATTAACATAGTGGAGCAAAAAGTACAATACTCCCCTCTAAAATTAATTGAAGTAGTATGTAAAATGTAAATACTCCTACAAATACGTAAAAATGTACATGGGTGCTGTACTTTTGTAAATGTGCTTGGTTACTCACTGCTGGAAGCTGCGGCTTTAGGACATACTGTTCCAAGTCTTCAGTTTCAATGATGAAGCAAGAGTCTGCAACATGATTGAGGTTTTCCTAACACTTTACATCTTTCTTTGTCCTTACAGGCTTCTCTCCTGGTTTTGTCGATAAAACTGAGAGTATATTTTTCTGAGCCAGCATGGGGGACTGGAACTTGTTGGGGAAACTGCTGGAGAGTGCCCAGGAGCACTCTACCGTTGTGGGCAAAGTCTGGCTGACGGTGCTGTTCATCTTCCGCATCCTGGTGCTGGGAACCGCCGCTGAGAAGGTATGGGGCGACGAGCTGTCCGGCTTCACATGTGACACCAAGCAGCCCGGTTGTCAGAACGTCTGCTATGACAAGACCTTCCCTATTTCTCACATCCGCTTCTGGGTGATGCAGATCATCTTTGTCTCCACACCCACTCTCATTTATTTGGGCCATATCCTTCATCTGGTCCGCATGGAGGAAAAGGAGAACGAGAAAGAGAAGGAGAGCGAAAAGCAGCAGCAGTTACTTAGCAAGAACAAGAAGGCCTCAGTTAAGGATAACACGGGCCATGTGCGCTTGAAAGGTGCACTACTGAGAACCTACGTCTTCAACATTATTTTCAAGACCCTGTTTGAAGTGGGCTTCATTGTAGCTCAGTACTTCCTGTATGGTTTTGAGCTCAAGCCAATGTACACCTGTGACCGCTGGCCTTGCCCTAACGTGGTGAACTGCTACATCTCCCGACCCACTGAGAAGACAATCTTCATCCTCTTCATGCTGGCGGTGGCCTGCATCTCACTGCTGCTCAACCTGGTGGAAATATATCATCTAGGTTTCAAGAGATGCCACCAGGGCCTGCGCTATAGGCGGGCACGACGAGAAAATGAGGCTTCCAAGGCTCTTAGTGAAGCCGTCATGCCCTATGTGCCAAATTATAATTATTATCCTGGTCATCCCGCCGTGCCTGAACCTTTCCCTGCCGATTCAAAGTACAGCATGGCAGAGCCTAACTCACCTTACAGCCCCTACAACAGCAAAGTGGTTTACAAGCAGAACAGAGACAACATGGCTGTGGAGAGGAAAGGTAAAGCTGAAGGAGATGATGTGAAGGAGATGAAAACCTCCAGTCCTGTGTTTGAGGTGCCCATTGAGAACCAGCGCCGAAACAGTCAATCAAGCAAGCATAGCACTAACAAGAGCAGGCTAGATGATCTGAAGATCTAGACTTTCTGTGGTTTTATCCAAGACTCAGGAACTACATGAGAGGTCACTATGCATTGAGCTTTGAAAATATTAGTGTGAGTACAGAAGATAAAGTGGGACAAAACTATTGTGTAAGGGGGAGGGAAAAGACAAAGCAGATTATAGGTGTGATTAATTTGTCAAGATAAGAGAGACATAGTGACAGTAGTGTAAGACAAGTGCAGAATCGGGATTTTTGCAATCTGCACTTGATGTTTTCTAAAAAATCACAGAACTTCTTCATATGAGACAGGACATATCAGGACATGCCTATAAATGGCTCTGGGTCATACTTTTTAGGTGAATCTGAGAGGACAAGTAGCCTGACGTTCTTTAAAAGGCAGGATTTGATGAGGTGGTGTCTGAATAGAGTTGTGTGTGAAGGGTACAACTTCAAGGATAACAAGCATGCAAAGCCCCACCACTCATTCAAATCACAATTTAAGTCTTAATTCCTCTCATGGTATCAAAACATCAACTATGTTCATCAAAAATGTTTTGTCTTTACAAAGCTCTGATGTCTTTGCATTTGCGCAATGGAATGATCATTCATGAACTTCCATATTTGTGGGTGATGAAGAAACTGATACATTTTCTGTTTACAATTTGCTTACACTAAAACTGTGAGATGAATAAAAATATGTCAAACCAAAAGCAAAAGACTGTAAATGTGTGACAAAAAAATGTGCTTCTTAGTGCAGATTAGATGTGTCTATTGAACATTTCTTTTATTGATCCATTTTTGGCAACAACAAAAAATGTCTGATAAAAATGTGTTCATTTGAATTTTCTACAAAAGGTAGATTTGCTGTCATATCTGCTTATTTGTGACTGTGAAATTTGATTAAATAGATGTAAACCAAATGATTGATTGTCTGGTCAATATTCATGTTGTAATTCACATATCAGATCAACTGTGAACATCCAAAGACTAAAAATAACACCCATTTCTTCCCCACCTGTCATAAAAATGTTGCAGATGTACTCATGTCTGTTCACATGCAGCAATATACTCTATGCACTTAGATGTAAGGTATTTAGATGCTTTATCAGTTTGGTTTGCAGGAGAAATGCTGCTAGCCACAATTTTATATGAATTTAACTGGGCTTTAACATGAGAAAAGAGTTTACATTCACCTCCAAATCAGTTCTACACATATAACCATATATCAGAAATGAGAAGAAATCTGGGTACTTTGATTTGAGTTGAGATGTATTCACTGGGTCTAATCACAAGTATAAGGTCCACTCTATTATGAAAGTGTGTCTGAACCATACATGAGACTTTTTTGTTCAAAAACTAGCAATTTCACTTTATTTGGTGTCACATGAATTAAAAAGCTGATGTTAGGATCAAATTTAATACAGGGAAATATCTATTACCTAAGCCTATATCACATGATTATGAACTCTCTCCATAAAGCATTTATTTCTTCCAGTGTCTCTTTTTTGTCTGCTATTGATCAAGATACAAATAATGTTCTTTACATTGTTTGCCAATAAATGCTTCGAATCCAAATCTGGATTCTGATTGGTGGACAAAAGCATCCACTGCTATACTCTCACCTGATTGGATGGAAGTTGGTGATGATTCTTTAGGGAGTCAATCAACTCCAAGTATAGGGATCGATTTGTTTAAAAAAAAAAAAAAGAAGACTTTTAAATCATTCATATTAGATTAAGCTGCTCAAGTTAATCAACTTTCAATGTCTTCTGCACAGAAAAATGTTAAAGTACACGTGTTAGTTATAATGTAGTAAAAACAGGATCTGAGGAAATATTGGATAAATACAGGATTCGATTTGCTCAGTGCTTTGATGCATCCCTGCTATTTTTTGCCTAAAGCTGCCATGTTAACTGCTTGGTCTCTACCAGCTGCAGCAAACATGCACAGATTGAGTGTGGTGTGCATGGACCCATTTCCAAAGCACATACCATCATATGCTGGTAAGAGCTATGCTTCAAAGGCTTCTTCACTGCTGCTATAAATAGCTGTTGTACACACTTGGAGGAGCATTGTGGTTGAAATAGGGGGTAGGGGACCAAAACTTTCTTATCATACATCAGCAAGAATAACAAGTTGTTGTCACAGAAAGATTTATCCGCTGGATCCGCCTGCCCACTGAAGGATGAAGACAAATCATGAGGCTCGGCTAATATTTGAAACTGATGATATCTAATCAAGCAAGCAGCAGACACATTCATTAAACAGCACAACGTGTCGAGGATGTTTCGTCTGTTCTCTGCCCTGCAGCAGAATTTACGACTGAAATAGTTTCATTCATTCAGTCAGACACTGTTGTACTTGTTGCCTGTGTGTTGTGAATCATTGTGTCTCTGTGATTTATCTCATCTAATCAAATTTTTGTTTTAAAATTTTTAAATAATATAGTTTGATGTTTTTACAAAAACTCACAAGTCTATCGTCATATTTGGTGAACTGAGGACTCTTTACATTAGTTTCCATTAATAAAGTGGCATGTATGATTTAAGACCTGATCCATAGTTTAGTCAGGTGGAACAATTCATAAATTTGCTTGGAAGAGAAATGTTTTAGATCCAATAACTCGCCTTAATAGTCTGAGCTATGATAAGACTGAACGCCTGAACTCTCTCGACAGACAGGTGACAGGAGGCGAGTGGAGGTTATGAACTCTGGGTTACAACCATACGCAACCAAATCTCTGAGCAAGAATAGTGTGAGTGATACGCAGAGATCGTCCATCACACAGTCACACTGGCGCCCGTAAATCAGACGGACAGAGTTCACACTTTAGGAACCAGGGGACATCTCACACTTAACGGTGATTTAATTTGGGCCTACATGTATGATGCTGTTTTTGACATCCCACTAAGCTATTTTTGTTGCTGCTGCGTGGCCAGAGTGCTAAAACAGATCAAAATATGACACACTTAATAGAGAAGAGGGACCTGTGGGATAAGAAATAAACAAGAGTTGTTCTGTTTCCATCAAAAATTGGCCTTTAGTACAGGATTGCACCATCATTTATTCAGTTCTACTTACTTTACACGTCATTATCATGCAGACTGAAAGAATTTTAATTTCAGGTTTGTGGTCTAACAAACCAGAAAGCAAGAGAGTAAAGTCAGTGTCATTTCGTGTTGACCTTTCATCCGTAAGCAGAGTTAATGCTTTTAAAGGTCATCAGACCGCCATCCTCTTCACAAATACATTATAACATAACCATTATATCCTAAAGTGGTCATCTTCCATTACTTACTGTAGGCTGGGGAAACATATGAAACCGTTGAGGCATTTATAGGCCCAGAGCTGGACAGGAAACATGCCAGAGACTGTAGATATTTATTGTTTGTTTGTTGGCGGAGGTGTCAGCTGTTGCAAGGGGGCAAATCATTTCCAGACCTGCAGGTGACGTTTGGAGGCCGGGAACAAGTGTGACTGATACAGTAAATGTAACGAGTCATAGCTGTCCGGTCCACCTTTGTATCAGATATTAACCCTAACATTCAATGACCCTAAAATTAAAAGATGCTGCATATTGCACTTGCTTAACATTAATTTGAATCATTATGACTGTTTTGTTTTATGTAACATAAGGGCATAACTATGTGATCCTCCATTAACAAATAATGTGAAACCTAAAGAATACTCTTCCTGAATGCTTAAATAAGGATTAACCACCCATTTGTAAATGACTGATTATATATGAATGAAAAATAGATTTATTTTTATGAGATACTGTGATGGTAAGAATGAACAGTGATACTAAACATAATTTCCAGGATTGAAGAAAGATGTGATATTACAGCATGAACACAAATATGTTACTGACTTTATGATACAGATAAAATATTTGACTATATTTATTATACCATGAAAATCCTACAGAATGATCCCCATGTGAGAAGATATATATATAGCTTAACACAGTTTATGACCTTTAACACAAATGAACAAGCCCCAGTTAACATGTCCTGAGTCACATTTAAATTCATGAATCACCAGCTTAACTATATGAAGAGATAAACACAAACATTATTATTTATATAATTATCACTCTTTATTCTGGTACATTTAATGGAAATTAAAAAAAACAATCAAGCAGGTAAACAGAAATATCTGTGCGTCACATGTTCAGCAAAATAAGTGTTTCATCAAAAGCTACAGACTATGAAAGCTGTAGACCACAATTGCACATATAAAGGACTTGATTAACCAGATACTTAGTGCAGCAGCTGAAACATTATCCATGCCGACTCTATACACTCTGATCCTTAAAGGCAGAACAGACAGCCTGCCAGGAAGATGAAGATTTCCAATCCTCTGATTTTCCCTCTTCTGTTCCTTCAGTCATCTCCTGTAATGCTTTTCCTCGCCAAGAGGAAACCACACACTATTTCAAGCTAAAAAAAAACAAAAAACATCTTTAGAGGAATTTTCCAAAAACTATGCCTGAAGAAACACAGACAAGATTTATTGAGTGTGGAAAGGTTGGTGTTGTCTTAACCACTCTATATCTCTCCCTTAACATCTCTCAATATTTAAGATATCATCAAATAATAAGAAATAGACAAAACATGCAATAAACTGAAATGAAAACCCCCTTCACAAAAAGATTACAACACAGGCTTTGATAAGAAGTTGTCATTTGCATTTCATAATCATTTTGTGGTTTTTGGAGATGTTACAAATGCAGTGTGAAACTGCAGAGGAACAGTCGTACTGAAATAGTCAGACCATGGTCAGATATGATAGTTTGAAATGATGGAAATAAGAGTAGCTGTTTTGAACGGTTGAAGGATGATCAGATACTCAGATCCTGGAGCCCCAGGATGACCCCTCCTGTTCAAACTCTATGGCTTTATCTAGTGAATCACAGATGGAGCTTTGGATTTAAAGAGTGCCAACATAGCGAAGATGAACGTGTATACATATATAAATTTTCTCTTTACATTAGTCATGTAAACAGTGACAGGTGTGCATTTTCTGTTCCAATGGGAAACAGCTGTTTGCAAAATGCTTTTTTTCAATGAGTATGCAAAACTCATTTCAGCAATCTATATCTATTAACCCAAAAATTACATTACAGAACACATTTCAGACTGGAAGCTTTTAAACCTGAAGTGAAATATAAGCAATTAGATGGGGGGGAAAAAGATCTACAACACTTCTAGCAAATGGCAAAATAATACAAATATAGAAAAAAATAATAATTGCACTTGCACTTAAGAAGCCTCTAAAATTGACAGAGATAAAGCTTTATAAAGTTGTGAATTTGGCCCCTGGAGATAACAAGCCGAGACTGAAGCGGTTGTAACCTTTCCGAATCCAACGCCTCTGACCGGGATACAGGCAAAATCAACAGCTCCTGAATCTCAAACACTCACAAATTACTGACTCATATTAGTGTAAACAAACAAAGGATGCACAGATTTTAAAAAAAGAAAAAGAAAAAAGAAAGCAACAACTGAAATACTGCAAGTTAAATCTGGCTTTCTGTAGCGAGCAGTAATAATTGCTGATCGCCGAAGGCAAGCAAAATGTGGCAAATCCTGTAAGTGTGCTACACATGCTCTATATTTTAATGTTACAGACAAAAATGTTAAACTCAGTCATATATTTTATATGTCCCAGGTCGAAAAAATATCCCTTTACTCCCTTTTATTTTACACAAATTGCACCCTGAGATTTGATCAAACTAAACATCCTTCAAAAGGTTTAAGATGTGTCCACAACAGTCCACAACCTCATATCTTACATTTTCAATACAAGCCTCTTAAATACAATAATCAATAAACGACTATTGAACTGACCTCTATGTACAAAATGCTGCACTTAAGACTAGAGCGTGGGATCCTACATATACAGTAAGACAGACATAAGCAAACGGTACATCAACCAATCGCACTGTGAAGATCGCACACAGCACATTCTCTAGCTAATTTCAGCTCGCTGTTAAAAGCTCAACACACAGCTTCTAGTTTACTCAGAGGAGGAGAGAGCTGATTCCCCCGCAGCCACACTGTGGAATTTTTGAACAATTTTACCTTTACAGATCCTATGTTTCCCGTATACAACATACTTGACATCATGCTATAATATCATCACTATGTGTGCTGCTGCTGGAGACAGGTGAGTGTGCTGTGGCAGTATATCGTTCTCTCTTCTATGTTATTGCAAAATGTGTAATTGAATCTTTTCTGCTCTCAATAAAAAGTAGGTGACATCCTCACTCAGATAATCTCTGAAATCAATTTATGGCTTCCAGGGACAACACTAAAGCTTGTCCTTACTCCCTATCTACTATAACTACTGAAAAAGCTGGTGTTTCTCAAAATACATTAAGGATAACACCCACCAGGAGACACTGAGGTCACGGGACATGTTTGCATTTACAGTACGTTTCATTTTACAGCAATGACTACCAATCAGCAAGAGAACACAAATGTATTCAGAGGGAGAATCTTCCTGTGCCCCCTTGTCGAGTCGTTTGTTATGGAGGTGTCAGCGGAGACAGAGAAGGAAGGACAAACTCTTCCATCATGTTTCTGAATAAAAGGGACAGAACTGAATATCACTTATACAATACAAAACTAGACTGTATGTGCTTCATGGCATACAGGGAAAAAATATATTGTAAACTAAATCTGAAGAATCGGAGGCTACGTGAGAGAATCGGTTTCATCAGTGAGGTTGAAAATGCATAATCAGATTCGAGGAATGACAGAAAGACTGCAACAAGGTTTAACATGAGAATGCACTGAAGGTGTCGGTCAGACGGCAGTTTCAACAGTGTTTACAGCGCCTCGCTCATTTCATCAGCCATGCTGAAATCCATCTGAACAATTTAAGCCTCACAAACACGCATGTTGCACCCAATATTTCAACATTTGATGTCTCCTCTGCATTTATCATAACCACTTTAACAGCTACCTTACCCTCTACCTCACCGAAACCCACTGCCCTATCCGAGTAAAGAAAGGAAATTCATGGTGACTTCTGGGTACAAATCAGAAGCAAAGTATCAATTCATTTATGTCACCGTTCATTTATTTAGCCTTTAGCTTCAGTTGGCCAACCTTGGCTTGTCCCATTTTAGCCTGAAAGTCAATGGGCCTTTCAAAGAAGTTGACTATGGACGGCTCGTTGAGCAGAGACGCCAGAACCTGCTCGAATGAAAACGACCACTCCACTTCTGTGGGGTCAGGACCTGCATCCTGACTGTTGTGGGAGCTAGAGGTGTCGGGGCTCTCGGGGGTGGCGGACGCTTCTTCGGTAGAGGTCTCCTTTTCCGCAGCAGTGGCGGCAGCGCCAGTAGCAGCACTGGCAGGCTGTTTGGACGAGAGCGGGCTGCCAGGCTCCTGCAGCCTCCGCCCCACCTCCTCCATCCTCAGAAGGAGGCTGGTCACATGTGCCACAGCGCGGTACAGGGACTCCTCTTCTGGGTGGCCATGAAAAATGTTGTACAGGGTCTTGGAGAACTGGATGAACTGAGACTGAAGAGAGATGGAAATACGTGCATTGTATTTCTTTTGATTTTTGACATGTCATGTGGGTAATTTTAACTTGAAAATGTGATGTTAAATCTTACCTGATTAATTCTCGGAAGATCCTTGATGGTTTCCTCCTTCTTAAGTATTTCATTTTGCCATTGTTTCAGGTAGGCCTGCAGGTCCACTTTTCCTCTACCTGTCAATTTCAGACACAAACTGTTCAGAATCACACAAAAGTAAGACAGTGTTTTACAGTTTTTGTTGCACCATGAGGTGTTTGCAGTAAATTTGCGTTTAACGCTACCTCTTTCAGGGCTCTTCCTTATCACACCATCTGCCGGTAGATCAAACGCTGAAACACAAAAGCTGCATGTTAACAAACTCTATTGAGAAATGCTTCAAGAACAATCCGTGCATTAAAAGAAATCAGACAATTAAGACAGAATTGAGGGGAAAAGGGAAAAGAGAGTTTGAAGGGGAAAGAAACAGTAAAGAGCTAACCAGTAAGTCTACTGAAGTGAGAAGAGTCTTCAGTCACTGGAAATAAGTGCTGGATTCTTTGTTCCTTTACGTGTAAAGGACTACCTGTGAAAGCTAGAAGATATAGTTTGTGAGAGCACTGAAAGGACAGATGAATAGACAAAGGTGACAGAGGAGCCATACAAGCAATGTAGATGAAATGTTAAAGAATGTGATTAAATGTAACACAGATGTCCAAATACAAGGAGTGATTTGTATTACATAGAGTCTAATTCAGTCCTGCAAGTAACTAGTAACTATGTACAGTATGATCCAAATTACCAAGTTCACACAAGATAAAAAATTATTTTCAACCCAGTTGCCATTGGTATGGGTCATTCATATCATATCATTTTGATAAACTAAACTGAACTTAAGATTGGGGCAGCATTTTACTATCTTTAACCATAGTTAAATTCAACACTATTCGATGCAATGAACATTTTTTCTTTTTTCAAACAGTTAATTTCCTTATAAAATACTACTGTGTGTATAATTTTAATTTCTCATTCTAATATTATTTGGCATGTGCTATATTTCTGTACTCTGACTCCCATCGACGCTTGTGTTGTGTGAGTGTGCATGCATGCGTGTGAATTTGCACGCCTGGATTCAACAATTACCCTACAAGCCAGAAGTGTCATTTTATGTGCCTGATAGCTTTGAGCTACACAAGTGGCGCAGCCTCAAACTCGCCATGATGGCTGGTGAGTCGTTGTGTCTGTGCCATGTGCCAAATTTGCTGCTGAACCTCACTGATTGTGGTGACCCATCCTCATCTACCAGCCAAGCATCAAGTATCCACTGTCCAATGAAATATAAAATGTTGTTTAAAATATTATGTGCTGATGAGCATAAACATAACTGAGCACGTGTTACCCCCACAGGTTCTCTAACACATTTAGTAACTGTGTGATCTTTAACCTTGTGCAAACAATCAGCCAAATCCAAGATTACAAATGAGCAGCTGTGAGATTTGCTGTGAATATCTGTGGCCACTAATTTTCGACTTCCACCCAAGAAACAGCGTTATTTGCTAATCATGCTCATGCTCCATAGAACTGTTTTTAATTAGAGCAATCCTAAAGTCAGATGTTTTAAAAACTTTCAGTATGTTCATACAACAGCGTATACAGAGCATGTATATATATACAGAGCTTTGAAATTTCTATCTTGAAATGTTGCTTCAGACAATTAGTGGTTTTAACAGTTCTGTGCAAACCATGCAGAAGGGCAAAGTATGCATATTTCCCTACAACCACCTGTCACACATAAGACATGTCATGTGATGTCACTGAGTGGTTCCTCCTCCCCGGTTGAGGCGGATGAGTGAAATCAATGAGTTGCTGTGTGTTTGGAATGGAAACCTACAGACTCTCAGCTCTAAATAGCACATGATTTCATTTTCCAGATCAATGGAGTGTCTGGCCCACTTCCAATGTCCACTCTTAGACACACACAGACTTTGATGTGGGCTCCAGCTAAGTAAATGAGGACTCAGGGCTGTCCCGTTATGAAATCATCTAATGTTTTGAGGGCTTGGAACTGGGTCTCTACCATCTTGTTTGGATTGTGGCACCAGGATGGGACCTGTCCTTGGTGCTGAAGCAATGTGCACTCTGCGTGAGACATAAAACAAGCTTTGCTGCTTTGCTTCACTAGCCTGGCACATCAAAAACGCTGACTCCTTCAGTACTCATCTGCTGTGAAGTTGTCAGTTGTAATTTGAACAGTTCTTCCTCATCACAGATCCACTTTGTGGAGAAACTAGCTCACTGAAAAATGCCCTTACAGCTCCTTATAGTAATCGTTGCCATGGCAAAGTTCATTCACCCTATGTAGACTATTCTTACCCATGCCTTGAGGCACACAGTGCTACATCATGCACACAAGAGCCACACATTCAAGGACAGTTTCTGTCCCCGGGCAATGAGCTCTCAACAAATGCTGAGTTATGGACTGGATTACTGAAATGACAACTCATACATTTTAAAGCCCTGCAGACCACAGACTGATGTGACTATAGCTGGCCTTGTGTTTAACATTAGGCTGCTTCTGTATGTCTGCTGCTGTTGTTATTGCTGGCATGTGATAACATTAGGTAAAATTTAGAGACCGTAAATAATCCTGTGTGAAAACATTTGCGGCACTTGAACTTTGAGCCTGCGGGAGTCTATCATCACTATAGATATGTTGTGAAAGAAATGGGACTGAGGCTGAAGATGCACAAACACAAGAGACAGATGCCACTGAGACAACACAATGGGTTAGGGTTGTCATGTGAGAAATGCTCAAGTATTATTTTTGTTATTTAGATTTAAGACTTGCTGCTGTTGGCTTTATCAAGTACTCACTCACCTGGTGGCAGGTGCAGCTTGAAGAGGAATTTCAGCTTGTTTGTGAAAGATCCACCGTACAAAGTATCTGCAGGAGAAACAAAATGCAGTTACAGCAGATAGTGGATGTTGAGGTTAACAACTGCTTTAGTAAAAGTGGAGAGACACGAGTTAACTTACCAAGGGCAGAGCAGAACTCTTTGAAGTTGACAAGGCCATCCTGGTTCTCGTCTATCAGGCGGAAGACCCAGAGGGAGAGAGTGCTCTTGTTGGTGCAGAAAGCCCAGGGGTCCAGCAGGGAGAAGAGCACACTGAACTGTTGGAAACCAAGCTGGTACTGCTCCAAATAGGCCAGACTGGGGTCATGATGTAGCAGAATTGGACTCTTCATTGTCCAGTAGCAGCAGAGGAAATGCTGCCTCTGAAAAACAATATATACATTTTTAATTTCAAGATATTTGTCCTTTTCTATTATGAAATGTGTTATTTATGTATGATAAAAAGGAAGACACTGTATTATATTAAGTGCACCAAGCAGTTAACTCACTTTGAACAAATTATAAAGCTCATCAAGCTGTGAGGCACTAAATCTGACTTCTTGGGACACCACACGAATCTGAAAACAAATTTTAAATTAATCCTTAACGCTGCATTAACAATTGAATTGCATGAACCATTTAAATAACTGTAAATGCAACAGCTACTTACAACATTTTGCTTGGTTGTATCCTCCAGTGTCTGGATCACAAACAGTTTGTTTCTTTTTCGTGAGCTCTCGACTTCCTCTGAGCGAATATTTCCATATTTCTAAAAACCAAACAAAATTAACCGAATCAACCCAATTACTGTTATCGCTGAATGAAACTGACAACTGGAGAACACCACAGTACCTCATAGGCCTCTCGGATCAGTTCGCTGATATCCACATTGAAATGGGATGATTTATCATTATTGCCCAGTGAAGCTTGCTGCACCGTTGGAGGCAACGGGCTGTCTTTGTTTGTCACACTATCAAAGAATCTGAACAGGAAATGACAGCAGAATAAATGTTTACATTCAAATAATGTTAAAATATGTCAGTGACTTTTCAAAATAGTGAAGTGAGTTGGCTTGCCCTAGCTGACACTGACTTGTTGAGGATGGTGACAGCCTCCGCATCGTCATGGCAGCCGATCAGAGCTTCCATGTTGTAGTCGAGCACCGCCAGGCCGAGCTGCAGGATGGCTTTTATACCGTCGTAGAAAAAGCAGTCCACCACGTTTACCGCACTCTCTATAGGCAGAACACTGATGAAGAGAGTGAGAAACCAAGACAAGGACACGGAGGAGAAGAAACTCAGGTCTGTCATGTGCTCCACCAGCTGCGGGAGGTTTTCTCGAATCAGATCCTCGAACACCGCCTGGTCGACCAAAGCACCTTGAGAAACATTTAAGAGCATTCACATTAAATGTTGTCCACAAATTACCACCAGAAACAGTATTAGAAAGACACGCCCCCCCTCACCAATAATTCGCCGGTTGAAGTAATCAGGTAACATCCTCTCACAGACGGCCACTAACAGCCAGAAAGCCTCCTCTTCTTTGGCGTAGAGCAGGAGGACTGAAGTGAGAATGTTCATGGCCTGAACAAGAGAGAAGGACAGATTTTTAAAAATGGAACAAAGAAGAAGCCAGTATAAAGGTGCATGTGCATTTTTCAAAGCACCAGTGCCTTTTAAAAAATATATTTTAAATGATTTAGAACATTTGTGGCATTCTCTGACCTCCAGGGTTTAAAAAAAAAAGAGAGAAGAAATGTACCTTTTTGAAAATCAAGTCTACTTTTCAGAGCTGCTGCATTCCTTTTATCACAAACGGACCAATCATAGTAAAGGACGCAGGTGCTTAAAACCATCAGCATTACAAGTGTTTTCAAGTCTGTACCACAACCATCACCACATCACCTCTTCAACTGGTGTGTGTGTGTGTATACTTGTATGGCTATCATTGAGAGAACCAGTTTTATAGTGAGGACATTTTAGGAAAATGAGGTCATTTCACTTTCTGACAGACCTTCATAGGGCTGTTTGAGCTTCCCCAATTGGAAAAAGCAGATTTTTGGGTCAATGGTTAAGGTTAGGTTAGGTTACATCTCCAGGAAATGAATGTAAGTCTATGTAATGTCCCCAAAAGTGACCATGATCTGATTTTTGTGTGTGCCTGTGCTACTACAGACAGGATAATCTCACATAAATCACCACTAGAAATATAGAAATAACAAATGATCATGAGAGCAAATTGGAGACACACTTCCTGGTAATTGTATTTGTGTGCATGTTTTTCATATTCATCATACATATTTTTTCAGTGATAACAGCACTGTAGCTACAAAATTGGCTAATAGCTGTACATGCATTTAACCCAGAGCCTCTAATAGCCTCTGAGTGTTTGTTATCAGTGTCCATCTATGCTTTTCTGTCTGTTAAAAGCAGGTGGGGTAAAACAAGCCTAAACAAATTAAGAATACCTGGCAGTAGCCAATTTTCGGGTTCCTGTAGGCATAAGCGGTAAGGACTCTGCGCAGAGCAGAGATTCCTGTGTCACTCTGAAAGGCAGGGTGCTCTGGCAGAGAGCGGTGCAAGTCTCTCTCAATCTCATCTGTAGCCAGAGTGCTTGTGCCCAGAGACTGTTCGACCAGCTCAGTGTAATAGCCAGGGTGAGTGGCCATGTCGTTTACAGCTCCTGCAGAGTCAGATCATCAAAAACAGATGCTGCAGTGAACCCACATCAACCATGTTTCACTTAATTATTCATGTTGAGTGGAGCATTTGAGTACATAACGCTTTCAATCATGCCAGGCTTCATTAACGAAACTCTGACACATCGTATCACTTGCATAAAATAGCAACATACCTGAAAAAAGCATCCACAGCTCTCCTCTCAAAGCTTCAGGAACACCACGAACAATCAAGTCTCGTGTTTTCCTGGTGAAAAACATACTTGTGCCACGTCCGTATTCAGTGAAATGGATGTTCCAAGACTGCTCCTTCATCTTTTCTTTGAGCTGTCAAACACACAGATGATAGCATTTATAAACAGATACATGCTTTCTTGACTTGATCTGACAACCGCAGCTGCAGGTCCTGGTGCATCTCAATTACATCAAGGTGATCCAGTCAGATTAACGAAACGCTGATGAAAACAAGAGTATGTTTAATTTCAACTGAACTCTGATATTTACCATTTTGGGGTCGAGGTTCTCAACATCCTGGGGGTGGAAAACAGTCATGAGAGCCTCGGTGCTTACTGCCTTGCTGCTGTCTTTCTGCCCGACCATCAGAGTTACGTCGTCTGGGTTGTCCTCGAAGTGGTTGATGAGTGACTGACATTCACCTCGAATGGTCTTTGCAATAAAGATATCATTTCTCACGGTCACTGAATAACCACTGCAAACCAAAGCAACTATAAAACTGCAAACTGTAGTGAAACGGCACAAATAAAAACAACATGTTACCTCTGATGAAGCAGAGTGCTGAGGGCTGGCACTGATCCCACACCTGCTACGGATTGTGTTGGCAAGGCGCTGGTAGTCCCGCACTTCAGAGAAACGCAGCGCCCTCTTGCCACGCACACACACTGTTAAAGCTCTGCTGTTGGAATCTGGCTTCTCAACATTAACAACCTGGAGAAAGGCAACATTGACAAACCAATTAGTCACTGGTATTTATTCGTAAGCAGGGAGTGATACCGATTTTGTTTCGCTTCACCTCTCGCATTGGAATGATGATATGACACTGGCTTCCATCCTGACTGGCAAAACACAGGTAATTCTCAGACAAACAGATCTTGCCAAGGGTGTTAAAATGGCTGAAGGGCACCCAAAGGAAGCTCTCATGCACCTCTAGCAGGTTTTCCTCTATGGGAAGCCTGAAAAATGTGCGGAACTGTTCACTCTTTGCATGAGCTTCTAGGCCTCTGGTTGGGGGAAGTAAAACAGAAAGAAACAAAGACAGAATATCACCAATGAGTTTCATGCTTTTGCAGCCTCCACACTCCAACACCACACATGCATTAGGTCTCATAGCAACCTATTTACTGAGTGCTTTAGAGTATTACAAATACACATATTCCTAAAACAGATACAACATATTATGGTATGGACACGTAGTTTACTTTGTTAGAGGTCACTTCCTAAATTGTCCTGTTGTATTATATATTATATATATAATTTTCAAGTTATGAAGTGTAAAACTAGCAGATCAAGATCATATCAAATGCTGGAATAGACATAAAAATAGTCAAAATAAATGACAGTAAGCTTATTTTAAAATACCTGGAAGTCGTGTTGTTGTGTATGACATACATGGCACTACATAAAGGTTAAAATAAACACAAATTCTACTTGACTGAAGCTGGGCGGTTTGTTTACTCTGTGTCTTCCAGCTGACAGCCAGCACTAACAGGATCTTGTAAAGCTGTGCGGTGTAGCAGACAGACAGTACCTCTTGGTAATTTGCAGGGGGTCGGTGAGCGCTGGCTCTTTTTCGAAGGCATCTTTATCAAAAAGGCGCTTGATGGAGTAGTCAGCCAGCTGTTCCATGATAACAAACGTTTCATTAAGGTGCATCAGCATAGAGAAGTAATGATCCTCCCCATTAGCCAAGACGTGGATGCTCTCAGTCAGGATGACATTAGATGTTTTCTGCAGCCTCCAGATTTCATCCCAGGAGATGATTAGTTTCACTGCAAAGTCAAAATTAATAATGAAGTCAGTGATTAAAGCTCAGGCTGTAAGGACAGTAATATTGAATCAATAGATATATCATTACTATTTCGCCTGTGAATTAAAATACATGATATGCATTGTGGTAACATACTGGTGCCATTACAGAGTTGTTGAACACCACCACCAAATGAAAATGTTCATACTTGGCAGCATCATCTTGAAAATGTCACCCAGTGTCAAATTAACAGGAACTTCAGTGTTATCTATTACCCACACTGCTTTTCAAGCGTGCCTTCAGAATGTGAGGTCTGCTACGATGGTTTTTTCACAATTATGGGAGCTGTCATTATCAAGAGCTATTTTTTAATGACAAAACATTCAAAGAATTGTCCTTTCAGGTCGTGACAGCCTACTATGATGGATACTTTGAGCTGCAACACCAATTAGCGTTACCAAGACAGATGCCAAGCTCATGTGAATAAATGGAACAGAAATTGCTTACCCTCAGATCCCAGCAGGTATGAATAGAAGCAGAGGAAGTTTGTGCTGAGGTAGAGCCAGCCCTGGCAGGGCACTTTGCCTTTCCAGTAGCTGCATGAGTAATATGTGACCAGCTTTTCCTCTGGAGGCAGCTCAAACCACTTTTCAAACCTCAACAGCGCTTCTCTGAACTTCTCAGGATCATCCTCTAGCACAAGGGATGTCTTCCCTTCCTCAGCGATTAGACCCTAACACATAAAACAGCAACATTATATTTGATGTTGAAGGTGTTAATACAAAAATGCATCATGTTACTTCAGTAACTGAAAGTCAAAGAGTGCATTTCTTCTTTGATTTAGAGGCCTAATAATAGTTTATATTTCAGCATTATTACTATGATTAGGTCAAACCTGATGAGAGATCATGTTAAAATATATTACATCAGAGTCCCTTATAAAATGATTTGTGTAACTTCTTACTCTTATCTTGCCCTGTACAAAGCTTGTGATGTCTTCACTGGAATCAAAAACAGAGAGCGTCCTCATAATGTTCTGCTGCAACCATTCCCAGTGTTGAACTATCTCCTCCTTGGTGACACCTGATCCAAAATAATGGGTGAAAAAAAGACAAAAATAATGGCTGAATGTGAGAAGAATATCATGTCAGTGTGGGGTTTTTCTTTTTAAATATCTGAATAGAGAAAGGCGACAGGAGAAACATTATTTAGCTTTTAAATCTCACTTTAACTTTTTGGATTTTGAAATATTGGCTTCATTGTGGTTCTGATTGAAGTTTTATTAACTTCAGTCGATTAACAGTGAAAGCAATTTCAAGATATGATTTAGTTTGTGTTAAAGCCCATAGCCAGGATTGGACATCATTACTGAGATGTTTGCTAGAATGAGTTGAAAAAGCAACAACGTACCACATGCTATTGACCAATACACTTGTGAGTCTGGTGTGTGGTGCAGGATGCGGTAAGGAGCGACTTTGGATGTGGAGTCCAGCACAGTATCCAGAGTTCCCACAAGGAGGCCTGTAACATACAGCACATTGATATTTTTATCCAACACTGTGACACATGACCTTCAGCCATGTGACGCCAGCTTTATATATATGACTTTCAAAACAGTAAGATGGAAATTACAACCTTTCGCTAAAGGCCTACTTTTTTTAAACTGCTTTAATTACAGCTAAATGTGCACTCAAAGATTTTGGTTTAATGAATAAAATTACATATACTTTTATTTACTAATCATAGTGAGCACCAGTAAAGATTCATAACTTAACTTAAGATAATTCAGCTGTTAGTCCGAATATTAAAAGACCTTGCTGTCAATCTGTTGTTTACACTTGGATCACAGACTGCGCCTTTATGCCTTACTGGCAGTGTGGAGATGAATGACTCCCCAGGTCCACGTCAGAGCCTCAATACTAAAATTAGCAAAATCTGTTACCTTCCCAACTTCTCTCTGACATGCCCTCCATGAATAATTAACAAGGTCTCAGTGAAACCACACTCTCATGCACTGCATCAGCATTATACCGGCCTCCCTGCTGAACATGGATCAGCTGTGCACATGTTCTGCTACTGAGCTGCCGGGGAGTAAAGGATTCAATGATCAAACACAGTTAGGATAATGCGTTTTGTTCTCATCAGGGCAGAACAACATCACACAGCAGAGGATAGACGACTTAAACACATGAAAGACACTTCAGACATAAAAGGCTCTTGTGCTGGAGAGGGCTTCAAGTGCAGCACGATGTACCATCAGGTAGTACTTACCTCCACTATCATTTAACCAGCCAGGCAGGACATCAGTCCTTTTGTCTGCATTGAGAACATCATTAATTACCATTAATATCTATTAATTACCTTACGGTTGTCACAGTGTGGCTTGTGGTTAGAAACTAAAGGTCACAATCACTGGTGGTATTATCAGCACTGCTGTTGTTCTGTCTGTTTTCAAAGATCCGTGTCAGTGTGACGGCTGGGATGCAATTAGTTTTACCCAACGGGATGTGTCTCAATCAGACACTCACTGGGGGTTCAGTTCAAGAATCAGGACTTGAGGCTATACTTGATGTTGCAAATTGTAAAAGGAGCAGCAGAATTGAAACATTATTCCTGTGCAATAAAATAAAGTTAACAGCTTTGAACATCTCTACTACTAAAACTAGACAACTTCACAACATATATACTTACTCAATTCCGTTAAGTTTGGTTATTGTGTCCTAGGGGAGGCAACGACTTAATAAAGGGACTAAAAAACAATTCAAATTCCTTGTAACACATATGTAGAAAAACAAACCAGTAATGACTATTTCTGTCCTGAGACTTTTCAATTTTAAAATGTTTGCAAGAAAACAGTATAAGCTGTTATAAAAGCTCTACAAAATATTTGTAACAAGGCTGAAATGATGAATGCATAAATCAATTAGTTGATCAAAAGACACCACAACCATAAATCACTAATCTTTTAAGTAATTTACCAATGGAAAATGCCAAACATTCACTGGTACAGTAGCTTCTCAAATGTGATGATTTCCTGCCCTTTAATATTATTAAGTACTGCTATTTGAATGACTTTGGTTTTTGCCCCTGGGTTAAACTAAATAAGCAATGCAGATATATCACCATGGGAAACTGCAGGCACTTTTAAATAGTGTCAGGATTTTTTAGACCCGTCGACAAATTGGAAGCGTGACATTAATAGCAGTTGCAGCCCTGGTCTGAGTAAGCAAACTAAAATATAAAAAATAATTACATCTCATTCTCATTTCCGCAAAGATATGATATAACTCTAAATTACAGCGTGACAACTCAACTGAACATCAACGTCTCCACACAGTCGCTGACACATTTACTGTTCAGGGAGCAGTGTCTGACATTGCAGTGACTTTACAAATGCGAAGGTTATCTCTAATATTTCTTGCTCCAGGGAGAGAGCGGTGCAGATATTCACACATTGACACAACTGACCCAGGGCACAGTAAAAATGTATTGTAGATGCTCACAGAGAGGTGACACATCCTTTTACATATGGTCTGGTAAAACAAGTATGTTTTATTTAAACAGTAGCTGCAACAAAATGCATGATTTTGAGTTTGAGTAAATCTGACACAACAAAAGCTTGAAGTTTTAAGGCTTATATACATCCTGTAGCATAACTACAGGGCACAAAGCTGTAAAATCAGCAGGTTATTAAATGACCTATAACAGTGCTATAAAATACATTCAACAAAGTAAATAAACCAATACATTGACCAATACACTTGAAGGGGAGCTTCACTCTGACAAACTGCTGTGTCAACATGACAAACCAGCTGAGTGAAGCTAACTAACTGCCACTTGTACCTGTTGCAATGAGGGTATTTTTCAGTAGAGGAGGGGGCTTTACAGCAGCACCCGCCCTATACATGGCAGACAGCACGTCAAATAAGCAAATGTATGGCAAGTTAACCCATTCATGGCAAGTTTGGTTTAGTAGGGTATCGTGACGTTGCAGCAGCTGCCCTGAAGCACACGAGGAGGTGAAAACATTGAGGCTAATGTTACCTGTCAGACCGCCTCCACCTTCTCCGTAGCCTCGTCTCCTCTGCAGTACGAAGTACTCATTATCCTTCTCGGTTACCCACAGTTTGAAGGCGTTTTTCAACAGGATCTCATCAGGTTTGAGCCACATGTTTTCAAACGTCAAGGAGTTATCTCCCAAATCCACCTGACATGTCACGGTTACCTCTGTGGTGGCCCGACATCAAACCTGTGGACGTTTGTTTGTGTCCGGATCCCTCCCTTCCCACGTCGACAAGAACTGCTGCCAGCGCTGCAAGGCATGCTGGGATTGTAGTTTCTAAGGAGAGGGCGGCACCTGGAGACCAAACATTATGAATGAAATTCAAACAGTTGGCCCTCTTCTTCATTACATTTGACAACGTTTCAGCAAATCCACAGTGAATTTAAAATATTTCAATAAAATACACTATAACATTACATATATATAATATTAGTATTTTTTTTAGTTAGGCAATTAAGATTTTATTTTTTTAAATGCTTTCAATTAACCTGTAGCCTATTTTCTTTGTTTGTTTTCCCAAACCCTTTTAGTCCATATCCATAATTTTCTTACATAAGAATCATTTTAATTAGAGATATTTTGTTCAAAAAACAGTTGCCTATAAAAGGCTGAGAAGACATCAACAGAATTGTAGTCCTGCATATAGAGGATTACAATTACAAGTAAAGTGGATTTGTAGTCCTCTATATCCAGGACTACGATTCCCTTGATGTTTAGCCACACACGTTAAGCTGATTGACAATGTTCTGCATTAAGCCTAATGAAGTGATGTTCTCTCAGCTCTTTATACTGCTGCATTCATTTACTCTGTTGCTGTGCATGTTAATCTCTTCTGCCTCTCTAATCTTACAATTGGGACCCATTTTGCCTTCATGGTGTAGTTCATTTCTTTATTTTAATTTCTAAACATGTACCTGTTGTCTAAATAGCATACAGTAATGTTTATACTGTTATAGCCTACCTAACATACCACATATTTTAATAAGCCTAGATACAAATGGCTGACAAGGCATACAGTATGTACACTACCAGGGAAGTCATGACTGAGGAGAGCATTCTCTTATCTGGTGTCTCTATTGCACCACTGTCCATATCAAAATAACGGTATTATCGTTGTGTCAAAGCTGTCTATATATGACAATGTCTAAAGGCTTAAGGACCCATTAAACCTCATTTTGGAAACTGCTTTAAGAGGTGAAATACACACCTACAAAATTGTCACCAGGTCTTGGTTTCAGACCCTTACAATACATTTCTGCTCACTGACACATTAATGATTTGAGTAACATGGAGTGAAAAATGGGGATGTGCCACCACGTCTTGGAGAAAGTTACATGGTTTCATTTCCCTATAAGTATTCATTCTGATCAGTGATGATTGGCAAACGAAAGATGTCGCCTGATCTAGAAATGAAAACAGTAAAAATGGCACCCATTATGAAATATCTCATGGTGGCAATAGAGTATTACCGTAAAACCAAAGCATGTTATATAAAACCTGGCTGCAATGAACATGACTTTTGGATGAACTCCATGCAGCCGCAAGAGAGGCTTTCAGAGACGCTAGTCTAGTTCCAAAATGATGAACAGACCCATTTGTAAAATGTATACTGCCGGGGGTAAGTGCTGTTTGCTTCATTAACGGAATACAAAGATTGGCTAATTCACCTGCCAGGAAATTGCAGCAATGATTTTTTGAAGAGGTCAGCAGTATGAATAACTGCAAATCCCCTTTACCATCTAATATGAACAGTGTGAGCACAGTTAAAGCTGTTAACTGCAAAAGGGATTTGACTTGGTGAATTAAATGAACTGCAGAAACATGTTGATGATTGACTAGGTTGACTGCAGGATAGTGAAGTCCAATGAAGTATTAAGAGCAACATACAAGTATGTGGATAACCAGACATTACACCCATGTGTGACTGTTGAACATCTCACTTCATAACTGCTTCGGAGTGAGCAGGGCTCTCCTCAGGACTTTTTATGACTCTGTAGTTGCTTCTGCCATCTTTTACGTGGTCTGCTGGAGAGGGGGCAGCACGGACAGGGACAGGAAGAGACTCAACAAACTGATCAGGAGAGCGAGCTCTGTTCTGGACTGTCTGCTGGACTCCATAGAGGAGGTGGGTGAGAGGAGGATGTTAGTAAAGCTGACATCCATCATGGACAACACCTCTCACCCCCTGCATGACACTGTGGAATCCTTGAGTAGCTCTTTCATTCCAACCGCTGTCAGACTCTACAACACCTGCACAACCTGAACATGTTGTAGTTTCTTTTCTCAATTACCACCGCTACTCACCATATATTTATATTTATATCTCTATTTATTTTTTTCACATCCCAAACTGTTTATCATGTGCAATATTATTTATATTCTGGTCACTTTACATTTAGTACTTGTTTTACATTTAGTACTTGTTTAGCACCTTTTTTTATTGTATAAGGGTTTCTGTTTGTTGTGGGTGCCCATTTTTTTCCTGTAGTGTATATTACACATTTTTTTTGCTTCTGTTTGCTGCAGTAACAAGTGAATTTCCCCGTTGTGGGATTAATAAAGTACAATCTAATCTAATCTAATTCACTCATTTTTGATGGCTTTCCACGAATCTTTGGAAACTGTAGGGGTTTGCTCTCATTTAGCCCCAAGTGTGTTAAATGAGGTTGGCCACTGATGTTTGGGTGATAAAGCCTGGCTCTCAGTCGGATTTCCAAATCATTATAAGGTGTGAAGTAATTTAACACCAAACACAGAAAATTATTTCTTTATGGACCTCACTTTGTGCAAAGAGAGGGCTGCACCCAAATTTTAAGTCGCTTAAAACGTTATTGTATGCTTGCAATTCCTATCACCATGTTTATTATTATATGATATTATCATAATTAAGTTTCTTAATTGGAACAAAGGGTCAAGCCAAAATCAGGAAAAAAGCAGCCTCATACACAATATGTGGAAGTTTGAACATAAGAAAGTTCAAATGAGCCCCTTCCTCACTGAGGACATTGGTTTGCAGTAACTTGATTTGGACACCTGAGGTCCTCTTTGAGCTGTTGGACCCTCTTTGATTATTTTGCAATGGAAAGGGAAAGTCAGCTTGTCATTTCCCCTACTGGCAACTTAAACTTTTAAGAATAAAACACTTAAAGATATGTAAATATAACATATGCCAAATCATGTGTGATGGGATTTAAACAACATAACAAACTAAAATAAACCTTTTCATTGTTTTTATCATTAGATTGATAGAATCAAGTTAATGTTGAAGTACTTCAACCTTCAACAACAATCCCTCAAATATGGTTATCACACTTGTGACAAAGATATGTAAAGGAGGCATGCTATTTAACAGTTTAACAATAAACTTTATTGTATAAAATTATATCAGTGCACTGAAACAGTAAACTTCACTGAGCATTTAGAAATTACAAATAACTTTAAGTAAAAAACACATTGAACAAAAAAAAATCTACATATATATTAAACTTGAATTAAGAAAAAGGATCAAATATAAATAAAATGGTGCCATTTCATTTCATCAAAGTATAACAGAAAAAATGCACAAATACACAGAACATGCCTTTTTTTAATACTATGCAGACATTATATATATTTGAGGTTCAAAGCCCCAGAGGTGCTCAGTCATGCAGAGTTTGAACATCAATGATTCCATGGCAACAGAGCAAACTCTGCTGACTAAGACCATGATATGGTTGAAGACTCCAGGACCGCTGCTTCTGTAAATGGACCTTGTCCCCACTAACAAGAAATTCAAAATATAAATAGTAGAATGATTTCAGCACTGAAAAAAGGGGACTTTGTCTAATCAGCAGCCTTTTTCACAGCTGATATTTTGGCTTGACATAGCAAGAAAATCAGGTGTCGCTAATAACATTGTATAGTTAAGTCACTGAAATATTTCTATTTCTATCTATTAATCTAATTTATTTTTATAGGCTATCTATCAAATTTCACACTGTCACGCCTGCGTATGAAGCCATAGCACAGAGGGGAATAACACACACATTCACTCACACAATGACATTAGTATTTAATATAATGTATTTATTACATTATAATATAATTATTATATAATTACTGATAAAGTGGCATCTGTGTCAAAAACACTATTTAGAACATGACTTGAAAGAGTTAATAGAGAAGGTTAATTTGTTTTGATCACTTTTTAAAAACAGACTACAAATTCACTACAAAAGACTACAGTGCGCTTTGTCCCGTCGATGACGTCAGACAAACCCGACTCTCCGCACAGACAACAGCGGGCATAAAGTTTTGAAAAAAAAAAAAAAAAAGACAACAGCGGGCAATTTGAAAGAGGGACTTCCTGTTTACATGAGGTCAGACTGAAATATCTGTCATTGTAGAAATATATGTGTTTTACCTGAGGATGGTTGTATTTCTCTTCGTGCATCCTGTGGTGTTCAAAGCAAAGAGTGACGCAATCAAAAAGCACCCGCGTTAGGAACATTAGCCAGCGGTAGCTATGCTAGTGTCGTAGCTACTCTGAAAAACAAACAAAACAAAAAAACAAAACAAGAACTAATATTCAAGTTTTCCATAACAACCTAGCTACATAAGTTTCTGTTGTATTTATCCAGATACCAGCAGTTTAAATGTGTATGGAAATGTTGGTAATAGTGACTGGAAGACGTTAGTTAGCCAACAAGCTAACATGATTGCAGTGACTAACTTCAACTAAGTTACCGGGCTGCTAGTTGAAGTAAATGTCCATGATGGAGGATAACTCGTCTTGCTCTTCGGTGGCTACTGGTCCTCCTCAGGCGTCTTTCCTTCAGAGGACGCTGCAGCAGTTGTCCTCCACGCAGTGCCTGAAGCTGAGAGCTGAGGATGCTCCTCCTGTCGCTGTAGTCGCTCTTCAGAGGTACTTAAGTGAGCCAGCTGAGGGTGAGCAGCAGCCCGACAGCTACAGCTACGATGTGACGGTCACCGACGGAGTCTGGAGAGCCAAATGCTTTGTTCACTCCAGTTTAAATCAACTTGTGCACACAAACACCCTGAAGACAGGGACTGACATCAGCATCACGCAGTGCTCTTATGTTTACAATGAGAAGAGACTGGGCCACGGTTACATGTGCATTGAGAAGCTCAGCTCTGATGCAGGGAGCTCTGAAGTCCTGCCCCGGGTGAAGGATGTGAGTGCTCTGCCCTTGCTGGTCAAGCAGGGCATGGAGAGGAGCGTGGTGCTGCAGAGTGATGTGCCTCTTCAAGTGAGCCGCAAACATTACCTGTCTCTGTGGAACAACGACGATCCAGAGGGAGACATGTGGACCTCAGGATCCCCCTCATCTGTCACAGTGCTGGACGGTGAGATGCTGCACTCTGTCTCACATTGATCTGTTCACATCACTGAGGTGGGGTTTTTTTATTTTATGACAAGGTATAGGGACCTTGCCATAATGTGACAATATTTTAGGATGGCAGTAATCAGAATAGACAGGAAAGACAATTTATTGCATACTCAGATTCTGAATGTTTATCATCTCCTGGGCAACAAAATGTAAGACAATATATATATAATTTTTAAAGGCCTGTCATAGTTTCTCAGAACCCAAGAGGTCCTTTAAATCATCTTTTTTTATAACATACATGCACAAATATGTTAACTTTGTAATAGTATAAAGGAAGATGTAAGTAGAGAATGTGTTATTTTTTTAATAGCGATTTAAATAATTGTTTAATGATCAGAATCATCTTTACATTTTCTGTTGATAGATTACTTGACTAATCATTTAAGCACAATCATGACAACCAAGCAGACAAGAGGTGGTGTTGTTCACTAAGCTAAAACAATCTAATGTAATAAGAAATCATTTGAACACATTTTTTTAGGTTTTAAGATTTGGAAAATACATTTTTAAAATTTGCATTTCAAGTTATCACAGTTATCCCACTCCTAGACAATATGTTAACATACTCTCTCGTCACAATGTACTAGTAGCATAATTTAAAGTATATACTGTATACAGTAGGAATGCAGTTGTTGCCTAAAATATGTACACTGAAATTTGCACTCTGTCCATTCCCACTAATGCTCTTGTGTGAAAAATATTTATTTATTTTATGTTTATTTTATAGTTTGGCTACCAGATTAATGATAAAATCCTGATGATATGTTTTCCACAATGTTTTTCCAACAGTGTCCAAGATCACTCTTCTTAGTAGTCTGGAGTCATCCTTTAGAAACACAATGAGATCTTTCCCTCTTCCTCTCCTTGTGAAGATAATTCACAAATCCAGATTACGGTACTATGGGAAATTTGGACTCAATATTGATTACCCCTACCAGGTGAGTTTAAAGAACCAAGAGTTTTCAGCTTCAGGAACATATTTATTACTAATACTCTGCTGTTGTGTAGTGAGACAGTTTTTCACCTCATGTGTTGCCATATTTCAGGCGTACTTTGAAGTCGCCGATCAAAGCGGTACAATGTCCCTCGTGCTTTGGAACGAACTTTGTCCAGAGTTTTACCAGAGACTAAATGTTGGCACTGTGTTGTACCTCCAAAATTACGCCCTGAAACCGAGTTATTCACACCGCTCACGCCCGCAAATGGACCATTACAGGATGAAGAGCTTTAACTCTGTTGGTATGTACACAACTACTGTCCACAGTCACATTTTGAAGTTTTGTGCCAGAGTTTAGTGTGAATAGCATTTTTTCTTATCTCTGAAACTCATATGTTGCACAAATGCTGTGATATGGGGCATAACATGGTCACTGTTTTCTTGTCCAAACCTCACATATTCAAATTGTAAATCAAACTGACTACAACTACTACAATGTTTTTTCAGACGCTAGATTTAGGGGTTCTGTAGTTTGTACATGCAATAAAAATGAAATGTAAAGTGCTTTTAAAAGTAATTATAATTTTCCCAGAAATCTGCCTGAACCTTCGCAACCCAGTGTCAGTCATCACTGTAGTCTCACCAAAGAGTGTACTGCCGCAGTGGGGATTACCTGAGCTTTCCTACCAGTTCACCAACAGGTAATGATTTGACATTATTTTGTATTTCTTATACCACAATACCACATCCACTGTTCATCCATCTTTGCATCTTATGTGCGTTTTTTTTTTTTTTTTTTTTACTGTTTTGGTTCATACAAATACAGCATCTGCTTGCTGATCATGTGTTACTATGTGTTCAGTTTTGTTCATTTTGACAAATAAAAATAAAATCTGGCTTTCATTCATGTAATGTGTGTATTACAGGTCAGAGTTGGACAAATTATCCAACAATGTTGCATGTGACATCATTGGTTTGGTAACATTTGTCGGTCGTGTTGAACGAGTAAAGAGTAAAAGCAACAAGGGTAAGAAATGTTCATGTTTTATCTATAAAGTGGAAATTATTCATAAACCAAAGTAAAGCTACTGTATTTCCTCGTTTTAATTTGAGTTGAGTTAAAACTGATGAGCCTTTGTTTCAGGTCCAGAGAAGTTCTGGACGTACCGCTGGGTCCACGCTGTGGACGGATCCACTGACCAGCCTTTTATCCTGGAGGTTTTTTCTTCTTCTCAGCCTGAAATCTTCAGTCATATTTGCCCCAGTAAGTCAACTGTGGCTCATATCTGACATCCTTGCTGCCACACTGGTTGTAAGCTTTTCAGTTTGTTTAGTATATCGCCATCTCTCCCTCAGTGACCTACCTGGTGTGCACTCACATGAGGGTGTGTCAGGTGGAAGGCTCATCGCCCTACCTCACAAGCAGCTGTGAGACAGAGATGTTCATCACAGGTTAGCATACTAACAATAACTCTGATCATCTATATACTGTAAACATGAGGTGGCAGTACTAGTCAGTGCAGTTTGTTGTCTGTCTACACAACAGGGTATCACAAAGGTCAGCCATATGTGAATGACCCCACAGTGAAGAGCTTCATCCAGTGGACCAAGACTCTGAAGGACAACATCATCCTCCAGAGGACCGCTGTTGGTGGCCATTATTGTTATCCTCATGCCCCGAAGACATTCACCCAGTCAATGATAGACGCCTCAGGTGAGGGAAAAACACAGAATGGCTGCACTGCTATCTTTATTTAAACATTTAGTAGTTTTTTTATTACACATTCATGTTTTTTGGCATTTAAATATACCACAAATTCATTTCAAAATGCCAGAAAAATGGCCAGCTTCTAATTCTTATAATTTCGAGGCATGAAACGATGAACTCTGCTTCAGCACTGAGCTGTAATGAGATGGGTGGCAGGAAAAAAAAGAAAAGAAATCTGGGTCAGCATTCTCCTGCAGCTCCGCCACAAGACACAGATGGTGGAGTTGAAATGTGGTGTATCATCCAAATAAAACATTTGTACTGAACACCTTTTCTGTCTGTATCCTTTTGCACATGCAGCTGTTAGGGGTGAATCTTTATATTTTATTTGAATTTTTAAAGCTATTCTTTCAAGAAACACAAAAAAAGACAAAGTAATAATTGTTCCCCCCACAGTAAACATGATTATGTTTGTATAAACGTTTTAAACATTTTAAAATCTTCATGCTCCACCTTCAGGACAAGCTCCTCTGGTTGCTGCAGCTGACTTGAAGAGGGAGTTGGAGACCCTTCAATACAGGGAACATATAAAACTTGCAATTCAAGGACAGATCACAGCAGTGCGATACATGAACAGCCCAAAGAGCACAGAGTCACAAGGCCCAGAGGGGAAACAGGTAATAGACATTATTTTAAAGTCTCTTCCCATTAACATTGATCATTTAAACTGTTAAACAAATCAACTGGTTTCCTGCAGATACCAGATGTTTCTACTGATGCGTGTGAACAAGCTGTGCTAGACACACACAACAATCCTACCACTGCTGAGGCCAGTTTAACATCTCCATCTTCTGAGGACATCTCACCAAACAAAAGGAAAAGAAGAATGAGGTATGATTTACACTTTTAATGCTAGTGGGAGGACATTTAGTCAAGTTTAAAGCCCACATTCAATTTATTGAATGGAATGTAACATCAATGTGTTTTTTAGAAAAGCCAAGCAGTCCTCCTCGAGTCATGGTAGCATGCCAAAAAAAAGGTACTGAGGATTCAGCAGATGGTGTTCATCAGTAAACCACTTCAACCATTCTGAGCTCATTTGTCTCTGCTCCTGCAGGAGGTCTGGACATGAAAATACAGAGGGAGGACGAGGGCAGGAAGAAGAACAGCAGGACTCAGAATCAGAGGCAATGCAGGATGTCGAATATGGCTTAAAACCGCAAAATCAAGGTGCGTTACTGGAGCTACAGTTTTACTCTGTGTTCCTCCTGTGATGTGATTTACTGTCAGACTTTGATTTTACATGCGTCATGGTTTGTTTCCACCAGACTCTGACGTATTATCCTGGGAAAGCAGCAGCTGGCTGAAGCAACGACAAGAAATGTCTGAGCATTTGTGTCGAGGCGGTCTGTACCAGGACAGCATCTCTCGGAGGTTCACGTTTGATGAAAAGAACGTACTCCTGCAGTGGAGTAACCTTCAGGCCTTGCGGTGGACACCAGAGCAAAGTGCTGACCCCACCCCACCCGTGGGTTGTCCAGGCTACTACCTGATAACAATATTAGGTAAAGTGTGTTTGATATTCCTGTCATTTCCCATTCCAGGACATACAGTAGGCCTCGGCTTTTCTATTTTACTAATTGCTTCCTCAGTTGGACAAAAACTGCTGTCTAATTAAATTAGTCTCAAATTAGCCTAGACCTAGATAACTGACCTTCTGTGAATTTATTCTATTACCTTTAACATCATCAATGAGCCTTCAATTATTTTTTTCTCTGCCAAGTGACTCAGATCTGAACAAACCAAATCAGATTTTATCAGATCAGGGCCACGCGTGTGTGGTCCTAGATTTCCTAGAATTATATGTGGCCCTGAAATTCATGTAATTCTGCTTTATCTTTTATTCTCTGACTTCTGTTCTGTTTTCAAACAATTAGTTTTTAGCTGTCAAGCTCTCATTTTAGCTTCTGTTTGTCTGTTAGGTTATAAATGAGCGTTCCAGCTATCCTGTGAGCAACTAGTGTCACATAGGGTCACCTTTAGAGCCTGCCTTCACCTACAAACGGTGATGTCGCCTATTAAAATCAGTTGTTACAATCTTTTTTTTTAAATCTTTTTGACAGGCATAAACAAGCAGATAGCCGTTGATGCTGCGTATTTTCCTGTTGTGCGCTCCAACGAGCCCAGGGCTGTAGGTCTTCCTCAGGATCCCCATGGCAACACGATGATGTCCTGCCTGTCGTCAGGATTCCTCTGCCCTCTCAGTGATGCTGCCAACCACAGTGACATAACACTTCCTGAGCCAGGTAACCACGACACTTTCATCATTAACAGGTGTAATCATATTTAGCATCAGTATGACCAGTGGCGCTATGTCAAATATCTATCTTGCAGAGGAGATTTTGGTGACTGCCAGTGAGCTGGAGGATACACATGTGGTGTGCGTCTTGGACCTTTGTCACCTGGGTGGAGATAAGGTGGAAGTCCTGATCAACAAGGTGTACAGAGTGACGGAGGTTTCCATTAACTAGGATTTAGAAAAACACGGTCAGCTCTGTGAGAGTATCTTGTAATTATTATCAGCAGGCATTAATCATGTAATTTAAAATGATTTTGGATAGAAACAGTAACCTTTAAAATCTGTTTGTAAATTTCATTACCTGTTATACATGTACAGTAAATGTGATGCTATACTTTTTAATTGTGCTTTAATATTTTGAATCTACTGAAATAGTGAAATATATAAAATGGCATATTTTATTACCATCAGAATCAAACTGTGTGTTTACTGTGACTGCCAGATGTGACGCAGGCTACAAATAAGGTGTCAGTTTACTGCAAGCTGCAAGTTTAAACTCCTCCAAACAGGAAATCTGCTTTGGATGGTGGATGTATCAAATGAATCATTGAAAATCAAATCAAATAGGTGTGAGAATGGGTCTTCTGTGTCCTCATTAACACAGTGATGTCATACCCAAAACCCGATCATTATCCCACAAAAACGAAATATTAGCCGTTTAGCTTTAGATTGTCAGATAACTTTCTTGTATGCTCTTTACTACGATGTGAATAATTTAAAATGCTCTAATGACACAATATACAGTGAATTCATTGAAAATGTGTTGAATACATTTTTTATACTGGCGCTGATGACAGCCTGTTTCTTCCTACTGAGTTGTTTTCAAAGATCCTCAGTCTGATATTACCATGTCGAGACACATTCTTGTGCATAAATTGTCTTCTAAGTAAACAGTTTGCTCAGAATAACAATACATATGTTTAAAAATATTTATTTTCAAATATTTCACAATATCCATGTTGATTTATAAATAATTCAATATAACATAATTAATATCAAGATATTTTAGAATGTAAACTTAATTTGTTAATTTCTTTTAAAACAATATTAACAATATTTTTAAAGCTTATTTTGATGGTAAATACAGAAAAAAAACAAGCCATACAAGTGACTGTGCAACACCAACTTGAACGCAAAAAAAGCTTCACCTCCTCTAATAAGACACTTCATTATCTGTTACAAAATTACTTTAATTTTAAAATCATGTAACATACATATTTAATCTATTAGACATATAAAATAAACAACTATATAGGCTAAACTTTTTTTTTTTTACATTCTATTATACAATATATTCAAGGTTTGTTTCTGCACTGAAACTGCAGAAATGGCTGTGTACCAGGTTTGTTTTTTTCATGTCCTGGTTTATCTTACACAGAAAGTGTTGATGTGACCGCCCAAGCTCACACTCGAGGCGTCAGTCATTATTTTACAAATCAGAAAAGTACAAGTTAAATGTGATGAAGATCACATACCTTCAAAAACATTGACACTCAAAGAAAAAAACCCATGAAGAAGAAAACTGAAAGTAAAGGAGAAAAACAAAAAAGGTGCGGTGACTACTGATGGAGAGCGTTTCAACTCGACTACAAAGAAAAACAGTACCATGTGAGAAAATTGATTATTTACAATAACTGCAAAACACACCTGAACAGCTCTAAAAATCATCTCATCTGGCGGAGATTGGTGATTTTTTTTTTTTAATTCCAAAGCAAAATAATTAAGCAGAATTTCCCTCAACCACCTTTACAAGGCAAATAACATAATAACAGCTGTTTTGTAGACAGACGTTGGATTGAAATCTTCTCTGAATGATGTGTTTGATGGAAAACAACCATTATGTGGAATTTCACTGCAATTGACTGAAAGATTGATATTCTACAAACGTGACTTTTATATTACTGAGTAATGAGTGAGTGATGAAGGAAAAGAAAAATATAGTCATCTATGGCACCTCTGAGTTGCTGGCTGAATGTTTATGGGCAGTCACTTTAATGTTTCTTCACCAAATAAAAATGAATAAAGGGACTGAAGCTGAAACTTCCTCAGCCATTGGGAAAAAAAAATCATTTTGATGATGATGTACAATTGCACTTTTTTGTAGAAGCTAAAAAACTGAAACCCATAAAACAAACGACCTTTTGCAGTAAAGTTTTGGCTGAATTACCTTTTAAAGATGCAGCTGTTATCACTAAGCAGTGAGCACACAGTGTCTTCACTTCTGGACACGATTTCATTTCTTTTGTCATGATCATGGTCCAGAGTTTCTGTATTTTGTTATCATCTCATATTTGGGAGGAAAAATAACACTCTACACCACATTCCCATGCAGACACAGTCCTGTGTACAAGCTGTAGTCATTGTAATAGTCTTCAGTGGACATGTTGTGCATCTTCAGAAAAGATACTGCTGATATCAACGTCTGAAGGAATGTTAGGACATTTTCATTAAAAAAATACTTCCATATTCCACATATAATTTACATGGTACAATGGCTTATTATACACGTCTATATACATCGTATACATCTGCTCTGAAACATTTAAAATTGTATAAATTAACATTCTTCTTCTCAAATTGACATTGCACATAGTAAAGTGTAAAACGGCACTGAACGTTACATGCTGAGAGTGTTCTGACATTTGAGTCTCGTCGTCCGGTATGAACAGCACCCGTCTTAAAAAGGGATCTATGATGGACTAACGTAAAGGTAGCTGTGACTTTAAGACCAAACTGTTACATGGAGCACGAAGGGCTGCTTTTTATAAAGTGTAGCACAAGAAGAAGCACCGTGAGAATTTCAGGTAATGCCAAATAGTGCTGAGATACCCATGTACAACTATGTAACCCAGGAGACAAAAGTAAAGATTTAAAATGATAAAGTCATACAATCTGTGACTCTGGTGCTGGCAGTGACTGAACAGTGCGTGCATTACTGTTGCAAGATGTCTGTCTCATTGTCTTCAACCATGTACTGTATGTTCTTTAGCACGTGTCCTTGCTTTATAGTGTTCAAATCCAGCTGCAGAAAACCTCTCTGTTATTATTTTACACAACAAATATATAAAGTCTGCTTTATATTTGTTTGGAAATGACTGTTTGATTAAGTGCCGTAATACGAGTTAAAGTAGTTGTAGTCTTTTACTAGACTGTAATAAAACTATCTGATGGACTGAAAGGATTGTCATACACAATGTATAAGAAGTGATTTTAACATTGGACATGATCGACTGCAAATAACCTTCAGATATATGAAGAATCCAGTGTTTTCTTCATCACTGCAGCTGTATATTTAACACAACACAATGCAGCTTACTGCTGTGTCATTTCAGGGTAAATTATTACTTATTGGTCTTAGTGGTTGGAGCACACATGTTGTGACTTCTCAGATGGCCAAATACACAAGATAAATGACTGACTGGACTAGAATAAACAGGCCAATACTGTTTAGAAACGCCCACGTCGCAGGCAGTCTTTATCAAATTATTTCTCACTCTTTCCAAGATATTCAAACCAGCACGCCCCGCCTGCCCTTCTGCAGCAGTTTGTTGTGTTGTGGTGGGAAAAACAACAATGAGCCACATACAGATCCGAGGTGGCCAACAACTGATGTGCTGTTCTTGTGAGAACAGCTTCCTTTAAACCCTGAACCCAGGAGAGCTAAGACGTCAAGACCAGTGTTCACCTTTCAATGTCTAAGTGAGCACATAAACTCTACTCTTTTGTATATAAAACTAATTTCTTAATCCCATATATTGTTTAAAATACATATGTAATAAATAAACAAATGGTTTCCTTATGGTTTGAGCAATTAGATGAATGCATCTTGTATCTCTAAATCATTACGGAGTTCAAAAAGTGTTTTGGACTTTACTGATTGTACATGTAAAGGCATCCAATATGTATTTGTAATATATCCGATACAAATCTAGATCTGATGCGGAAAATAATAACTTATGACCTATGAAAATATAATTTTGTATTCCAAATGGACCTGAGCTGGATTTTTAAAGCCGTAATCAGACACAACCATCAAACCGCACCATGGACCAACTGTCTCATGGTTAAAGGCACAATTTGTTTTCCTCCCTCTGAAGGACTCATGCTGCAGAGCTCATCAGAGCCACCTACAGTTGTGGCTTCGGAGCTTTGTCTTCACTCTCAGTGAGAAGTGGTGGGATAGTTGTAGCAGCCCTTCTTCAGTCCCAGATTGAGGCTTTAAAAATCTAGATAGACGTTTTCGAATAATTGGAGAATACCCCCCCCTCTCAATTTCCCAGTGTCGTGTATTACATCAAAATTCTTCCCAAACCTGATTTTAGATATGGTGGTCATGATGGTTCACATTAAAGCCCCTCCCTAGTGACTTGCTATGAACATACCTGCAAGTAAATTGTGTTTTTGGGACAAAACTGGAGCAATATCTGAACTCGCACACACACACGCATACACACAAATCCCTTTTTGGTAAGGAATCACTGTCAGTGGAGCTAAAAATCAGACTGAGGTGATGATGTGATGTGGAGGGGTGTCGAGCTAAACATTTGAAAATAATCTCACTAATACGCTGTTATTAGTAGGGAAAATAGAATATTAAATTATAGGCAAAAATAAATATTCTACTTTTGGGTGTGTGTGGGGGTGTGTGTATGGTGGTGGTGGTGGTGGGGGGGGGGGGGGGGGTGATACCAAAGTGCAAACACACACTTAGAAATAAACTCTCTCTGTAAGATGAAAGCAAAGTCTTGTTGAGAGCTGTGATAATCCACTTTTCCCAACAGTTTTACTGAAAGACGACTGAGTGTGCAGCGGCCCAGTGATGAAGGTCCTGCACATCAGAGTCTCCTCAGATCCTGACAGTGACATCAGGTCAGTGCAGCCTCTGTTTGTGGTTTCGCTCCAATGACGCACAGACCACAAACGTAAGGTCACTACAAGCAATTTTCCTGCTTTCAAGTGTTTCCGCCGCACATCTCGAGGTCAACGTTTTTTGACTTCCAAATGCCACAGCGTGCTGACGCCTGCGCGGGCGACAACACCGAGGGAGATATTAGCGCTCTGACGCAGTCCGCAGCGCTACCGAGTCAGCATATTTCGGAAGTCTGACATGCTGCCAGTCTGGTTTTGGGAATGTTGGTATTGTCTTTGCTGCTGTTGAGGCTGTTGCGCTTGCTGCAGTTGCTGTGTTTGCGGCTGCTGCTGGATGTATTCCACAGTGCCTTGCTGCGGGACATTAGTGGTGTGTAAGAATGCTGGAGTAGGTCCGCTGTGCACGAGTCCTTGAGTCATCTGCGACACAGAAGAGAATATGAACACACTCTTGACATGTTTAGAGTGAGATATTGTTAATCTAATCCTTGACTGAGATGCTGTACACATGAGTGCCATCTGTGTATGTTTAAATGTTGTCTGCATCAACTTATTCTAGCTTCTAACTGTATTTTTAATAAAAACAAAAATACAGCTATTACTTTCCAGTGATAAACAGCCAAAATCTGCAGTGCAATAAAAGGCTCAATCATCATGTCTCATGACTTATATTCATATTTTACAAAACAAAAAGAGATCACTTCAGACTTAAGTGTCTATGATCTGTGAGGTGACTCAGTAAACTGATGCAGTATTCCTTGGATGTTTATATGTGTGGAGGGATTTATGTAAGCTACTTAAGATCTGTGTTTTCCTCCAATCTCACATTATTTATCTATGCTGCATTTTTTTTTGTTGGCTGGTGACTTGCGTTGACGCTTCTGGACAAATATGATAAACAAGTCTGGAGCAAACAAATCTGACCTAATGAAATTAGATGACACTGCAGCTTTTGGTGCAAAGCTGAGGCTTTAAGATGATTGAAAATAACACTGATCTCCTGGTTAGCAGCCTGTGGGAATTACACAGCAGCTTGTTGCTGTGGTAACTAGGGATTCAGATGCAGCGTGGTGTGTAAAATTATCATAAATCAGTAAATATAAAGCCTTGGGTAATTACACTAAACAACATTATGCAACACCATTACTAAGCAGTGAAACTTAAGTCAATAATATGCCTTTGCAAACATTTTCCACACAGCTTCACGGTACCTGAAAGAACTGCTGGGGCTGCTGTAGCTGCAGGGAGTGCTGAGAAGCCTGAGGCTGAGTGGGGTAGGCCGACTGGGACTGGTGTGTGATGAAACTGTTGTGAGGGATCATGATGGGGGATGTGAAAACTGGAGAGGGCACGAGGACGGCGTTGCAGTTGACCTGTTGCATGGAGAATGACGGGGCGATGATCTGCTGCTCCAAGGTGTATCTGCACAGAGAGAACAGCGAGGAGCGTCACACACAAAACCTTAACTAACACCACTCCGACAGACTCTTGTGTTGTGTGTTTGTGCAGGTCTCATTGAACAATTCTCACATGGTTTGGGACATTCCCATGTTGCACTGGGAAGCTTGTGAGGTTACACTGCTAGTGGGGACCAGCGTCTGCATTGGCTGGTTGAGGAGCATGCTGCAGGAAATAAAATCTGTTACTGGGAAGCCAGGGCTCAGTCTGTACAGTGAAAAAAAGGCATGCTGTCAAAGAGCATGAGGTGGGCACTTTAACCTTTTCCTCGGACGAAATATCCTGGTGGTATATCAGCTGAAAACACTTTTTTAGTCAAGGAACTACAGGCTAAATTTAAGAATTAGCACATCAGGTGTTAGAATTAAAGTACATGTCTCGTCATTTCGGGATCCTAAAAGGTTTTAGTTTTTTAAATAATTGTAAGAGCATGCATTTCCCTGCTAATATGACTCCTGTACACCTGTGTGGGATAGAAAGAAAGTGCTGTTGTTAAGTTTCACATGTCACACTGTGAAACAAAATGCGTCTTTTTCGGAGCTCTCACCGTAGTTGCCCATCTTGGCTGAACTCGCTGTCTGTATGTCTTTGGTTTGCGTCCTGCAGAGGCCTCGTGTTGGTCTGAGAGAACATCATGGGGTTGCTGTAGAAGGGCATCGTCAAACTGGTGTTGGTCTGCACCGGTAAACTCACTGACTGCACCTGGCTGCTCCGTGCAATCCTCTGCTGGACCTACAATGACACGCACGGGATACACACCAATTAAATCAAAATCATTCAAAAAGATACAGTTTTCTGACAGTTTGGCATTTGACGCTGTGTACCTGCGTCGAGGGTGAGCTGTTCTCTCTCAGGAGTGAGTGAGGAGACACACTGTGGGCCCCACAGGACTGTGGTTTAGGGTGGCCCGAGAGCTGCCTGATGACCCCTGACTGGCTCTGCTGGACAGGTCGGCCTGGGCCCTGCTGCTGGGGCTGCTGTGGCTGCTGTGGCTGACCCAAGTCATTGTGGATAGGCTGCTGTAATAACATCTAACACACACACAAACAGAAAATATAAATGCATCCTTCATGTATTTTATTTACAAAACACACATTAGCTTCCACAGTGATTTTTCATGCCAGTTGTCTGTTTAAAAAGACCAAAAATGTGGCTCAAATGCTGTCCTCTATTCTGGTGTAGTGTTGACTTCTGGTGAGCTAAATGAGTATGACAAATACAATTATGTGTGTTTGTTTAATGTCATCGCCTCCTGGTGCGATAGCGACATGATATTTGATTAATTTCATTGATTTCATGTGGGTCATGTGGAGATGCTCTCATGTGGTTTGAGCACTAGCTGGCTAAATGAATGAATGAATTAAACTTTATTGATGCTCACACAAGAAATTCACTAGTCGCAGCAGCTTAAACTTATATATATATACAGACATGTAGTGGTAATACACACATGGTGTAACTGGTAAGTGTTGGCCTCTTGGTGGGGCTATTCTGCCATTACTGTGAAGGGTTGGGGAATGTGTGCTTAGTACCAGCTGATGTATACATGCCTAATCAAAAGTCTGTCTGTTTTTGATACTGTTTCCCCCAACTGCAGAAAAAACACACTTCCTGTCTTTTTTGCTTGGAATGAAAACATCCGCATGATATTTTGTTACCTGGAGATTAGCGAGGTGAAGCTTTTCCTTTATGTCGTGCAGCTCCTGCTGCTGCGTCTTAATGTCAGCTTGCAGAATGCGCGTCCTCTCCTCCAGCTGTTCCTTCAGCTGGTTCATTACACCGAGCTGGGGCTGCTGCAGCTGATACACAGACTGCTGCTGCTGTTGCTGCTGCTGCTGCTGCTGCTGCTGCTGTGTTTGCTGTTGCTGGAAACAAGTGATTATAGAAAAAAAAAAGTGGTTGGAAACAGACATCATAAAAGCCTTTGTGCTTCAACAATGCTTTTTTCAGAAGAGGTTTACTGTAAATGTGGTATATGAGGAGATAATCGGTTAGTATGAGTCATATAATGGTTTATTCTTGTGATGGTCAAAGCACATCAAGCTCTTTTTTTCTATGAAATTGGTTTTCAAAGTCTAACAGTGATATGGATGGGTGAGAAATAACCAAGTAATATGTTGAAAGCTACAAAAAAAAAAATTTCATATGTAATCTTGCTACTTTTTCTTCACTTGCTTTTATAACACAATCTTAACTGGGTCTGGAGGCACTGTACACAAGCAGAAGCAGAAATAAACACATAGCAGCAGCAACAGTCATAACAATAAGATATTGTACACAAACTGAAGAGAGGAAAGGCAACAGGCAGGAAAGGAAGTCTAAACACTAACCATTGCGGAGTGCTTGCTGCAGGTGGGAGAAAGGGGGAGGCTCAGTTGGGGAACGAGGTCAAAGGAATTTTGCCTTTGTGCCAAATTCTACAGGGTACAATAAAATGAAAATGTTTTACAATTAACGCCATATTGTGTCAAAAGACAGAGAGACAGATGTGTCACTGATGTGTAAACTGACCTTAGAACTACTAGGTTGGAGTCTGGGAGCCGTCTTCTCTGTCCCCATGGACGCAGACTGCCATGATGGTGTGCAGGCCTCAGTGTAGGAGTTAGCTGCTGCAGAACAGACACACTTTGATCATCAATGTACATTCCACTGACAGAAATTGATATTTCGTCTAAGCGTGGGTCCTCGTCTGATTTCACTCCGAGATACAGTTTGTTATACATCCCATAATCTGTCAACTTTTTTCTGTTGGATGATGCAACAAGAAGCTCTTTGAGTAAAAGTGATACTTTTCTTTTTAAGAGAAAAAATCGAACTTCAAACCCTTCTACTTTGCATCTGTCCACATACACTGTTGATGATTTGTGGACATTTTATTTATATTGTTCTACTGCAGAAAGAAAATGGTGATAAACATAACTGGATTCATTTTATTATATATATATATATATATTTGTTTAAAAGCTTTTATGGGCAAATGCACCTAAATATGTACCTCATTATACTGTGTATCCCTCTAACATTGATTCCCCTGTTCTAGACGTCCTCTTTATTTTTCAGTTCTTTTAAAATATAGTCAAGTTATAAAAAAGTTATCTTAAAATTCTTAATCAAAAACTTTATTTTAGCAGAACAGTGCTACATTGCTTACATTTCCCTAATAGGCAGTGTTTCTTGTTGCTACCCACACGTTTCCTCCTAAACAGAGTAACTTTAACCTTTCTAAGATAAAGTCAGAATAACTTACGAAATGCATTTTATTCTGGTTTTATAACAATATTACTGATTCATTGGCCCTTGATTGCCACCTCGTTCTACTTCTGACTGAAACCCACAAACTGTGATGCATGTGGATCTTTTTTCATTATAACCAACGCAAAAGAAAAAAAAACCCATCTACGAACAATGTTTTCTGCCAGGTGCAGTTTTAAGAATATGTCTCTGAAAATAAAGAAAGGTGCTTGTGTGTGTGTGGGTTAAGGAAAGACTGCAGCATAATGTTTATTCTCTATGAACAGAAACTAACACGTTTAAAAAGCTGCCACTGCAACTGTGTGTTTTTCATAAATATGTAGATAGAAGTGAAGTGTTTAAAACATTAGACGGTGGGTGGGAGAGCGGCTCAAGTCAGACAGACTGGAGGCTCAAAACAAGCAGGGCGAGCTAAAGTAAGCTTTGGAAACATCTCATAGATGCATTGTCACCCACATACTGTTTAAAGTGGGTGTTATTTACTGAGGAGAAGTGAGATGCAGGTCTAACTGACATTTTAGCTCTAATTACAAAGTCTTCTAAGATTATAAAACAAAAGAGGCATAGTAGGATTTTATAAAAAAAGACTTATCCATTACAATGATGAGGATTTCCCACATTAAACCTAATGAAAACCTGAGAGGAGAGGAGTCACATTTTCCTGCTGCTTAATCCATCAACAACAGAGAAAAGGCCATTTATTCCATTAAACATTTCCTACAGCCATACAGGAGCAGAACTTCTGTACATGTTGATCTGGAGGTAAAGTGAGTTAGCACTTTAGGGAGAAGAGGATGACTCACATGCAGAGTCTGACAGCGCTGTGTGGGAGGATTTCCGGGAGCTGTGGGAGGATACCGAACGTGCGCCGCTGTTTCTGTCCCGCGGAGGGTCCAGTGTAGAGCAGATGTCCAAGTACAGCTCCTGAGCCTGTAACACAGAGCGGCGTAGAACAAAGTGACATAAAGACTGACTTTGTATAAGGTACATACTGAATGTACGAGGGTACTTGATGCTTACCTTGACAGAGGAGGGCGCTATCTCAGGTGGAGACAACTCCTCAAGGCCGAATGCTCTCCTCCTTTCAGCTCGCACTTCAGCATAACTGAGTAACAACAGACAGAAAGCTTATGCATTACTTTTAGATCTAACTTAATCGAAAGACATTGTTATTTCTGCCAAAACAGCCCACACAGTAACACAAGCACAAATTCAACAAAAAACAAACAAAAAAAAGGCTCACCTGACAACAGTGTGAGTACAGACGATGAACTCGGGTTTGGAGTTCCACTGGTGGTAGGTGATGTAGTAGTGCGTCCGCAACCAGATCCACTGCTGGCCTTTGGTCAGAAAGCGATAGTAGCAGGATTTACCCTTTCCAAACTGCATTACTGAGGAGAGAAAACCGTAAGATCAAAGCAGTGCATCGGTGCTGCTTATAAGACTGTAAGATTTAACAATGAAGCACGCCTGACAAACTCCAGAGCAAACAGGGGTCAAGGGTTTCTCTGTGCATTAGTGCAGTGGAAGAATGCTTGTAAATATAAGCTGTTTTTCAAAGATGGATTCCTGGATCTGCTGCTGATGAAGGTTGGTGAGAAAGAAGCAACAGACAGAGCTACTTACATTGCTTATGACATTGAGCTATAAGCTCCAGGTCATCCACATGATAGTAATCATAGCCAGAAGTCCCAAGAACCTCAAAGGGTAAATAGCCGATGATCGGTGAAGCTCTGAAAGAAAAAGAGAAGACGGTAAGTATGTAAAAAAAAAAAAAATTATTGCAAAAAATCTACATGACTGATTAATGAGGCGTGAAATCATGAGCATCTCTTTTACCTGTGATCTAAAAACAGGAACTTCCATTCAAGGCTGTGTCTGGATGTGAATTCGTCACAGGGATCGTCCACATTACACAAATCCTTAACAAAACCAAAAGTCACAGAGGGAGAAAGTCACTACTGAGATGTCACAGCAAAGCATGGAATTAAAGATATAGTTTTAAAAAATGACAGCGCTACAGATGTTTACATTGAATAATGGAGAGATCAAGGAAGTTATGCTTCACTTTTTGTTTTCAAATAATCCACTTTTTTATTACGAAACAGACAAGCTTGTTTTCACAGGTGATTAAACATTAAATCTTATTGCAAGGTATGCTTGTACTATGGAACATGTCACAAAACCTACAATATGTTAAAGGAGTAGTCTGTTAATATTCTATATTTTATAATTGGCAACAAATCCCAAAACTGAGAATAAGTTTATTCCACTAACAAGTACTGTCTGTGTAGCATAAGCCTGATACAGTTTATTTCTCTGTGTCATACCATTCCTCATCACTATAAACATGCACACTGTAGTATATTATGAGTAAATCCCTCATACATCTTCCAGGTGCAGTAAATATTCACTGGCACCAAATCTGCAGCTGAAAATATTCCTCTTAAAATGTACTATTTACTGAGCAACATTTGCTAAAAAACTACAGTGCCCAGCAGTTTTGATGAATTAGGGAGCCTTTTTAAAAAACCAAATGAAATATTCATGACCCATTTCTGAAGACAGATTTTTTCAGCAGGATCAAATCTGCTTGGGGCTGAGACACAGACACGGTCGGGAAGCCAGAGAGCATTCAGAGACAGACTAAAAAATTGTTGGTTTTGGCCTTTTTATGTCATTTTTGTTGACAAAAACAAAAATATAGAGTATCGCCAGTTGTTTCCTTTTAGCTTTCTCTGCCCCTGGCATCAAGGATTTGGCGGTAGTGCCTTGTTAACATGCCTCTGTAATTGTTTCATGTGTGCCCCAGCCAAACAGTTTGCATGTTGTTAATATTGAACATTTAAATACATTAACAGTCAAAGGTTTGCACACGCTTTCTCATTCAAGTGAATGTGAAGGTGTCCAAGCTTTTGACTCTTAATGTATTTTGATCTCATGACAACTGAGACTTGTCTGGAAGAAATTGTGAAAAATATGTTTTGTATTGAGTTGTTGTTTTTAATGCAGTATTTGCAATGGATATGTCTGGAAACCTGAGGGGAAAATATTTCATGTCAAATGGTCCCGAAGTTATTGTTACAGTCAGTCCATCAGGCAAATCAGTGTAATGAGTGAATTTAAATGTTGGAATAAGTATTGAAGGAGAGTTGAAGCTTGTCCAGCAGATCTAGTTCTTCTGGCATATTCGCTCTCTAAGCTGCAGCATATTTAAAGACAAGAAAAGAAAAATGAAAAGACCTGTCATGCTGCCTCTGTAAAAAAAAATCCTTAATTTTTTTTGGCATAATTGTAAATGTGTATCATTTTATTGTGTTTACCAATAAACTAAGCAATCTGTGCTTTTCTGTTTCTGTCTGTGTAGAGGCAAACATAAAACTGTTATTGTGTTCTGAGTCCATCACAACATCACAAGATCTCAGGAAGGTTACCGCTCGACAGCGACAGCAGATTTCAACTCAGTAGACCTTTGGGATGTGATTTAATTTAATGATGTTATTTGTTAGAAGGTACACAGTGTGCCACACCGAATCAGTGTGCAACAAGAAATCTCTGGAGAGTGCTTCACACTGTGGAGCACCAAAATGTGTGACATCCAAATAAACCCTGTCAAGCAGCTACGGTAAGTGAATCTGTAAGCTGTCATTCTTTAGACAATTATCAGACAAATGCTTTTCATTAGACATAAACTGGAAAACAAAAGCAAACATTTGAAGATTTAACAAACTAAACGCTTACCTTTAGAAACTGTGGAGTGACTAATCGTACAGTAGCTATGAGGCAGACCTGCTCCTCAAGCGATGACTGCAGGCTTCTTGGTAACGTCAACTCAAGCCCGTTACAAGAAGATGTAGGCACTGTGTGACAAAAGACGAATCACTCACGGTTTATACTGATGGTTGTGGCATCCATGCTATCCTACTGTGTGTTGTATTTTTGGCATTTATTTTAAACGGTAGATGTGTTTTTGTACAATATACTAAAGTATTAGTATAATAGTATAGTATATAACAATTTACTATAGTATTATAACCTTTACTATCAGACTCTTGTTACCACTTACATTAATATGTGCAGGGGTCTGTTTCAGACATCACATTGAGTCTCAATAAAAATTGAACTATTTGTTAAATAAAGGCTAAATGAAGATGATTCAGTGACCATTACAACACTTTTTAATGAGAAATAATTTAACATTTAATTTGTACCACACTTCTCATTCAAAGTGTTTCATTTACTAAATGCATCAAGGTTAAAGCCTTTACAAAAGGAGAAAATTCAAATTCTTACCATTGTTATGAAACTTGAAATCTCCAACAAACTTGACATACTCGTATACAGGCGGTTCCTTTGGGTCAATGTTACCTCTGGCTAGATGACAGCAAAATTCAATATGTGTCTCGCCTGAAAAACAGAGCAGACTAATTTGTCAAACAGTTTCTATGCATCTGTATATTGTGCATTTTTATATGCTACAGAGAATAGCATAATTCATACATACAATTATTAGATAGCCTGAGGAAAAAGAGACAGTTCTGATCCATAAAGACTGGATTATGTAATATTCTAATGAAGTCTATACATTTTCTGCATCCACTGACAGAGTCAAGGAAATTAATTTGCAGTTAGGATTGACAGCATAACAAGCACACTTTAAACTTCGATGTGAACTCTCTGAAGGAGAAACTTATTAATGGAGCAAATTGACCTATAAGACTTAACATTTTCCTGCAAATGTACCATTAAAGTGTTCATAATTTGCAGTTACAGGCAGGTGATATATCTTCCAAAGAAACTCCAGAAGCAAAACGTTTTAGGTGGACAGCCAAAGGTAGTTTTGAAACCGCTTGAGAAAGCCTTTCATGTGCTTTCAGCCAGTTGAAAAAAAAAAAGCTGGTGCCATCTTGGGAGACATGGCTCTGTGACAGTTTGCTATTTAGGCTTCTGAGGACAGAACAGGACACTCTCCGCTCACCACCTCTCTTCCTCAGAAAAGCCCAATAGTAACGCAGGATTAAGGTCAGTGTCTCGAGCCCCACATACTACATTGCTTTGGATTACTGTGCTAACATAACACTGATTTAAAGTCTTAACTATGATACTAAGCTAGCACCTATTATTAGCTAAAAGGCTAATCATAGACACACACTAATCAGCAATCCAATAAACTACAGGCCTCAATTCGGCAACCTGCTCTATATATATAAAGAATTTGAAGTCAGGTTTCAAAGTCAGAACAATGGTTGAGAAATTCTCAAACAGAAAAATACTTGAAAAAGAAGTAAATGAGACTGATATCAAGAATCAAGTGTTACTTTTGTATTTCAGACAAAGACCTGTAGAAGTTTGAACTTCATGTGAAAACAACTCAATTTTATAAATGGAGTATTTCTGCCACAAAGTGAAATTCTGACCTCCTGATATGGGGGATTATGGTCAGGCCTTTAACCTTTTTGGCTTATGCTGGGTTTCTTTATGATGAACCAGACACAGTGGTGTTAGAAGCAGACAGGGGCCGGATACGTGCAGAGCTCAGTAGGATACTCACTGTCAAGGAAGTCAGCAGCAATGGGGTCAGTCATCAGCATGTGGGATGATAGCAGCTTATACACCTCACCATGTTCGCGCTCCGGGAGGAAATTCAAGATATTTTGGTCCACCATATCTGACTGGTGCAAAATAATAGATGAGTGACGGTCAGTCTTTTGAAGAGACATATGTCATATGCAACAATGTTGCTGTAGAAATAGCTTTACGAGCAATGCAGGCATTACACAGTTAGTGCAGTGTGCTACATGGCTACAAAACCATCTTCCACAAAATATTCACCTGTTATCATCAGGTCTTTCTCTCTTCATATCATACTATCTTCCAATACTGGTGGATATCTCAATATCTGAATTTTAAGAGTTTGAAAGTAAGTTTGAAATTGCATGAATGTATGAAATTAAACCTCTGTGTAGTACTATAAACTATAACTCTTTGTTTACACGTTAAGTAGAGAAGTTTCAGTAACAAAAATGTAAAAAACATCAAGGCAAGCATTAAAAAGATAATCTGCAAGCACGTCCTAGATTATCTTAACTACAGATATCAGTTTATCAGTGCAAGTCAAATATTGGCCAATAATTGTCAGTAAACTCCTAACTGGCCAATTTCTAATTAAGCAGCATTCATGCTCGTATGACAACATGCTGCAAACACACAAATATGTTCATATGTTTGGCAAAAAAAAACAACAACTATGGACTCAGGACAACAAAACAGTGCAGGCTAAGCAAGTAATAACAGTAACCTATTTAAGCTTTCTGACTTACCGGTAAATGGCCCATAAGTGAAGACACACTGTCAGATACATATATGATGTTTCCATCTGTTGTTAATGCTACCAAGAAACCATCGAGGGCCTGTAAGAAAAGGAGAGAGTGGGAACTGTAATATAAGAGGTACAGTTACAGTTACAAAGTATGTGAACTTATTTTTCTGGGCACTGAGAACAAAAGTGATACCAGTTAAAGATTTCTTCCAGTTAAGGAAAAGCAAGAGTCACAATCAAACATGTTTTATAGCTGCACTGTTAAAGCTTCTGTTGAATTTTGAGGAAACTTCAATCTCTACTTCTCCTCCATGGGCAATTTAAGGAGGATATGAAATTATCAACATTACTAAATGCCAGACTTGAGCTGTTCAACAAACACGTCTGTGGTTTACCTCCAGCATTAGCTGAGTGAACTCCTCATTACTGAGGAATGAAGGTTTCCAGTCTTGTCTCACGTCACAAGTTTCATTCTGTGCAGTGATATCTAAAAAAAGATAGATGATAAATTCTGATGAACAATAGAAACTAACGGTTCTGTCTGAGAAGAAATGCATTAGTCAACTGAAATTAATGGAAAATATGTAGAAAATTGTTTATCACTTCTAAACATGCAAACAGCTCTGATACAGTATGTGATAACATTTCAAACTAGAATACTTCATTACATTACATTGTCCTACCTTTCTGTTTCTGCAAGAAGTCAATAGTTCTCTGCAATATGGTGGATTTGTCCATCTTGCGCGGATGGCCCTGACCCTGCAGCATGGTGCATAGCTCCTTGATGAGCACATTGAATTGGTCTCTTCTTTTCTTTTCCGATTTGTTACGGGATGCCCTGAAAAAGTCAACAGATGAAAACATTTAGAAATCAGTGGAATCACGGGCTCAGCTAATCAAGCAACTGTAGTTTAACATGTATTAACACAGCTACACTGTAGATCTTTGACAAACAAAAGCCAGCCGAGACTGCAGTCATACTTAGCTGCAGACTGATAGGAAAATAAAAACATTTACATATCATATGATTTACAAAAAAAAACATTCAGGCTCAAACCCAGAGGTAGTTGCAACAGATGGACCAGCTGACAAAACACAGACTTAATAACAGCATCTACACTCCTACCAATTGCTCCAGTGTTCACTGTACATCATACTTGTTTACTTTCACTGTTTCCTTAATGATTTGTTTCACCCAGCTTGTTTTTTTCTCATCCATCAATATCTTATATTAATACTTAATCAACTGACAAAGACTGCAGTATAAAACTGGTCACTTATATTGAGGAACACAAAGAATTACCAACTCTGCAGCTCTAATGAGCTTTTTTAGCCTTTTTGAAGCTCTTTTATAAATCTGCTGTACTTTACTGTATGGTTATGTTGCTATTTATGGGAGCAAGAGGCAGCTGTTTTCAGCACATTTATTCGTAGCATTTCAAGCCAGCAAGCTAAAGATAAAGATATTATTCTTATTTTTCTTAAAGTGAGGTAGAAGAACAGTGTCAATTTGATTTACATTGATCAGGAGGCCAGAAACACAACTCCATGTCTGTGTCTGCTTGGTGTGTAAGTACCTAACTGTTAGCTGCTATCGTGTTTGCCATAACAATTAGATTTCTTCTGCCCCTTGTGGCCAAAATGAGTCCTGCAACTTTTATGTGACATAGTATAAGTAATATATATATAAATAATAATATAAAAAAAGGAGACTACAACATATATATATAAAGTGTGTGTGTGTGTGTGTGTGTGTGTATATGTGTGTGTGTGTGTGTGTGTGTGTGTGTGTGTGTGTGTGTGTGTGTGTGTGTGTGTGTGTGTGTGTGTGTGTGTGTGTGTGTGTGTGTGTGTGTGTGTGTAATATGACATTATATTAAGCAGCCAAAGTGGTTTAAAAAAAGGTATCCTCGCAGATCTCCAGATGTCCTTTAGTATTCATGGACATTATTACTAACAATAATATGACATTTCTTCTGAAGTCTCTTTTATAAAGACAAATGACCACTAATGATATCAGTTTTCTATTACTGAAGAAGCAGAGATAAACTATATATTACTTAAAACTACTGCATATGAACATAGAATGTAGTGAATATACAGTACAGTCTGATTCAAGTTTAGACATACAGACACATATACACAGGGTGAAGTACCTTTTTGCCCTGTCTTTCTCATCTTCATCCATTAAATCGTCCGCACAGCTGTTGGTGCTACAAACAGAGGGGTACATGTTAAAATCGAGCTGATAATCTGACACACTTTTTTGCATTAACTTGCATCTTGGGTGTCCGGACATGAAGAGAAAAGAGGTCATTGGGTGGTTGACAACAATCAGTCAGATACATTCAATAGCTTGAAGGACACAAACTGTTATCCCACTGGCTACATCTACACTTCCACTGTTAATGCCATAATTCTGTTACAATAACCTGCTAACCCAGTTGAAGTGCCTGGTTTGTCCCATATTTAACAGGTTACTGTGGCATGTAAACGTCACACTACTGCATATACCACTGATTGTTTTCATTATCGATAAATCTGACAATTGTTTTCTTGAACAACTGATTCAGTGTTTAGTCAGTGAAATGATGAAGATAGTGAAAAAAATATATAATCACAATTTGTTGAATTATAATAAATGACAGCTGATTTTGATCTGTTTTTTACACATTAATGCTAATATATATTTACTATCTGAGACCAGAGGAGCACAGATTAACTTTTATGTACTGTTCATTAGTAGCACTAGAGATAATTAGTCATTAGGCATTGAGGTATTTGCATCACCCAAATACAACTTTAACCTGAGTATGGCCAGTAGCCAGTTACTTTGTACATTTACATTTAAGCACAGCACAGATCTGCAATTTCAAGGAACGCGAGAAGATTATAGCTCTGCTGCAGGAATCCTGTCTTACCTTCTGTCTCTGTGCCAACTGTCTACAACCGTGTATGTCAAGACTGTGTATCATCAGTTTGGCAAGCCATTGGTCAGTGGAGAATGAAATAAAGCTTAAAAACAGCTTTGGGTTTTAAGCTTGTACAAAAGTCTGTGCGGTAAATCTTAAATTTGCAGATTGCTAATACATTTTCTATTTATAAATTGCAATAAGGCAGTATTTTTACATCTAAATGGTTTAATATGAACAGTTAAAATACATCAGTAATGAGGCATGATCATATGATCATATGATAATATGGTACCAGCACAAGTATTTCCTTTAACACCGTGTCCATAGTGAATAGACAGGCAATGTTCATAAATGAACAGTATAAAATTGTATATAAATGGACTAAGTGGTATAAGATACACATCATATTCGAACAAATAGCAAGTTTAAGTCAGAAGTAAGAGGTGTGGCTGTGAGTAAGTGAACTCTATTTGTGTTGATCACTATAAATATATCCACACAATGATTCATTGAAACCTTGATGAATGTGACTGCTTTGATCGCTGTGTGAAATGCTCTTTGTGTTTAGATGTCACTGTGAGTTGTATCTGTGCAGACAGAAAGCAGTAACCACCTATTAAAACTGTACTAAATGACTTTGTGGAACGTGTCTGGTAATATTATACACTGATAATTAAAGTGTTGAATTAAAGAAATGTTCTCTGAAAGCCAAATTCTTGTGAAAATCTCAGCTGAATCCTTCTTAGAAATCTCTTATGCACATACGCGTCTCCTCTTATTCCTTAATCAACAGTCAACCCACATTCACCAACGTTTGACTGTAAAACATCTGTTCAGACTTTCTGACAAGCAGCTCTCAAAACTCATGCTTTTAACACCATATATTTCACATACATTGTAGAAGACAGTGAACCTTTCAGTTCATTCAGACAGCCTCTATGTCAAAGTGCAGTGCAACACATCAAACATTATTACACATTATTAAGCAGCTATGAAAAGATGTTACATACAATTCTGGTGGTGTTCAAATAATGAATGAAAATAATATGTGAACCACTGAAATATTAAGTAGTGGTAGAAGGAGAAAAGTCAGAAAATAGCAAAAACTGTCCAACTATTTCTTTTTTTTTTTCACATCTTGTCTGCATTACATCAGCTGAAGAAGCCTCAGGACGATAGACATCAGTTAAACTTAAGTAAGAAAAAATACATTTAATAAATTAAACATTTGTTAATTTATATATAAAAAATAAAAAAAATAAAAATAGAGCAGCATTGATTAATTGATTGAAAGAACATTAACTAATTTGATAATCAATTAATTGTTTAATTTCTAAAAGTGAGAATAGTGACTGAGAATTTGCTGCTCTTCTTGGTATTCAATTATTATCAATTAAGTATTTTGGGGTTTTGACAGTCGGTTGAACAAAAAGACATTTGACTTAAAGATCAAAGATTTATCTAGAAAATATTCTGCAGAATCATTAATATTCATTATTATTCAATATTCATTAATATGGAAAACAATCTTGTTGCAGTCCTGTTTCAGTTTGAGCCTCAAAAATAAAGCTATTTAATTGTTAGAATAAAGCTTTCATTAAGGAAATATACCCAAACTATATCATGTTACCAGAAACATACATTAATACATATAAAAGGTATTTTCACCTTGTATATGTATTAATGCAGTGTCATTATTATAAATAATAATACATTTTTTATAAGCACAATGTAGAATGTGAGTGAACTGGTTTTGATACTTACTCCCATTCCCTGCGGGAGGACGGACAGGGGCCACTGAAGTCAGAAAGGTTGTCCATACTCACTCCCTTTCCCAACCAGGCCCTTTCTGAAGTCTTTTAAGTCCCATCCGCGCTGACCTCATCTGAACACTCTTTTGGAAAAACCTACAGCCACCACCTCTCCGAATCCGCCAAAGAAACGTCAAATCCTGTGAACACACAGAAAACGGATTACAGCATCCTGAAAGTGGGCATTGTGCTGAGGATGAAAACTGAGTTGTATAATTTCATGTTAATATATCGGCTGTGACGACAGCAGGAAGTGAAAGAACAACAACACAACAGCCTCTGTACAAAATAATACATGTCGTTTTTTAACAGTGAGGAGTTAATGTGTTTTTGCAGATAATCATTAATAATACAGAGTAAAGTGCATTAACCATCTTCGGTTTCTACCTGGCTACAGTGCTTCAACACTAAAGTGTTTTCGCACAGGAGGAGCTCCCCTGACCTAGAAAAATGTCTGAAGCAAACACCTCTTTTGATAACCCAGCAAAAAAAAAAAGAAAAAAAAGAAGAAGTGTAGAGCAGCCACCTCATTCACATCCTCTGTATGAAGAAAGCTTAAATAACATGGAGTAGACGACTCGATTATAACCCAAACTAAAAACTCTCAGACTGGAGCCTTGGCCAGCTGCAATTAAACAACACAAGACTGTATTCAATTACAGTTATTAATAAGATGTCTACGTACAGTCTGCACTTCAGTTCGTTTTTTCTTTGTGCGGTTAACGGAGCATCAGCTTTAGTCGCCCAATTTCAACTGTCTGAAATAGTCACAATAACAAAGAGTATTTATTTTCTTCCAAGCCACCGTCACTTTTAACTGCAGTGTTTCCAGCAGGAAAACAACACACAAAAGTTTCCTTTAAACTTGATTGAAATAGTTTATGGTTTTGTGGTCTGGAAATATTTACATTATATATCAAGTATATCCAAGTTATTATTACAGTTGGTGGGTAATCTGAATTCAGGCAGCCTTCAGTGTTTTTGTATGTACGCTGATGATGTAAACAAGCAGCCTCAGCTTATTGCATTTTCCATTATTATGTTTAATGTAAATGGGGTTCATTGTAAGAGTAGGGGTCATTCAATGGAAATGTAAGCATGGTGTGGTGCAACCCTGAATCATTAACTACCCTAAAGTTGATGTGTCTCTGTCAAACAAAAAATAAATACATTTGGAGATCAGCATCATGCATTTGCTTTCCCTGACTGGTTCCTGGATTCTAATCATGACATATATATATATATATATATATATATATATATATATATAATATGTCTTAATTTAATTTTGAGTTTTATTATTCCCTCCGTAACTCCTCTTTCTATACACCCATGAGCAAGTATGAACTGTAAGTAGCTGGTTATTGAGCACCACTTCAGTTAATGATCACGGGCTGCTGGAGGACACTCTCCATCCAAGATGACTTGAGCCACAGACCACTTGCTCACCAACAATTTTTTAAAAAGTGAATATATGCAGGCTTAATTTTCAACAATAATTGGAAAAGCACATTTCAAGTGGCAGAGCAGGGTACTGCATCTCATGACAGAGTACGTGCAGGTGCTAAAAGTCAACATATATAATGAATGAGTTGTTGTTGACTCGTTTTCCTCAGGCGGCTACTGATTATGTATTCAATCTCAATCCAGTCATTAATCTATTCTAAAGAATAAAGTGTAAAGTGTAATAATGTGTCATGAGATTTTCTACAAGACAAAAACATGTTAAAATGTTTCATATCTAAGTTTATGCTCGACTTTATCTTTCAGTGCTCTCAAAAAAATGTGCATTAACACTAAAATTCAGGCTCTGATATCAGCTGAAAAACACTGATTTAAACCCTTTATGTGCAGGCTTTTTGAAAACTGCAAAGAATGCCTCTCACAAGAAAGAAAAGCAGAAAGGAAATGATTCATGCCTTCATGATTTTTCATTTGAATATCTTGAAAATCCACTCCATTCAAACGCTGCTTAACAAACAGACACTGTTTTCAAAACTGCTTTGTTATCTTGTCTTCCTCAGACAGTAGCATCACTGTTGTCTGATTTCTCTGTTTGTGTAACAAAGCACAAAAAAATCCTATTCAGATTCATAATCAATAATTCAGACACAATTTCTTTTGTAATTCAAGAGAATATATTGCTCACATTTGTTCTATTCCACAACAAAATCACATCAGTCTTAGACAACTAAGAATCCAATCAAATAAAACAAAGGCACAAAGTGAGGAAACAATCCTGATGAACCCAAGTGCAAACACTCAAGAGGAGAGGAGACAGGGACACAATGGGACAAGATATTTATTACAAGGAAGAGAGAAATGGGATGCAAGTCAGCCTGGGGAAGCTTGGATATGTAGCTGGGAAAATGGGGCTGGAAGCAGGACTAACGAGACGAAGGACAGGAAACAGGCGAGACAAGATAAAAAAGGACAAATGTCGAAGAAATGGCTTGAACTGTAGACTGACTAATGCGAAGACTATGATCTGGCAGTGTGGGTCTAGCAGGGCTGAGTATGAGAAGTGGAATTGATTATAGAACCGGTTGCAGCTGGTGGGGCTATCCTCCGACTCCAACACACCTGTGTCCACTCAATCAATCCAACACACAGAGGGAGGGAGACGCCCAGGGAGTGGCAACAGGTAGGGAGTCAGCGGATTGAGGCAGGAATCATGACAGAAGGGTCATTATGTAGTTGCCACGTGTTCAATATTCCTGTTATCTTTGCTTTAATTGCCTTAAAATAATCTTTAATCATTATAATCTTATATTGTATGGAAATAGTAGAGCGAGGCTCATATTTGTTGTATCTTAACGTTAAAGGTGAGCTATACACGTCTTCTATAATCACACATATGAAGCTCATGCTGTCACCTCACCTCCAGGTTTAATTAGTTCAAAGAACGTAAGAATGGTCGAGCGCTACTTCACACGAACCAGTTAATTTGACGAGCACCTTCTTGAGTCTTAATTAATGTAAACAAAAGAATACTCTCCTCCTTTCCTCCTGAGTCCACACACACACGCAAACAATGAGGGCCAGAAAGGAAAAAGACGAGAGAGGCAGGGACAAACTTCAGAAGCAATCAGAGCACGCAGAGCTTTGGCCACTATTTTAATATTTCCCAAATTGATCCTGCATGACGATCTTTTCATGTCGAGCCAGAAAAAAAAAGAAATATTTGCTATCACTGAGGGAAACGATACTGCTTAATCAGAAACATTACTTCTGCATTTATCACAGCGCTGTGATGTTGTTACGTGACCTCCAATAAATGAGTTCCTGAAACGTTGACCCAATAACAAAATGTGAAACTTTTGTCTGAAATACGTAACGACAAAGTAAAAAAAAAGAGATTTCCTTTGACAGAACTGTACTTTTAAGTAAGGTTTGAAAAAAATACAATTAACACTGATAAATGAATTTAGCTTGCTGTGAAAATGCGAACGTGGATACTTTGCACTGTGTGTAAAATGAAACCTCACACATCAGCCTGCATTCTTGTGATGTATTGAGGTTAAAACCACACCTAGCAAGGTTAACAGCTAAAAACACCAGAGTCTAGTTACACTTCTGCCCTCAGGGTATTTCAAGCCTTAAACTAGCAACATGAACTCAGACCAGAAGTCAACATACTGAAGTTCAAGTTCACGACCAAATGCTGAACGTAAACAGGCTGTAAAAGAGACAGAGACGACTAAGCTGATAAGAAATGACTTTTTACGGCACAAAATCTCCAATAAAGGAAACTTAATGTAAGAATTATTGTCCTCCTTTAACAAGTGTGGGTGTCATTTTAAAGTTTAATGGAGGAAAAACAACCGCTGCCTCGACTGAACTTCACACCTCACCCTATGGGCTTGTTATGGGATATAATGTTCTCTCCATTTGTATGTTTAATTCAAAGCTCACAACCTGTGTTTATTAGCTTTCCTGCGGTACACAGAAACTAGCACAGCTAAAGTTTTGTTGCCTTCCTAAACATCCAGCAGGTTTTAAAAGTTAGTATTGATTTATTTTCATAACAAACACAAATGTGTAGTCATTTAACCATTGATAGCTATGATAAGAACTAGAAATACCAACCAGTCACATCCATATCTATCCCGACTTGTATAATAATTTGTAGTAAAGACTTTGACTTTTGTTTTGTGGCAAAATGGAAGTTTTCACTAAACTTGCCTCAGCTCTGTAATTCCTTTTCTGCTGTATGTCTATTAGTGGTTAAGTTCATTGGGAGAAACAAAAAACAAATCAAATTCCTGGTATGTGTTCACATGCTTGGCCAGAAAAAGGCGAGACAGTAGACGATACTTTAGATACGTTTCACACACACACATCTTCAACCCAGCAGCACAAAAGATCTAAACCATCACCACAGTTTACAGGTGCACACCCAAGATTATCGTCACCGATTCAGTATCTGACCAATCTCCCCTTCTGTTCCTGAGTTACAGCGTTGACTAACAGCCAGGAAAGTGTTTTTGCACTTCATTATTTTCTCCTGTTATACATTTGTGTGAATTAATCTTAAATAGCGTCTGAGCTCTTGAGTTATGGCCAAAAAACAGTTTTCTGAGAGTGACCGTGACCTTTGACAAGTGGACGTGGACCAACATTGAAGAAAACTCCCTCAAGGCTCCCTGAGGTTCCTGAGATATTGTGTTCCTGAGAATGGGATGGACGGACAGACAGCCGTAAGACATGATGCCTCCAGTCACGGATAATGCTGATGTCGCCCCCAGACACAACAGCTGACTTTCTGGTGAAGATATAATTCTCCTCAGCAGAAAAGGACATCTGAAAGGCTTCTTTTGCCTTTTCACTTTTGCTACTTTTCCTGTTCCTAACACATATTGGTGCTGATCTTTGAACAACAATTACTGTAAGAAAATGGCCTATAATGGTGACAGGTTGGATTTTTGCCATCAGCACAAGCCAACATAAAAGCCCAAGCAGCCAGGAAACCTTTGAGTTACAAACATGACGCAGCCACCACGTAAATGAAAATCTAAAATATATTTGAGATACTACGACACCATCATGCTATCGAGAAATCCTCATTTATAGGTTATCAACAAGTTCATGTGGCTCTTAGTTAACGTTGAATGATATCTACCAAGAAAACTATGGGTGAATTAATACTGGCTTGCAGAGTGCATGGGCACAAATGACAGATGTTGACAGTAGACATTTCCCTGTAGCTGTCAGATCGTGATCGGGGTGTGTCCAGCCAGCCTTTCACCTTTAACATATAAGGACAGCGGCCGCAATGATTTACTGCCACATGTGAACCGGAATAAATCAAATAAACTTCTTATGGCAAGCTTCATTTCATTTGATGCGCAACATGTCCACACTGAGCATTATAATAAGGTCTGACACACTATATAAACTGTCACATGGACATCTTGAGACATTATTATAGTTAATTATATTATTATAGTAAATAATAAAGCCAGAGTTTATGCTTTTTAATGCTTGGGATTGCCTTAGCAAACTGTATATGGTGTAAATCACACAACAATGCAGTTTATCTTAAATCTACTGTGATCCTAAAGACTATTCTAATCAAAAGAAAATATGCTTTGTTCATTAGTATCATACTGTTCAAGAACTGTGCAATTATCATGCCCATAATTTATTAAACAACTCTCAAATTAGAAATAGGACTGCGACAATTAGTCAATTAGTTGCCAACTATTAAATGAATCTCCCACTATTTTGATAATCGATTAATTGTTTTGAATTTTTATGACAACAATGTCCAGATAGTGATGATTTGCTGGTTTCTTAGTCTTTTTTGACAGCAAACTGAAAATCTTTGTGTTGAGAACAAAATAAAATATTTGGGGAAATCACTTTGAGCCATTGAGAAACAGTGATGGACATTTTTCCCCATTTTCGGACATTTTATTTAAGAAACAACTATTCGATTAATCGAGATAATAATCGACAGATCAATCAATAATGAAAACTATCTACAATTAACTTGCATCTAGACAGAGCCAATTTATTATTTATTCAGCCTGAATTTTTAAGTTGATTTTTAGTTTTAAGTTACTTTGGGTTTTTATTAGGGTTGGGAAATGTGTGAATGTGTGGTATATGTGTAGCTATCCCTTTAATATCTCTGGCTGTGTTGGGCCATCATGGGAATTGTGTCAATTGGATTTTACATCAAAGTGATGAAGTACCTTGATGTTGTATTTCTTTCTTGATCGATTGTCTGGTGTTTAATTTGCTAAGTTAGCCAAAAATATGCTTTATCCATGAAGTGCTTTTCCAACAACTGTATAACAATATCAATATAAAATCTTTATTGATATCACCCATTCCAAGTCCCAGTTCTCAATACTCAGTGATCACCATAGTACTTGTATTTTTTCCATTCATTCATGCATTCAACAACATAAATTGTATTTTTTTTACCTGGTGTTTGTGCATTTTGATTTGATGGAATATATATTACCCTGTAATTCATTAATAAGAACAACCTTTTAAATCTGCAACAATGTTTTTAACCCTTTAATCAACACTTTAAAGAATGAATCAGATAATAGACTAACAGAGAGAAAAAGGGCATCTCCAAGCCGTTTAAAGGCCAGCATCATTCTTTAAAAATACTATGGTATCCCAGTCAGAGAGCTCACATTGTTTTTGCTGCTATAGTGGTGATAGATGGGTTTAAGCTGCTTGCAGATCCAGCATTAGTGTCTGGGGTCATGACTGCTACTGTCTGCTTTTCTAGAAGTTTACATTGCCTGACCACCTCCACCTGCATCTGGTTTTGAGCCGACGGCTCAAGCTGTCAGGTAAACAGTAACTGGGCCTGCACAGGCTTAGTTTCAGTCACTATGAAAATGTTTACCATGTATAGGTCTGGTTGCTTGGATTGTATATAATCACATTTGGGAAATCACATTTGTACAGAATTACCCTTCACTCATGTGCTTCATTTCTCCATAAGATGATTATTACATTATATTTTAAAAATAGTCATATAGTCCATATGTACAGAATTTACATGTGTATATATACACACTGTACTGTAAATAAGTTGTAATTACATTGTACATATAAACAAACATCTGTATTACATTGTCAAAATCCATTTCAGTTCTAATAAAATATTAGTTTATAAATCTGAAAGTAAAAACTCAGTTGCATGTTGTGATTGCTGGTGCAGGTAAAGCCTCCCTTAAGTGACAAGGAAACAGGAAGCATTTACACGCCTACAAATGAAAAACAGTGGAAAGGCCAATGAGTGCACTTACTGACCCTTAATTTCCCCGTAGGTTCATAGTAAATAAGTAATTGTGCCACGCTTCATCTCAGAGTCAAACACAGAAAATCTCTATATAAAACAACCTTGTCAACCACAAATAAGGAGCCCAAAATCCCTTATGAAGGAGAAAGCAGCACGTTAGTTAGAGAAATGTGACCTCCAGTAGACTTAAAAGCTGCCAGGTTGGGTAACATCAGCCTGACCTAAGCCTGCTAAGAAATTATTTAAGGATTTCTTTTCCTGTAGCATTTAACATTTTGCTATGTGGCGTCTTACTGGAGCCAATGACGAAAATCCCTTTAGTGTTTTGCCACCAATGTCATCAAGCAGTGGTTCAACAGAGGGGGGGGGGGGAAATAGGTTATTTCAACCTTGTAACCAGGACACTTCATGACTGTGAGCTGAAAACATGTAAGCAGCATTCAAGAGCGCTAAGGTCTATGTAGGTTGACGCTGACTACTGTATTTGACTAAAATATACCTTCAGCCTACACAGTCAGGATCTAATGATTAACTGGATCTTCAGTGGGGCTAATCACGTGGTCGACCACCTCCACTTCAATTTGGAAAGAGGCCGCTCGTGAACTTTGACGTTAGAAACACTTAGAAAAAAAAAAGAAAAAGAAAAAAAACGGGTGGAAATGACAACATATTTGTTCGTTTAATCGGAGTGAAAGAAAAACTGGAAGCTTAAATTAAATCTCACATACCTTGAAAATGGGTCTCCGGTAGAAATAAAGCTCGACACTTAACTTTAATCAATCCAGTCATTTTTTTTTAACTACAGCATAGCAGCTGAGCGCAACTCCCAGCGCCCGACTGACCATGAGAGAGAGCACCGAAAGCGTTAAATTGCATAACAACGCTAAGTTAATAATGCGCTGTTATTAATCGCCGGTGAACTGTCTGCGGCTTTTGGCAGTCCTAATTTATCAACATACACGCGACTAAATTCCCCGTTCGTGCTCACTTGCTAGTTGCGGCTAGTGTCCGTGTATTTTCCAGGCACGGTACTCCACATCCTCCGCTGGCAGTGGCTTGTAAACAGGACCGAGTGAGCTGAGAGAAAGTAGGTCAGCTGGTAGCTCAGTTCACGACGGCAGCAGCAGCATAAGCAGTCGGCTGTGCATCACAACCGAAAGAAACCTGTAGTGACCGGGAGGAGGGGGGGGGCAGATTGTAATCTTTAACACGTGCTAAATGCATAAAAGCAATCCCGACTCAATGTCATTTCTAGTGCCGTGAAGGAAAATTGTTTCTATAAGTTGTAATAACGTCGTTTGACTTGGGTGTGAAATTGTGAATGGTACGGTCTGAACTGGAGCTTAATACCACTGGGAAGCATGACAAGAAGCCTTTAATCTATTAGGGTAACAAGCTGGTGTAAACTCGGCGAAAAAGAGCACTGACATAATGAAAATATAGATGAAGTGGCCCCACATGATCCTTACTGTGTGTGTGTGTGTGTGTGTGTGTGTGTGTGTGTGTGTGTGTGTGTGTGTGTGTGTGTGTGTGTGTGTGTGTGTGTGTGTGTGTGTGTGTGTGTGTGAGAAGGGAAATAAATTACACGTACAGGAGATGAGAGGTGTGTCTCCTCCCAACCAGCAAGACAGAGATTAGCCTGTCTGACCCTGTTCATAATAAGTTTATAAACCATTTACTTGAAGCTGGAAAAATAATAACACAGACCATACCAAAAAAAAAAAAGAGAGATGACACTTCAATCCACAAGCAAAATACGCCTTTGTTTTTCCCCTCAAGTGCTTCCCCATGCACTTCCTTACGTTTTTTTTTGTTTTTTTTACCACTTCCTGGTTGCCTTTTCCCCCAGCTGAAGTCCCAAATGTGGGTCAGCAGTCTGCATGACTAATTTCAAGGGCTCATACTGGACCGGCTCCAAATGTTTTGCTTTTTTATCAAATGATCACACAAATGGTTACAGATGCAGGTGTACGCCAGCGCAGAGAACTTTTATTAAAGTGAGCTCATGTGTTGTTTACCTTCAAGACAATATGTTAAAATAACAAGCAGGAGGTGAAACTTTAGACTCTCAAACAGCCCTGTCGGTATTTTCATTATCACTATTATCAGCTCAGTGACTATCAGTGCATTAATCATTCCTCAGTTAATCTAATTGTACACTCTCCACACAGTCTACACAGTGTGTCATCAATTAGTGAGAAATCCTGAATTTGATTTTAGATTTGATTTGTTTTTTTAAGTGACTGAAGACAGAAAGTTTCTACTACTAATCACAGCCCTCATTTCTCTGTGATGACATAAGAAAGCACAGAAAGTCAGAAATGACTTCAACCACCCAGGCACAGTTCACACTGCTGCTGTGCGGTAGTCGTTACCGGAGAATCGAGGACTACCACTACCCAGTCTCTGAGGCTGCTTCTAGTGTTTTACTGTTATGTATATAATGTTATTTTATTTTTTATATTTTTTGCTATTCTTGCCCTTATTTGTTGATTTTCTTAATAATTCGTTATTTTCTTTTTATGCCTACTACTTGCTGTGTCTCAAGAATTTCTGACTCTGTGTTACTGTGCATTTGACTTTCAATAGGTAGATGATATGTGCTCATAGGCAGATAATTGAAGTCTTACAACCATGTAGTCTCTGCCATACTGACTAAATAACAAATCTGGATTTTCAAAGTGTGTTTCATAGCAAAACAGAAGGGCATTTTCACACTGTCGACACTGGTAGGGCATTTTAAAGCAGCGTAATGTCTGTTCAATATTCATGAACAACTGAACAAACCATATTTTGAAATATAAAACTGTTCATATTTAGTAATGCAATGAAAAAAGTTAGCATGTTTGAACTGGAAATAACCTATGTCTTGTATCAGCTAACTATTTCAGTTGCTTCTGTTTTTAATTACTTTTGCCCCCCCGCCCCTCACCTTTTTTTTTTAAGAGACAGTGAAACAAGAACTGGTCTGCTCTACAGATTGTAAAGGCGTATTTGTCCCTTGAGGCGTATTTGTGATTCGTAATATAAGGCTATACAAACAAGAGCAGCAGCTCTGTGAGGCTCCCAGTGCTCTGAACTAAATGCCAAAGATAGCAGTGGCCAAATGCTCACAATGACAAAGCTAACACACTGACACTGAGCAGATATAATATTTACATGTTAGCACTAAACACAAAGTACAGGTTTGAAGGTATCTTGTTATAAACGACTTACTAAAATGTTGACCCGATGGTGACACTAGATCATCCTGCATGTCTATACCAATAACTCACAGCAATCTATCCATAAGTTGTTGATATTTCAGTCTGGACCAAAGTGGTGGACTGACATCCCACCATCCCATTTTAGCCAAGCCAAGTGCAGAGGGATGACATTTAGCAATGCTCCAGAGTCTTATTCAAACCAAGAACATCACCGTCCAGTACACAGCCTGACTCTTACGACACTGTTCCACCGGGACACCAGCTGCTTCCTTCCTAAGTAATTTGTAAATCATAATAATCACACTACAGGGTTTTTTCCCCCTCTGGCCTGTATTGACTTTGTTATGTCAGACAGACTTTTGACTTGAAATGTGCACTGCTGTCAGGGACTTTGATATTCTGGGTGAAGCCTTGTTTCTGTATGCTGCATGACAGTTTTGTAGCTGCTACTTTGATGCTTTCATCTCTCAGATCCTTCCACATCTCTCCTTTTGTTTCAATTCTTATTTTGTAAGTTGCATACAAAAGTTTTCCTAATAGATGGTCTTGTGATAAAGGCCAGATGTCATGTGAGTAAAGAATACAGAGCACATAAGAATACGCTGCTTTGACAAGTTAGTCTACAACATCTGAAAACCTTCAGTGCATTTAGACAAAAGGGGCTCCTCGTTATGGAGAGGGCGAGTGTTGGCCTGTGAGTACAAGCTAAAGATTGAAATATTTTCTATGGCCGTCAAGCACATGTAGTAAAATATTAATAAGAGTGAAAAATAAGCTGTAAGATATAACAAAATATTAAAAACTGCACATACAGTGCGAGCTGAGTCAAAGTCAAAACGACCAAATGGCTGCCTCCAGCTCCTCGTTATCCGACATTTCTGTTTAGACTTTCTCTCCAGATGTCTCCGAGCTTGAGACAGAGTTGCAGCAAAGCTAGATTTGCAGACTACTTGTCTCAATGGCCATCTTCATGTAATGAGTCACACTTTCCCACAGCTGATTCAGACTGCAGCTGCTGTAGTAGTCCAGATTTCGATGAGTGATCTGTCTTGTGATGTGGTACCAGTGTGATCCCACTTAAACAAGCTTGTGAGATGTGGAGACAGTCTCCCACGTCGTCTGGTTCTGGTGACTTGCGCGTCTTTCATCAGCCGCATGACTTTGAATCTCGAATCTTCAGCAAGTACTCGAATAGCAGAGCTCCACTTCTTAAAGAGGGTGCTCCACAACAGGTACAGAGTTTGAGTTTTATTCCGATCGTGATTGTTTCTTATCAAGTTTGGTTGTGCTGTATACTGCGATGATGTTCTATGTCACTATTTATTATTGTTGTGTTAGTTGTTTTTTGTACTGTCACTGCAAATCAAATTTCCCCTTGAGGGACAATAAAGCTCTGAACTGAACTGAACTGAACTGAACTGAATTGTCTATGATGGGTCACTTGAGCATCGTGTTTAGTCCACTCAAAGTGATGGTTGTAAAAACAAGATGTCCACTCAATTTAGGACACCACTGAGCATGGTCTGTAACCATTTTCTTTCATACTCCAATGCTGATGCTGAGAACAATGTAGCTCAACGTTTGGATATCCAACAATATCATTAAATATATATTCTTCTTACATGCAAGTAAAAGTAGAGAATTCATTATGTTGAAGGTTATGAACAACATAACAATAAATCACGTATGATAGAAAATCATTGTCCCCCTGCTCTGTAATGGATACAGAGTTCAGGCCACAGCGAGGCCACCGCTGACAGCCACTCTAACCACGGCCCTCTTTCTGTGCGGAGTTCCAGCTGCGTGTCCACACTGGTTGTTCCAGTTCCTCTCATGTGCGAAAGACGTGGAAGTCAGGTGGATGGCCAAAAATGTAGCTGATCAGATCGCATCTCCCACAGTGCAGCTAATCAGGCTGCGGGTTGCTTGCACTGTGCAGCCAACCATCAGTAAACAGTAACTGACCACCGAATGGTATCAGAAAGGGTAAGTAGAACAGAGCGGGACTGATGAACTACTGTTTCTAGATCCTCGCAAATGAGGAAATTGCAGGCAACAAATAAAAAAAACAACAACAGAGAAATGGAAGTGGTTTGGATATAATAAAAGCGACTCGACTCAGGCAACGACACTATGCAAAATACCCCGTCAGCCAGTGTGAGCTAAGACCAGAAAACAAGTTCTTCTGTATTCTGTCCTGGTTAAAACTCAGACTATGAAATAATTGGCCAAGTATGTGTCAGTAAAGCTGCTACTAAAACTACTATTGACACCTTTTCTTCTTTTTGTTAGCAGCAAGTCTAAAGCGAAGTTAATAATAATCAAGTGTGATTACTAACCAGGACTTAAGGTAGAAGATGTTTCAGTGTTTGTGTATCTAGCAACATTTAGCAATATCTTTTTTTACTACTTAACATACAAGCTAATGGGTATGTTTTGTAATGTAAACTCATGTTTGCACGTTGTTCAGTTACATCTAAAATAAAATATATCATGTCTGGATATACTAAATTATAATGACCCTTCATAGATCTACAAAAGTATCACAACATTCATCCAACACTACAGTACTTTTTCTTGCATTTAGATGACTATAAACCATGTCTAAACACAGAAATAAAAGAAAAAAGCCATAATACACTGTACAATTAATTTTACTGTGAAGAGGAACAACAGGAAGATCAAAAATCAGCATGAAGTCACTCTTTTAACTGTTTCTTTTAACTCCATCCGACTTGAACTTACTGTAATGGATTCGCAAGATCACGAGAGAATCCATCTTGTCAAGCTTGTGTCCAAACTACCTTTGGTTTGGACTAATCAGCGTCCTGTGAGGGATTCTCACGTGATCTCACAAATCCAGCTGCTTCACAAAGTAAAACAGTGATAGACAGATGTTTCATCCATTCACCTGCCAAGTATTTTTTGAAAGCGCCTGCCAGTTTCTGAGGACGACTTCTTCAGCGTTGATTATCGAATGTTCGGATGCAATAAGTAAGAAGTCAGACAGCGTGATCTGACTTGGTTTATATCGCTATCAGGTCTTGAAAACTACAAAAAAAACTGTCTAGAAAGTACTTACGTTTGCAAGAGCTACAAATGTATAATGCACACTTTAATGATGGTGAAAGTTAACGGTCTGAAAAATTCAACTGGCCTTCAACAACCAGAAATCATGCTGCACAATGTCAATAAACTCCACGCTGCAAAGTCTTATTTACCAACCTGTCTAGTCAGTGATTGCTTTACACCGAAGGGACCACTAAAGGGACCAACAGAGCAAATCTTACTGTTGACTGTTATTCAGCAAGGATTGGAAGCTCCACTCCGCGGCCCCACTTTGTGATTACAATGATTTAACAACTATTGGATGATTTGCAATGAAATTTGTTACACACATTCATGTTCCCCTCAGGATGAATAGTAATCACATAATCAGGTCAGAATATGAATTTGTCCAATTCTTTGGTTTATGATCAAATATCTGCAGAACTAATGACGTTCCCTAAAGGCGTTTTCCCCACAGACGACCATTACAAAAGAGACGTCGATAAAACTGTTGATAAGCATGTCAAACTGCAATTAGGTAAATTATGACTCCGGTATTATGAATTTTTTATCTTTTCCCAGAGCCTAGAAAAGTGATTTTTAAGTTTGTGATGTCTAGAAAAGGCTAGAAAACTTTTTTGACCATTTCAATTTCAGTGATTGGCTGCCATCTTTGAGTCCGTTTTCCTTCCTGTCTCGGGGAGGCTGTGGCTCAGGAGGTAGAGCGGCTCGTCTACTGATCTGAAAATCGGCAGTTTGATACATGTCAAAGTGTCTTTGGGCAAGATACTGAACCCTGAGTTGCTCCCAATGTGTGAATGATTACATTCTCCTGTATGAATATGTGTGTGAGTGGATGAATGAGGCTTGTAGTGTTAGCTATATAAGTCTATTTATCAACGTTCGTATAAAGCATTCATGATTCAAAGGCAATGTTAATAAGCTAAACTAAGATGGTAACCATGGTGCACATTATACCTGATACACTTCAGTTAGCAGATGACTTCAGATGTTAGTATTTCCCTCAAAGCACCGCTGTTCCCAAGGACAGCCTCACAGAGCTGCAACATGACTAGACTACTTCTATGTCAGAAGGGTATCTTTGAATAACTCAAACAGTTTAATCCAGGAACAACTGTCACCAGTTATTTAATGTAACTAAAACACATATTTCAAACTAAGTCAACTCATTAAAATGGAATTATGTTGATAGCCTGTGTCATGTGCTCAGTCATAAAGAAGCTTACAGGCTGTATGTACAATATAACTCAATGTTAAGAAAGTAAACAATGCCAGAGTGATGATAAAGGATTGCTGTAAACTACACTGTTGCTATGCCAGCAACCAACAAGTGTGAGACATCTAAGATTCATCAAGATCTCCCACATTTTACTGCATTATTCACCATCCGCCTACATAGAGATTAGTTCCGCTCTTTTATGTAGGTCATGCTACTGGATAATGAGATGACATTTAGTGCTCATAAGCAGACCTCACTACATAATAAATGCTCAGCGTTAGGTTCTTGACATGCTGTACCTTCATTCAAGACTGCTCGCTTTAACGTCTGTGAAAAAAAAAAGAAAGTGAATTACTTAGATAATCACCGAGACATTAAGCCATATCGCCTGTAGCTACATCTGTCATGCTGGTATTGATGATGTCATCACGGCCCTCTGCTGAAGCACTGACTGTCATTAATTAGACTGTGGCACTGCTGTTCGCTCTGTGTTCCCATGGTAACAATGTGTGGTGTCTACTTTCCCCCAGCCAAGGCAGCTATGTCCATCGAGCCACTGGTTTCCATTTTCTTCAGGTCTAGGAGATTTTTTTTTTCCTGCACATCTCAGAAACACATTTGTCAGTCTGATGAATATTAATAAAGCGGCAGGTAACCTTCCAGGCTGTGTGCTTTGATTTTTTATTATGAAAACTGTAAAGTGGTGATACATGATTTAATACTAGGCTCAAAGTTGGATCACTCCCTGTTTCCTTTTCATATTAGATAGTGTTTCATATAAATTCATACATTGATTTTTCTCAAATTCAAAGCTTCCCACACTTGAGCTTTGTCTTCTCCCATAAATATAACATCACATCGGTAGCAGGTGTTCTTCTTACAGCATGTGAAGAAAATCACCGTATTACAGAAACTGCTGTCTCATTTCATTAACCGCTCTTTAGTCCATTCTCACTGCTGGCCGGCTGAAGTTACACAATGTCCAGATCAAGGACATTTTGCACCGTGTAACTGGAGCACCATTGGCTACGACTTCAGACCTTATCCAACAGCAGGACAAGTAAATTGGGGAAAAATCACAGGAGGACCTACGTGGGACATTTCTCACCCCAAACAGAATTTGTTCCATTGAGTCCCCCGGTGGAAAAAAAAAATAAAGGGAGGGGGGGGGACAATACATAAAACGTCATGCTACTTCTCTTCTCTGTTTTCCCACGAGCGGTGTCCGTCTCAACGAAACAGCAGCTTGGCGCTAATCCTCCCCCGGGCAACAGCTGAACCCTTACACTCTCTGAGCTCTGCCCGCTGGACAATCCTGTCACAGCGCAGTTTAACACATCCTCACCTGCTGTGCACCAAAAACACACATGCCCTTCCTCCGTGCTCCTTAGTACCAGCTGAATGATGTAACTCTTTTTCTTTTTTTTTTGTTGAGATTGTGTGTCAAATAATCAGTCAATCAGAAATGTATAAACATTTGGTGACCATAGTTATAGAGTATTTTTATATTTCATCTTTACATATTGGTAATTCACATCACTTCTAAACTCTGATTAATAGAATGATTGGACATTTTATAGATGATAAATGAAAAACTAATCAAAAAGTGATCAATCACCTCTGTAATGTTTGATGTTCAATGAGCTCATTCCTGTCGAGTCTAACTGTACATTTTTTGCTTCTGTCACTTATTCCACGTTTACTTCTTATGCTTATACAAAAACATTTGTCAATGATTTTGGCGATGCTTTGCCCAGAGTGCCTTGTAATTACACATCCACCGCATGACTTTGTGGGTGGCCGCATCATTTGAATGAGAAAGCAGACCTATAAAGCAAACATCCTTTCACCAGGTAAGATCCACTCTGAAATTTTCCTCATAATTATATTCTTTCAAGTACTCTAAATGAATCACCAAATGATTCCAGGCCTGTTATTGTCTGCTGCTGCTCAGAAAAAGATGCAATTACCTAAGGCAGTGTGTGAGCAAATATGTGGGTCACAATTCTAGGGCACGGGTGGAAAGGGCATTGCAGCTCTTTCTTTGTACCACTGTCTCAAGCTTGGATCGGAGGTTACATCTCAGATTAAATTCCTGGCCGTTGAAAGTCGACTTATTCTTTTAACAATGCCCCAAAGAAACTTTTTTTTACTGCTTACAGAATAATAAAATCATTATGAATTCATCAGTGAGTGTTTGTAAAAACCACAACCAGCCACGCTCTCTCGCTCTGTGCAGAGACTCTGAAGTGAACTCAAACAGTCTTTTGCAAGCAGGCCATGGAAAAAATGACCTTATGTCTCCATTCCTATCTATTGATATTTCATTTTCCTTGTTATGAAACACTGCGTAGCGTCCCCCTGAAAGCAGACAAATCTCTCTTGTTGGATTCAGGTTTTCTCTCGGCAGAGGTAAGCAGATGGTAATGAAAAGCATTCATCTCTGTGAGGACACAGGTAACACAAATAGCTGAATATTGAATTACATCCATTCTGTCTCATTTTTAGTCCACAGAAACCAAACTTACGAGGCTGTCGACATTTTCCAATACCAAATTAAACAAGCTTTGACAATATTGACAGCAGCACATTCATTTTTCATACACTTTTAGGGTAATTAACATTTTAGTTGAACTTTAGGGCATAACATCAGCTGTAGATGGCCTCTTTTTTCACCTGAGGGCCCGCTCACTGAGAAAAATGAGTTATAATAATCATAATAGATGCCTAGCTAAGAAAGTGGGTTAATAATGTCTACATGTTTTATGTTAAAAGGCTGGATCATTAGTAGTCTGGAGAAAAATATAATCACACTGACTAGTTTACACAATGGTTAATGCTTCATGCCTGATTAAAGCACAGAGAGATACTGCTAATTTGGAGGCTTACAAAAAGTGTGCGCAGAAAGCTCGTCCTGACGGGGGAGTAGATTGGTGTGGTGAGTGTGGAAATCGAGCTTCACTAAGGTAATGATTCATGACTCATTCACCCTGCTGAAGTGTCCTTGAGCAGACCCTCAAACCCCTTCCTGATCTTTTTAAAGAACCTTGTCCTGTGGCCTCACTGTGAATGGATGGACAGATATAATTACCCAACAGATATCCAAAGAAACGTCATCATTCTGTGTGACAGAATGACAGAAAGTAAATTAACTAAATGTTCAAAATACTGCGATATATGTCACCGGGGAAAAGGGAAACAAGAGCATCCGGGTCTTGTAAATGTAATTTTTAACTATAATTCAGGTTTATATTAAAAATACATTTTAATCACAGCGGCCTCTCAACGTCACAGATTGGAGTTGACCTACTAAACATCAAAGCGATGAGGAAATCTTCATTCCTGAATCAGACCTGACGTGCTCGTCCCGTTTGTGATGTTGTGTATTTTACTAAAGAGAAAACAAACCGCCTCGTAACGCACACGCAGCCAACACCCTGAGCAAAAGATCTGAATTACATCTAGGTCACACACAGGGGCCAGGCCCACATATTGTGAAACCTTTTTTTTTTATTTCTGCCTCTGGAATACAAAGTGTAGCCACACCCAAATTCTGAGAGTGGCCTTTTGTAGTGATAGAAAGATAAAAGATGTACCTTTAGTACCGTGAATCAGCTGTAAAACTGCAAGACTGGACAAGAAAAAAGAAAAAAGAAATGACACTGCGGCCGTGTTAATTTTACCTTATATCTAATAAACCTCTTTAATGTGTCTGAGTTCTTCACACCTTTAAATGAACTAAACTAAAAGCCACTCAGAAGATTTGAGGTCACAGACATAAATTTGCTTAATAGAGATCCTTTTGTGCAGCTTCTTTGAAAAGGTTTCACACATCATGTTCAGATGTTTATCTCGGGTAACGCCACTTGTTTCATGCCACTGAAAATACTCGTACTGTAATAAGAGCTGGAAGAGGGGGAACTTTTTAATCTTTTTTTTTAATCTTTTTTTTTTTTATAAAGCAGCTAAATGTCTTAATCATGCCCCAGTGCACTGAAGCCCGCAGCTACTGAGGACAATGACTGTGTGCTCTGGAGCAGCAGATCAGCGACAGCAGCAAGGATGATGACGTCTGTGGAGGCGGTTATATAACTGGAGCTGAACATTTTGTCTGTCATAGTTACAAGGTCAAAGAGGGTGACATGAATACCAGTCATAGTCTCAAGAGTCATGTGCGGCATAGTTCCACTGGCAAACTGGAGCCCTGATGACGAAGGCAGGAATCCGTACACTGCAGTGTCCGTGTTTGATTGAATGATCGGCACGTCTATCTCTCCTGCCTTTAAAGGCTACAATGAAAGATCATCATAACTTCAGTGCAGATCCATCGACTCACAGCTCAAAGAACATGTGAAAAAAAGTGTGATTTCCCCGTATCCTCTCCCCCCAGCTCATCAGATATACCATAAAGTGATCCATTTGTAACAAAGGACCAAAAGTTGCACACAGAAAGGCTCTGAGTGGTGAGTCCTGTTCAGCTGGACCAGATTGTAACAGTCGTACTAAAATATGTAAATGGTTTGCAGGTTGGCCGTCACGTTGAGGACAAGAGAGGTCTACTTGAGGGCAAATATCTGCCAGTCTTACATTGATTAAGTGAGCCCTTAAACTACATCACCAAACTATAACTATAACACTATGTAACTTTATCACTACTTGGAAAATGAATTATATAGGTCATGCCAAACATGTGACGGTTACAACTAGAGCTGTAACGTTTAGTCGATTAATTAGTTAGTTGATTGTCACACAATTTGAATTTGCAACTATTTGAAAAATGTAAGGGTCCTTTTAGTCATTTTTCAAGCAAAGGATGTGCTGCCTTTTTCTTTTCTCTTATAAACTAAAAATCTCTTTGGTTTTAGTCTGCTGGTCAGACAAACAAAGCAATATGAAGATGTCACTTTGGGAAATTATTAACCTGTTTTTCACTATTTTTCATATTTTATAGACAAAATAATTAATCGATTAATCAAAAAAAAAAATCAACAGATGTTTGTATGTTATTAGTCGCAGCCCTACTAACTAACATTAGGGATTTCAGCTTTAACCATAAAGCTTTTCAGCTGTGAACAAGGTCTTTCATTACAAGCTCAATTCAAATAGCGGCCTTGGACCGTCTGAATGCGAGCTGTTGAAACATTAATCGACAATTTTATAACAGCGTCTGTATTTAGTGCTTTAATGTGTTTTAACTCAAGGATGATGCTGATGCTATGAACACAATGCCACTAAATCACACTTCTACTACAAAATCACTGCCCTGCATCTGCTCTTGTATTGTTGTTGATGACATTTTGCCGCACAAGGACATTTGTTTAGGAATATTACTTTTCTTCTGTTTTTCTCAACATCCACCGTCTGTCTGTGTTGAGTGTTGCTCATTAAAACGATCACACCTGCAAGACAAAGTTTTCAAGGACTTGTTTTCTTTGGAAAGGTGCAAACTGTCTCTAAGGGTCAGACAGAGAGTTTTCAAAACACTTGAAATGTCAGGAACTATTAAAAAGCAGTTGCTAAGGCTCATGGAAATCTCATCTGGTTCTGATGGAAATGACAAATTCCTTAAATGCCTATTTAATGTGGTCAGAGTGGCTGTTTCCTATTCTACTTAATCCCATCCTATAAAAATGTTTTCATGCCACTGATGTCTAGATCAACTTCTCGTATACATACAGGATGATTAATCACTCTGCGACTACCTTGAATAAAAGTTTGACATTGGTTTGTTTACGACTGCAATTTTTTGTGCAGAGTATAATTTACATTTCAAATAGAGGAAAACAAAACAATGTGATCAAGTTTGTCATTCCCAAGAAAAACTATTGTTGCAACCGGGTGTGAAAAAAACACACATACAGGTTATAGGATACACATAGGAAGCATGTCCAAAGGCCTCTATGTGCATGTAACCTGAGATTTTCCATTTAATACTGAGCTAACTCTTCCACCATTATTCCAAAGCTTTGTAATATTTCTAGAGAAACAAACTGCTCGATTTATTTACACACAATAAGGCACCAAGACAGATATTTCTGTAGCTTCAGCAACACCAAAATTTATTTCCTATTTCTAAACTTTAAAATAAAGGGAAATATAAATATTACAGTGTGAATACTAAAAAGTGGGTTGCTCACACACAAAGGGATGAGTCCACTGATATTTCAGGTAAGTAGGGCCCGTTGATTTGCAACCTGTGACGCTGTGACGCTGATGTCAGATTTCACTCACTTGTTTCTGTTTGAGATGAATCAACACGGCCTTAAATTTTAGTAACAGCTACAACCTCATTATCAGATTGGCCTCAGCAGCCTGGTGAAGTGTAAATGCAGTTGTAACAATGACTTCCTAGGCTGCACACAGGCACACAGGCATACACACACGCACACACACACTTGCAGGAAAGTGACAGCTTTTTTTTTCTCTTTTTCTTTTTTTTTTAACTTACAGCTAAGCCAAAGTAAACCCACAGATAAATTGTTTTGATGAGGCAGAGCTTCTAAAAGCAGGACAGAAACGTGCTGATATGTGGGCTGCATGCTATGAAAGTACAGTTTATGATTCATGTGAATACGGAGAAGCACTGAAATGTACAGAAGATGAAATCTAAGTTTTGAATCATCTCTACCCTCTGTCTCTCCTTAAAGGGACAGAACGTAAAAACAATCCTCCTCTCCGTTGCACAGTCCTCCACCATTTGTGCATGCCCAGTCACACTAAGCAGCTCTAGCAATATTCAGACTAGCGTTCAGTTTAAGCTTGCAGGACATGGCCCAGTAACCTACTTTCCCCACAACATGCTCTGTAACATCAGAGACGAGGCTGTGTGTCATCAGTTAACTAACCTTCACCGCAGCATAGTTTCAGCAAAGAGAGGCAAAAAACCCAGGCTCAGCACTGCTTGGGCACAAACTAAATAACAATCACAATTAAAGAAATCTCCATAATAGCTCCTGCTCACTCTCCTCCTGAGGGTGAAGCAGTAGATTTATATTCTTTTTATATAAATAGAGAGCAGAGGAGAAAAGCAGGAATAAAGATGTCATAAAGAAGGGGGAAGGAAAATTACAGACAATTATAAGAAACATTTTAATAATTATGAAAAGTCATAATTATAAAAGATTACTCATATTTGAGGTTAAGTTTCTGAGAACTATGAGACAAAACGTTTCTTGTATGCTTCACCTTATTATGACATACTAAATCCTATTTATGAAACAGATTCTCATAATGGCTCTCTACGGTATTTCCTGATGTGATAACTTCACATATTTAAAACAGTGTTTTGCTAGAGCGTCCCACTGAAGCATTAACCCTTTACCTAGGGTAACTGCAAGGATTGCAAGGTGGCATCAGGACAACGTGTCTCTCCGAACATGTCCCATGCCTTTACGGTCCATGTATCATGTGAACTTCTCTGATACCCAAAACCCATTCCTCTGAGTTGCTAGGTTAACATAAAAGTCAAACCCTCAAACCCTCGCAGCAACTGCCGAGGGGAACATACTGCATACCCCATCCTGCTAAACAACTCTAATGATCGTGATGCAACGACGTGGTGCCACATAGTGTGTCTTGATTTAATTATACGAGATTAGGACGATTTATTTATCGAAACTGTGATTGACTCCTGACCTTTGTTTCCATGGTGGCAGACAAAGCAAGTCTTGCACTGAGCCAAAAATGGGACACACCTATATATCCAGCCCACAGTGTAAATTCAGATTGTTTGGATTTAGTGACAGGACTTAAAAAATTAGCAGAAGGGAGAGGGCAGCATGAGTCATGAGGCTGGCCCAAATGTTGAGCAGAATGATGTAAAAGGAGCATATGGTGCGGTGAACACCCCAGTTCAGTCAGTCATGGAGCAGCCCAGCTTGTCCCACTCAGCTGTCAGCACACATCCTCATCACTATTCATGACTGCTGGGCCCACCTCAGCACTGACGCAGCAAGCAGGCATAATGTCTCAAGCTTCAACGCAGGTCTACGTAGATGGAGATACTCATTTGCATCCTGTGACAATTGAACATTATTTGCAAGACCTTGGCTCCTTTTAACTAGCACAACCTGGCCATGTTTTGTGGGTCAAGTCCTTAAACAAACTCTGACCCCGTGAATAAGTCCAATCACACAATCCAGCATCTCACACTCATCTCTTACACAAGACTTTGCTTAAATAAAAAAATTGACACACTTTTAATGACATATGTGGATAAATGATCCACATATGTCATTCACAGTGTGTCCATTTTTTTCAGATATGGCTAATAATTCGTGTTTCTGAACCAACAGCTGGTCCCCAGGCATACAGTTCAACACACACACTCTTCATTATAGTTGAATACCACTTAATTAGAGTTAAATGGGACTACCTTAAATGGATGCTAGCTACAGCAGCTTCATGTATTATCAATACCAGAGAAAATACCAACCTCTTATTAAATGTACACAATAGCACACAGGGTTTTCCCAACTTACAGAGGCGTTTACAACTTACTAAGTTCAACTGTGGAAGAAAAGAAGAAAAAGCTGAAATATTTTCTACTGTATATGTAGTTAGAAGTTACCGACATTTAAACTTTGACTGAAGCACATTTCACCTACTGTCAGCTTGCTTTAAACATATAACGTTATAACAAATTGACTGGTATACACTGATGACATAAAAATATAAGTGTCTTTGAATATTATCAAACTAAAACTGAGTAAAGACGACATGAAAAAGAAATCCTGTGCGTAAGATTTTCGTTAGCCGACGTTATAAGCTAACGTTACATCAGTTACCATCGTTACCTGCTGTAACGAGAAGTAATGAGTCGAGGACTGTATGGACGGAGCGGTTTTTAAGCTTTAAATAGCTCAAACGTGGAAACTTACCTTATTCGGTGAAATAAGGCTGAGACGAATCCACACGGAAAATATGTGGGCTTTAACCTAGAAAATGAGCCGACGTCCTACATCCCAAAAAAGTTGCCCAGAGATGAAACTGCGCTGCGTACTCTGCGCTGTGATTGATTGTTCGCATTGACAGCCTGTTGAGTGGGAGATCCTTATCCTGATCCTGATTCTGATTCTAATCCAGCACTCACACCTCACATTTTACATCTTCATATGACGGAACGCCGATCAAAACATGTCCTGTCCACAGAGACACATGAAGGCTGAATGAAGAGTGCCGTGCAGCCAGTGTGCGTCCACAAGTCAGAGTCCCGCCCACTGGACTATATACTAAATAAAGTGCTGTGTGTGTGTGTGTGTGTGTGTGTGTGTGTGTGTGTGTGTGTGTGTGTGTGTGTGTGTGTGTGTGTGTGTGTGTGTGTGTGTGTGTGTGTGTGTTTGTATTACTCATGTTGTCGGGACATAACACTGTACATATCTTCAATATTATGGGGACTTGCCTCACTTTTGGGGACAAAAACCATAAATTAAAAAAATAAAATAAATCATTTTAGGAGGAAGACTTGATTTAAGGTTAATGTATAGGCTTAGGTTAAGGTTAAGGTTAGAGGTAAGCTACTGTTAGGGTAAGGGTTACAATAACGTCAGGTTATGGGCCTAGAAGCCAAAACAGACAGTACAGCGATGTGCTGTGATTTGTGTGAGTCACGCCTTTAACTCTCTGAATCATGCCTTCCGAGGCCAAGATATAGCTAATTATTTCATGCCATGGTATTCATGGGTTTGGGCTGATCAGAATGAGTATGAAAATGTAAAAACATGTGAACCAGAGGTTTCACAGAATGCATAAACTCAATAAACACTGAGACGCCATATACAATTACCCTTGGGTCAATCAGTGCAATTCAGCAGTGGAAAAAGTCCCCCTCCACTCAGAAATGTTTTTTTTCTTCTTGCTCCTACAGTTGGATGTTTGAGCTTCACTGAGCACAATGATGTATGTGCAGAGATTGACACTGGAAGGCTGTTTTCACATTCATCTGCTGAAAGTGAAAAGTTTCCCTGTGCTCATCTCAAATCTGAGAGAAAGTTGTGAACCTACAAGCACAATCTGGAACATAACAACTGTGGTCAACTTGTGGTCCAGTGTGCAACTTACACAAGTGTGAGTTGACAACTTGAAACATTCAGTGTACATACACTGAGAAACAAGTGTTAACAGCAAATTACAATATGAAAAGTTAAAGTGCCCATGCAGAAAAATGGCCGGTCAGTTTTGCATTATAATATATCATATTACTGGATTGTTAATAATGATGCATAATGTGTAAGTAGCATTTTAGCATTGTAGCTGGTCGAGATGGAGCTCATTTTATTTACTTGATATACTTCATATGTACCTATACTACTAAGAAATAATTTTCATCATCTTTTGGATATTGTTTGAATCTGCAAAGTAATGATCAATACACATAGTGAAGCTAGTCAAAGATGAGATGATAACTACTTGTTTATTGTCAAGTAGACGTATAAAGTAGCAATAAAATAGAAATACTCAAACAGTTAGTTATCAGTTAGTTAATAATTAATGTACAAAGCTCTGAAGTAAAGTGCTTGAGAGTATTAGTTGCTTTTCCATTAGCAATCTTCTCTAAAAGAACCTGTGAGACAGGACAACTGACTCAACCTCCACCTGAAAAAGCCACCGCTTGCCCAAATCTCTCAGGACAAGGCTAAAATTGTGGAAAATTAATCAAAAACTAAAATTAAGTGAACAATTTGAAACGTGGACAGGGCATCACTCATAATACAGCACACAGTAGAATGCTTTGTCAAATAGGAAGTGGTGTCTCAGTTGGCCTCTTGATAAAACAGTTGTGATTAAACACAAGTTTAAACAAATAGTGTGTGACTCAGCAGCACAGCAGTGTGGAAACCCTGATAGAGATTAATGTTAGCGGGCTATACTAATCTGCATGAAAACACATATTATTAAAAGGGTCATTGATAGTTGTTTAACAAAAAACCCTTGAGGACCCATTTAATTAAAAAATATATTTTTTACGCCCCAAATAGTTGTAGATAGAGGTTATCTCTCTCCTGAACAGCATTTTTTTTTTTTTTAAATATGGGTAAAGGATTGTGAGTAAACCAGCTGCTGTGTAACATTTTCCTTAACAAGAGAAAACAAAAATGTTCCCTTTCCCCTCGCTGATACCTATTCACGCCCAGTGTACAGACCATGTGACATTGAGTGAGCATGTTTTAAGTCTTTCACCTCTCACATTTTAACACCCTTACCAGCTGCCTGTATGGATCGCCTGGTCGGTGCCATTTGGCCGCTTCGGCATTAGTCAGATGCTTTCTTATGTTTTGTCATAACTTCCTGATTACATGCCATGGAGACACTATTCAAATTTTACCAGTGCCTGCTCTGAATCAGGAGACACTTTAAAAACTGTTTTTGCCTGCATGTGCACATTCAAAAAAGTCTATAAGTTGTGGGTTAAATATCTATAGTTCATTGTGAGTTAAGAATTTAAAATGATAGAATCATTATTAAGATTGTTTATACCAGTATAGGTCGTGAAGTCTGGTGAGTCTGAAATATTAGTATGTGGATACACTGTGTGAGTTGTACTGAGAACAGCTAACAATGGTGAATTTTATTTTCTTCTTTCTGAGCCATGGCCTTCAATAAACAAAGCATCTGTGATGGGTGAAGCCAGGTTAGATGTAGTCAAAAAGAACATACACTGCCTATAAACTGCCTATGCTCACAAGCACAATTACTGGAGAGACCACTATGCATGCTATTCAAGAGAATTTCCTTTTTATGTCTATTGAAGAGAGTGAGTGAACATGTGACTGTGTCCTCAATCACGACTTGCAGAACCAGTAACAATCAGTGTGCCTTACAGCTGTAATACCAGGCCATGATGCATGTTATGTCAGTCATGCTGATTTCTGTGGTCTGGCCTAATTCTGAACTTGAGTTTGTTTTGAATCATAAAACATTTACTTTCAATTTTCCATGACTAAAGACTTCACCTTTGGTTGTTGGTTGAGACTCAGACATGTTCTCAAGATTTCCATGGTTGTTTCTATTTAAGTGAATATATGCATGCAATAGTTATTTCTGTTAATTTGCAATTTTCAAAGAATGCATTGTATACTATACTATGTTGTCATTTGAAAATGTGCAAATGTTTCAAAAGAGAGTGTGCAAAAATAAACAGTATAAATAGACAAAGTATAAGGCAAACATGTCTGTAACTGTATTTACATTTTATTACCAGCAGATTAAATTAAATATCCACCCAAATTGTTATTGTGTAAAAGCTTACAAAATGTTTCTCAGTGTACTTTAACATGTTTAGTAGAAACATATGACAAGACCCAGTTCATCCAAGATATACAAGAACTATAATGTTCAATTATTCATAACTCATAATCAAAAAAAATCCGTTCTGTCAGAAATGAAAACAGTGGATATTTTACTGGTGTGATTTGGTTCCTACTGCTAAGCTTAGAAATGTACGAGTTTACCACTTTACAATAAAATCTGCACCTTCTCTTTTTTAGCATTGAGGTCAAGGAGGCCTCTTCAAAAATGAAAACCAGATGTTAACCCTAGAGTGAGGGTCTCCAAATACTGCCCTAGTATGAGACAAGAATGTATTTTTTCAGAGCAGCCTTTCAGTAAACAGTCTGTGTATCCAAATATGTAAAGATGTGTGTACAAAGTTTGCAATACTGATCATTAACATCAGCATTTAAATCTTTATTGGGTCAGTTTGTGTCAGATGACACTGACTCAGTCTTTACATTGATTACCTATTTATCACAGAATTAATTTTTAATTCTTTAATTGGTGTTTACATCAGGGAATGGCTTTGCATCATCTGATCTGTTTGACATGGTTAAGACATAGGTGTCTTCTAGATCCTGTGGCTCAAACCTCCTGATTGTTCCTGAGGTCAGAACTATAAGGCAGGGAGAGGCAGCCTACATTATTACACCCAAGACGCATCTTTTTACCAATGAAGTATTTTTAAGTGAAGGTTGTTTTTATCTTGCCTTATCCTGTTGTTTTAATCTAATTTAATCTAATTTATTTGAATCTTCATTTCTTTTATTGTTTTATCATAAATGCTGTGATCATCAGCTTCTTTCTCAAGCACTTTGTGTCGCATTGTACACTTTCATTATGCTATAAAAATAAAGTGTATAATTATTATTATTGTTAGTAGTTGGGTTCTTCCACAAAATCTACTTTTACGAAAGTTATACATTTTCAGTTTTTGTTGACACAGTCTGAAAGATGACAATTCTACTTTATGTTTATTATTGAGGTTGTAGTGGCAGTCGGTGGTGTACTGGAGTCCATTATATTGTATGGTGTTCTTAATATTTCAACATCCGCACAAACCTGCATTATACATGATGTGGTATATATCTTAAGTATTTGTAGTAGAGAATAATTTAATAATAACCTAATTTCAGAGTGAAATGTTTGGTTTGCAGGCTGTACAACTGAATCTTCAGATGTTTTGTCATATGTATTCATGTCCTCTGAAGAAAAAACAGGCCGTCCAGTGTTGCTTTGTCTCACTGGAGGGCGCTAACACAAAGCACCAGGTGGTTCAGGGAACAACTCGAGTCAGGAGGAGGCCATTCTAGCCTGTTTTAGCTGCTGTTAGCTACCCGGCGGCTAACGAGCAAGCTAAAACACCAGTTTGTCTTCATGTCGCCTGTCTTATCAAGTGATGGCCAGAGAAGGGTATTCACAAATCGAAGCTGGTGAGTGCCGATGGACAAAAACATGTTAGCACTTCCAACATGTTGTAGTTGTGTGCTAACCCGAAGCTAGCTACGGTTAGCTCAATAGAAACATCAGATAGGAGCACTAACCAGGCTATAATACATCTGTGTTTCCTTTCAGAGCTGTATTACCTCATTGCCAGGTTTCTGCAGTCTGGACCTTGTCAAAAAGCAGCACAGGTAACACTTACTACTATAACTTCGATACGAGCTGAAAAAGGCTGTTAAACCGTGCATATATGTAGCTAGCTGCTAACCCTCCTCTCTCTGTGTTGTTAGATACTGATTGAGGAGCTGGAGGAGTATGAGGTACGAACAGCTGCACCTTTTCTGTTTATTCTCATGTCTGGTTTCCGTATTGCCTCCTATTTTGTGCGCAACTTTTCAGTAATTTTGCAACTGGCGTTTGTAACCGAGCCGGGGCGACACCGGCAGTTTTGTGCTATCTCTTAAAACCAGCTTATCTTTTTTTTACTTTAGTTGGTCCCGCAGCGATGGAGCTGGGACGGACACAAATACAAACGGACCTTCCACGACTGGGTAAGTGTGAATTGGCTTAATTAACTTTTTAATCAAACGAAGCGTGCGACTTCTATTTTTATCGACAATATGTCTTTTATGCGGATGTTTATATTTTAACTCAGTTGGCCATCTATACGATCGTTTATTGGATATTTATGAGTTTGGGTTTATATTAAGACATTTAAACATTTATATCAGTATAGGCCTGTTGATAAATAACAGTGTACAGGCTTTGCTATTGTGTGGGCCAGTAGGAGGAGAACATAGATATGAGGAGGGCTGTGATTGGCTGAACCACAAGAAGGGAGCTGCCAATCTTCTCCTGGGGCCAATGAGTGCGCGGTTAAAAGAGACGCTTTTGATTGGCTGTGAGCTTCTCTGTCCTTCCCTCCTCTGTCTGGACTGTGCTGCACTATAACAACCATGATAAAAGTTATAATCATTAGCATGTATAAACAGGGAGGGAAGAACATGACAAACATAACATAAACTGTAAAGAGGTTTCTTATTACTGCATTACTGGGTAGTAATGTAATATTTATTATAGGGCTGTGACTAATCAGAATTCATTTCTTGTATGTTTACACATGTGTAACTCTCAATGTGTTTACACAAAATAACAACACCACAATCTTCAGAGATATACACAAGGAATGACTATATAAGTGAAACCATTTGTGAGCTATAAACAGGATGCGGATAGTGCAAGAAGTGATGAGATAAATATTAAATGTTGAAAAATAAGTGACATGTTACTTTATATACATATTGTAGGTGGTTGTGTACAGTATTTACAGGTTGTTCAAATATATAGTAGTGAGTGAAATGTATTCCACATTTTGTATTTAAGACTAAAATAAATATATATAATTTGTAGGTGCAGTGGGTATTATAGTGTTCTAGGGTTATGGCACAGACAGTGCCTGAGTTAACTGCTCATCAGGGTGACGACGAGAGGGCAAAAACTGTTCCTGTGTCTGGTGGTTTTGGTGTACTGTGTTCTATAGCACCTACCAGAGGGGAGAAGTTGGAACAGGTTATGTCCAGAGTGTGAGGGGTCAGCAATGATTTTCCCTGCCAGTGTCCTGACTCTGGAGGTGTACAGGTCCTGGATGGTGGGCAGGTTGGCACCAATAATCTTTTCTGCAGACCTGAATGTCTGTTCTAGGCTGTTCCTCAACACAGAGGCAGCCATTTGCATCACCATCTAACTACTGATTATATTCATTATTGATTCATCTTTGGATTATTTTTCTCGATGAATCAATTAGTTGTTTGTTCCATAATATGTCCGAAAATTGTGAAAGATGTAGATCACTGCGTCCCAAAACCCAAGGTGATGTCCTTTTCTACAACCAAAAGATATCATAGAAGACTGAAGAAACCACAAAACATTCACATTTGAGAAGCTGGAATCAAAACTTGGACATTTGTTTACTTAAAAAAAAAAAAGACTAAACAAGTAATCTATTTTCAAATTAGTTGGGTAGCTAATGGATAAATCGTGGCTGTAATTAAGTAGATATTCCTACTTAAACTCCAATATCCATTCATATATACATATTATAATTGACTTTATTGATTGAACTTATACGTTTTTTATTCTCAGTTTTTCATAATGTTAACAGAGATGATGATGTTTTTGCATCTGTTTGTATATTTGTTATAATACTTGTCTGTGACTCCTGCAGGTGATTTTGAACCAGCACATTCCTGCAGACTATCTGCTGCACATCTGTCAGCGGATAGGCCCACTTATAGAGAAGGAGATCCCACCTAGTGTCCCGGGAGTCCAAACACTTCTGGGGCTGGGAAAACAGTCCTTGCTTCGTACCACCAAAAGTGAGACCCATTTCCCTCCCATTCATCATTGTTCTTTGCTCTCTGTATTTTTGGACATGCCAATCTTGTTTTCATTTTTAGATGTATTGTTTTTCTGTGGTTTCTTGTCAGTAGATCTGTTTTCATGTCAACAATCATTATTTTTTCTAATTTACTGCTTGTTAAATTTAGGTTGTAGCCACAAAGTATGCAGTGGCTCCGCTGTTGCTGCACTCCACCGAGGACGTCCACCAGAACCTGCAGTCAGCAATGGAGACTCTCCCAATGTTGGTGTGTGAAATTATTTAAATTTATTTAAATCTATTCCAATTAAGCAAACCCAAAACAGAACCTGAAGTGAGAAGGATGCCCTGTGGAGTTTTGTTGTAAACAAACAACAATGTCTGTTTACATTCAGTGTCAGTCACTAAAATCCACTCTGTGTATCCTTCAGACTTACCAAACATGCTGAATAATTCCCAAATTGATTACATCTGTGTATACTTGCTTGGAATCTTTTTCTTTCCTGCCTTTGTTGGCACATTGCAGCATTTCTTGGTGTTGCCCACACCTGTAGCTCAGTTAAATAGTGTCAAAACATTAGCATGGATATCACAATATCATATCAATATGCTCCAAAGCACTACTAGTGGTCAAAAACTCCTCAGGGTACCTTTTAGACTGCTTTAACAGCCTATTGCTCTTATTAATCATTCTCATGTATCTTTACATCAAGTGTCCATCATGGGTGCTCGCCAGGCCACAGGCACAGCTCGTTTTGGCCAGGCCCTGCCGTCTTCCTCCTACCAACACATGAAGATACACAAACGTATCCTTGGTCACCTTTCTTCAGTCTACTGTGTAGCCTTTGACCGCACCGGCCGTCGAATATTTACGGTGAGTAATGATTTCTAGGCCAGATGATTATTGCAAAGTCGCATTGTTTGCTAAAGATAAACGGCTAATCTTTCCATCAGCAAATCCATTCATGTGACAAACTGACATACAATCTACAGTTGCTCAGAATCTATTTTAAAATACTTTTATGGGCATTTTAATTAATTAGGCGGGTAACAACATTAGCCAACTAAGGTATGATGAAGTTACCTTAACTTTTAGAAATTCAAACTGAATTTTGTTCCCCTAATCTACAGTTACTCCATGTATGCAGTAGGTTTATGTCAAGTAAGATGCAGTGACCTCTTGTGGTATTTAGATGATTACGCCAGGACACAGCAGCTGGGTTCATAGTAAACCACAAAGGCACAAAATGATAATAGCATAACAACCCTTTAGTTATCTCGGTAGAGTAAAAAAGCCAGGAGTATGTCGTCATTGGACTCAGAAGGGGAGACTGTATTTACTGAAAGCATAGTATGTATCAAGCTTGAAATGTAGCGATTCAAAGAGTTGTTTTTTTTTTTTTTTCACCTGACACCATGACATGATAATCACGATGAAAAGGCCTTTTTGTCAACAGCTTCACGGAGCTAGATGATAAGTAAGTGTCTTCTTCACATGATGCTAATGTCTTACATTTTTTAGGGTTCTGATGACTGCCTGGTAAAAATCTGGGCCACAGATGATGGCCGTCTCCTTACAACACTCCGTGGCCACTCAGCAGAGATCTGTGACATGGCTGTCAACTACGAGAATACCCTCATCGCCTCGGCCAGCTGCGACAAAGTCATCAGAGTTTGGTGTTTACGAACCTGCGCCCCCATTATCGTTCTGCAGGCCCATGCTGCCTCCATCACATCTATAATGGTGAGACGGATACATTTTGAGTTTAGCTTTAACTTCCTGGAACATAAAGCTCAAAACAGCTGATTTGGCCAGTAAAAGTGACCCTACAGTATAATGCAAGTTTTTAGAGGCAAAATTATTTCACTTTAAAAGTCTAATATTAACCTAATTGCCAAGATTTTCCGCATGTTTTCTGCTTCATGTCAACTTTCACAGCATCAGTTGTTCACTACCATAGTGCTGTTGTAGTAAATGATGTTTGTGACTAACTAACACCGACTTTCTCCTTTTTAGTTTTGTCCGGCAGTAAAAGGGACAACGCGGTACCTGGCCTCCACAGGTGCAGACGGCATGGTGTGTTTCTGGAAGTGGCACTCACTCAGCATGAAGTTCAAGTGAGTATTTGAGACATCTGCGGTAGTTGCCACTTTTTTCTTTAATCATGGAAATACTTCAGCTTTTTGTTTCTTTTTCTTTTTTCCATCCTCAGTGATCAGCCAGTCAAATTTGTTGAGCGGTCACGTCCAGGTGTGCAGGTCTCTACTTCTTCCTTCAGCAGTGGTAAGTACATTTCATTGCCTGGCAACATTTCATTGTCCAACACATAACAAATAACTTTTTTGTTATGTTGTAAGTCTTTTTTTAATGCTCCCAATTGCTAAAAGTTAAACAAATCCAATGTTTCTGTTTTATAATTAAACTTGTATTGCATTTATTGTAATGCATAGGAAGTGTTGAAGTCATGGTTTTCTGAATCAGCATTAGCTTATTGCAACAAATACAGTACCAGTCACAAGTTTGGACACACCTGCCCATTCACTTAAATGAGAAAGTGTGTCCAAACGTCCCACTGGTACTGCAGACAGGGGCTGTGTCCTAAATCACTCACTACTCCCTATATAGTGCACTACATAATGAGTATGCCATTTTGTAGTGCTGTCTGAATGTCTAGTGGGAATTCTTATACCCTATATAGTTTACTCAAAGTATCCCACAATGCATTGCGAAAAGTAATGCACAAACAATGGCCACTAACCAAGCAATATTTACCATCATGCATTGCACTGACATAAATAACGGCGCCTGAGAAGTGTCCGAAAGTGCTTTTTTCTTTCTGCCAATGAGCTCCCTATATAGTGTGTGAAAGAGTGAGTGATTTCAGACACAGTGAAAGTGTGAGAATGTCATTTGAGTGACAGAATAACTGCTGGCAAATGTCTAAATGCATACATATTATGCAAAGAGGGCTGCTAATGTGGCCCTTCTGAATGAATTTATCGTAAACATTGTAACTTTTTGAAAATTCAGATTGCAAACTGGGATTTCTTTTGATATTTTGTATTAAGATAGAGAGGGAATGTTATGAGAATATTTAAATAGCCAAAGGAGGAGAGGATCTGCTTTAATTTCATTATGTGTTTATTTTAAATAGGTGGTATGTTCATGGCTACTGGTGGCACTGATCATATGATCAGGGTTTACTATCTTGGTGCTGAAACTCCTATGAAGGTCTCTGAGATGGATGCTCATACGGTAAGAAACAGATCCATCATTGTTGTTTTAACGTTTTAATTTTAAACAAGCTTTAATATATGTCATCTTTTTCTGTTTTTTAGGATAAAGTTGTAGTAGTCCAGTTTAGCAATAACAGCGACAGCCTAAGGTTCGTGAGCGGCAGTCGTGACGGCACAGCCAGGATCTGGCATTACCAGAAACAAGAGTGGAAGAGTGTCTCTTTAGACATGGCTGCCAGGCTGCCTGGGTAAGAGAGTAAACAGTTTCAGTTCCTGTTGTTTCCTGTTGCCATTTATGTCTCCGTGAATTGCTCAGTGAGTCGTGTCTGATGTCATATTTTCCTTCCAGGAGTTCTGTTGCCAATGGAGATGATAAAACCAAGCTGGTGGTGACCATGGTGGCCTGGGACCGAGGTGATCACACCATCGTCACAGCGGTTTCAAACTACCTGCTCAAAGTGTGGAACACAACTACTGGACAGCTGCTGCATGTTTTATCTGTGAGTGCAGCTCCTTCAAGAGGAAACAACAAATTCATTAAGCATCTGTTTTTGACTAATTGTGTCACGAACCACTCTGAATGTTTCTCTTTCTGTTCAAGGGTCATGACGATGAGGTGTTTGTGATGGAGGCTCACCCATTCGACTCCCGCATCATGCTATCTGCTGGTCACGATGGCAACATTTACATCTGGGACCTGACCAAGGGAGCTAAGATCCGCAACTTCTTCAACATGGTAACTGAGAATCATTAAAAACCACCAGTGCTGTTTTTGTTTTTCACACTATCTTTGAGTTTAATGAAAATATTTGTTTCCAGATTGAAGGACAAGGCCATGGTGCTATTTATGACTGCAAGTTCTCAGCTGATGGGCAGCACTTTGCCTGCACTGATTCCCACGGACATTTGCTCATCTTTGGCTTCGGTTGCAGCAAACCATATGAGAAGGTAAGCGTTTGTTGCCGCATATTTACCCTCCACCAAGTGTGCAGAAGTAGGGAGTTTAAGGGGCCATTGGCCATCGGCCCCACTTTACCGTCCTCCCTTCTTTTAAAGTTGCGAGTCACTGTATCCCCGCAAATGCCCTTATATTGCAACACTTTGCGGTAAAAAGACATTTTGAGCATTCTCGTCCACTTATTAGATAAGATAAAGCAGGCATACATAAAACAGGTGGAATATTTGAAATGGCATGACATGGATAGGCAACCAGCCAGTCAACACAGTGAACGGGTTCATTCATGATATGTCATTGAAATAATAGATCCAAAGCATTTCCTCTTTGAGTAAAGGCAATTAAGGTGTTCCGAGAGTTTATTTAGGCTGTTTTAGTCTAGAGGCAACATTTTTGTAGTTTATCATTAAACAAAACAAAGACAACATTAACATTCCTGTTATCTGCTTGCTGTTACTCAGCTGCAGAAATTTACCGTCTGTAAACTCATAATTTTGGGTACTGGGGAAAAAAAGCTCATCTAATCCCTCAGCACAAGTTGCTGCTTTGTGTTTGGAATTATATTGCAACCACATGGAGCAAGCTATAGTTGCTCCATAAAAGTATGTGAGAGTCTCTGGTCTATCTACTGCTATACACACACACACAGACACACAGACACAGACACACACACACACGCACACGCTTTGGACCCGTACTTCAGCAATGAAGTGAAATCAATACAGCTAGACTGCTTGGTGGATTTGTAATTACACACTCTGTTCTTTGATCTTAAGACCTGAATTTAAGCCCAATGATCCAGCAGCAGTTTTAACTTTCTTTATCTCACTGTTAACACAAAACTCTTCTTCATCGCCTCCAGATTCCTGATCAGATGTTTTTCCACACGGACTACCGACCTCTTATTCGTGACTCTAATAACTACGTCCTGGATGAGCAGACGCAGCAGGCCCCACACCTCATGCCTTCACCTTTCCTGGTGGACATCGATGGGAATCCTCACCCTCCTCACTACCAGCGCCTGGTGCCAGGAAGAGAGAACTGCAAGGAGGACCAGCTGATACCTCAGCTAGGATACATGGCAAACAGTAAAAACCCTCTCGCTCATTACTCAAATCATTGAAAACGCTAGTTTTAATTTAGGAAATATCACTGACAACAGTTTGTCAAGATTTAGTTTGACCTAAGCTCTGCCTCTTTTGTTGCTTTGTAGGTGAAGGAGAGTTGGTTGAGCAGGTACTTGGCCAGCAAACGGGGGACAACAGAGAAAGCCTGTTGGACAGTCTCATCAGACAGTTGCAGGACGAGCAGGATGTGCGTCAGAACCCAGAAGAGCAGGCTGAGGAGGAAGAGGGTATGTTTTACTTTTCAAAGCAATCATCTGGAGTTAAACCTATCATCAAACAAATAGCAGCTTTTGATGGATTTGAGAGGAGTGGTAACTAAACAAAAATGGAAGGATTTTCTTTTCCAATCCAGATTTTATAGTGATTTTCACCTTGTGATATACACTTTTAACATATTTTTATGTTGTCTTGTGTGTGTCCAGTATGCCTTAAATTACTGCTATAACATTCTGATAAATTTGTGAAAATGTGAGCGTGAGAATTATGTGGACACTATATTTTTAATAGTAGGAGTTGTTCAAATGTTTTCTAAAGCCATATTTCATATTTGCCATGTTTTTGTATTATCAAATTTAACCAAATTTCTTGTGTGTTTTTTAAGCTGGTGATGCAGAAGACTTGGTGCCATCCTCTCCAACTACTGAAACCAGCAGGAGTGGGCAGGTGAATGGGGTGTGGCAGATGCAGCATAATGCCCTGCAAAGTCAGGTGGCCACTGAGAGGGACCTGCTGGCCTGGAGCCGCAGAGTGGTGGTCAATGAAGTGCCACATGGGACATTCAGGTGAGGCAGATGGAGAGAATGTCATTAGAGAAAACAGTTTGTTTTTTGTTGTTGTAGTAATTGTGTATATTTGATGATGGAAATGATTACTGTTTCATCAGAGTTATGGAGGAGTGCAGACGAGCCAAATCCGACATGGAATGTTCTCTGTACAATGCCGAAAGGAAGAAGAAACCAGTGAACTGCACACCCAAGGTTTGTGCCATCTACACATTATTCTTTACTTCACAGTTGTTCTCAAAAATTACAAAATACCATCCATGCCAATTTCTGCTCCGCTCATTTTTCCTTTTTCCTCCGTCTGCACTTTACAGACCGATCTGCTGACCACACGCCTGCGCTCCCTGCGGCCGACAAAGAAGAAGAAGCAGCAGCAGCACGCCTATCAGACCCGCTCAGCTCAAGTCCGCCGTCCCAGGAACAGGAGTCGAAATTCCAACAACCGACGCAACTCTGACAGCCAGATAGACTCGGACAGCGATAGAGATGTACGTCTCATCTCTCTACACTTCACATCCAGACATAATACATGTGTGCATGTGTAAAGAAAAAACAAACCATTGAGAAAGTTTGACAATAGTCTGGATAGTTTAAGTCAAATTAAATGCTGGAAATAATAGATTAATAAAATTACTCACTTTTTTAAATTTTTTATTCTGCATTCATAATGATAAAGGTGGTTTTTATCTGTGTTGACAGGCAACAGAACAGGCGGAGCCCAGCGATGCTTCCTCTGATGGTGAAACTCGGTGGCAGAGTGAGAGCAGCTCCAGGTAAGTATCTTTGACTGAGTCACGTTTTTGGAGACGCAGTTAAAATATATTTACCCATCTAACAACACCCCTCCGTCACTCTCCTCCAGTGACTCCTCCAGTGAATATTCGGATTGGACCGCCGATGCTGGGATCAACCTTCAGCCACCGAAGCGAGCGACCAGGAGGCCTGTTAAGCGCCCAGAATACAGCAGCTCTGAAGAGGAGGAAGGAGAAGACAAGGCAAACGAGGCCCAGAAGAGGGAAAATGAAAAGAGGAAGAAGCCCAAGGAGACCAAACAAGTGAGCTAACATCACCTGCAGTTCTTTCTTTTGTCCTGTACTTAAAAATTGTGTTCTAACAAATCGTATTTACTTAGAAACCCACATCCTCTCTGGGTGGACTTGATGCGGAGGAATGGTTGCCACCAGCTTGGATAATGGAGACCATCCCACACCGCTCCCCTTTTGTTCCACAGATGGGCGATGAGGTAGGAAGTGACCTTGTCAGCATCATATTGTCTTCATGATGTCTTTTAGCTAGTCAGTACATCTTTTTTATTTGTTAATTGTGTTGTTACATTTTGTTTTTGATCGTCCCGTCTTCTTCCTCCAGCTTATATACTTCAAACAGGGCCATCAAGCATACGTCCGGGCTGTCCGCAGGGCCAAAGCATACAGCATCAACCCTCAGAAACAGCCTTGGAACAAACTCAACCTCAGGGTGAGGCTCTTTTGTTATTTCAAAGTTGAAGTACAGGGATATCAGGTTAACCACTACCTTCACACATAGTATATATTCCAACAAGTCATATGACAGTATGTGACAACAGTATGTAACATAAACCCTACAGTGCCTCTAACTCCATAACATCTATAGCATTGGAATGGGCTGACTGTGTGGCTTTTATCACAGCATGATAGTTGGCAATAGGTCTGCTGGTTCAAGCATCTCTCATAAAGCTGTTGTGGCGTTGCTATGGATGGAAGAATCTTGCATGTCAATTCAACATTAGTGTGCAGAATGTGGCCGCTAATCGCCACAATCGCCATTTCACCTCAAATGAGCTACAACAACAAACTATTCACTGTATTAATGATGCGCGCCTCCATGTGTACCTGTAGTCATTCTTCATCTTTCTCATTCATCTCGAGTCTTATCTTCTGCGGATTTTCTTGTACCCCTTCAGGATCAGGAATCTGTGAAGGTTGTTGGAATAAAGTATGAAGTGGGACCTCCAACCCTCTGCTGCCTCAAACTGGCTTTCTTGGATCCAGTCTCAGGGAAGATGACCAATGAGTCTTTCTCCTTAAAGTGAGTATTTATATACAGTGTATACTAGATGATATACCATCAGTTCATTTAAGCTCATGCATTTGACTACGTTTTTCTTTCCCACACTCCTCAGGTACCATGACATGCCTGATGTCATAGATTTTCTGGTCCTGCAGCAGTTTTACAACGAGGCTAGAGAGCACAACTGGCAGCCAGGTAAGTCTGCCCCCAGCTCTTATTTATTGTTTTGGACAGTATCCTGTCCTTCACTTTAAAGGTCTTTCTCTCACTCTTCAGGTATGAGGTTCCGCAGCATCATTGACGACGCCTGGTGGTTTGGCTCTGTGGAGGACCAAGAGCCTCTGCAGCCAGAGTATCCAGATAGCCTGTTTCAGTGCTATGCAGTGAAGTAAGTTTCTGTATCTCTCTAAGGTTTGTGGTGTATCCTCCACAATAACACAGCAGCACTACTCTCTGTTAATATCATGTTCTTCTTTGCTGACCCGGTCACTTTACATTAAATTAAATCAAATAAGTGATAATAATCTCTCATTAATTAATGTTCTTGTTTTATCAGGTGGGATAATGGTGAGCGGGAGAAAATGAGTCCCTGGGACATGGAACCTATTCCTGAGGAAGGTCAGTAGTATTAATATGAAAAATCCACCTGTTAATAAACCTGCACAGTTCATTTCTTAATATGATTGTGTGTTAGATCATAAACAGACAAGATGTGCAAATTTTAAACACCATTGTACACCATAAACATTGAAGAGATATTTACAATACTGTGTAACACACCCTTTGCTTTCAAATTGGAAAATGTATAGTTCATAAATGTTGTAGATTTTTGCTCAAGCTATGGCTGATAAATTTCCCCTCCATTAAATTTGTTTGGAGATGAAATTGAAGTGCATTTTTATTAGTAGTGGTTCACAGTAGTTTCTTTCCTGTTCACTTCCATAACCTCATTAGAAATCACCATGAGGTAAAAGAATGAAGCTGCTCAGAAAAGACATGCTGAGAGAACAAGACACAATCTCAAGTAAATAATGCAAGCATCCATCAAAACATTGCAAAATTGGATAATAAACTGTGACTATAGAGCAGTATGTTCATTAAAATGGTCTGCACGTAAACGAAGACAGGTGAACTTAGATAATATAACCATATATATAAAAAATAGTTCAATATCTTATTCATTGATTCACCTAACACAGTATTTACTTTTATGAATTCCAGGGATTTTATTAAAAGCTGTAACTCTGTTGTCATCCCTTAAAAAAAAAAAAAAGTTTAAACCTGAAGATTTCTCAATGTTGCCAAAATCAGCAGCATTTATCAGTCATCTAAAAAACTTCACATATATTATAATGGTTTTATAACTGACCAGCAAAATAACTTCAATCATTCACTCCTCTGTGAACGAGAGCATTGGTTGAAAATACACAGGACTTAACATACTGCATAATTTACTTTTCAAAAAGGTTAACCACGTGTTTCCTGGACATAAGGGGTTTCTTATTTCCTCATTTAGAGGCTTTGACCTGTTCATAAAGGAGTCCATTTTATATTCTTGAATAGTTGATTACCTTCTTTATTCGCAAAAGACTTCATGACTGTACATTAAGATTTGAAATCACTTGCTTCTTCTTTTCAAGTAGCATTGTGACAGCCAAACAGTCGATTCGTATTTAAACTGGAACAGGCTGGTCAATCTTAAAGTGTTACTTTTCACAATACTGACATTTTAATTTGCTCACAGCAGATGAATTCTCTCCTTTCAATCCAGCAGCAATATGGTGATTTGTCCATAAATCATAGTAGTTTTTATATGTGCAGTCAATCTGCTAAATACTGCTATAGTTTCTGGAAACCCTGACCCTAACCCTTTTCCGACTTTTGTCATGCCATCAGCTGCATTGCCGGAACAGGTGGGTGATGGGGTAGAGGTGGCAGAGGAGGAGTTAAAGGCTCTGCTGTACACGCCTCAGGAAGGAGAATGGGGGGCTCACACACGGGACGAAGACTGTGAGAGAGTCATTGGAGGCATCGATCAGCTTCTTACACTGGGTAGGCCACTGAAAGTTCCATAACAGGTTCAGGAAAATTCTGACCAAGTTCGTCTCTGCCTGGTTTGATCTTTTTTTTTTCTTCTGTTTGTCCACAGATGTAGCCAAGGCATTTGCTTTACCTGTAAATCTGCGGGACTACCCTCTGTACTGCACTGCCGTGGCTTACCCCACTGACCTCAGCACCATCCGCAAACGACTGGAGAACCGCTTCCACAGGTGGAGCAGCACACGCAACCTGAACAGAAACGCACTGTTTTGTTTCCCCCCACAAATACAAAATCTCAATACCGAAGTTTCAACATTTACTGATGATCTTCTCTGCCACAGGCGGATCTCTGCATTAATGTGGGAGGTGCGCTACATCGAACACAACGCCCGCACTTTCAACGAGCCCCAGAGCCCCATTGTAGCATCAGCCAAAGTGGTGACTGACGTTCTCCTCCGCTATATTGGGTAAGACTCCACTGAGTTACGAGTTCGTGGTATACTCCTTATGTTACAGCTGCCTCATTACTGCTTTTAACGTTTTTTAAAACAAACACGGGAGCAATGAATACTCCTACACGTCTGATTCCTTTGGTGCTCTGTCTCGCTCAGGGATCAGAGCTGCACTGACATCCTGGATCTGTATCACAAACTGAAGTGTGAGATCAGCAGTGGAGGAGAAGATGAGGTAAGGCCGAGTTGTGTAGATCATACATTTAAAGGTATAGTTCAAGTGTTTTTTTGTTTTGTTTAACTTTTTTCCATAAATAGTAATATGGGGTTTGAATGTGTTCCTCCGCAGGGCGATTTGGATGTGGACTCTGACACTCCTGGGACATCTACAGGGCATGGGGTAAGGAGACTCCAGTTTTTATGACAGGAGTCAGGAGACTTAAACATCTGCAGTAGCTATGGTCTCTGTGAGTTTTCGCTGTGTGTTAGAGCACTCTTTCTCTCTTCCAGGGAGCTAAGCGCGGTGATGCTTTAGACATGAAAGTGTGGCGAAATCAATGCCGAGAGCTGCTGCGTCGAATGATGGTCTCCCCTGATTCCGAACCATTCAGACAGCCTGTGGATCTCTTTGAGTATCCGGTAAAACTACCACTTACAGCTAAAACTAATTAGAAATAAATACTACATTTAAAAAAACAGCAATCACATGAACATCTCTACTCTCTACCTTGTTTTTGTTCAGGACTATCGAGACATCATCGACACTCCCATGGATCTGGGTACAGTGTCAGAGGCGCTGGCTGTGGGAAATTACCAGAATCCGATGGAGTATGCCAAAGACATCCGCCTCATTTTCAGCAATTCTAAAGCGTACACACCGAACAAGAAATCACAGGTGAAGCAGCAGAGAATGAAGGAGTAGTGTTATCACGGCTGAGTTAAGATAAAAACAGACACACTGAACTTTTCTTGTTTCACGTTCAGATCTACACCATGACCCTCAGCTTGTCGGCGTTCTTTGAAAAACAAATCATCTCCATCATCTCCGACTTCAAGTCCGCCCTTCAGAATGAACGGCGGGTTCGTCAGAGGCTCAGTTACAGGAGTAGATTGCACAACGGAGGCAGCTCCCCGCCTAATAGTCCATCCCCGAGGTACTGAGGCTCATTCACAAACCTTTCACTCAACGCTCCATTTTATCAAATTATCTTTTTCATCTCAGTGCACGCGGTGTATCTGCGGCTCCTGAAAATATCTCAGATGTGTCACGTTAAACTTGAGTCCTGTTTTACACTTTACAGTCATCTTTATAAATCTTAAAAAAAAGGTGTTTATTGGGTTTTTTTCCTTCAGTCTGGTCATTCAAACTTTATTCTAATGGCTATAGAACTGTCACTAAACTCTTTTATTGCATAACGGGCTAAAAAGTATTACAAAACCATACATTTAAACTGATGAAAGCTGCAGACACCCTGGCATGCTGCACTTATAAAATGCACTTCACTACTCTCTCTTCTTTACTCTCTTTCTGTATATCCAGCCCTAAAGGGAAGCACAAGTCAGGGAAGGTGTCAAAGCCGAAAAGATCCCGGACCACAAAGAAGAATCGTTCTCAGAGATCATATCAAGGTATGGCCGCTCTACTCCGGCTTGTTTCGTTCAGGATCTTGCTGTATTAGAATTGGGGAAAATAAGTCGTAATCTCACCCAGAGACAGTAGTTCTACTGTAACCTCTCTGTGTTATTAAGGTTAAAAGCTGATCTCATCTTAGTGGCATCTTTAGCAGGGTTGAGTTATTCTCACTGCAGTCCCTCAAATAAATATAAAAAATAAAATCATCCATGTTAAAATGATTTTCCTTTACAGATTAAGTATCGACACAGTTTTAATTCAGCTTTTTTTTTTTTATAACATAAAGTTTTTATATGCGTCAGGTAATAACACAATGTTCAGCGATCCAGAAGTTGCTCATGAAAAGTAAAGTGATTAAAGCCCTGATTGTTAATTAACACTGTGTTGTTGCTTTAGCTCAACAAAGCAGCAGTGTAGCAGAGGAAGAGGACATGGAGCCTTCTTCCCCAAGTTCAGGGACGAGCAGAAACCAACGGGTTACCCGCAGCCAAGCAACTCCAGTGAAGAAGTCAGGTATTAGAAACCACACGTTCAAACTAAAACGTATTAACGTCCCATCACGTCGAAATATTTTAATAGTTGCGATTCAGAAGTGAAGCAGTCTTCCTCTTGTGTTGCAGCAGTGCACCGGGGAAACTCCCATCTGAGTAACGGCTCCAGGCAGCGGCCAAGGCGAGAAGCGCCGAAGTCCGACGACGATGACGACAAGGCGCAGTCAGGATCCACCAGCTCCTCGTCGTCGTCGTCCTCCGGCTCCTCTTCGTCTTCCTCTTCCTCGTCGTCGTCCGACAGCGAGAACGGCTCCGATTCCGAGATGGAGAAGTACGTGGAGGGGGGAGATCACGACTACAGCAAAGCCCCCTGCCTGTCGCTGCGCCTCTCAGCTAGGGGGAAGGTGGCGGCCTCAGGGAAAAGGAAACACAAAGGAGGAGGAGGAGAGGAAGTCGCACAGAGACCTAAAAGAGCACGAGTGCAGCTGCCGGTACAAGAGGAGCAGGAGGAGGAGGAAGAGGAAGATGAAGAGGAGGAGGAGGAGGAGGAAGATGATGATGAAGAAGAAGAACAAGAAGAGGAGGAGGACGAGGAGGAGGAGGAGGAAGAAGAAGAAGAGCAGCAGCAGCAGCAGCAACAACAACAACAACAACAAGAGCTGCATGAAAAACCCGAAGAGGATGAGGGAGAGGAAGAGAACGAGCAGGAGGAAGAGGAGGAGGACGAAGAGGAGGAGGAGCCTGAGGAGGAAGAGGAACCTGAGGAAGAAGAGGAGGAGGAGGACGATGACAACTCTGAGGCGCAGAGAGGGGCAGCATCAGCAACAGCAGCTAACAGTCTGAGAAGCAGCCAGTGTAAGTCTCGGCGGGTCAACACGCGCAACCAGGGCCGCAGGACAGTTTTGTACAGGGATGAGTCAGAGGATGATGGCCATGGGTCGAAGGAAGACCCCCTCAACCTGGGCATGTCCCGCTCAGGACGGGTACGCCGTATGACTGAGAAAGCCCGTGTCAGCCACCTGATGGGCTGGGGTCACTGACACGTCGCCCCTTTTCAAACCTCAGTTAAAAAAGAAAAGAAAAGACAAACAGTTTAAATACGAGGAATACTGCAGGGATTTTTTTTTTCTTTGTTTTTGTACAAGTGTGTATATATAAAAATATATATATATATGATTTCTCTTTTTATCTGAAACTGCTTTGACTCTCAAACTGATAGCTGGTGCTCATGACGTGTTGCCGGGGAGTTTTCCTTTCCCCGGCCGACAGAGCTACTGTTCAACACGGACCCTCTCCAACCGGACTAACTCACCTCGGCCTTACTGCTCGCTGGAGGAGCCTCTAGACACGGCACTGCTCCCTTCCTCCTCCCTTTTTTCTTCCTCCTTCTCCTCCTTGTGTCTCATCCTGTACTAAACACTATACCCTTCCTACTTCTACTCCTCTCATCCCTCTCACCCACAACTCCTGCTCACCAAAGAAGGATGCGGAGATGCCAAAAATCGGTGCTCATATTTTAATTTTCTGTTCGTCGATGAAGAAAAAAATCAACAAGAACTCTCTCTCGTGCTAGTGGTCGCTTGCTCGGTCACGACCGCCGTGAGACACAGGATCACTTAAGGTCACTGATGTCAACTTTTTTGGTACTTGGTATTTCCTCACTAACCACAAGCCTTAGTTTTCAGAGCGCACGTTATTCAGATTTTTGTCTTTTGTGTTTGTGGCTGTAGTCGAGACGAGTGGAGTTTGAGGAGTAGCAATACTGAAGAATCAGAGGCCTAAGTCAGAGTAGATTAGCAGCTCCTACAGCCCTTGTCAGACAACTTGACCACCTTGGCCTGTGAATGTTTTCTCCTGCTTCCTTTTGGTGGTGTGGACTGTTTTTTAAATTTTTTTTTATTTTATTAGTTGTTTTTTGGCTCTTTAATTCTATTATTTAGTTAGAGCTGGGTGCTTTTTTAAAGGGTAAAAGTGATTTTTCTTTTCTATCTTGGGTTTAAAAAAAAAAAAAAAGGAAAGCCACTGCATCCTGTTTGTATTTGTACGGCTGTTTTTTTCCCTCACGGATCACACGAATGGATCCACTTATTGTTGCTTCCACGACACCTTCTTGGCAAAGGGTTCCCATGGCCAACTCTCTTCCACAGAAATATTTATTTTTCCATTGTATTATACTTTATCTGTCTCGTGCATTGATGGCGACGAGGAAAAAGGAAATATTTTGCACATTCATCTACTCCATGTGGCAGCTGAGTAATAAATATAACAGAAGGAGAAATGGGGACTAAACCTCTCATGAATTTTGTGAAAGAATGTTTTAAAAGTTTGATCAAATAAAACAGGATGTAACTAGAAATCCCTTTTTCAACCTGTGGATAGTATTCGGAGCTCAAGGCCTCGTCTGTTTGGCATCATGTTTTCTGTTGGCTGAAAGCAGCAAAGGATCAGCCCTTTGTGTTAGTGTGTTGTGCCACTCTAACCATCTGTGGACTGATGGGTTTTCTAGCTTTTGGGTGGATCAACTGCACACATTTTTTTTTTACCATGATATACTACAATCAGGTGTTTGAGTGGGTGTCAGATTCACTTTGTCTAGTTTTTCTCCTGAGTTTTATAACCCGTGACCGATCGGTTTGCATTTCTGAAGTCTCCCATCGGACTCGCGTCTAAATCCAAGCTGTCCCTCCCTCTCTCTTGCAAGAAAAGATGCTTTTTGTCACACCGATCATGTTTACTTTAAAGCTTGTGCAGTCGTCAGTCAGGGATAGAGGAGGGAGGGAGGGAGGGGGGGGGGGGGGGTCAGCAGTAGAGTCCAGTCAGGAGATGCCAGGAAAGCTGACTCACAAATAATCCTTTTTAACGCTGGGGGCTCAAATCCAAACCCACCTCCTCATCGCTCTGTGTGGTCACCAACATGAAAGAGAGAGAGAGAGAGAACCCTCGGAGAGTTTTATCTAATTTTTTTTTGTTTTGTTTTGGGCTGAAGAGTTTGGTTTGAGTTCTCAGATAAAAACAGAAATCAGCATCGAGGGCGCTCTGAGCAGCAGCATTAACTGGTGTCTGGAAATTATTCTGGTTGAGTGTGAGAAGACTATGATTCATATTTTGAAAACTTATTTTCATATAGTAGATGGCTCTTAGTCTCGCCTCTAAGCATCAGATTAGTCGACGACAAATACAAAATAATATTCTACTGTAGGTGGAATAAGCTTATGTGACTGTCTTTTATACTCAATGTTTTGATTGTATGTGGGGATTTTTTTAATAAAATTGTGATTTCTCTTAAAATGTATTTGTTCATTGTGGTCTCCTGTTTAGATTTCATTGGAAAAAGAAAAAAACCTTTTCCCCAAAAGGCTAGACTGTTGGTCGATGGTATAAATATTATTCTATACATCACCCTTCCATTTAAATGCAGTCAATATTACAACATGAGGGACTGGGACTCAACTGTAGTCTTTATGATGGCTCGTAAATATGCACCGAAGGCAAAGATTCAGACTTTCAGGATAGTGGGACCCTCTTATCGACCACGATAGACAGTCGTAAACCTGACTCTTAACATTTGCAACTGCCTAACTGCATTAATGTGCTGAAAGCTGCGGGTGAGTCAGACGAGGAACAAACAAGGTTGAGCTGTGACGCACCGTGCTCTGCCCCACCTAGAAACTGCAGAGACGCTGGAGGATCAATGCATAAGGAAAGTGGTATGGGTCACTTTGAAGGACGCTGAGGGGGCAAACTGAACTCTGTTGCATGTGTGCAGTGCGGTGGAAAGGTAACAGGTGTAAAAGAGCTGTGTTTTCTCATTGTTAGACTATTATTGCACAAAATACACCCTGGTTGTAAATATATGTTGCATTCATACTGAAAAGCAGCCCCAATGAGTTTGGATTCTATAGTGCTGATAATAAGTGATTCCACAGTTCAAAATAGTTTGAGGATTAGGATTATATCGTCTGTATGTATGTACAAAGCGGTGCTTTGTAAAACATCTGGCATGTCAGCAGTGAAATGTCTCAGTTTTGTTACTAGAAGAGTTTGTATAATCTTTATAAAGAATTTAGGAAATATAAAAACATTCATCAACACTCACATGTTCCAAAATAGACAGCTGTCTAAATGATGTACCGCTTTTTGTGCAAAGATGTGAAGCATCTTTGCCCTTTTGGTGTACTTAAAATACAGGTTCACAATTTCAAATATGTCTTAAAACAGTCAAATATGAACATTGAAACAGGTTTTCCTCGTTGTAATCATTCCTCCTGTTCATATTTAAATATCGGACAAAACCCACAGCCCTTATTTTGTGATAAAATGTATTTCAAAGTTTAGCAGCTGAAAAGGAAAATACTCAGGAAACACAAAGATGGACATTTTTAATAAAACTGTGGACGGTATCTATTTTTTTTCCTTATTTATCAGCTTTAAATACATCTTTGAACAAGATGTTTGTTAATCACATTGTAAGTGCATTATGAAAATATCTTCTTCTGGCCGATAAGAACATGAGGAATAATTACAGCAAGAAAAAAACAGTATCAGCGTTCATGTGAGCACCTGACTGATGTTTTAAGACAAACTTGGAAAAATTGTGAACCTGTCCTCTAAGAGCAGGCTATCATAGACTGTCAGTACTGAAGAGTGCCAGCAGGACGGTGGGCGTACAGGCTGACTGAACATGCACACTTTCCAATGAGTGAAAATAGAGAACAACAATTTTTTTCAGTTTTAACTATAATTCTAATGCTTTGAACAACAGTTTATAATTGTAACTCTTAACGACTTGCTTTATTTTTCAATTAAATGCAATGAATTTATAAAAATAATTATTTTGAAGCATATTGCATTGACTTAAAACAGCAGCTCCACAAATCCAAATGCTACAAAATGACCTGATTGGAAGGATTTAAGTTTTTTAATTTAATTTGATGCATTTAAAAAGCTCTCTGACAGTGTTTGAAAGTGATTTAAAATTGAATGCCTCAGTTATCATCTTGCACCATGCATGTGTACAAAGAAACAAATATTAATTCCTACTTTCTTTAGTATTTACTGCAAAGTTTCTTGTAAAAAAAACCCAAAACACCTGTGTCCTTTGCATGCTAACAGTGTTGTCATGGCACCCAAGAAACCTACTTTTGATAACAATGACAATGCAAGAGATGATGTAGTAAAACTTGAAGTTGCTCATAGTAACAGTGGAGATGTGATTATGCTCCATCATTTAATTGAAAATGTAAGCATGCATGATACATATGACCGGCCCTGCAGTGTAATGAACTGTGACCTAGTGTCTTCAGTGGTGATGGACTTCATAGAAAAGATGTGTGACCTTCAAGTAAAGTCCTGTATTCGTGTGACCACCGAGAGAAGACTCCAGGCAAGAAGCGGTTGGTTATATTTATTATCACAATAACCCAACAAACTGAGCAACTAGATATCTTAACAGGAATACTTTGAATTCTTTACTGGTAAAACAGTTCCTTAATGACACACAAAAACCCAAAGTCTCAAGATAGATACAATCACTGTAAAGCTACATATGACACTACTGCACGCAGTATTTTAGACGTCTTCAATACTTAATTGGAGAATCACAAGCATGTCAGAAACACCTTCATTACTCAACAACAGCTATGTGCAATACATTGTGCTTCAGTCTCAGATTTAATATGAGCAGCCCACATACGCTAACCTGTGCTTAAATTGTCTTTTTCTAAATGTATTTTTACAATACCGAGCACACGTAGCTATGCATAACACAGTGAACAAATACACAGGGACAGAGTGCAACAGCTGCCGGCTGGATTGAACTGCATGAATAATTTAAATGTGCAGTAAAATTTTTGCCCACGTTACCCCGACAGAACTGACATCCACTATGTCCACTACAACAAACAACAGTCACCATGTAACACACACACACACACACACACACACACACACACACACACACACACACACACACACACACACACACACACACACACACACACACACACACACACACACACACACACACACACACACACACACACAAGTCTGTTCAGCAACACAGAAATTACCACTTTGAGGGGAAAATCTGCTATAACACAGAATAAATCATGCTTCCTGCATTTTCAAGCTGTTCACTCTGCCTTGGTGAACATATTTTGTCCCAAATGAAAAACAACACAGCCAAGGCTTTTTCATTATTGCCATTAGGAGGCACATCCTTGTAATGCTGATGAGGAATAAAATAACTGATCTGACATTGACATTAAATGCAGAATGAATTCAGGGAGGTGTGGGCACAATTACCACAGTAAGATTTTTAAATTATTACAATGAACACCCCTTAAGACCATAACATGTGTCACTGATTGTTAAAGGAGCAAATCTGGGCTTTATTCAGTATGCTAAGGGACTGTTGGAAAATTATTACAGAGTGAAGGGAAAGACAGTCAGCTCTTTAATTATGACTTTTTGTGGAGCAATGTCTGCTATTTCTCTACGGAGGTATGTGTGGATGCGTTGTCAGAGCCAGATTTCAGGAAGACAAGGACTACTTTTAACTACATCTGTTGGGTTGTATTGGCTAGAGTGAGGTTGCATGAATTCAGATATGATTGTTCAGCCGGAGGTTGCACTGCAAAAACCCAGACAGGTAACTGATATAGGACCACATATGATAGTGGCCCAAAAAAGAAGATCCCATGTGATTTGTTTTCACTGTTCAAAAAACAGATCTGAGTCACAGATACACAAAAAGTCAGATTTGGGCCACATTTGCCTGCAGTAGCCTGAGCTTTCTTTTAGATGAAGGCAACCTGACTTTTTTAAGGAGAACAGGGGATGGTCTTTTAAATTTAATTTCAGCCTTCTTTTCAATATAGTTAATAGTTAATAAATAGTTGCATAAAAACTACTTTTATCTTAAAGGTGGACTTCTTCATCAGGGTTTTATTAACATACAAACACATTAGAACATTTAACACAATTTATATTATTTTGAATTGTTGTGGAGAAGATGTTTATGGGGGGGGGGGGGGGGGGGGTTCAATCAAGAGGAAGGTTCAGAGAAGGAGGGTCTTGCTTTTTTACAAGTTAAAATATAAAGTTCACCACCCCAGTAATTTGTACACAGTCCCTACCTGAACTCAACCCTGGATCTCTTGTTTCTACCTTTGCATTAAAGTGTTTACGTTCACAAATACAACACTCACAATATCATCACTACAGTTAATTTTGACAATGTATGCTCTCAGTAAATGGTGTCATATTTCTATACAGTGAATATAACTACGTGCTGAAATATAATCCACAGAGAAGGATGATTCACAAAACAGCTATATGGGGCTTTAACCCGTCTGACACATTAAGGATTTATCATTATTCAAACTTTAATCAAATCAAGATGTTTGCTGCCAAAAGGTGATTCATAGATTATGTTTTTGTATGTTAGATGAGTTTATCTTCTAGCTGTAGAGAGTCATCACATAACATGATCACATTCTCCTCAACAGGGGAGGGTGACCGGTACAGAGCCCCCCCAAAACTGAGCTGAAACAGCCAGAAACAAAGTCCCTCCATTTCAAGGAAATCCTCTCTGTGAGGTTTCCAAAAAGTGGGCTCTTAGCGATCCTTTCCTTTTCAAAAGTCTTTATCTTGAAAGGGTGACATGCTTTGCCTCCAGACCACTTTCAGTTCTGACCTTTCGTGATCTTTCATGTCATAAGCAGGAGGGATTTCAAAGCATTAAACAACACTGCGCCCGTGGTTGCCTGTTGTTGTTAAAACTTCCATTTGTGCCTCTGCTTGCAGAGCACCATGTTGAAAGTAACCTACATGCCTCCCTGTGGGCATGTCACTATAGCTACACCAGGCCAGTCTGCATGTGGACATGGAGCGGGTAGGGGTGGTAGACAAGCGGGGGCTGGGCCTGGGTGATGAAGTAACTGCTGTAAATGGGCTCTGTTATATACGGAGCCGGCTGGTAGAAACAGGTGACGTTGGCTGTGTTTGGGATGGCGTTCTGCTCGCCCAGCACCCTCAGAGCCAGGACTGTGATCATATTGAGCGTCTGTCTCCTCTCGTGTCCCATCAAACACACTGTGCTCTCATCTATCACGCGCCGTAGGGTCATCAGGTAGTCGTACTTGCTCGCCTCCTCGTTGCCAATGAAGTGGCACAGCAGGTACCCCTCAATCTTCCGCTGCTGCTCGCTCACGTCAGGAAAGTCGATGAAGAAGCGGGAGCACATGTACCGCTCCAAGGACTTGATCTCTGTCTCGCTCGCCGGCCTGAAGTTCCTCACCAACAGGTCGCTGTACTTCAGGAGGCCCCCTCCTCGGATCTCCTCTGGGTTGTGGGTGGCAATGAGGCGGTGGCGGAGGTGATCCATAGCCTGCTCAAAGTCTCCGTACATGCACTCTGCTTCCACAGTGATAGTGGACTCACCTGCCCCACCGGCCCATGAGCTCAGCCCACAGCTGTTTGGGACCGTCTCTGCCAGCTCATGTTTCTGCTCGTCAACCTGAGGCTGTGTGGCTACTTTTGCTGCACAGGTGTGGCTCTGAATCTCTGAATCGGGGGGCTTCTTCGAGTGTTTTGGCTTAACAGTTTGTTCCACAGTTTCATTTGAGACAGACCCACCCTGAGATGTGCTGGCTGGACTGTATGTGGGGACTGTAAGGGTGTCTGTGCCCTCAAAGGTCTCCTGCATGGAGCCTGGTACATTTGAGCAGTTCACTTTAGGGGTGTCCTGTAAAGGCGGCTTTGGCTGAAGTGGTTTGGGTATTTCTATTGGTGGAAACAGCTGTGTTGTAAGATCTGACAAATCAGTCAATAAAGACCATTTCTCAGCGAGTTGTTGTGGTTTATTGAGCATCTTCCGAGACATTTTTCTTTGTAATTTGGGTGAGGGGCAATAGTCCGGTACAATGTCCTGTGATGTGCTGCAGGTTTTTTTAGCTGGCGGAGGAAAGGAGAATTCAAGGTGTGAATCTTGTAGGTTTGTGGTATTTTCAGTCCTGCAGATGTCAGCGTCATCTTTAAACTGAGTCAGTTCTTCACAGTGGATGAGCTCCCGTGGGACTGACTGTTCCGTACGCTCTGTGGACGCTGCCTGGGAAGTTTTTGACTCAGATAGCTCTTCTTTACTCTGAAGCTTTAAACATGCATGCACCATCAGTGGATTCCTGACATCTGTAAATATCGTTTTAGGGGATGAAACTAAAGGATAATCGGTGCGAAACTTTCCTTTTTCTTCACCATCTTCTCCACATAGCTCAAAAACAATGTCCTCCTCTGAATGAACATCCTCTATGATATCCACTTTCCCTTCCTCCTGCTGAGACGTTAGCTCTGAGCTAATGCCTTCAGGTTCCAACGCCTGCTGTACGCCATGCTTTCCATCTTCATGCTCAGCCTGTGCATGTGGAAGCTCTTTCTCGAGCACAGTAACGGCTTCATCCTGAGATGGACTTTCTCCACTGGCTGCCGTTGTTGAGTCTTTTTGGCTTTCCCCTCCAGCAGCCTGAGGAACGCTCAATTGCTCTTGTGTGTTTTTTTCATCCTCATTGTGTCTTTTTGACATATTTTGAGCATTCAATGCCAGCTTTTCTCCTTGTCTCCTTTCAGTCTCCCAGTAGGACTCCAGCATGCGGTCTAATATTATCTGGAAGGAGTCCACACTAAACTCAAACTGTCTTCGAAGGGCACTAACAAATCTAAGCCCCACAGTTTTAGCTCTGTTGTTGGACAGTGAGATAAGGCTCCATCTATCGTGCTCATTGAAGACTTTCACCATCTTCTGCACATATGCTTCCTTCATCGTCAGGCAGGTGATCTTCCGTCTGTTAACTCCACAAGGGAGGAGGTCTCTTAGGCTTCCCAGCACCACCTCCTTAATCACTTGGAAGTCCTCCTGCCTGGGCAGCTCCACTCCAAAAATGATGTCTAAGTCTCTGTAGCCCAGGCGGTTATCTCTCACCAGGACATGGCTGGCAGTCGCACCATTAAGGCGAATATCTTTAACCTGGATGTCTCTTTCAACCAGGCGATCCTTCACCACACGAATGATGTCTTTCGCTCTCACCTGCAATGTAGGGAAATTTCCTCGACCGTGAATGGGGATCACCTCGGTCAAGACTTTGTCCAGAGCCTGGACCTGCTCGAGGGTCAAGTTGTGAAACCTCTTCTCTGTGTGAAGCTCCATCGTTCGTACCTGTACGAGAGATCGAATCGGTACAACAGATTAGAAAACACAATGTAACTTAGAAAAAAACGGTCTATCTTTATAGAGTAACATCATCCATTAGTTGTGCCCTTTTGTTTTCCGTGCAGGATGCCCTTTTCAAATGGCAGTGCATTTTTTTCTTTACACGTTGTCTGCATCAACCCAGCGCCCTGTTTCCATCCCTCTCGCTGAGTATATTTTTGACTCATTTGTTTATTCCAAAGTCTATGCCTTCACAGACTTGACATTAGCCTTTTGTTTTCCTCTGCTCCTGAAAGTCTCTGTTGCACAAATGCAGCCAAACAAATATGCATAATAGAGATATTTTCATCCTCGTTTCTCTCAGATTGCAATATGTGCTTCATTTGAAACACAGAAACTGCTCTGACTCTATCTAACATAATGGGAAGAAACATATGTGAGCTCTGAGGACTGAGGATGTCTCAGTGATTAACTTGTCTGGTGAGCTACCGCTGGGTGGCAACAGCATCATAGCATATGGCGATGTCAGCTGAATGGCTCACATACTTTAATAATTGCATAATAAATGCTCCAACATAATCCACTGAGGATGCACTGCAGCTAATTTAATTTTCCCATGTTGTACTTCATAGTGAACTTGCACAAGGAGATTCAACAACAGATTGATTTGCAAATAAACATTTCAGATTTACTTCTTTAACAGATATTTTACACATCAGTGGCTTGATGTGAAAACTTATCTAATTAAGAGAATACATTTGTAAGATGTGATTACCTGAACTGTAAGATAAATGTTCCCACTTTACAACCACTCCCACGATGAATTTTGAGTTCATGCCATTTTACTTGTACCACTAGATAAACATAAAATATTCGCCATGGGGAAATTTCATCCATGATCATACACCCCTCTGCTTGCTGTGTGTGACTCACCTGTGTCAGCCATCCACTGGCTCTATAATTGCACCTGTACACTCTGAAGTTGGAGTGCTGAATCTGAGCTTATCATGCCAAACAATGCGTTTAATGCTGCGGTTTACAGGCTAATAAACAGCACAATCTTGATGGATGATGTGTTTACTGCTGCTGTTTATTCCTGCTGTTAAAACATTGTATTTGTAAGAGGAAAAAAGTTACGTCATCTTTAATGCATGCTGACTCACTCACCACAGAGGCAAATGTCAGACTTTTAGCAGCCTTTAAAAGGGCCTTCATACTCTCAGATACGTTTATGACAACTTCAGGCATAAGAGATCCGTTAAAGATGAGGGAGGGAAAGTGGAGCATCCTCAGGGTGTTTTGAAGGATGAATGTTCTCATCATCCCATATACTATATGCAATAAAATATAATGGACTTGTTATTATGTTCTTTTTAGTATCTGGATTTAACTTTTTTTTTGTTTTTGTTTTTTGCTTTAATGTTTTAGTCAGCATCAGCAGATACTGCTAAAATATAAATACATTTCCAAAAAGGATAATGATTAAACTTTTTATTTCATACGTTTAGCACATGTTTTTGAGTTTTGAGGCAAAGAATATAGAGAAATTTATTGCAAAAAACATTCAGGTGTATATTATATGGTTTTGTGTTTGAGTTAAATGTCCCTGTGACGTGAATCACTGCAGTCTACTAAAGGCAGGAGAAAAATTGTGACGCACCAATTTTCAGATCATGAAACCTTTGGTGCTTCACGCATAACCTCATCACACATTCTGAGTCGGAGGTCAAAGGTGACTCCTCTTAGCGTCCTTATTATACATTTACATTTACAAAAACCTGGTTAAATGGGATTATTTAATCAGAAACTGATTCCAATAATGTGCCGATTGTGTAATTAGAGATGATCAGCATCATCTATAGCAGCCAATATAAGCTGTAAAACAGCATTGACTTTGGTTTAATTCAGTTTTAAACAGGCTATTATTAAAAAAAAAAAAAAACGATTCCATTTTTGAGCATTTTTTATGAATAGTTTAGACAAGATTTATTTGCTAAAATAACATGCTGCATTTAATTAATTAAGCTTGACTAAATTGAAATATAAATTGTTTTCAATATATATTTTAACTCAATAAAAAAAGTAGTCTGTCTTCTTGATTTTACTGGTATTGTTTTCACACTGTCCAGATCATGTAAACAGCATGTGTTGTGTGCTCAGCAGGAGCAGCATATGTCAGTGTGGATGGTCATCAGAGTACATGTGGTGGGAGTGACTGAGGGGCCACAGGGAAGCGTGGCCCACAGCAGCCTCTAGTGAATCTCAGGGGTTACATCAACTCGGTCCTGCAGCAGGACTGCTCTCCTGCCACTTGGCTTCTTTATAGATAAGACTATATGAGTCATACAGCCACTGAATGAAGCACCGCTCATTGGCTCCTTCTGGATTTATTCCCCTGTGCGCAAAAACGACACAAAATGCACCATAAAAAGCTGCTTAGGGTTTGGAAATTTAAAAAATGGTTGAACAAGTAAGTGTGTTGGATGTATATGGCCAATATAGCATATTGCAGCCTATATAATTCAGCCTATGGACAGTCGTGATCTGGAGGCATACATATTGATGCACATTTTCTGAACATGTGACCAACAACATTTTACACAGACCACTTTATTTATTCTTTAATGTTTTTTATGTTGTCAAGCCACTGAACTTAAAATGTTGCCAATGCATCAACTAACTAGCAAAATTATCAATTAGTTTAAATTATGTCCAGCGCCTTTATTTCATGGTACAGATTGTATACTCGTTGTAATGAATGCAGCTCACAAGTTGACAGCTTGTCTAGGTTAAATAAAACAGTAACGTTGACGACGGGATAATACAGCAACAATGTTTTTAAAAACTCACCTTGTTTGTGGCCAAATTAAAATGTAGTAAAGCCGGAGCAGCAGCACAAAACAAGAAACACACACACACACACAGGGAGGGAGAACGAGAGATATCCAACAGGTTTATCCGACCCCTTGAATAGGTTGATGCTGAAGTTAACACGGACAGTTTCCTCTCAGCGAAGGAGCACTGTTGCCATGGCAATCAAGCGTCACGAAATATGCGCTAAATCACGACGCTCTTTCTCGCCTAACTGCCAAGTGACGAGCACTCAAGTTGGCAACAAAACGCGGTGTTTTAGGGTCACTCAAACGCATCTTCACAGTTTAGTAAAGTTTGACTGGTATTGGTGAAGCACACAGCGATGTGTCTGAGACTGAGGTACCGGCGTGCCACCGCACTGTTGCGGGGTGAAACATCACATCAGACGGGAGTGAGTCATCCTCTCTCTGCCGTGCCGTGCTCCACACCGTAAATCTAATCATCCATCAGCCCCCTTTTACCGCCCACTACTCCTCCGGTTAAACGCCACGTTCACTTTTATATGCCGGTTCACACTCCGTAGAACATACTAGAAGCAGATACTCGAGTCAAAACATTGAAAATGTCGTATTTTAATGTTCACAGTTAGTTTTTTTCCCCTTTTCATTCACGTTTTTGGTAGGAGGAGGAACTGCTCCCTAATGACGTCGTATGGAATACCGTCACCACGTGATGATGACGTAGTTCATATTTTGGTAAGACATCAGGAAGTACGGAAGAAAGCGACGACGGGGCGAAACACCGAGGAGTTGAAGTTTTTTGTGACCGTAGCAGCTATATTTAACCACTTTTTTTTTCGTGGGCTTTCTGAATAAGGATTGAATTCGCCTCAAAAGAAGAGCCGCCTCAAAATGCCAGCCATGGAAAGTATCCTTTTAAAAAAAAGAGGTGAGAGCGGGACGTAAGATAGTGTCAACACAGCGGCCCAGACACCGAGCATAACAAGATACTTAAAGTGCGAGACTGTCGAGATTTATGAGTTACAGACATCTGAGACATCGCTAAGTGGGTCAGAGTATGACCAAAGACACAAATACTGATTTATTGATGAGCCCGATCGTTTTATCAGTTGATTGGAGGCGTCATATTGAGACACAGTTTAAGGCCTTGATAGGTTCACTGCTAATGGCTAAAAATGCTCACAAACTGGTACAACTGAACTCATGTAGGCAGGGTGTTGGTTACAACGCGAGATAATACGAGTAAATAAATGTGTGTGTATGTTTGTATGTTCTGGCTACGGGGCTACGTCTCTAAATTTGACCTGTATCTGAAGATAATCTTATTAGGACTTTTTAATTAACAGTAGTACAGCAAAGGTTACATACAGTAGGAATTGCTTTAAAATACATCAAAGCTATAGTAATATATCTGTTATATAACCTGTATGTTCACTGCATAGCTACTTGTTCAATTGTACAGTCAGTCATTTTGTTTATCTAGGAGAAGAAAAGTCAAATATTTCAAACCTATTAGAAAGTGAATTGTGTAAATTATTATGTGGTAATTTGAGTAAGTGCAATTTTGTGAAGATACGCCTATCCGATACTGATTCAGAAACCTCAAACCAGGCTATCTGATACTGAATACCGAACTGATACTTCTTTGTTCGTCAGATTCAAAATCATTTACATCCTGATCAACATAACAGGATGTGGCTGATAGCAGAAACACTGAACTTTATAGTGACATTGACAAAGACATTGTATTTACTTTGGATTGATCCTGTCACGTCCGATACCTCATCCTTTTGAATTTGGTCAGCATCTGTGCCAGCACCTGTATTATTGACGACGCTCGAGGGCCTGTTTCTAACACAATCTTGTCTTAAAGGTTCAAATAACACTCACACATAACACACAGTTTTGAGTTTTTCAGGGTTATCTGCAGTGGTCCGAGGTCAAAGTGGTCCTCCAGTGTTGCCTGTTGTTTTTGTTTGGACTTTTTTTGTCCTTAACCTCGAACCACAGAACATCTCTTCAATTTAAAGTTTGCTGCCAAAGAACTACAAAGAAACTCCAAGAAATGTGACAAAGAGGAAAAAGTGGAGAAGGCTAAAGTCAAGAAAGTAAGTCACCACTAGCTTTACTAAACTCTGGCTGACTGATGTTTCTGGCAGCGGAAGATTTTATTGAACATCTGTGTTTTCGTGTCATCTCTAGGCCATCCAGAAGGGGAACATGGAAGTGGCGAGGATCCACGCAGAGAACGCCATCAGACAGAAGAACCAGTCAGTGAACTTCCTGAGAATGAGCGCTCGGGTAGATGCAGTGGCAGCGAGGGTCCAAACTGCACTTACGATGAACCAGGTACTTTGAATATGGGGTCACTACATACTGCTGTAGGCCTATAATATCGATTTCAGGCTGAAGATTGGCATTACACACTCAACAAAGCTTGTTTGTTGTAATTTTATGTTCAACAAAACATTTAGTTTTCCGTCTTAGTAACCGTGTGCTATTTCACAGGTCACAAAATCTATGGCTGGAGTGGTGAAAGGCATGGATGCCACTCTGAAGACTATGAATCTGGAAAAGGTAGAGGTCCTTTTGCATGTGATACACTCATAATACTTCTAGTACTATATCTTTTTTTTATTTATTTAGCAAAAAAAGCATAATTATTAAAACAGTTGGTAACAAAACTCAGTTTTAAAACTATTTCTCGATCCCTTCTCTCAGATTTCTTCTCTCATGGACAAATTTGAGCACCAGTTTGAAACTCTGGATGTTCAGACAGCCCAGATGGAAGACACCATGAGCAGCACAACAACACTCACAACACCACAGGTACATTTCACTGCTCTGATCGTTCTTGTTGTCTGACAGTATGCTCTCAAGACAAACACATTCACTGTAAATCTGATGTGTGTTTCAGAATCAAGTGGACTCGTTGATGCATGAAATGGCTGATGAAGCAGGGTAAGGTTTCAGTTTTTTGTCCCCAATTTTGTGAAGTGATAAAAGAGACACAGTTTCAGCCGAAATAGTAGTTGCAATCCCAAATAATTAAATTGAAATTAAGTTCAGAAATGATTGCAACAGTGTTATACAGTATTATATAAGCAAAGATATTTCATTGTAATCTGTACGTTATGTTTAGGTTGGACCTGAACATGGAGCTCCCTCAGGGACAGACGGGATCAGTGGGTACAAGCGTGGCCTCGGCAGAACAGGTGCTTGCTTTTCATGACGACCTGGTTTTAAAATCAGTGCACATGTGGCACAGATCATCTTAAGAATACGTGTGTTTGCATAAAGCGTAGTGGAATGGGTTTTTCTCTCCTCATCTTCATCAGTAACGCTCTATTCTCTCTCTTTGTCCAAAGGATGAACTTTCTCAAAGGCTTGCCAAACTCAGAGATCAGATGTAAAGGACAACTGCAGTGGACTGACACTGTGATGCAGAGCGCTGAAACGCCCGTACACTACCTGAATATTACCCCAAAACACAGTTTATTTGCATAATGTCTTTTCTCCTCTTTACATCTCATGTGTCGCTGTTGAGGAGCTACTATATCATCCTCATTATTTTCCTAGATCATGGCAACTGTTGTCCCTGTGTTTATAATAACTTCACAGCGATAAGAATCTTTCTATAAACTAACAGAAATGCTGGTCACAGAAAATTGATGTACTTCTTAAATATACATATCTAGCAATTAAAAAGAACTAAACTTTTTCATGTATACTTAAGAACTCTATACATTTAAAAAAAAAAAAAAAAAAAAAGAAGGAGTGTGGCAGTTATTACCATGTATTTATAGGCCATCCTCATATACTTGTGGTGAACAAGCTTTGGTCAAAAAGAGTCTGGGATGGTAGAGTTATTTTGTGTTCCTATGTGCATGATTGCAGCAGACAAATTTGTTTTCTTTTCTTGGTAGCAGAATGTGAGACTTTACCCCTTTACTGGTGAATTGACTTCTTGTGTTGGTTTGCTGTAATTGACTTCTGACAGATATTTTAAGAAGAAGCCGGATGTTAAGCCTGTGTTGTCTGGCTTGTCATTTTGAGTATATTCACTGATCATTTGGGAAGGGGCTACAGTTTGAATATTACAAACAGGAAATAAACAATAAAATTTTATAATACTTTTATCTTGTTGCCTTTTCAATAAGTTACTTAATTTCTTTTAAAAAACAACTCAATATAATTCTCTATTCCAGCTGCAGTAAAAAGTCAGTTTTGAGAATCAACTACAAAATAATATTAACTCGCATACAGATACTTAGTATGTATCTTTGTTATTCTCTGATATCTCAGTAATTGCAGTGGGTTTTTCTGTTGAAGTCTTACAACTTTCAGCTTTTGGGTTGAACAACAGATGAACAATGTAATTTAAACATCTAGGTACAAATATATGTAGAAAATATGCATTCCTCTAAGTAGAGTTATGATTAATAATATGTTTCTCTTTACAACACTGGGTGGTACAATGGAATATGAATTACATCTAACTAATGTCTGCAGAGATTAAAAATACTTAATGATTAATATAAAAGACCTAGACTACAACAAGCTGAAAGTGCATTAAATATAAAATGTAAAATATTTAGAAATGTGGTGCAACTTATTAATAAAGGACAGTCATTTTAAAAGATGGGATGAAAACACATAAAAAGTGACATCAAGGATTTCTGGTGTGTGTAAAGTGCATCTACGTGCTTTAATGTAGGAGTCCAAATACTGATAATTTCTGATCATCTCATTACCAATGATCATCTACCCTGCAACTAAAAGGAGAGAAGTGGCCCAAATAAGCTGCTCTCTCTCACTCTGTCCTCTGTCTGTAGTCACTGTGTCCCTCTTGGCAATCATAATTCCCTCCTTGGGGAAGGGCTTGGCTCAAAACATTTTTTGAATTATCTGCTCGACTGCATGCAGATGATATCAAAGCAAATCCATCACAGCAGGCCCTAAAATTCTGTGTAAAAAAAGCATGTCTTGCTTCTCTTCAGACATCAATGACATTTCCTGCAGGTTCTACTGGGAAGGTTATAATCATATCTGATCATTTAGGTACCATGACCATGGTATCAAGCGCCTGTGTGTGAATATGATGATGAGAATCATTAATGGAGATCTTCTGGAGCTCAGTACAGGATTAGTAAACAGTATGAATAATGCAATTGAATTTTTTTTTTTAAATACTGGCCAACTGCTGCTCATTTACTTCACATTTCCCACCTTCTTATTTTCCTTTACAGTAGATTTAAGATACTTTATAGCCATTCCACAGACACATTGTACATGCACGTTGAAATTCTTGTGCCGTTCACCCAGTCAGGTAAAAAAAAAAAAAAACAATAAATAAAGAAAGAAGTTAAAAGAAGAAAAAATAGTAGTGAGGTGACTATTAGCAGCAAACTATTGGTCAAACAGCACACTCTGCTCCTACTCTTATCTAACCTCACTCAAGCCATCAGACATGAACAGAGACAGTGTGTATTGCTATCTAGTGGTCACTATAAGAAACTACAACTCAACACATTCAGTGGACAAAATAAAGATATTATAGTCATCACTGTGATTAGTGCCACTGTTAATATTACCAAGACACTGATATTAGTTCAGATTGGATTTATTCAAAATATGACATATATAATTCTTGTACAGAATTAAATGCTGTCTGTCACATTCAACCTTTATATCTGTCCTTAACTGTGGAGATATTATGTACTGTCATATTGCTCCATTAACACTTCAGCAGTTAAACCCTTTTGTATCATATCACAAATGACACATTTCATCATTGTTGTCTGTATCACAGAGCTGACTGGACGGACTTGACTTCCTTACAGTCAAAAACAAATAACCATCTCATGTATTCATCTATTAAGCTCTACTTTAAGCTTCCAAACTACCTCACATCTCTCATTTGAATCCAGTAACTACATTACATCAACTAGTAACTATTTAACCTTAGATGTCCCTCGAGGATGCACTAATGTTAGCAGAACTGGTTTCAGCTACTATGTAAGCCTACCTCTTAAATGCAATGAACTGCAAACCAGAGTGTTAAATTCCTCTTGGAGATTTTAAAGCTTTATTATCGGATGTTTTTATGATTCTTTTAACTGTTTTTTAAAATTAATTCATTGTCTATTTTGTAGTTGCTGTTTTGTTTTCTGATTGTGTTCTTGTCTTTTGCATGTTTCTTGTTCTCAGGTCTCTCTTGGAAGAGATTTTCATCTCAATGAGACTCCCTGAATAAATAAAAATGAAATAAATAACATATATTTAATAAGATGTGTCCTTTAAGGGCGGACACAACCTGTGAGCCTTCCGTCAGGCAAAACTCAGGGCGAAGTATCCCGATAGCTCATCATGTGACTTTGGCGTAAACAGGAAGCAGCTGATTCTGACTTCACTGCCTGTTTCTACCAAGTAATGTATACCACTGTTTACTTAAAAACAAATACAAACTGTAACCTTAAAGTGCATGAATATAAGTAACCGTGCTACCCTACCGGGGTAAGTAAGACAACACGCTAACTCTGCGCTAGCCGTTTAGCTCGGCTAAGCTACCTGACGTTTATCTGGACGGTGTGTCGTGCTAACTCGCTTAGCATTAGCTTAGGTGTTAATCAGAACAGAAAAGAGTTAAAACAAAGTTAAGTAGCTGTTTATATGATCTCATGTGTTTGATAAGCACATGGACGATTAAAGATATTTTATTCATTCGTCGTTTAAGCCCTCAAACTTGTATTCTGTAGTTATTTCTGTTTTCTGTCAGTGGAGCTATTTAAGCTGAAGTGACACCTTGGTGAAAATATTTGTGTTTCTGTTCCGCAGCTGAAGGAGAGGAAGAGGAGAGCTGCTGCAGACACACACACTGTAGTCATCTGACCTGCAGCTCAGAGAAATACTCCACATTGTGTCTGCTGAGGGGGGATGTCAAGCACAGCAATGAAGAAAAAGGTGAAACAGAGGATCTCATTGACTCTTCCTGGTGGTGAAGTACATTTACTCAAGTACTGAGCTTTGGATGCTTCCCTCGCCCCAAAAGATCCTGAAAGACCAGTTAGGTGTCCACATGAACAGAGAAAAGGTTTTTTCTCAATGTAACCCTAACCCTTCAGCAGTCTGAGTTAGTCATATCAAGTGGATATCTGCCATTTTTTACAGTCATCAAATTCCCTCTTTCCTCAGACAGTGTTTCTCTGTTGAGCTGTGGTGAAAGTTAAGTAACAAAAGAGGAACTTTGGCATTAAAAAGACTGTGACATTCAAAGATATCTACTTGGTTTGACTCATTTGGACGAAGCTTCATATTAGATTAATATACATTTTTAATACATTTGCACTGAAGGACTGTGGATTTTGGTACATTATGAACAAGAGTAATGATTATTGCAAGAAAAACCCTATCTCAGTTTTCATGTGGGCACCCGGCTATTGTTTTAGAAAAGAGTTGAAAAATTGTGAACTTAAGTTTTTTTTGTCTTTTTACAATTTGGAGTTTTTTGGATTGTCTCCAATGCCTGTAGTCATGCCCACAATAATGATAATGGGAACTGCACATTTTGATATGTGGTATTTGGTATCTTTGACCTGCTCCCTTAAAAAACATAAATCAATGGAATTGCAGAACCAATACCCAGGACTCGAAATAACTTCATAGGAAAGTCCCCACTTCTGTTTTGCACCTCCAGTAAACAAACCCTCTTCAGTTCAACATAACATACATTCTACAGTCACACATGGTGGGCATTGCAAGAATTAAATCTTTAGAGTTAGTATCTTTAAATGTTTTGCGAATCAGGTTTTAATTACGATCTATTTTTCTCCTAAATGTGTATTCTGCCAGTGGAGGATTCTTTGAAGCACCTTTTCAGTCCACTGTCACTATCACTGTCTAACATTTGTCATGTGAGTAAGATTTTATGTACAACACTACATGTACATAAAATCAGGCAATAAAATATGACTCATTGTTATACAGCACCAGTAAAAGTTTGGACACACTTTTTTATACAAGTAAACGGGAAGATGTGACCAAACTTTTGATTGTAGATGAAGAGTTTAAGTAGAGTAGAAGGGAAGATAAACAATGCTCTTAACTTCAGTGAAGGTCTAATCTGTTGGATTTGTGCTTTCAGGTGTTACTGATGGGCAAAAGTGGGTCTGGAAAGACTAGTATGAGATCAATCATCTTTGCCAATTACATAGCTCGAGACACACGTCGCCTTGGAGCTACAAGTAAGAGCACTTTAGAGATAGATGCTACATGAAAATACATTTCTTTGAAGCCGGTTCTTTAATTTATAAAATATCTTCTTTTCCTTTGTTTAATGTAGTTGATGTGGAGCACTCCCACGTACGGTTTCTTGGCAATCTGGTTCTAAACCTGTGGGACTGTGGAGGGTAAGTTCATCGTTTAAAAGTCTTTCACATCATCTAAAAAACCTCTGTGAAACATTGCTCTGTGCTCTCTTTACCCATCAGACAGGACACATTCATGGAGAACTACTTCACCAGCCAGAGGGACAACATTTTCAGAAACGTAGAAGTGCTTATTTATGTGTTTGACGTCGAGAGCCGTGAGCTGGAGAAAGACATGCATTACTACCAGTCGTGTCTAGAGGCCATCCTGCAGAACTCCCCTGATGCTAAAGTGTTCTGCCTCGTGCACAAAATGGATCTGGTGCAGGAAGACCAGAGAGATTTGGTAAAGTAACAACTGTTTGCTGCACCAGTAGTGATCCTACTCTCACATTGAAATACACACACAGACACAGACACATAAACATGCAGATAAATAATGTTTTATAATATTTTATTGAAGACTCACTTCACTTGATTGACTCACTAGATTAATCCTTCAGTTCCAACAAACATAGTCAGAGGAACTTTTTAATGTGACATCAATGAGCCAATCATGACACTAAAATCAGTTTGTTTCTATAAGTGTACCTTTACAATCTTTGGTATTTTGGTATTATCACCACCATTAAGCTGCTTACATCTACTTATGTGCATTAGATAATATGTACGTTGACAAAGGCACTCACATGAGAACATTTAAATCATGTTGTGTGTCCCAGCATCAGTATCAGTAATTTGACTATGGATCAGTCAAGTCTGCCTCAAACTTCACACACACTGTTTTGCATAGAATAGAACATAATATAATATAATAGAATAAAACTTTATTGTCCACCATGATGGAAAATTGTCTTTGGCTCACCAATAACAGACAAACCATAGACAGAAATTACATAAACACCATAAAATCCATAAACTCTGTAAAATCATTCTTAAAATATATAAAATATGTTAGGTATAAAAATATAAAACATATCAGTTCCTGTGTGTGTATTGTGTATTGATCATTTGGAAGTGTTTATAATATTATTTGCACTTGGGATAAAATCATTAGTAAATGTAAATACTGATAAATGAACAGTGTTACTTCTGTTGGATATTTGCGGTGCATTTAAATATCTGGACAGATGAAAGTTAGCCTTCTGGACTAATTTCACAGGCCAAAACTGTAACTATTTTTTTTTTTTTTTTCACAGGCCAAAACTGTAACTATTTTTTTTTTTTAACGCTTATGTGACTATTTTGAAATAAACCTACTGGACAACAATGATCCATTAGGTGATAGTAATGGATAAAATAAATATCAATTAAGCTACTAGTGGTACTAATTCTGCTCAATTATTATATCTATTACCTCCGTATGTCTCTATTTATGTAATTTACTAATGCATTCATTTTGATAGTGAACTGAGGAAGAACACAGAAAGTCACATTGCTTCAATACCATCCTTGTGACCTTTACAGATCTTTAAGGAGCGTGAAGAAGATCTGAAGAGACTGTCCAGACCTTTGGCTTGCACATGCTTCCGGACATCAATCTGGGACGAAACCCTGTATAAGGTTGCGATATTTGACTGGTTGCATGTTAATATGTCAGGTAATATAAATTGAGGCTGTTAGTAACGCTGTTTCATGTCTTTGCAGGCCTGGTCTAGCATAGTGTACCAGCTCATCCCAAATGTCCAGCAGCTGGAGACGAACCTGAGAAATTTTGCGCAGATCATAGAGGCAGATGAAGTTCTTCTGTTTGAGAGAGCCACTTTCCTGGTGAGAGCAGCTGCCACCTCTGGAGAACCAGTGTCTGGGTAGAAAATCTGGATCTAGAAATGAACTTTTTTATGGTGTGTTTGTAAATGCAGGTGATCTCCCACTATCAGTGCAAAGAGCAGCGTGATGCTCACCGATTTGAGAAGATCAGTAACATTATCAAGCAGTTCAAACTCAGCTGTAGGTGAGTTCACTTGACCAAAAAACATCAACTACACTCCGCACATCACCTGCCGCTTTCTTATGACACTTTTTATTGATACATTTCTGTTTTTCATTACAGTAAACTTGCAGCCTCCTTCCAAAGCATGGAAGTGAGGAACTCCAACTTTGCGGCCTTCATCGACGTTTTCACCTCCAACACATATGTTATGGTCATCATGTCCGACCCGTCCATCCGTAAGTAGTGAAGATAACATTTCTCTGCAGTGAATGTAAAGTTAAAGAGACTGAATCAATAATAATCAGTGTCTCCAATTTCACAGCGTCTGCAGCCACTCTCATCAATATCCGCAATGCTAGGAAACACTTTGAGAAGTTGGAGCGGGTGGATGGACCTAAGCACAGCCTGCACATGCGAATGCGCTAGCCAGTGTGTTCGTGCCAGTGGATCCTCTCAGCCAATCAGTCCACAGACCGCAGACGGCATGTTGCGGTCCAGCTCCGATACATATGAGCAGCCCTGCACCGTTTCCTCTATATCTTCACATTCAATCACAGTTATTAAGGGAAAATCATATTTTCTTTGGTCTAATTTCTACAGTGATCATAAATATCACGAACAGTGATGCTTTCTGTTTGAATTATTTGTCCTGACTTGAGGTATTAAAGTAAAATGAATAGCTGTGTTTACTATGAAACGGTGGCTACGTTTGCTGTCACACTTTGTCACATACACAAGAGACATTCACTCCTCGCAGTGAATCCCAGTGATCGGGGGATAAGTCCAAATGAAAAGCGACATACAGTTTGATTTTCAAATGCAGTTTGTAAGCTGTTACACTTTGAAAGTACAAACAATATAGTTATATTCACAAATATATGGTGCGTGAAATGTTTTTTCTGCCTTTATATATTGCCTGTGCTCACCACATGAACAACATTAAGAACACAGGTCATATCTATGCTTTATAATGGTATAAACATATATTTAGTACATATTTCCTATAAAAAACCCTCCTGCTCAGAGATGCTACGTGTTATTCCTTCCTCAATTCATTGTCAACTCACTGTGCATAAGCCCTGTTGGCACCAGTTGTCCTGCACACATGACATGTGGTGGCAAGATTTTAGCTTGAGAGGGGGGAAGGGTGCAGGACAGCTCAGTGCACCTGTTAAAAGGAGTTACAGGGGCAGTTGAAGCAGTATGTTAGAAGCACAGCACAGGGAAATGCTTTCAGTGAATTTAACAACATGACAAACAGCTGCATGTAACGCAGAATGGGTTTTAATTTACTTTTTATTATCTGAATTAGCACGTTAGCTACAATTTAGGAGCTTGAAGGGCAATTCCAATCAGGACTGACTCAGCCTTCATAGAGTGTAGTGAATTCATGCTTCTAACATAATATACATTACTGGATCCAGTTTTTGATGATACTGTATATATGACCCACGAAACAATTAAAAGCAGATCGCTGCATGAAGGGCTGCATTTCTATAGGTAAACTACAGCAGTGAAACATGCACTGCTGTAAGTGCTGGAAAATATTTGGTCATTAGTTTAATGCTGCTTTTATAGTTGCAGCTCATATAAAAGTTGGAGGTTATTCATAATCCCTGAAAAACCATGCATGGATCTCTCCTGCCTTTTGCTCCTGATTTATATCCAGAAATGTGTTGCCTTGAAGATTACATAAAACCATTGTTTCAACTGCATTTGTGATATATGTAGTGATATATTTCAAGTTAGCTAATCTTTTGATTGAAATATAGCAATTGAAGTAGTAATTGAAATACTGTTAGTGGTTATATGTAACCAAGAAATCTAAAAATGTTAAACTCAATCAACTTAAGCCCATATATAAATATCTCCTGATTAGCAAATCCCTCTCATTTCTTCTCATATCTCCTTCATATCATATTGAGGTAATATTTAGACCAAGAGATCATGTACTTTTTATCAAATGTCAAACATTACGTGTTTGATATTTGCATCAGTCAAGAACTCTCCCTGCCATTTGTTTCTAACGTGATGCAAAAGAGAGACCATATTTGTTCATGCTGTTTAACCAGCCTGTACGTAATAGGAGACTTGTCCCCGGTACTTGATCCCACCCAGTCCTTCAGGGCTGCAGGGGATATGCACTCATTACCTCCTGCCTCTTTATAACAGCCACCTCTGCTGCAGAGGCATTGTTCCAGCTGTGCTTATCAACACAGCTCATGTGCTTGAGTTGTATCCTGGAATGCAGCGTCTGAATAACTGGAAAATCCCCAGTCCTTCAGTTCAGAGAGTGACTCTGCAAAACAGAAAAGGGGAGGGATAAAGTCAGACAAAATGTCCTAAAAAAGCCAAAGTAGGGAGGAACATATCAAAAGATTGTAATGGCAGTCATAGCTGAGCTTCATGGTCTAACCTGGAGAATAAGAACACTGGAAAATAATTGTGTTTGTGTGTGCGAACACAGCAAATCAACTCCTACCATCTCTCCTTGGACTTTTTCCTCAGGAGGAGCAGCAGGAGACGAGGTGTACAGGGCCAGAGCACGATATGTAACATGTCTAGAGAACTGAATCCCTCTGCTGATGCAACCAGACACAAGATGTTTACAGGTGACCAGAAACAGTACAACAATCAGCAGTTTTCAATCTTTTGCTTGCAAAAAACTGGCTTTTAAACCATGAACCGTGAATTCAGCAAAAGTGGGCCACTTTTTTTGGCAAAGTGCCTGTGTCATTATAACAGATATTTACCAATTGTGTTTTTTTGAAATGGTACAACTATTCTAAACATCCTTATGTAAGGTTTAAATCTAATATTTAAACATTATAGACTCAAACCTACCAAAAACCAGGTTTCAGGTTTAGTGGGACAGCTTATCTGCTAACGTGGAACAAGTATCAAGTCTTTTAGAAATTTAATTTATGTCATGTCCTCGCAAAGAATCTCAACTTGGGTTGAGTCAAGCAACTCCTCACGCTCATCCATGGCTCCTTTTATTCTTTTTTCACAGTCCACTGGTTTATTTTAACTGCATTTCTGCCTTCATTAACTTGTTTTCTGTCTCTCACCCTCAGATAACACTTCATAGTTCATTCTTGCTTTTCTTGCATTTCTTTCTCTCCTTGCTTGGCCAGGAGACCTCTTCGATCTTACTTGAACTAGCAACTTTTGCTTTACAGCACAACAGCTTTAAAATCTTGAGTCACTGTACTTGTCCATTATTAAACTAACATTTGATATTGCTTGAATACTGCATAAATCATGCCTACAAGAGAAACACTGTCCAAAGTTTGGTGAACACATTGAGCAAAAGTGGGACAGTTTCGAGGAAAGTTAAAGATAATATTGTGCATTCTTATTTTGAACTGAGACCAGACTCATAATATTAAGATAATATGTCTGCTGTAGCTAATTTATATTTAAACAAATCCTTCCATTAGGCTTATACTGCTCCACATTCCCTGAGCACATGCTAAACAGTCTGTGTTTGACTTCCAGTCACACCCAAAATAATGTCACAACAATAGCAATGATTGAAAAACTTTGTTGCTTCTATTCATTCAAATAGTAAAACAAGGCAATGCTTAGATGTCCAACTTTTGCTGAAACCATCCTATACCTTCCTTTAGCTTTAGCAAACATCCATGAAATATCTGTAACCACTGACACACATTCAACAGACTGGTTAAAGACCACATGGGCATAACAGTTTTGTCCAATGTCTTTTCATGTTTTTTTGACATGCAGACATCTCTTTACACTCAGCTAAACTGAAAGAAAATTCTCACAATAAAAGTGAAAAAAGACGTCATAAAGTTAATCTATAATCTTGTTGAGTGTGAGTCAAAGTATTTTAGCAGATGTAGATCTAAAAGCTCCTTTTGGATTCTGTTAATGTTTTGACGTTGGGCTTTTTTTTGCCATCTGTTTGCACATTATTCCGATGAGGAGACCCATCTGTATGGGCAACAAGCCCAGGGTCTGTTTCATTGAGTGTCTCTGCATCTGCATCCATATCTTCATTAGCATCTGCACCGCAGTCCGTTTGATTCAGCTGCCGCTCCAGCAGAGTGATGCGCTGCTTCAGTCGTTGCTGAGTGTGTGTGTATTCGCTGAGTAGGCGAGAAAAGCGAGTCTGAAGGGTGTCCAGAGAGGACTCCAGCCTCTCCACCTTCTCCTCTGTGTCCTCTTTCTGCATCCCGCCACTCTCTGCGTTCTCATCCAGCAGACCCTCCTTCATCAGGATCTCCCGGCCCCTCTCCTCCAGCACAGTCTTAGCATTTGGATACTCGGTTACTGCCTCCATCAAGTCATCCTTAGAGAGGCAGAAGAGATCAGAATAACCCAAGCTGCGAATGTTGGCTGTCCGACGATTTCCCATTTTACTACCTTTTATGTTAAGGATGCTGATTTCCCCGAAGCAGCTGCCAGAAGTGAGGAGAGCGTACTGTGTGACCCCATCGTCAGCCACCACAGCCAGCTTCCCCTCTTTGATTATATACATCTCCTTTCCTATGTCCCCCTTTCTGCAGATGTAGTCTCCTGGACTGAAGACCTGCGGGCGTAGTTTGAGCACAAGCTCCACCAGCAGTCCTGCCTCACAGTCTTGAAAAATTCGTACTTTCTTCAAGGTCTCCAGGTGTACATTAATCGCAATCTCTGCACGCAGTTTGTTGGGCAGGTTCTTTAGCACCTCCTGTTCATCTACTGCTTTCTTGTTGGTCCAGAGGTAGTCAAACCATTTAATGACACGTGTCTCCAGTTCTTTGCTAACTTTGCGAAAGTGCATGTAGTGTTTGATGGCATCGATCCGAGCTTGAAACTCGGCACGGGTGGCATTCATGTTGGCAATCATAGAGCCAACGTTTCCCACAATTGTGGCAAAGATCAGCACCCCAACAAGAAAGTCAAAGACCACAAATAGGTACTCTTCATCTCGCACTGGTGCAGGCATTTCTCCAATAGTGGTAAGAGTGAGAGTCGACCAATACAGGCAGTACACATAACTCCGAGTCAGGGAAGAATACTCAGGTTTGGAGATGTTTGGGAACACCCAAGTGTCCGAGCCAAGTCCCAAAGATTTAGATATAGCGTAGTAGATGCAGGCATTCCAGTGAATGATGACCAGGATGTAAAGCACCAAGTTGCAGATACGGAACATGTTTGGGTAGTTTGTGCGTGTCTCAGTGCGGTCAAAGAACTCAAACATTCGTGGGAAGCGCAGAAGACGGTTAAACCTGAGTTGTGGTGTGTGGATTCCTGTGGAGATGTACGCCAGGTCAGTGGGCAGGATGGACAGCACATCCAGCTTGAACTGCAGGGTTCGGACATAGCTGTTTCTGAGCTTGGCGTGGTCCTTCACCATCAAACCTTGTTCCAGGAACCCTGACACAAGAAACACAGAGCACAGATTCATTGAGCAGTGATGTCTCTGCTCACTGTTGAGTTTTATGTCTTCAAATCAGTTCTTATCATGAGATGAGGCTGAACTGTGTATGAAAAACTTCTAATATTCACATTCTTTTAGCTCTTTTTTTGCTCTTCAGTAACTCCACTATATTCACCAGCTTGTTGCTTACTGTATCTGCTTGTTTTTTGATGCTGAGCAGGTTGTTTATGGTGGTTTTTAACAATACAACAACATCATGTTTTGAGGCCAGAAGCTGCATTTTGAAATAGATTACCTGTGCGAAGTCGAACACAAGTGTCCATTATGTACACAGTATCAGAGAGGTAGTCCAACACTAGCCAGCAGATGTAATTGCCCACCTGTAACTTGTCGAAGCATGCTCTGTGGATGAAAAGAAAGAAAAATGATTTACTGCTTCAGTGTAAAATATGGACAGCACAACCATTTACTTCATCCATCACCCATCTCTGAGGCTGCAAGGGCCCCAATTAACAACAACTGTGGTGTTATTACCTCGCTACAACAAGGAACCAGTTGTAGAGCACTGCTGTGGCGATAACAAATAACCAGCGGTAGTATGCTGTATCGGATGGGGAAACCACAAATAAATCCCACTTTTTCCTGAAACAGAGACATATAAATAATAAATCAGACACAGCACAGTACATGTTACTGCAAAGGTATACAGAAACAATAGAGTACATTGACTCTACAGTAGCAGTTTTAACTTGCAGCAAACCCTCTGTGCAGGAGACGTGCCCCTTCTTTGCCCTGTGACCCTTAAAAACCCTGTTATCAACAATATTGGATAGGACTGTGCTAGGAGTGGATTGCAGATTCCAGCTGTCTCCATTTTTCTGGTGCTTAGTGCTGGTTCAGTCAGGCAAACATACTTTAACATCCCTTTGGCATTGTTGCCATTGGCATCTGGTTGCGTGTTGCTGATGCGGCTGGGGGCAGTTCTTAGCTCAGGGCCTCGAAAGCGCTCCAGGAAGGAGTCCGGCCGCTCCTCCTCCTCTATCAGGCTCCTGTGTGCCCATTCTCTCAGTCTCACCACCAGGCTCACCAGTCTGACACACAAATAGGGGACATGTACAACTTCTTTGAAAATTAAACACCATGTGTCAATTAGTTTAGCAACACATTGGTAGCATTTCCATAGAAATATCTCAACAGCATACTATATATGAAAAGAAAACCATACTTTATCTTTAGGACATCACTAACCCAGAAGAGCTGAGATACCATATTCATTCTAAACGATCAATAAAATTGTTGTTAATGCACAACACCATCAGTTTTTCATTTCATGCCATAAATGAGGAAAAAGGCAGTGTTCTCAGTACGTAAAATGATATAGCCTGTGCTATAAAATATTTCCATTTTATTCTAAAGTTTAGTTCATCAGTTAGTCTAGAAATATTTCTATAAGCAAATGAAAATATCATCTGTCAAATGGGGAAAGACAAGTTCCTGTTAAACTCTATTACATTATGTTAAATAAGTTTCTCGATTTCCCTCAAATTATTGTACTTTTTTTTGTTAATAAAGGTCTTGAAACAGCTGGAAGGGCATCAAGAAGTTTATAACCCTTTCAGAGTTTTATTCAATGACAGCAGAAGACCAAAGAATATGGCCAGTTTTATGCTCCTAGTAAAAGGCTTTTGACAAATGTGTTTGGCACAATCTGTGACCATGAAAAGACTTGAACACTTTCTGTACCCACTTTAAAGTCCCATTTTGTCTGAAAAAGCAGTAATGGGCAATTTTATAAAAAAACAGACAACCTTTACCACAAAAGAAAAGTTTCACCCTCTCTGATCAGTCAGTTTATGTAATCTTTGTGAATGAGGATAATGTGCCACAGCTGAGGTGTCAGACAGTTTTACCTTGAGATAGCTCCATTTCTTTGAAAAGAATTTCTGGAATTGCCTCTGTGAGGGTCGAGAGCAGCGACTCTTTGTAGCTCTGACGATGTGTCATCACAGACAGATGGCACCCTGAGAGGAAAACATTTTACTTTTTTGGAAGATGCTTCTTGGTGTTATCAAAAAAGTCTCATTTTTCTTTTCTCAAACAAACCTATGGAGAGAAAAAAAAGCATAACACATAATTTAATTGTCCCCACCTGCTCAGAATACTATCAGCTCTCTCGCTCTCTTCCTCCAAGGTGGTCTTCACTGACAGATTGTGGGGGGACCGATCTCTTTCCGCTGCCTGACCCGTCATCTTCAGATCTGCCACAGAGCACACAAACACTCATATTAAAGGATAAATTCACAATTTTTGAAGTCTGTCTTAAAACAACAGTCAGGTGTCCATAACAACATTGTAACATGTTTTGCTTAAAGTAATCATTCTTTCTGTTCACACTGATGATTAGAAGATCTCTTCATAATGCAATTTCAATGTAAGTGATGGTGGACAAAATCCACAGTCCTCATTTAGTGCACAGATATATTCAAACCTTTATCTGAATCTAACATGAGGCTTCACCCATCCAAACCCCCCCTATTTTAATGGCTGTTTTCAGTTGAGGAGAGGAAAGTGTTGACAATTCACAGGGACTCTCAGTGTTTATGGTGTGTATGACAGATTATAGTCAGGGGACGGGAGGACAACTGGGACTGTCTGCCACAGTCCCTCATTTGGCCCATCACATAGGATGCGGTTACTGTGGTAACGGAAGTAACCTACAAGAGGAAGGCAGTGCAGTTACATGATGTGGATGCAGCAGTGTTTGAAATTTAGGGTGGGAGTTCATCCTAAACCATTCCCCACCCCAAATGTGCGGGAAGTGAGACGCTTTCATCCTCTGAGGCACAGACAGATGATGGGGTGTTTAGACGACTGTTACCATTGTGTGACTAATTGGTGGATCATTAACGAAAACACACACACGGTCGGCCTGAGGCTCTGAGGCTCAGCTGCTCTCCCTCAGGAGCCGCATCACTTAGGAAACCAGGGTGCTGACTGAAAGCAAAGTGTGTCATGTACGTATCATGACTGCACAGTAGTTGGGTTAAATAAACCTACATTTACTTAACTTCAAAGAGACAAACAACATTTTTTACTTTCAGCATGGACTGAAAAAGTAGCTAGTTGTGCATAATTCACTAATTATTCCTAATTTGGTACTAATTGTAGGAACAGTGGAGTCAATGTTTAATTGGCACCAATTGGTTGTGGGTCCATTTAATTGGTTGTCTGCAGGCAAGCAGGCAATTTAACATGTATTGAGAATAAATTACCAATAATAAATGAATAATTAATCAATATTTACTTGGGGTTTGCAGGGAAATTAATATTTTCTCTGTAATTGGTACCCAAAGCATATCTAAGAAATTTCCAAGGAAATATATTAGTAAATTACAAACCAGTAATATAAATGCTTTTCTTTTTTGATGTTTAATATTTAACTAATAAATAAATAATCCTTATGATTGCATGTAAATATTAATTTGACTTACTTAATACATTATAAGACAGAGCTTCTATTTGTTTTACTACCCAACCCCCTGCTCTCTAAATATGAAATTAAACCTGTTTTACTCCAGTATTACATTTACATTATAGCTCATTAAGGAAATGATCATCGTTTGTAATCAAATTGTATTCTTCACAAAAGGGGCAGTGTGGATTATTAACATCATAATCAGCTGTGTATGCCCAAAAAAAACCCCAAACAATACAAACATAAATCCTTGAATCCTTGAATCCTTGAATCCTTGAATCCTTGAATCCTTGAATCCTTGAAAAGTAAATCAATTGACACAGATTCTTGTTCCTACCTTTACTTTCCTCCAGTTACTCCAGTTAAATCTTTATGGTGACTTCACACAGACACACCCAGAGCAGCTCTTTCCTGGCCAATCCATCCTCTGTGCCCACATTGGATGTTATGAGAGGAAAAATCTCTGCATCCTTGAGCTACTCTCATAAAAAAAAAGAAGAAGAAAAAAAGGAGAAAATTCACATGTCCCACTCTTGCCACAATTTCTTTGAGCCTTCTCTTCAAGTGTGTTCCCCTCTTCCTTTTAGGAGCGAGGACACGTGGTCTACCTGGTCCTCTGATGGACTGAGCACGTGCAGGAGGCTGGTGGGATGGGAGGAGAAGTGCAAGATCAGATGCAGGGCGGAGAGATCTTTGAATGGTTAAGAGCCCAGATGTCAGGTTTAGAGTGAGCGGTCTTCTGGGAAAATCTCTTGGCTGCACCTTTCTTCTCTCGTACACTTGAGAATAATGAGAAACAGCAACACAATACAACAACAACACCCACTGGATCATAAGCCAGGACTTATCAGGACCCTGCACCACTGAGCTGATATATGTACCAATAAGTTTGCAGGTCCAGGAGAGGGAGCATGAACACCTGAAAGATGCACTTAAAGGTTGTGGATACCTCAACTGGACCTTTGTGAAAACAGCCACAAGGTCCAGGAAGAACAACCAACACTGCAGGTGGTGAAGAAAAGAAAAATAAACGCTCAGCACGGTCATTCCTTATGTTTCGCAAACCCAACAGCACATTAAGACGGAAACTGGTCCACCTGAAGGACTGCAAAGCCAAACAAGAAAAGCAATCTTGTGTATACAGTCCAATCTAGACAGGAAAGCACAGATTTGTATATCGACAAATTAAACAACCATTGAGGAAATGCATGGCTCATCAGAGGAGGACCATCTCCTCAGGTCAACACTCAGCAGTTTACCCACGCTTGAAAGATAAGGGACACTCTTTCAGTGTACATATTTTGGATAGGGAGAAGAGGTTGTTTGAAAGGGGAGTGAAGGAGGGAATCTAAGTTAAAGTAGAGGAACCATGTCCAATCAGAGGAGGAGGTCTACGACACCAGTTACCCCCCACTGACAATGCTGTCCTTTCATCCCTTCCCAGGAGATTTAACAACTATTTGCATGTGGCCTCATGTGACAACTCCACTGAATCATTTACAGTTGGCCTCAGGTCACTCCAATGACTCTAACAACTGTTGTTACAACAGGAGCATTAACGAACCAAGTGGTATCAATGACCATGATAAGACCACAGAGTCAGTAAGAGCTGAAGATGGCCCTTAGTTGAGAGGCGAAACTTCTTTAAGTATCTACAACCAAGTCCAGCTGCCCTTGATTCAACCCTCCTTGGATAACCATGATCTGGATAACCGCCTTAAATGGTCGAGGCAGATGGTCGCCCACCTAGAGGCCGGTTCTGCTCGAGGTTACGTCCCGTTGAAGGGGAGTTTTTCTATGCTGCCGCAAAGTGCTGCTCATGGGGGACTGTTGGGTCTCTGTAAACCAAATAGTACGGTCTATGTCTGCACTAATAAGTGCCCTGAGATAACTTCTGTATGATTTGGTGCAATATAAATATAAACAAAAAACTGTTTTCAAGGATGCTTTTTACAAATCACTTATTGATGTTTAGGATTGTAATTAGGACTGTTTAGGACTAAAAAGTCCATAACTAATTTTTGATTAATCAGTTGTTTCTTTTCTTGATTAATCGATTAATTAATTGATTTAATCTATGAAATGTTAAACGTTTGTGAAAAAGGCCACAGTGGTGTCTTCAATCTGTTGTTTAATTCACTGTCATGACAAAGAAAAAGAGTCAAATATGAGAAACTGGAATCAGACGTTTTGCTTGAAAAATGACTCAAACAATGATTCGATTATCAAATAGTTGCCTATTCTTTTTTCTGTTGATCGATCAATTGTTGCTGATCTATGGATGGTCTCAGCTATTTGTGATTTGACTTCCTCTTTGTTCAATCGCATCTTTAAAAATCCAAACTTTGCCTCCAACATCAAATAAACACACTCTGGTGCAAATGGAGCTTGAACATCCAGATGATGAAGGCCACAGGAGACACAATGCTACCTCCTCGTCCTCTTCCTCCTCCTCATCATCTTCGTCATCATCATCACCCAGTTCTATGACAGATCCTGGGGGGCTGCTGGAAACTTACTGGGAAACTCTTCAAGATTAGAGCCCGGAGGACTTTACATCTGACTGAGATTCAGGCCAGTGAACAGTAAACAACAATCTGCCACTACTGTCCCCTGATGCACCATGAGACTGTTGATGGAGTGTAAATAAATCCTGCTTGTCATCAAGAGACAAGAGCCAACATATAATAGTTATAAAATATGGGAAATATTAAATATACCCCCAGAATAATAGTTAATGTATTACATATTTTGTCACTTACACTCCATTGAAGTGGTTGCAAAAATCTTGATTTATTGAGTATTAATAAATGTGAAATCAAATAGCGGCAGAGAGACCGAACACAAACAATGATAAATCTTTTTTATGAGATGCTATTTCAAAACAGGTACTGTGTTTTACAATGCAAAACAGGGAAGAACATAAAACCATGATGGCAGCATCAGAAAAGCCAGATAAGAGAAAAGAGAAGCAGACAGCAGTGAAGAGACAATCAAGTGAGAGCTGGGATCATTAAAAAAAAGAAATAAGCATTTGTGGTTTTCTTCTGGCAGATTGTTGTTGTTGGAGGCAAATTTAATTCAGCCAATAAAATCTCACCACAATGTTTGAATAATATTACATAATGTTATGAAACGGAAATACAGATGTTCAAATTTCTTCGAACATCCAATTGAACGAATCTGATCTTTTCTCAACACTTGAAGGACTTGTCATATACCTTTTCTTAAAAATTGACTTTTGAGTTTATTCTTTAATTTGGAAACAGTAGATGAAACAAATATCTCACCACAAGGTCCATTTATACGTTCATTTGAACATCTGCAATACCATAGCTAATCCTTCTGCTGAGGAAGATCATATGATGACTTAAAGCTCCAGCTTCTACATGGACGCTGTGTGGAGATCGTTGTGACAACTTGTTTCCAAACTCAAATTCAACATTTCATTTGCTTAGAAGCCAGTGTGTACATGACTTTATTAGCCTGGACAGAGGACATTAAATGGGTGCTACACAGTATTTATGATGAGATGTTGAGCACTGGTTTTGCATCGTTCACTTTTATCTAATTATTTAATTTAAATGCCTGTGGCATTCTTAGAAAAAGGAGAAAATTCATGTGAAAATATTAAACTTTATATAAGAAAATTGTAGTTTAAAAGTCTACACATTCTCCTTTATCATAAACTGTGTTTGTGGCAAATAAGTGATCATTTCAGAAGGTACTGACAGACGATATTTAAGTTATTACTGAGGAATTTGAATAGGTTTCATTTTGAAATATCTCTAAATTAAAGAGATACATAATTTAAGCACATCTGATTCCGTCACTGCTTGGTTAAGAAACTGTGGTGGACTCTGACTGATGAAGATAAAAACACTTGAGTCGTTTTTAAAGTCATATTTATTGTTACATGTGAAGCGCTTAAAGAATAGACATGAACACGAGACCAAATACAATCTGGCCACTGTCGTAGAGTATCATGAAGCTACCTGGAATGAAGTTACTATTTATATTTGGTAATGTTGAATACAAAAAAAAAAGGAACAAAAAAAAAAAAAAAAAAAAAAAAAGGAAAAACTTCAAAGTACGAGTATAGGTCGTCTTTGAGACAAGAAGGCACAGCAGAAGCCAGGAGAGTCCAGTCCGCCTGCTCCTCATCCAACGTAACAGACAAAAAACAAGAAGCCCAATACAACAAAGACTAGACACCCCAAAAAAACAGCATTTTACCTCACGTAATAATCCCAAAAAACAAAACAAATGACGAATACAAGAATACAGACAGCACATACAGGCTGGTCATTAGTATAATTTGACCTCATGGCTTCTGTATACAGATATGTAGAAGTTTATGGTGCCAGTTATTAAGACATGCTTGTACTTCATTCAGTGAGAGGGAATGTTTTGGTGTTTGTATGACGTGTGCTCCACCTAAACATCCTGCCTCTCATCACCCGAATTTTTTATTTTTTTTTTTGCCTTGTCAAGCATTTATTTATAAGTATGGTATTTAGGAATGTGTGTTGCTTAGTCGAGGATATAATTTACTTATCAGTCTGAGTAAAAATATGTAAACAACCTTGCAGCTGGAAATATGCATTCTTGCTTTTAAAAAAAACAGCATTCTTATACATTAGTTGAGACTCCTGCATATCAAAAGTAACAAGTTGTCCTGTAACATGAGGCCCAGCTCTTCTGATCTTTAGTAGGTTGGGCTCACTTTAAATAAAGAGGACAGCATGTGATTTTTCAGTAAACACCTCCGTTAATCAAAAAGAGTCGCGGGTTCATGCAAATTTCTGATTTTGACTTCATGTAATTCTCATTCAAAAAAACCATTCTTCATTCCTTCAGTTGGAAAGGGGGGAGGACAGGGGGTAGAGGGGGAGGGGGCTCTTTCAAAAGACTAATGGCTTGTGGGAACGAGTATAATAAGTGCCACAATGATCGCAGACAGTCTCTTAGGCTCGCTTCATCCCCCGACCCATCAAGCAGGCAAAGACTGTCATCACCATCTTGGGCTTGACCTCCACCAGGTCTTCTGGGAGAGCGTAAACGCGAGCTCCGATCTTCCTCGCCATAGAGACGGCGTATCTAGGAAGAACAGAGAGGTTCACACATGTAAAATTGTTTCAAAAGTGACCGAAATAATCACAAATGACTGGCCGCCTCCCTGGTTTTGTAATAGAAAAAAAAATAAAAAATAAAAATCTTACTTGGCGTTCTCCAGCTTGTCGTCTTCAGAGAGACTGCCTGTCTTTATCAGGTCGTAGTTGATGCTGCCAGGCTGGATGGCGTCGATCAGTTCCAATACTGCCAAGCTGCTGCTGATCTCCTTGTCCTGATCATCACAAAGCACACAGATTAAGGATCAAACACACAGGATAAAAGTCACTGAGGCCGATTGCACTGATAATATATTACATTCAGCTGCCATTCAGACTCAGAGATAAAGTTCTTTATCTACAATTTGATGAAGTCAAAACTCCTCAGAGGAAGTTAACTTTCAGTGTTTGTTTTATCTAATCTATACCTGCAGTTTTTTTACAGCAATGTTAGCAGAACATGTGCAGACTGGTTCACCTTAAAGCTTGAAATCTTGGTTGATTTTCCAGCCTCTGCCAATGTTTCATTGACCCACTTTACAATGATGTCATCATTTACTTTCTGTCCATCACCCAGTTCCTCTAGTACATTCAACGTATATCTGAAAGAGAGGAGAGGCAGTGTAGTTATTATGAGTATGGACTGAACAGTCCAGTTAACTTATTTTTTTTGCTCTAGGTAAAAGACATAACCACAAAAAAACAAAAACAAGTGTGAAGTGGTGTTTTACCTTCTCATTAGCTGCCACACCAGTGCCAGAGTCAGGGTAGCGTTGCCGTCGTTCAGGTCCTGCCCGCCGATGCCAACGAGGGAGAACTTGGCTGTTTTGCCCAGTTCCACTGCATAGTTGCAATTCTCCAACTTAGGGTAGAAAAATAAAATAATTAGTAAAAGACAGCCATCGAGGATTTTTTCATGGATATGAATGTTTAAAAGAAATCCTAATTCACCTTTTTCATGTTAGTTCCCAGCTTGGGGTAAGGCGGCTTGTTGACCTTGTTGTTCCAGTCAACAGCCACTTTAATCCTCTCGTAGAGCTGAAGGATGACCATGGCATCCTGCAGGTCTCTACAAAACAAGATTGCGTTTGATATTCATTAACATGAATACATATTCAGATACTGGTGTATGCAGGAGTAAAACAAACTGTCTGTGGTACGTACCCATACAGATGATTGACATGTGGGTTCACTCCCAGAGAGTTCATCCAGTTTCTGAATGTTCTCTCTTCTCGTGTCTCACCTGGATAGAAAAGGGATCATAGGATTGAGTGGGTTTCAGGTGATGTAGCTGGCAGCCATAGTGGAGGTCTCAGTAATAGTCAGTGTGCTTTAAAACATGCAGCTTGTTGGTTTTATCAGAACTGAATAGACCTGATTGATGTTTTTGATACCTCTGATACCACTGTGTTAGCTCAAACCACCATAATCTTACTGTAAATGTGATCTGTGCATTAACTAATTTGTACAGAAGGAGCCAAACTTACGAGTGGTTTATTGTCGCATCATAATATTTAAAAAAAAATAGTTTCTATGCTAAAATGAACCTGTATGCGTTAGTTAACAGCTGTTTGTGTAGAGCTGGTTGTCCTCAGGCTGAAACTTTGTTGCTTTAAAGTTAATCTGAAATGTGAGCAAACTCCTCCTGCTCTCCACACCCACCTTCCAACAGTCCCCAGTCAATGTCCTCATTCTCAGGTTTGGTCAGAGCTGGATATTTGTTAAACAGATTGGCCACAAAGGCAAGGTTGAGTTTGGGGTTTCCACTGACGACGTCAGCTGGGGTGACAAACTGTCGACAGCTGAGCCTGTCGGCCTGCTGCAGCATGGCTTCTGCTCTCTTCATGTCGTCTTTCTCCTGAACAACACACAGAACACACGCTTCGATCAGAGATGCTGTACAGCTGTCACCATGTGGTGAAGACTCAACTGTCGAAGAGCTTACACTGAAGCCTGCCATGTTAACGTCTATACGTGGCTGGTCCTCGTCGGTGCCTTTTGGAGAGATCTGATTCAGGAGGTGGAAATAGGCCCTCGAATCCTGGACGATAATACAAACAAACACAATTAAATTTCACTGTGTAACATAACTGTAACTTTTGTCTCATTAGGATATCTGTACTTTAATTAGTGCCACATCTGGAGGTGTTGATAAACCTGAACTTAACTTGTAGTGAGCACATTGTTTTGTATTTTGTCAATCACCTGTCAGGTATTTAAATGTTCTCTTAAACTATTTAGTATTGTATATGCATTAGATTTGCTTTACAAACACAACATTTGGCATATATTAAATCTATATAAGCAGATGAAACAAATATTTAATCTTAAAATGACATTTCGGAGAATTATTCTGTAAAATGTAGTGTGTACTGCTGAACAATATGTAAAATACTTTGTTTAAGACATTTCTATGTCTATAAAATAGTGGAAATCGAATGAGGAAAAAATTAGACAGACAAGGACACGTGCTGTAGCTGCTGTTTAACTGCCTGCTTCAATTATGGAGTGCCCAAAAGTGTAACAATATTTTCGAACTGACTAATATTTTAAATCTGATGAAGTTGTTAAAATTATGTATCAAAACGTCCTTAGTAAAATGAATTTTTTCCAGAGACACAAAATATCCTAAATGCTTACATGCACATGATAGTTTGCTAAATGTTAGCTGAAGGAGACACTACTAATTCAATCCTATTTCTGGAGCAGTGGAGGCGGATATTTGACTGAGTTTGTGTAAACACCGCCTTGCCCAGGGTGCTGATGGACACCTGTGTTGTTGGACCTGTTTACTAAAGACGCAGAAATAAATGGGTAAAAAAAAAACTACAAAAACGCAACAAAGTAACAGACTCTCCTCACAAGAACCTTAAAACTGCAAGTTTAAAAATCATTTAGTGTTTAAATACTCAGTGTGAACAAAGTGCTTTTAGTTTAGTGAGCAAGGCTACCTTGATGTCAGAGCTGAAGTTATTGATCTTCTGCCAGCCAGCGTTTTCCAGGTGAAAGTTGGCCCAGCGTAGGAGCAGTTCTTCTGGAGACAGCTTCATCAGGTCCTCCAGGGTTTCTCCGTCTCTCAGCAATGCTGCCAGTGCTGTCGAGGGGTGTTAATGATCAGTTAAAGCTACCTGACAACAGACCAGGAAACCCTAGTGATGGGAACACGGACTCAAACACGTGTTGCCTAACGGAAATCTCAAACATGCCCTGTACCTTCATTTCTGCTGAGCTCGATGTCAGCAAACAGGCCAATCTTGATGATCTGCCACAGCAGGCCCAGCACCAGGTGGGGCTTGCCTTCCTTCAGGTCTAAGGCGCCAATGTTCACCACATGGCAGCCAATGGCAGAAGCTGAGTTCAGGGCCAGGTTGAGATTCTCCTGTAAGTTACATAAAGCATCAGCTGAGTGGAGACAGATAAAAAATCCTTTAAAACAAAGCAGCACTGATGTAAATCTAACTGACCTGTATTGTAAACGGTGTCAGCTTCTTCTTATTTATGGTCCTCTCATCGATGGTGTCCGGCACTGACAGGTTGATCATTTTGCTGTGTATCCATACAAAAAACAAACAAACATTATTCATGTTTCTACTGTGATACGTAATAATATAATATATTATACTAATATATTATACTACTATACTGTACATACTAATGCGTAGATAGATTTGGAACAATACGTATTCATTTCTGAATATTCTCATGAATGTAGCAGTATCATTTCCTGCACTGCAATGTGAGGAGAACATTGCTGTGTTTGACCAATACAGGCTTTTCTTTCAGCCATAACGTGAACACACCAGTAAGTTCAGTGACATGCAGGTATTTGATATATTTCATAGAGGCAGCTACAGCAGGTAAGGGAGGGTATAGTGGAGTTGCTGCCTTGCAGTGAAAACAGGAACACCCACCAGAGGACTATACCGTCTCCGACAGAGGTGAACAGAGAGTCTGTGTTGGGATCCATGGGCAGGACATGTTGGCAGTCAGGGTCTTTTTCCAGAGCACTGTTGATCCAGTTTACAAAGGCGTATCTCTCCTCCTCTGTAAAGGTGAACGTCCACAGGTGTCAGTAAAAAAACACTCGCTCACAATGACTCATTAAAGTGGGTCCATTATGGGCTTCTCAATGGCAAACGAAGCATCTGCACCTGAAGGTACAAAGTCAACAGTTCATGACAAACATTAGCAGCGACTGGAGGGAGGAAACAGACGAACGTACCAGAGAACGAGTGTTGTGTGCCTTCGCTTGACAGCTCCGACGTCCCTCCAATAGCCAGAATGCCTTCTTTTCTGTTGATGGCCTTGCGGAAAGTTTTTGCTATTTCACTGCCCCTCAGGTCCTGGACGATCTGAAACAACACAACAAAGAATATTCAGACTAATTACCACCAAGACTCTACATTACTGCTTAAGACATATTTATGGAAATACAGTAGATGATGGTTTTGTCGTAGAGGTTAACCACTTCATTGTTTTGGCCAATTAAAACATCTAAAAAAAATTTAATAGCAGCATGTTTGTTGTATCAGCATTAGTTTTTTTAGTTTGAACATTAGATTATAACTAAATATCGTAACTTCACATCCAAATAAATCACATGTTGTGATTACTGCACTATGATTCTGGTGAACTGATACATAACCATCACCTTTAACACATGAAACTTATGATGATTAATTGCCAGACAATTTAAAATGACGTCTGTGCTCTCTCATCTTTTCTCCTTTTACTGTCATTTGCATCCCTTGTTGTCTTATTGAGCTCCTGTTAGCCACCATGACTGCCAAGGTCGCTCTGCAGCAGTGCAGCTGGAATTTCTCCTCAATAACATGAAAACATAAAAGGCCACCTACACACCTACAGAGCTAATGATCAACACTCGTAATTGAGTTTCTGAACAATATATATGGTCTAAAAACAACAGTGTTCATTGATGCATAAAGTTTCAGGTTCATAATAGTGACTAATGCTGTGTGGTGCATTTAGGTACACTGTAGTGATTTAAAGTGAGACTGTGCATTCACTACATATTTAATCATAAATGAATATAAAAAATAATCAGTAATAAAGTGTCAGTGTTTCATTAAGGTTATCAACAGTAAAAGTAAACTGTCAAACACAGTCGTTATCATCCTCCACACTAACACCACCCTCAAGCTTGGCTACATTCCAGCATTAAAATCTCAACGACATTTAAGGGGAACCATAAAGAGCTATGTGGTGTGAGTTCATATAATATAAAGCTTATCAGTAATGCAGCACATGTGACAGTTACAGACAATACATATTGTATGGTCATATGTCTGATACTTCCTGAATCTGAAGTTATTGCTGCTTCATCAGTGACCACAGCCTGGCTACCCGCCTCGCTGTGGCGTTGGACCACAATGAGCTATTCAGCCTGGCGCTGTTTGAAAAGCACAGCACACTTCACCACAAACATAAACAAGGTCAAAGGGTGCCAGCTTGCATTTTTTTTGTGCGCTTTAGGTAAAAGACACAACCACAACAAGACAATAGTGACCGTGGGACTCATGATAAAAGTTTCCACTCGGTTCTACAACTCAGCTAAAACTTATATGATATTCACATTCACTCTGCATGCATTTAAACTGGGCTGTTATCATCCATAAGAACATATTTTGTACAGCAGATTTTTATCAAAGCATTGTGCCGGAGCACACACCTCTCTGACACAATGGCACAATGCTGTTAAGCAGCCAACTGGGAGGGGCCGGATGACGTCTCCTCCCACCAGCACATGAACATGACATAACAGCCCACAACATTCACCTCGCAGTTTTACATCATTGCAAATAGCAACTAATCAATCCTTCAGCCAAGAGTGATTATCTCCATGAGTTACACACAAACACACACAATAGGGTTGTTATTTTTTGACATTTTGCTCGAGGACAAAAAAGAGTGACAACAAGAGCTTTCCTGACTTTGACACAGTTCATTAACTCCAGTAAGTACAAAGACAAAAGTGTAGGCTTTCTTTTTTTTTTAAAAAAGCACATGCTACATCTGTGAGAGAAATTAAAAAAAGAAGGATTTTAAGTTTGTAGAATCAGTTACATAATTTTAATCACTTCACATCTTATTTTGAAACACCTTCAATTACTGGTAGTTCTAGTTTTTATGGCTCTATTTTTATGATTTAATCGTCCTGAATTCTTTCAACCCTAATTGTCACATGGCTAAATCTTTGCCTTAAAAGGAGCCGTTTAAATAAAGTTGAGTCCACAGTTTCAGTAACAGAGCCCGCTACACTTCAAGACCAAAAGACGTTCAGCCACAGAGGTTCGGACAAAACACAGTTCAAAGACCACCCAGTTCAATTTGCTTCACTTTGTCATTTTCAGAGTCATTTGATAGGTTTACAAGTTTACAAATGACTGACTAAAACAGCCACATATCCAAAAGCAAGACAATTAAACTATCACAGATTGACAGCTTCGTTGCGGTCGACCCTCCTGATTGTAATTCAAATTCCTGCAGTGCTAAACCAGAAGCTGCCTCAGTAAATGACTGCTCCCTCATCACCACTGAAACAAAATACTGGAACTCACACCACTCTGCTGACCTCACTTCCACATTCCCTGAGTGTGAGTGTGTGTTTGTATAGGGGCCTTTCAACTCTGTCGAGCATTTAGCTGCTAAAAGTTGCTTTGCTGAGGCGTCTTACTCAGGAGGGCGAGGTGCTTCAGGCAGAGCAGAAAACAAAGACCAACTCACAGTCTCACAGTGAGGAAAGCTCTGAGCAAGAGGTGAAAACTTGTCAGGCTCGGCAGCCCGAGCTGTTCTTAGCTCCACTTAACGTACAGACAAAAACTCTTCGAAGCTGATCTTGTTGTCCTTGTTGCGATCGAGTTTCTGGATGATCTCTCGGACCATGTATCCAGGTAGGGCATGGCCGGCCTCTTTGAGGAGCTCATGGAGTTCATAATCAACGACGTATCCATCGCTGTCGAGATCTACACACACACACACACACACACAAAAACCATCATTAGACACCAGAAGACTTATTTTCACAACCTATAATGTCAGTTAGATGTTGATTAATCGTTTGTCAGAATAATCAAATGTCAATACTAATCATAATGATAATAATAATAATAATAATAATAATAATAATAATAAATGCCCATCAGAAGTTAATTGAGCCTCGTGATATCTTTAAATCACTTTTTTGTTGCAGTGAAAAGCAAGATTTAGTTTTCCTTCTCATTAAAATAATCTAATTAATAAAATCCTGTCATGGTAAACTGAACTCCTCAGCACCACTCCAATAGCATCATTACACTCATTACTAAAGCCCAACAAATACATCAATCAGCCAATATTATCAGCTGATATGGCCTATCAGAGAATATTTTTAAAAACTTGTATAGGTAGCATTTTATCTTTATTTCATCTTTTTTCTTAATTCAATTTGAATATACACGCACATATGCTTTTTTGTCTTTTTTTTAATCATATAGAATTGTTACATTTTACTGTTGCAGTGCACTGATTAAACTGTAAAATATCATTACGTATCTTTGTCACAAGGGTTTAATGATAACAATATGTGTGTTTATGTATATATAAGATTATCGGCTGATATAACGATACCAGAATTTTTTTTACTCCCTCATATCGATATCAGTCTAAAACATACAGTATTCCAAATACTGGATACTACAAAAATCCTCCTCATTACTGCACTGTTTATGGTACTTTAATGAGCATGTCTTAGGTACTATTCATATTATTTATATTTGTTATAATAATTAATTAACTCCTACAGTGTTCAGTACATATAACCAGAAATATGTGGTGTATACTTGCCCAAATGTACATATGCTGTTAATACTGTACATACAATCTATTGTCTAACTCTGTCTCCTCTCTATATACATAATCAAAATATGTTAATATATAATAATATAACTCTATGCTGTCCATCACTGTACATATTGTTGGAAGTTATATACTATAGTGCTGACTTTCCTGTACTCATCTATAAATAACACTGTATTTTTGTGCTTCAGGTCGGATGCTAACTGCATTTCATTGGCTTTGTGCTCATGCTCTGCACAATAATAAAGTTGAATCTAATCTAACGTGGCTTTTACTCACCAATCTTTCCAAAGATCTCCCTCATTTCCTCCATCTCCTCCTTTGTTATCTTTCCAGACATTTTCTGTGATTGACCTGAGGTGGTCAGTCAGAGAAAGGTGGGACTGCGGAGAGAAAAAGAGCAGTCATTAGCAGTGTCTTGAAATGAGCGGAGGAAGGACTCAAGAAGAGCCTCATCCTCATCAGCCTCCTGTAAACCTCCTTCCAGCCTCTGTAACTCATGCAGACTGCCACACTATTCTGCGTCTCCAGCCAGCACCCCTCACTCCAGTCAGTAATCTCGCTGCTCGTGGTTCGCTGAACATTCTCAACTTTTCTGCCAACGCAGATGTGACCTTTCCTCTGCAGGCAGAACACACTTCACATCTCGTCTTCTGTTAAATCTTAAAAACTAGTAGTTCTTCATAAAAACAGTCTAGGCTGATCCCCACCCCCACTGATCCTATCTACTGTTCTCTTCGGTTTCTTTCTTTAGCTCTTTTCCTTTTCCAAGCACGTTTCTCTCCCATAATCAAAGTAATTTCCTGTTGTTCCATTGTATAGTAATGAGCCTCTACTGTAAAATAACTACCAGACATGCAGCAAGTGCAGCTACAAACAGTCACTGTTTACAGTAGGTGATTTTTATAAAACAACTTTCTTATAAATCTGCTTACTGCAACAGAACATCCTCCAAATCCTCTAAAACTCACAATTTTAAAAAGTCTGCTCTACAAATCAAATTTTAATTAAATGTGTTGAAGTTTCATGCAAACTGAGATACCTGTAGTGAAGGGATCAAGTTTTATATGATAAACTCACATCTGGAACAGTTGTGAGCCTTCTGTTTGGGCTATTTCTCTAAAAAATATGATGCCAGTTCATCATGAAACCATTACAGAAAAGTGTTCACTTAAATGAGTAAAGACAAGTCACATAATGAGTAAGACTATCTGAATTTTTTTTGTCTGACTAAAAACACTGTGTTCCTGAACTCATCCAAGGCAAAAGTCCCAATCTGAAAATAAGGAATTCCTCCGAGTGCCTCCTTCCCCTTCTGCAGCAGGAATGCGTGAGGCCTGGGCAGATCGTGCTTCACTTTACAGAGGAGGTGAGCAGGGCGAGCTGCTTCGCTCGGCTCTCCGAGGCTAAACTGGTGAGATGGCATTCCTCTCTGACACAAGTGTTCAGAAAACAAAGATGCAGTTGACGACGAAGGATCACACTTTTTCCAGACAGAAAAGTGTTCCCGTTTACTGATGGTAAAAGTACAGATGACTGATTTTCACAGCGTATTAGTCAGAAATCCTGGGCATGGCTATTTCTCCTTCCCTAGTACTACACATGTAAAACCATATTAGGGAATAGTTGAAAATCCAGTTAGTCAAACGGGTCATTATCCACCTGATTGTTAGTATCATTCAAAGTGAAGTATTTCCTTTGAAGGCCACAGCAGCCTAACAGATGCATATTCAAGCAGACAAACAATGGACAAAAGGCCAGTAACCGTGCATCTTCCCCCATGAATGAAACTATTAATAGTGTTCATGAAACAGTAGCCATGTGGTCTCTGAGATGACTCATTTCCTATGTTCTTACAAACAAAACAAACTGATGAAATGCAACACCTTGTCCTTGTAATCAGGAATGAGCTTCACCAACAAAGCCATTCAGATAAAATCATTCTGTTCACAATAAAGAAGTAAAACCGAGTAGAGAACTGGTTTTAGGTAACAGTACAATAGATTTGTCACTTTTATCAGTAACTCAGATCAAAGTTCTCTCTCTTCTCTTTGATTCATGCCACTGTATGAATCAGAGAGAACAGAGTGTTTTTCTTACACAAACTGCTACTAAATCAGGGCAAGCAACTAAACTCCTGACTAAACGATTAGGAAAATGACGATGCAAGTGTTGCTATATTTAACTTTTCTCCACAAGGATGTGAAATGTGGCCGCCGAAGTCGGCTCAGCTACAATAAGGGCCGACAAACATTACCTCATTTGCCAGCCCATGTCACACCCTTGACACAGGCCGAGTGGAAACAGAAGAGGGGTTAAGTGCACGGAGCAAGGGCACAGATGGCGGCGGACAAATGCGAGACGTACCGCTGGTTGTACAGAAGAATAGAGCGTTTGTAATCAGCCTTACAAATGACAGCAATAAATCCTGTGTAACGCTAGAAAATGAGTTGTGAGTGTCAGGCTCCAAAGACAGTTGCTGTGTTTGACAGCTGGACTGTGTGTTTTGAGAGCAGAGACAATTCCTGCATGCCTCTAAATGCAGCAGCAAATGGAGAGGCTGTTGTTTGCCTAAAAGCATATGATACTCGTGACAATGTTCAAACACAGGATTGAAATGTCAGTGCTTGGCTGCAGTGCAGAGTTTCACAGATAAGAAAAATGCTACCATACTTCTGACTGGTGATTGGACTCAATACAAAACAAAAATCTTGGGAAAAGATTTCCCAAATTCCAAGTCTTTGACATTTTTGAAAGGGATTCAATTTGAACCAAACAGAAAGCTATGTGGGTACGTAGTGACATACACTGAAAACAACAAATGCATTAGCTCTACACACACATGTGTAGGCTTTAATCACCCAGGTCACGTGTCTAGCAGTAGCAAAACAAGTCTTGAAGATGTTTCACCACTCCTCCACAAGGCTCTCTCGCCCTTTACTTTATGTCTGGATATCAACCATACACAACTATTTCTTTCCGAGCACCAGCTTTAATTGTCAGGCCAAAAAAAGCACATCTACGACATTTACAATCGCCTTTGATGGATCTTTCAGTCAATTTAAAGCGGTGGGCTGCTCCCAGATGGCTGAGTTAAATGTTTAGAGCCGACACACCCCGTCCCAGTGTTTTATCCACACAGTTACATGGGAAATGTGAGGCTCACAAATAGCTTGGGCACCCTTCCCAAGTGTGGTCAAGTTCATATGCACACACCCAACATAGTCTGCAAGAACACGGACATTTTTACTCAGTGACAATCGCCTGCAGATGTGAAGCGCACTGACTCATAAACACTATACAGTCTGCGACTGCTGTGTGGATAAGATAAGCGCAGCCATACTGACAGGAAAAGAAAAGGTGACGACAACAAATACTATACGTGGAGTTTACCCAACTCTAACATCATGTACAGCTGCATGCATAGCATCCTGGGCTGGGTTTAGGGTTATTATAAAACCTCACAAATATGGTGAATCATCATGGAAATATTCAAATGAAATGGTGAGCTGCTAATCTTTACCACTGGAACAACTTTCCCTCTGTAGTAAACTGCTTTTCACCAAATGAAAGGATATAGAGAGTAGCTGCAGCTAGCAGGTCATGCTAGCATAGGTGTTAAACCAGGAATCACTAGCAGACATCACTTATGAATGTGATTAGACAGGTTACTGAGATCCTGCTGAATCAGTTGGGCTAGGCTGCTCAACTTAAAGCAGACACACCTACAAGGGCTGCCATTACTCAAAAGCACTGTCATGACTCAGAGATAATGATTTTTAAAGTAATTTTGATTATATAACAATGTGTGTCAGTGCAGATTGAGATTTATATTTAAAAAATGTCCATTTGCAATAATGTGCAGCCCTGGTGGATTTTACTCTCTTTGATTAGGGTCACTTTAAAAGACCAGATGCAGCTAGTCTAATTTTCTTAAAAATGGTTACAGAACAGTGTGAAAAGGAAGAGCACAAGAAAAAAGACGTGAAAACAGGTGCACCTTTTAAATAACTTGTTCACTTTCACACCGTTGAATAACAAGTGACGGCAGCTGTTTAAAACCCTGTCGGCGCAGAAAGTGGAGCAACCTGTTCACTCGCACAGGTGTGAGTAAGGGTGGATCCACAATGTAAGCTCCCTCCTCCTCGCCCTCCTTCTTGACTGTCTGGTTTGTCTTTACAGAGATAACATCAGACACGTAATGTCTGTATTTAAAACACCAACATGCTCCCATGTAGTTATCCACAGTATGAACAAGGGAGTCTCACTTTGTACTCAGGCTATATTGAAGCACAGCATACATACCACACATGCACATTCATGGACAATTTGAACAGCCCAATCAGGTTAATGACAGACACAGTTAAAAGTAACGACAGATTTTTTCCTCTTTCCCATAAAGGAAGTACACACAACACTGTTTCCACTAAGACAAAACTATGTCCCCTCACTTCTAATACTGTAATAGATTTAATACTTAAACATGTTTTCCTGTCAAAATATCCCTCCGTACAAGCAAAGACATGACTTTCACTGAGGAGAGACAGCAGGGACTGTTGGAAGGAAAAGCACCACTGACTTAAACTGTATTCACAACACACTTCTTGTTCCAAGTCACAATATTTATCGAGTTAAAATGTGGGTTTCTCTGACACCATCACACAGACAGGCGTTCAACTATTTGTCAACACAATTGGGATCCCAGATGTAAGTGTACTCCTGACCCAGATGGGTCCACAGGAAAAATCTGGTAAATCACTCAGAGTAGTAAACAGCTTTACATAGGCCGCTGTTTTACACAGGCGCAAATAAACTCTGAGAGAATAAAGAAACTGCTTCATTTCAGTTTTATAACAATCATCAACCTTTCCCAAAGCACCATAACATGCAAACAAACAAAGAAAGTCAGATCTGATGTGCAGCGTGGGAACGTCCACTTTGCAGTTTTATGTCCCATACAGTTTAAATGTGGCACCGACAGGGAGAGACAGATCAATTGAACAAAGGGTCAATCATTTACTAGAGTTGTGCAGGCATCATATAAGTGTCAACACGAAAAAAACGTGGCAGATCAGAGGAGCAAACAAACACACGCCTAGCACTGTAAAGGACCTTTTATAAAAGGCTTTAGCAAACTTTAATGTGTGCTTACACATAGGTCAATGCTAATCTGAAGATGTTAAATGTAAAGCAGGCTCCACCTATGCGACTTCCTCCGGTGGGCGCTGGTGTAGTAACGGAACGAACCTGCTCCCATGTTCACAAAGGTTGATATTTACAAAGTTTAAAAGACAATATACACTTTTTATATGTTTTTCAAAACGCATGCTGAATTTATAGAGTTATATCTAACTTACTGGACATATTTTAAGTTACCGTTGTTATGTCTTAAACTTACTTTTGCTAAACGTTAAACTGTAGGACTCGAAGGCTACTTTATTTCAGTATTTCTAGGCTCTGTCCAGCTCCCTGAGGATGAATAGGTTACAGTGAAGGTGTAGCTAGCTACAGCTACCCAGCTAGCGCCAGACATGCAAGTTTTACAGGCACGAAACTATCCCTAATTACTCTTGCAAATCCTCCTGTCCGAGCTGAGGCTAGCGGCTCTCACAGAGGAGAAGGCTTGGGACAAAAGTGCTATTTTAGCAGAAATACATCCGAGACAAAGTCTGTCTGTAAGTACCTCTTGGATAAGAAGTTGCCAGGAAATTGGTACTCACTGTTGGTGCGCCTGAAATTCCAGACAGCGTCCAGTTTGCGGTCCTGCCTCCTCCACGTAGAGACAAAAAGTAGACAGAGTCAGGAATGTTGGCCCCGCCCGGCCGGCGTCTATCGTTTTTCCAACCCAGTTTAGATGGAACCACGCCCACTTCCGTAGTACGGAAGCCTCGAATGCTGTGTTCCCATAGAAACCGCGCTCACGCGTCCCGAGAAATAGCTTGTAAAACAGCGGCAATATAGATGGTATAGTGCGCTCTTTGAAAATGACAGATCACACAAATGCAGAGCTTTGGTAAGTTATCTATTTATGTGAATTCACCACAGTTTTATGTTGGTAGAATATACTTGCAAATAATATCTATACACGAGTCTAATATTAACTCTTGCACCTCATACACATTTTTTACAGTCTGTCTGACGTCCTTGGTACTAATAGGTAAGTTAGCTATCAAGTTAGCTTGGTATTGTGCATAGATAATGAATTAATTATGTAGCTAAGTTAAGCATGTTGTATTGTGATGGTTTTGTAAATGTCTTTTGCTTTTTCAGACTTAGTATTTGTGTGTGCTCAGGACCAGCAGAAAACATAGATGAGTATCCACAGCTGAAGGTGTCTTACAATATCTGTCACTCAGTTACTGTTACTATGAGGAATCTTATAACATAGTTGTATTAACTTACAGTATTAGAACATTTTGAAGGAGTACTGTATAGCCTATATATAACCCAGATCGAGTACTAGATAACTGTGAAGGCCAGCAAAATTATTACATATGTGTGTGGATTTAAATTAATAGTAGTTTGTTTCCTACTTGTAGGACTGGCTACCAAATCAATTTAGGTGCCATGTCTGCCAGTATGAGGAGGTGCCTTCAGCTGGAGACCACACTAGTTTCGATGCCACAGTGCATGTGGATGTCAGCACTGTGGAGCAAGTCAAGCAGTGGATCCATCTTTTGAAGGGGTCATCAGGGGTGACATGGACGGTGGATGTCACCCGACCAAGGTTGGGGCACCGTGTGCTATTCAAGGTAAGAGTTGTGCTGTCAAAATTTCTTCAAGCAACTTATCAGTGTTTCTTTTTCCTTTGGTTCATACTGCTTTAAATCTACTATATTTTGCGCAGGCATGTTACAAATGTCAGCACAAGATGAATGTTAAGGCTGCAAGCAGCAGTAGAAATTCTAAGAACACCTGCTGTCAGGCAAAAATGCTTGTAACTTTGAAGAGTCTTGGTGGTGAAAAGAGCAAGTGAGTTTATTGACCTACTCTCACAATTTCATTGTTTTAGACATAATAATGATATTGAGATATTTATATATGTTTTACGACGAGGCCTCGCAAAAGTCTACCCGTTTCCCAATTGAGCTGCGGATAGTAAACAGGCATAATCACCACCTGTTTGTCGCCGACGCTATCCGCTATACTGGGAAAAGGCAAAGGAGGTTCTGATGGGTCTGTTTGAGATTAGCCACACCCCCACATCTGCTTTGGTGGTGCTCAAACATGACCTCCAAGTGGAGTATGGTCAGCAGTTTATATATGCATCTGCCAACAGGGAGATTTGCCCTGACCTGCCCTATGTGCAAAGGTGGACATCACACTGGAAAACATGGTCAAGATAACTACTACCCACTATATTTATAGAAATGCAATGCAATAGTAACATTCAGTAAATGCAATTACAATTTTCCACAGTATGTAACACCCATACCAACCAAGTTTATGTATTTCCTAGACTGTTCCACAAGGTGTGTAGGAAGGAATATGGAACCCAAAGTGGTCCAAACATGTTGGCAGCACTGCAGGATCAGGTGGAGCGCTATAATAATAAGTGCCAGGACAGATGTGCCATAATGATCACATCTTCCCAAGGAGCTCCTCTTGTTGCTTTATGTTCCCCCTTGACGAGGAAAGTACACTAACTGAAGCTGTGCTTCATAGATTCCTCAAGGAATATGGACAGGGAGAGCTGCAGGGTGTTTCTCTTCCTGACCCACAGCTGTGCTGGTGGCCTCCCACTGGGCACTCTCCTCTGCCAGTCAGAGGATCAGCAGACTATTTTTGAAGGGCCGGAGCTTCTGAAGAAAATAGTTGGAGAGAAGGCGTTTGGTGGAAGGGGACAGGCAGGGCCGCAGACTTTCTTGACAGATGACTGTAGGTCAGAGAGGGGAGCTGTGGGGCAGGCATTTCCTGATGCCACACTTCTCCTGTGCTCCTTCCATTTGCTTCAAGCAATTTGGAGATGGCTGTGGAGCAAGGAGAGTGATGTTGACCACAGGGACAGACCGACTCTGTTCACAGTGGTGAAAGACATGATGTACTGCAAAGAGATAGCCAGGGTGGATAGGCTTTACAGTGAGGCAAGACAACATCCCGTTGCAGTCAGGTTAGTGCTCAGCATAGACAAGTAAGTGTATGTTAGGCTGTAGGACAGAAACTTTTATAATCAGATCACATTACATTTGTAAATACAATGTAATGAAACCATGAAGCTATTGTGTTTGGATTCTTTCACTTCTTTATTTGCTGTGCCATTACATTTTTGATGTAAGTATTTCTTATATTTTCTGCATTTGTTTCTTTTTTCAATCAATTGCAGGTGTGAAAAAAAACCTAAAGTACATTGAACGTCTGTACAACCGCAGGGAGTGTTGGGCACTCAGTTACAGAGGCAGTCTTCTCACCAGAGGTCACAACACTAAAAATTTTGTAGAAGCGGCAATGCATGTCTTCAAGGAAGACGAAGGCCTTCAATCCTCCTCAGCTCTTCGACCTCCTGACATCAAGGTTGGAGACCTACTATGAGACACGCATTTTTGATGTTGCCCTTGGATGCTGGGAATCATTCCAGAGATCCAGATTCCTTCCCCAAGATGGCAACATTGCAGCTTCGAAAATTCAGTAGGTAATGGATCTTAACAAGTGTAATTTGTTGATGTCCTACATGTTTGTCAAAGGAATCTATATGGATGCATGGCAATTTAAAAACAAATGTATTGCCCCTTTAATGATTTATGTTTTATATAGATTGAGGAGAAGACGTTCCTGGTGGAGGAGTCCAAGCAGACGTATGTTGTGGACATGGAGTTGGAGCTGTGTTCAGGCCCTGCAGGACAAACTGGGGCACCATGCAAACACCAGGCAGCAGTGGCTAAAATCTACAGCTGTTTGGCCAACACTTTACTGCCAACCAGTCCAGAGATGAGAGCAGAACTGCTCAAACTTACATCTGGAGGTAAAGCCAATATTTTTGCAATAACTGTTATAGTAAGACTCCCAATATTTAAATTACATAATGAGGGAGAGATGCTTAACTTTATTTCACCAACCAACTGAATTTGGTGGCCTGTGCAAGTAAACCCGCCACAAGTGCCGCTGCTGATAGACCACAAGAAGGTCAGTTGTGAGTCTGTATGGTATGTTCACATGTGACTTGGTGCTTTTGACATTAAATATGTCCACTCACATGGTAAAAATGTTTCAAGTAATTTCACCTATCTAGTACACACAATTAATATGAAAGATGTGCAGCCTATATATATTATAGATATTAAAGACCACCTCTGGACTTATTTTATGATGTGTATAACATACTATACTTTGAATGTGCATTTGAGTCTGATACATTTTTTCCACAAAAAAGCTCAATTATGTCATGGTTTAATCCTTAAAAAGACTCTTCTACTCTTTCTCCTTCATTAAAAATTGTATAAAATCTATAAAGATGTGAATATATTTATTTCAGAAGTTTAACTGCTGGATAAAAGAGTTACAGCTTACTTTAATACAAATTTGTCTAAAAGTAACTCATATGTGAATATATATTCTGTGTTACACTTTGACACCAGAGATGTACATTATTTGTTTAACCACACATGATAAACAGTTAATTTATGGTTGAATGTTCTGTTGAAAGTTTTGTTATTGTTGTCTTAGAAAAAAATGGCATCACCACTCCATTCCTGACAGATTACCACCTATTAATGTCTGTGAACAACTATGACAGCTGTATTGTATTGTATAATAAAGTCCAACCTAACCCAACCTAACCTAATGTGAGCTTTGGTTTAAAAATTAATTAAAAAGAAGATCTAGGTTACAAAAGTTGGCCAAAGGTGTGCCTTATTTTCAAGCTAGGCTTTTGTTCCACTTGCATTAGTCAATGTATTTTCTCATGGAGGTCCTGGATTTGAATCCACCAGCTGGTACATTTGAATTAGTAAGGGGTGAACCATGTTTTGCGCAATGTGAACTGAGATAGACTCCTGCCCCCCCATGACCCTTCCCATGATAAGAATGGAAATATATATCTATCATAATACTTTTTTTATTTCAACTTTTTGCAATTACAGTAAATAATCAGTTTCATTGCTAAATACACTGAGCCTCACAAGGTCCAAAATGTTCAGTAGCAATTCCAACCCATACACATCCAGGACAAATATGTGCTCAAAACACCTCTAGTTTTATCTAATGGCCCAAAACAGCTAAATGCTGGCATTGGAACCGACAGAGTCAGAATAGGAGACTGAAATCAGTTTACAAAATTAGTGTGTAGTGGAACGGTAGTGGGCTTTTAAATAATTAATATCTACCCATCCATCAGTGATAATTCTTGGAAGAGTAGCCTACAAGAGGTACAGTGTCTGCTGCATGGCTCCGTTATGACGTGGGAGAAATATAAAGCATGCTATAAGCAAAAAGAACCCATTGATGAAGTGGATCAAAGGGCATATGATTGTGGTTTAGATGCTAAAAAACACAAATAATATGATTATTACCATGGGCTTTATATTTTTGTCAGCAAAGCAGAAACAGACATACGTGTGATACGGATATGTTTATTGCATTGTCGTAAATGGCTCAGTGGCTAAAAAATGATGTTATTTATTGTCCCAATTCCAGGAAAGACAGTTGTACAGTAAACACAAAACATGGTGGTATACACACTGTAGATGTTGACAGTGGAGATGATAATGGGTGGAAGCAGTTAAACTGACACAATAATTGTATAGTAGTAGAGGAAGGTTAAGGAAGTCATAATGACAAAATGTTGTACTAAGAAAGACAAGTCAGTAAAAAGTGTTTAAATATGAGACACAGATGAGTATTATTAAGCTAGGCTGCCTGATAATGAAGAATATACACAAAATAATATTCTAGTAAGCATAACTGACATAATGTACCAGGTGCTGGTTCAGAGAGGGCAGAGGAACATAAATACATTACACCCTTTTCTTGCCATGATCACTCATCCTTTTCATACTTACTATTAAGAGATCCTTTCATAATGCACTTACTATGCAAATATTTTTTTCTTTTTAATTTAATTATCTCTTGTTTAGCTTTGTTTTGTTTTTGTGGTCTTGAGCTTTGAATAAAATAAAAACACCTTTTAAAAAAGGCTTACTTTTTTCTTTTGATCCATTGAGATGCACAATATCTAGACTATACTGTTATTATGTTTCTATGTTTTAACTGATTCTAATTGTTAAACTGACATTGTTTTTTTGTTCTCATGTGCCACATTTCTTTATAAAAATATTAAACCATTTAGTCAGATCCAGCAGATATATTTCAATTTTTCAGCCTTTTTAGTGCCTCTTTTTGTTACTACACTAAAAATGGAGGATAAAGGAGAAAGGAGGATAAAAGAGAACAGTTACAGGTAGGTCAATGCAAAATGTGATAATGGATCAAGAGAGAAATGAAGAAGTGGGATAGTTGTTGCTTGTTAGGACGTTTTGCATGTCCTGCGTTTATCCTCGCAGCTGATTCAGATATCCAGTGTATCCAATGTGAGATAAGCTTTTTTGTTGCCAACATACCAGCCAGTCATATGTTTGCCTGCTTTTTTCCAGGAGTGGCAATTGTGAGGAGTCATTAAGGAGGTGAAGTGCTGGATCCATCAGGAAATTTCTGCTTCAGATAAACTTTTGCATGCATTTTAGCACAAAATTCATTTTGAACTTTGGCAATTACATTCAAAGCACATTTAAAGGGGATATTTTAACAGCCCCTATGAGCAGGAACAATGATTACACCAAGGAAAACATCTTTCAGTGTTTATCTGGACACCCGACTGTTGTTTTGACAGACTTGAAAAATTGTGACCCTGTCCTTGAATAACTGATCCTCCTCCGCGACAGCAGGTGGCGTTAGTGTAGCGGTCGAGGCTCAAATGCGCCCAAAAAAACAACACAAGAAGAAGAATAGAGGACCGTCCGGTGGTATATGTGTTGCCTATTTTGCCTATGATCTGATGCGGAGCGCAAATTGAGCGTCATTGTCCACCACATGATTTTAATAAAATGAGAAGATAAGGACTTGAACGACTCCGGTTGTTCATTTTCTCCTCGATATGTCTGCGGCGATGCTGAGGTAAACACTGAGCTGCGGCTCTTCAGCTGCTTAGCAACTAGCTAGGTTAGCTAGCCACCAGCTAATAGCCAGATTTATACCCCTACGGTAATTATATTTAAATATGCCATTAACTCAAACCAATTGTTGTTAACAGAGCTAACATGGCCGGTAAGGTAATGTGAATTTGAAAAATACCTTTCAGAGCTCCTTGAAGCTAGCTACATTTTCGTAGTTTTGCGAACGTCACATTAATTATAATTGATCGTTATTGAGCTAAATGCAACCAATCCTACACCATATCATACTGTGGAGTCGCACATTCATTACTCACTCTCCTAGAGACGTATTTCAAATTAGGTTGGTACATTTTGTTAAAATGAATTCAGTCTTATTCAGCCTGCAATAAAATTCACCTTCGCGAAGGATGTAATGTTTCCCTTTTGGGCTATTCACAGGGGTGTTCCTACTATTTTGTTTACCCCATGTGTTTTAATTTGTGTAGACTAAATAAACTCTAATACAAAAGTATGACACTTTGCAGATTAGTAATTTAACTCCTTAAATTAATTTAAGTTAGGGTTATCTAATAAATTGGCAACTGAATGCAATACTTCAGTTGTTTTTTGAAGTGTGGCCACATAGACATTTAAGCTCAAATCCCAAATATCCTCCACCTGTTGACAATAAACAATGTTAAAAATAGTATTGTATTTTTAGTTATTTTTTCAAAAGTCCCATAACTTATGATACCAGAGTTGTAATGTTTTACTGTTATTCATAATAGTCAACTGGTAAAACGTGTACAAGGTTAATGGTAAACATATAACTTCCATTTTTCTCAAACCAGTGTCCTGTGGTAGCTTTCAGTGGTCTAGTCCATGTTACATACTCATATGATGATTAATAACTATTTGAACCCAAATATGTAGTAGGTTCGTGTTCACAATCAGTACCAGTCAAAAGTTTAGACACACTTTCCCATTCATTTGAATGAGAAAGTATGTCCAAACATTTGACTGGTTCTGTATTTCTAGATTTTCTGATCACACAGTTGCTCCTTTTAAACAATAGCTCAATACACAGCAGACTGGAATACTGAGAAAGGGCTGCATTTCTTGACAGCTTTTGGAGCCTTTGAAATGGGTCTTGTCCGGCTTCATTTGTCTCTCCTTCTGGAAAACTGAAACTGTAATGGACAGTAATAGTGTAAAATATCTCAGACGATAACAGTCGATTCTCCCAAATTAGCTTTGTATAAACAAAGCAAAGTGAAGACGTTTCAGCCACAAATTGATAGTAGGTAGCAATTTCTTACTAACATATTAACCATAATTATGCTTTTTTTCCCTCCTGCCTGTAGCACCACTAGCAGCAAGTTGAATGTATTGGTCAACAAACTACACGAGTACTTGGCTCATTCCACCGTTGAGGACAGCAATGGCACACCATCCTCAGCGGATGCCGATGGTACAGTTTCTGATTAATCTAATGAGGAGGGATTGAAAAATGCACATTGTGTGTACATGATTTATAGCATTTTAGTTCGATCTTTGAATTTTGGTTTATTGATCTTACGTTCACAGGTCTTACAAACAGGGGATTTTCTCCCAGAAATTCAACAGGCCATACTGTGACAGAGGTAAGTGAACATTTTTCGTGTTTTGTTTGTCATATTATTATGTTTTTTTGTTCACCACACTGAAGGGTTATTATGCATCTGTACCACCGCTAGCCTTTTTATATCAAAGAGGTCAACTTGACTGTGACCTCATGTTCTTAAAAAAACACTTTTCTGGACATTATTGAGCGCCACAAGTCAGGAACAGAGGGGGTGACTGTGACCATATCTCACATTTGGTCATTTAGTGAATCTTTGGTGCCCACCTTGAAACTGTGGTGATTATTTATTCTTCTGTGTTGACGGGTTGAAGATGTGTGTGAAACATCCATGTTTTAGAATTTGTAGCTTCTTTGCATTTTGCTTTCCCACGGTAGGTGTCACATCTTCTCCCTGGATGACAGGACTCTGGTCCTCTGGTAGTTCACTACAAGCTTATTGGTTATGCTGATATTAAGCTTGAGGCGATTATTGTCGCTCCACGTAATGAAGCTCTCTATCAGTCCTTTGTACTCCTGTAAGAATAATCTCTAAGCGAAGACCGCATGTTTCTCACTGGCATCATTCATGTCGATGTGGTTATAACTTCCATTTAGCCAAAAATACACTTAATACCGTTTTATTAAATTCCTTCAAAGTCTTCACTACAAATATTACATGAGTCTGGACAGACATGCATGCAAACTGCAACTTGACTGGTTGTTGGAGGCACACAACCACAAGGAGGTATTTCTAGTTAGCTCTGCTTCTTTTCATTCCTGACAAAAGTGGTACTTAGTCACAGCTCTTTAAAATAACGGTTAAAAGCAGAAGTACATCGAACAAAAGAGTTTTTGTCATAACTGACCCCAAACGATGGCGATGTGAATAACTCCCTTTGTTAATGTTTATTAATGAACTGATGACTAATAAGGAAACAACCTGAGAGTAACATGTTTCCAGTTGCCACAGTTTTGATACAGTAACGACAACTAAAAGTCTGTAAGAAGCCACGTGAAGCTCATGACACAAGGATAATGTTACTGCTTCAAATATAAGAAAAAGACATTCTAAACAGTCTATAACAATAATCTTCTTGTTGTAGTTTTCTTGTCTTTTCCAATAATGAAAAATCTGCAGCCTGGTAAGACTTTTACCAGCTGCAGCTGGTTTTCAGTTGGGACCATTTAACATTTCTTCTTCACCACTGTTCAGTAAAGAGCCAAGGTGGCTATGCTGGTGCAGTAGTTGCAGAGGACTATGTTTTTAGTCCTTTTGAAGTCAGTTTATGAACAGACAAAGCCTCAGTTCAAGTCCTTGCATATCCTATAAACCAGTGAAAAGTCAACTTCACAAAGCCTCCCTTATACCCAGATTTGTGCCACTTTTCAGGTAACAGTTTTATTCAAGGGAATGAGAAAAAAAACATGGTTAACACAGTAATTTAATTCATTATACATCATTTGAAAGAAATGCACTTAATGATTGTTTTCTTTCTCTGCTTATTTTAGAATTACTTGTAACTTGTTAGCTGGCATGCTTTATGGCAGTAATGCTGGAAGGAAGAGTAAATGTTATCTGCTACTTCTTAGCTGATTAGCTCTCTTCACAGCCATCTAAAAGCAGTATGTTGTTTTTCCATCTGCAATGTTTCATCCGAGTGACGTGCATTGTCAAAGCGTAATTACACACATTATAACCACTGTGGTCCACATTGATGAAAGCTCGCACAACAAGTACCAGGCTGTTGCAGAATAACCACACAAACGTCTGTGCCCAATCAGGCATTCGCTTCAATATCTCCCTCTTGCACATCACAAGCATTTGTAGATTTTTGTCATTCTCACACGGTCTCTGGCATTAATGAGTAGTGAACTCATGAACATTAGTCTAACTCTCTGGAGTGTAAAGTATCCATCACGTGAATCATTCATTGTTCTGGGAAAGTGGTATTCCTGTATTCTAACTTTTTATTCACATGATTCAGTCTCTAAGAGTAAAATAAATGAGTGATGTACCAGCCGTCCCTCTTTGGTTTCATCACTTAAAGTGCCACTGATGATCACCAGCAAGAACTAAACTAACAAACTGTCTTACTTTGCAGGCAGGAGTGGATACCAGATACTCCAGGAGGTGAGTTGGCATTTAATTTATACCCTGCAAGCATCAATAAAGCACCACAACACCACATCAGTATTTTCCTTTTAGTGTCAGTAATTGGAGGCCGGCCTTGATGTATTTAAACCCAACCATATAAAGTTTTGTTTTTGGAGTCTGGTGGGTCCTAGTAATGCATGAAACTAGAGAGTGATGCAATTACAGATTTCTAACAGTCAGATTTAAATAAGGAGCCAGTTGCTGAAGATAGTTTCAGTTAAAGGGTAGGGCTGAGCAATATTCCAAAAAGTTTATCATGGTAATTTTTCTGTCAATATATATCACGATATGAATGAAAGTAATACTTTTGAACTTCCGAGTTCCCTTAAACTTCAAATTCTGTTAAGATTTCCTTTTAAGTGCATTCAGAGTGTAAGCTGCAAACATAAAGTTAATTTTATGAAAGAAACTACCCAAAAAGGAACTTAAATCTTCTCAATTTCACCTCTTTGTTCTGCAACAGTCTTCAAGCATTACAGGACATTAAATGGTACTCTTACAGAAGCTTGGTTTCCAAAGTGCTGGCTGAGTCATACATTGCTTTTCTTTTAGCTTTCAGTCCACTGCTTTCATTAGCTTCTTCAATCATGACTTCTGCCAAAAAAAAAAGCAAACTCATCATGTTATGTGTGTGTATGTTGCTTTTCTTATCCTGTGGTTTAATGCTAAAAATCCCAGACAGTTTGTTGCTGGGGCTTTTCACTGAGGTGCAGCCATGTCCTGTGGAATCAACCAGTTATGATCAACGCGTTTTACTTATTAAAGCTGTAGTGTGTCTGTAGTGGCACAAAACTAGAAAAAGTTTGAAACAGAACTCAATAATGAGATTAAAGATTTTTTACGATGCCGTTAGCTTATACAGTGTTCATAATGCTTGTAACTGGTAGTAATAATCATAATTGGTAATTCCTTCCACCTTTGTCACTGTCAAAGCAAACTGCCAAACTGTTGGAAATGTTACTCTGTGATTTACATCTTTCCTCCTTCACTGATATTACAGAAAACCCTCTGTGGTTATAAAGCACTCTGGACTGGATGAATCTGGGGACTCAAATGGAAGTGAGGACGTGGAGTTACCAATCAATGCATATGGTCAACTTGATATTACTAGATTGCCAAAAGGTAGGTCTTAAAGTTTCTCATTGCTGCTTTAACTCAAAATAATTCATGGTTGCTCGGCTTCATAGAAGACAGACTGCAGTGCGTATCATTTCATTGTTGATTGGTGTCCATTGTTTTGTGTGTAATCTTGCAGAAGTATTTATGTTTTTCTGGAAGTTTCTGCCCAAGGTTAAGATCACTCTACCTTTTGCTTAATTCCTGTATGCTGATGCAATTCAGTCATTAAAATGTGTGTTTTGTCTTTTTACTATCTATTGGAAGTAAGAAGTCTTCAGCTCTGTCCCAAGACTTAGGCTGTAATTACATATTTAATAATGATGGACTAATTTAATTATGGTGGTATGCTTTGTTACACACAGGCACTGTGATGGTCCGGCCTGAACCTGTTGAAAACGGAAGAGATGACTTCAGGGGTCCAGAGTTTCGCAGCCGGAAATCCAGCGCACTACGTAAAGAGTTTTCAAGAAGACGTGGAGGTCAGTCACCACTGGTGGATGTTATGATTAAAATTTCACAACAATTTTTTGATTAAGGAGCCAATTCTTCAGTTAATGACATCAACATAAAAGAACGCAATATTGGTCACTTTGAGCAATTTAGCAACACAGGAAACAAAAAGTAGTCACAACCATCGATTGCTTGTGTCCAAAAGATGCACATAGTGATAGATCTACTCCAGCGGTCAAATTAGGCTAAAAGATTTGTTCAGTTTGCTTCCTCCAAGTCTTCGTTTTCCAACCAGTTCTCTCACTCATGGAAATCTTACCTGGGGAAAGTGGTGGAATTAAGGGTGTTTCTCACACCATTTCAAGCAATCCATCAATCCGTATTAATAAAAATGTTGTAGCTAATAACAGTGCTATGCTTCCACAGGAGTTGAACGCATGGGAATTGTCAGCTGCACTGCATGTGGCCGCCAAGTTAGCCAATTCCGGAAAGATTCCTTGTATCAACATCCTGTTTTGAAAGTGCTTATCTGCAAGGTAAGTCAGCTCTATGTACAGCTCCTTCAACGGTCAGAAACCTTACAACATACCTACATGCATGCTGTTACCAAAATGTAAAATCTTGATAACAGCATGCATTTTTTTACTTTATAGAAGGAATCTACATTAATGTTATGTGGGGCAGCTCAGCTTATACATGCTAATACAGCATGTATAAGATGGTGTAAATGAAAAAAGTCAATGGCTTGTAATAAACTTATAATATAGTGTATATACCATGTTAAGTCCGTCTGTCAACAACTAAACAGTTTTTGTTATGATCAAACTGGTTTTTGAAATTAATGATTTAAAAGAATCATTTAAAATATTTAATCAGGTTTTGCCAATAATCATTTACATAGCAACTAACATGTTTTTTTTTAACATCATGGAAATTGTTTGGTTGTTTCTAATATACTTTATATCCAGGCTGTCTGTAATTCCTCAATTTGATATTTTGTTTTGTCAGTCTTGCTACAAGTATTACTTAAGTGACGACATCAGTAAGGATCCCGATGGAATGGATGAGCAGTGCAGGTAGGATCTGCTGTAGTTAATATTTGAACTTAAATACAAATATTTTCTTTAACTGAGTGTGTACTGAGCATTTATTTACTCTTTCCTGATGCAGATGGTGTGCTGAAGGAGGAAACTTGATCTGTTGTGACTTCTGCAGTAACGCCTTCTGCAAGAAGTGTATTCTCCGAAATCTGGGAAGGAAGGAGCTGTCTGGCATCTTGGAAAGTAAATGGTATTGCTATGTCTGCAGCCCGGAGCCCCTTTTTGACCTAGTGATGGCCTGTGACAATGTCATTGAGACCACGGAGTGTATGTGGCATCAGCAGCGCCGGAGGAACCGAGTAGTGCCGGAAAAATCTGAACTTTATGGCATTTTGCCACACTTACCCCAAAACATTCCTATGGATAAATGGGATCACTCTGGTATGGATGGTAATGTGGTGTTCAATTATAACACACTACAGACTTCCAAGGATAGTACCAAAAAGGCCAAACATTTAGTGGAATCAACAAACGCCTTAAATCGAACATTTATCAGTTTCATTCATTCTGCGACAAGGAACAAACCAACGCCTGGCATTCGCAGTCTGTATCTGAAGTCTTTTTTGACAGTGGTGAAGGGCTTGCGGAAATCACTTTCAGCACTCGAGGATAGCCTGAAGGAAGAATTTACCGACTTGGATGTATTGAACTGTTGGGATAAGTTACTTAGTGACGAGTTTGATGCACAGCCTGTAACAGAAGCGGACACTGAGTTGGATACCGCTGATGAAAGATGCTTGAGAGAGTTGCAGAAGTTGGCAGCTGAACATTCGCAAGATGACGATTCTGACTCTAAGGTCTACACAGATGGGAGAGGTGCACTTGACTGCGACAGGGAGGGCGTGGACTCATCTTCACGGAAAGCCAGACTGAAGGCACAAAAGATTGGCCTGAAGTCTTCTGAAAGTGGGGTCAACATGACTAAGAAACTGGTGGTAAAGCTTACACCCGTGCTTGTGGAAAAGGAGTCATCCTCCAATTCTTCAAAGACCGAGACAGACATGCACATGGAAGATAAAAAGTTAGAGAGCAAAGACTTATCAGAAGATGAAGAGTCAGGCGTCGCATGTGCTAAAGCTGACAACAAGATGAGCAATGACAACTCAAATGCATCTCTGCCTCTAGAAGAGGAACAAGGTAACAGACGGTCTCCTCGCGTAAAGACCACACCTTTGCGTCGACCGAGTGATGTCAAGGCCAAAACTTCTCTTTCGACAGCAGACAGCGACAGTGACTCGGACCCTGAGGGAACCCCCAGCACAGTACCAGCCAAAAACACTGAAGAACAAAGTCTAAGCAGAGCAAGAGACGACTCTGACTCGGACGAAGTTCCTGCTGCCCTGCTTGAGCGAGCAGCTATGACGCACAGCTCTGATGAACCCCAGAGTGACGAGGACGCCGGCAAAGCATCGACAAAGGTGGCCAAGAAATGTCTCTTTTGGCTCACTAAGAACACGCCGATATCACCAGAGAAGATGCGCCGCAAACGAAAGATGCTGGACCGTTCCCCCGAGTCTGACTCAAGTGACAGAAGAACCAAGGCTCGGAGGGAAAGCGGGACAGATTCCTCTAGTGACGATCAAGACTCGCAGAAGAAAATTCAACACTTGAACACGCTGAGGTCAATGGGGAAGCCCCACCTCGTCAAAAGAGAGGAGGAAGGTGTGGTCAGAAAGCAGGGAAGGATACAGGCCAGGAAGACCAAGACTAAATCCCGTCGGGAAGCGACAGAATCGTCGTCCTCATCTAGCGAAGACGAACATGATGACGACTCCGGGAGTGACGGAGATGATCAGAAGATGAAGCCAATCACTGAAGACGTGGCCTTACTGGGGGCAGCAGGCTTCCAACAATCATCTGGTGAGTCTCAGACTAGATGTTTATGTATTTCACAACTTTCACTCATAACCCCCAGCTTCAGTCCAAACATTTATCAATATCAATCTAGTATTGTTATATTTAGTTGGATGAGATGATTTCTATTTATTCAGACAGAAAGTGAAATGAATTTGAGACGTTGCACGATTGACAAAATCACTTGACATGATTTGACACAAATTCAGTGCACAAATTGAGAAAAGATTCAGTCAGTTAAGTCAGAGGTTGAGATGAACAGAAACACACAACCAGCCCAATAGACTAGCAGAGATCTGTTGCTAGCTAACACAAAGCTAATGCACAGCTGTTTGTTTGTTTTTGGCTGTTTGGGGCGATTAAATACAAACTTTCCAGTAGTCAGATATGGGTGAAAATTCTTTTCACTTTTTGTCTGAACACACCTTTAAACCTGAGTTTAGATCATGTACATGTGAGCAACTTGCACAAGTCTGATGTGTAAAATTGAAACCACACACACATCAGAGCATGGTCAATTTTGGGAACATTATATAGATTTACTTTCATTTCCTGGAGACATAACTATCACCACTACTTGCCTAATCTTAACCACTGACCCAAAAATCAGATTTTTCCCAATTAGGGACAAAGCTTTTCTCCCCAATTAACTGGTGTTAAGTCTGAAATTTGTCCCCACAGGTAGCCTATGAGATACAAAACACACACACACACACACACACACACACACACACACACACACACACACACACACACACACACACACACACACACACACACACACACACACACACACACACACAGAAGATATGTTTTTTATTGAAGAGGTGTCTGTCAGATAGTTACATCTTTGAAATAAAATATATAAACACAAAGAGTTACCAATACAATGATTATCGATACTATAAAAGCTGGCATTTTTACCAAAAAAGAGAGTGCTCTGATGCTGGTAAGGGTATCGAGATTCACACAGGCAAGATTGACTCAGACTGCAGGATAACCTGTAAAATACTCATCAAAGACCAGTTGTCCCAGGTGAATTTGTTCTGCCTAATGAGTTGCACAGAGGACATGCTGTGACCTAACAGTGTCATGGGATAATAAATACAAGGTAGTTACTTTTGGCATGTCAGTAAAATGCAGCTTGCAGTGCATCTATTCTTTGAGAATACATGTTATTTATCTGCTGAACACATTCTGAAATAATTAATGTTTCAAATGTTTTGTTGCAGGAGATGAGGAGCAATCTGGACCCTTGTGGGCAGCAGAAGAAGATGATGACCCAGAAAATAGGTATGGTTCTAAAAGCCCGGATGTAGAGTTTCTAAAACACCATAAGTGTGGAAGAAAGGCTGCAACTTCGAACCCCAACCTCTGTGCAAAATCTAGAAACACCCACGTCATCAAGACTCAGTTGCAATCTATTCAAACCCGACCAAAACGTAGCTGCAGTAGAGCCCCAGCAATCAAATACACATTTTAGAGTTACACCATGAAGCACTGGGTCCATATGGTGATGCAGTGATACTGAACTGTGCTTTTAACAGACTTGTGAATGATGAGCAGCTTTTCTGTTTTTATTTAGTGTGCAACCATTATACATGTAAATGCCAGAGATACATTTTTATAAAAAAATGTTATTGTTTCTTATGCCATACTAGTAGTCTCTCCCTGGCATACAAAGCTATTCCAAAAGGGAAAACTCTGTACTTGACCATCTGAAAAGAGAGCATGAATGGAAGTGATTTTTGCCTTACAAAATGTTAAATATATTATAGGTTTTAATATTTTAATATATGAAGAAAGTCCACTCTACGGTTCTGTGTTGTTACAGAATGCACAACCTGTTGTACTCTATTGAGTAACACCTACAGTTGAAGCAAATGTAAAATTATCATTTACAGGTGAAGTAAAAAGTTTAGTCCTTTCCTGCCACATTATCTGCACACGTTTACATTTAAAAAACAATACATTTGTAAAGTTATTTGTTTTCTACTCTAAGTATTACTGACTGAGCAACATATTGTGTTTACATATAAAAGGCAATGATTGCCAAGATCAAAGCATTGTTTAAAACTTAAATGCTTCACCTTCAAAACCATCCTTGTGATTTTCTGCCGTATATGTAACCCTTAATGGGTCACAGTTATGTTGTCACAATTGCATTTTTCCATAAATATGACAAGTTTGCAAAAAAGTTCCTTTTCTTTCCTGTTAAATTAGTGATGGCATCATGAACATCTGTAAATCTCAGGCTTTTGTTATGAGGCTAGTTTCACAGAACTATGAACATAAAACGGAAGATTGTTTTCAATCGGTGACATTTTCTGCAAATCATGGAAGACAAATTAAAGAGTCAATAGATGCAATTTGTGGTGCATGTCATTTGACAGTCCTTATTTGATTGTTTGATTAAATGGTGCTTAGTTTTTTGTTACAAATTAAGGCATCAACATTAAAGGCTCTGGTATTTGCACTTGCCACCATGATGAATAATAAATTTGATTGACTTTATACTTAATAACCTGGTATTTAGTCTGTCTTCTTTAAAAAATAGTTGACACACAAACTACTTTTTAAAAAGCTTGTTATTGCATCTCTAAAATTTTAAATTTAAATTAATTTTTGCCTGCAATCAATGTGTGTGTGTGTATATCTATGTATACATGTGTGTGTGTGTGTGTGTATATATATATATATATTTATATTAAATGTGTGTGTGTATATATATATGTGTATACGTCTGTATGTGTATACATATATATGTGTGTGTGTGTGTGTGTGTGTGTGTGTGTGTGTGTGCTACAGCTGACACTCACTTTATGCCTTGAGTGCTTATTAGTGCTAGTGAATGAAGTCAGAACCTCTGAGTCATTCAGTGCAATAACTGCTTCTTAAACTGTGTCAAGAGTCTCAAGCAAAAGTTGAAAACAAAAGACCCAGGTGCTGTTTTTCCCAGAATATTCTCAATGATAAGAGGATGTTGGTCTCATTGTAAGTCTTGATGGGTGGAGCTATTCAGCTTTCCTGTCGGTACATGATACTAATTGATATCTATTATATTGATACTGCTTTTCTCTTTATACATCTGTGCATCATTGGACTCAGGTCTTGTCTGTATCTTGTAGTGTTAAATTCCATGTGGTCAAAGTGCTGCTGAAGTGAGTGAATTTCAGAGTATCATTTTCTCTAACGAAATTTGGCTCACTCAAATTACAAAGACATAATTTCCACTAGCTGTGTCTGTAGTAATATCTATCCATGCCCACAGTCTCTGTTTTATCTGCTGAGGTTTTGAGATATCCAGTTGACACCACCCCAGTATAACGGAGGTGAATGACATTTCGTTATTTCTGTTTAAGGCCAAGCTCTGAGGAACAGCACACCCACTGCTAAGAACAGACTTCATGTGACGTACTCTGACCCAGAAAAGCTTTTCCCCATACACGGCCATAACAAAATATGCAGCTGTATAACAGTTTCAGAAACTACAGTTTAAACCATCAGTGCCAAAAAAAGGCTTGAAAAGCTGCATTAGCATATTGTTTTCTTGCTCTGTGTGTGTGTGTCTGTGTGTGTCTGTGTGTGTGTGTGTAGTTAGCCAGCTCAGTCAGGGAAAGCCTGGGTGTGGGTGCTGCAGTGCACAGTATGTGGCCATTGAGCATAATACATTCATACTGAAAAAGCACAGAAGAATGTCATTTGAAAAACTCGTCTTTCCACAGACGATGTCCTGGTTAATCAAAATAATTAACAGACCAGTGTTTGTATATTTTACCCCACTTTCTATGCACAGAGTTACCGCTGACCATTTTCTAAAGCATACTCTAGCTTCTATTTAAACTTGCAGACTTGAACGCGGCTTGGCAGATGAACAAGGGGTCCGTTTTTTCCTCAAATAATCAATATAAAAACAATTTGTGTTAAAACGTTTCAGGTCAGTGCTTTTAAAAGTTGGTTAGAACTTTGTATAACTGAGAATTGAGAGTGGGCTGTGAAACAACAACAATACAAGAAGCGACCAAATTAACTTGATGCTTTTAATGTAATCCATGTTTGTTTCTCATGTTTTTTCCAGGTTGGATCACAGCAGTGATTGCAGTGCTGTTAGGAAACAAACTTTTAAATCTGGGATATTGTAGCCGACACCAATTGTTTTTTTTGTTTTTTGAAAGTCTCTTTGGCCCAACTTTAGACCACAAACTTTAGAAAAATGGTCAGTGGAAATGTAAAGTTTACGTTGTTAATAGTTAGTGGACTAAAGCATGAAAAATACTTTGACTGTTGTTCCTTTGGCCAGTGGTGATCGGACGCTGTGTAGATTTTAAGCGTGTGTGGCAGTATGATACGTTTTTTTCAGTGTTTTTCTGCTTTTTCTGTGTCGCCCTCCTTCCTAGTTGAAACATGTCAAATGAAACCTGAGGCTCTGGTCTGTTGCTGCTGCTGTCTGCCACTGCCTGCAGAGACTTTAATACCTATCTGACAAACTCTCGTTGGACATGGAATTTAATGGCAGTGAAAATGACAGCTGTGTCCAGTGACCCGCGACACACTTCTGTGCACGCATTGCACATTTTTTGAAGAGAACTCATCTTATCTTGGATAATTATTGGCCAGCCTGTGTTGAAAAAATCGTGTTGAACACAGTTAATGTAGAAAGGGCAACTTATTGTATGTATTGAGTGGTCAAAACACTATATGGTATTAAAAACCACAAACTTTTAAACATTTTAAAACATGTTTATCATGAACTTTGTCAGATTATGTACATAATGACCTGCAGATATTCTCCTCACTTCTGAAACCTAGTTTCGCCCCAAACCGCCGAAGTATTAACAGCTTAAATAACTTTTTCATTCTATCTAAACAAGCATGTACAGACTTTGACATTTGCTGTTTGTGTCCTAAACGTTTCTCTTCTCTATAAGACAATATGAATTGGCTGATAGTAGCAGCAGGAGTCTGAGTCAGCTCTGGGTTTGTGGAGAGTTATTCTTTGCGTATCATGTAGATGGAAGGTTATTTTAAAAAGCAGCATCAATGAAAAGTGTAATAATACCTGCAAACTGACTCCACACCACAAAAGACTGAACCTACTAAGATCTGAGTAGGATTAACACGTTTTCCTGTCAAAAAGTTGTTCATTTTAACACAAATGAAAAAAGTAGGAACACCTGCACACTGACTCCAAGCCATCGGATTAGAGTAACATTTCAACCTACTCGATCAAGGACAGTGTTTCGATCCTCACATCAAATTCCCAGCGCTCTTTAACTTCTATCTGTCATGGTTTAACAGTCCTGGATGAACTAGAGATTAATTGTCGTTAATCTCTCAATCAATCTTAAGTACTCAAGCAAGCAAAAAAAAAAACTTTGTCGGAAAAAGAAAAAATAATTACACACAAAGTGGAAAACATGAATATCTCTTTCTGTTTTTACTGAAATCTGTGAAGAATATTTGTTGTTTTTGTAATAAATTTTTACTCTTTCGAACATCTGTCTCTTTTGATCTTTTTATATTATTTGAAATGTATGTCTTCCAGTGTTTGTGGCAGTACACCTAAATGATCTGATTTGACTAAAAGAGCGTTATATCATCTTATCTGGAGTTTGGTATTGACACATTGGGCGGATTGACCAGAAGCGACTCACTAAAGATATTTAATCATAACTATAGTTAATTTATTTTTAAGGCTAACAGTCAAATTGTGATTACACTTTAATGTGATTTTGGCTTAAAATATGTGACTATCAGACCGATGTTACTTATCACAAAATGAACTTCAGGCACCTTTTCCCTCTCTTCTATTTTTGAAAGAATCGCTAAGAAAATACTTTTGGCCCAAATCAAAGCCAACTACTCCTCGGATGATGATATCTCATCGGATGATGACATGCAGGAGGAAGAATCTGAGTCGGAGGGTGCTGAGGTTAAACAAGGCAATGAGGAGAATGGGACAGATGAAAATGGTAAGCAATTATTTTAAAGTAGCACATTTTTAGCCTTTTAATTCATCTTTACATAAGTACAAGTATAAGCATCCTAATTAATTAATGAATTTTATATTTTTATTTACAATAAAAGTTACGGGTTGGAGAATTATTCTGCATGTATCTTGCCAGACAGCTTCCATGTCACTGGGTAATACATAGTAGTTATAAATTCTGCTACAGGTGAAGGCTTGGCTTCAGCGTCCTCTCAATCTGGGTCAGATGGGCCCAAATCCAGGCACCACCTGCTCCGCCACAAACTCACCCTAGATGAGGGAACATCAAGTGACAAGGCGGCAGCAGAGGGTGAAGTAGAAAAGAAGGAGGGCAAGAAAAAGGCCAGCTGCATAGACCTGAGCAGTAAGGATACTTCTGACATGACAAACTGATCAGTATGAACAGGGGATACGCACCTTTCTCTAATGTCTGATTTTGATTCCTGTCCAGCTGATAGTGAAAGTGATGGTGACAATTATGAGCTGGAGCTGGAGGAGATGGAAATGAGCGAAGAGCTGAGTCAGTCAGAGGATGAGGCCGGAGAAAAAAAGCCAAACAGGTAGACACATTTTAAGCTGCCATCTGATAAACACAAAGTTAAGAAAACAATCTGTGCTTTACTCTGATTTTACACCATTTTTTGTTGTACTCATAAAATAAATATGAATCTACACAGAGTTTACTGGATAAATGTAGTCATTGCTAAAGTACAACTATTAGTACCACAATAGTAACTGAATATCACCGTATTCATTATAATGCCAACATTCATACTTTTATTTGATTTTTTAGAAATATACATACTCAAAATTGAGTTTCATAATTTTACTTGTATTCATGTTCATGATATTAGTATATATGCATTCTGGGAGGCCAAGAGACTTTAATTAACAAAAATAGACTTGCATTGGAGCACACCTTTACACTAAATAATTAACTTCATGATAAATTCATACTGCAGTTAGAAAGTATGTTGCAAAAACAGATGATCTGTCTGATGCAAAGGCCTGTCTCTTGTTTTTTATTTCCTACATAAAACCTCATTAACAGCTGTTATATACAATGAATGTTAAACTTATGATATGTGGAAGTGAAAGTATAAATGAATACTGCAGTATCAGTACTTCAGTTTTCATGCTTAAGTGTGTATATGTACTTATTTATGATTATTAATAATATTTGAATCCCGATACTCTTCTATTTTCACTTCCAGATTATCCACTAAAGTGAAATCGCCCCGCAGTAACGACAAAAAGGAACAAATGCTTTGCATTTTGCTGTCTGACTCCAGCACTGAAAAGGTAACGGTTGATGTTTTGACTGACTTTTTTATCATTTGCTTATCTTTCTGCTCATCTCTGGAGAGGAAAAGTACTGCATTGTCTAGTGGTCACATTGCTTTCTGTATTTTTACATATTTGAGCAGAGCGATCAGGAGGATACAGATGAGGGGACTGTCGACAGTAAAGGCACCCCCAAAGGACGCAAGAAGATCCGCAAAATCCTCGAAAATGAGAATCTGCGGGCAGAGACCCAGGAAGCGCTGAGAGAGGAGGAGGAGAGGTGCAAACGGTTGGCAGATAGGGAGCAACAGATGGCGGACACGAGAGAGGTACTGCACACACAGCTAATCAAATGGGTTGTGAACCTTTACTGCCTTGATGATGTTTAGTTAAACACACCGAATGTGAAGCAAGTAATTACAACAAGCTCATTACTAGAAAGTTTTAGTGGAAAGCATCATTATTTGGGCGTGTTTCTAAGTGGAGGAGCATGCAGAAAAAAACTGACTGTCCCGCATTGTTTTCCAGATTATTGTTATAGAGGATGAGCTGTCTCAAGTGCCGTGTCCAATCACCACAAAGCTGGTCCTGGATCAGGATGAGGAGACTAAGAAGCCTCTTGTTCAGGTGCACAGGAACCTGGTGACAAGACTGAAACCTCACCAGGTGGATGGTTAGTATGCGCTCTCTTTTTTTACTTACATTGAGCCGGACGTTGCTCAATACATTTAGGATTGTGCTTCGTCGAACACGTGTATCTGAGAAAAAGTGTGAAATTATGAACTGTATTTTTTACCAATTAATCCACAAAATATGAAGTTTTTAGCCTGGTTTCAATGAGACTCAAGTACTGGTCAGTTGAACAGAAACTAATGAAGACTTTTTTTTACAAATCTCACATCTTAGCTGTGTGTTTTCATAGTTGAGGGCTATTTTTTGTGTTTAGACAGAACTTACCGTTTTCTTTTTCTTCATTTTCCATTAGGAGTTCAGTTTATTTGGGACAGTTGCTGTGAGTCTGTGAAGAAGGCCAACTCTTCTCCTGGATCAGGCTGTATACTGGCACACTGCATGGGTCTGGGAAAGACTCTTCAGGTGTGCAGACACATATTTATGCTTCCAGTATCCTGGTTTGCTTACATTTATTCTAGAAAAGAAATGCTAAAAACATTTCAAGACATTTACCAAACATTTTGTCCAGAAATGATGAAAATATACGTCGGTTTAGTTTCCTGTTGTTTGACTGTTTTCGTTGTTTTCTTGGTTTTGAGCAGTCCTTTAGTGCCTATCTTCTATTGTTTTTGTATTCATATTTGTGTTATTTTATAGGTGGTAGCGTTCCTTCACACAGTGTTGCTGTCAAAGAACCTGAACTTCAGAACGGCACTGATCATGTGTCCTCTTAACACTGTCCTCAACTGGGTCAGCGAGTTCAAGAAATGGCAAGGCAACATGGGAGAGGATATAGTCAAAGTATGCAAAGCAATTAAGATGTGTTAACTCATGAACTGGCAATTCTTGCTTCCGATATGTCTCATTTTTTACTACATGTGTACAAACATACATGTCCATACGTGATTATTGTGTTGTGTAAACACACTAAATATGTTGCAGGTTACAGAACTGGTCACAAAAAAGACTCTCCCAGACCGGATCGGTGCTCTGAAGAGGTGGCAGAGTGCTGGAGGTGTTATGATAATGGGATACGAAATGTACCGCAACATGTCACTTAGCCAGAAAATGGGGGATGAGAAGTGGAAGAAAGAGCTTAAAAGCTTACTGGTGGATCCAGGTACTGTAACTGTACAGTAATGTTCACAATAGAAAAAAATCAGTTTTATGTGTCATTGCTTTCCTCATTGAAACTGATGTGAGCTGTAGTTGTGATTTTTCTTATTTTCAGGTCCAGACTTTGTGGTTTGTGATGAGGGGCACATCCTGCGCAACGAAGCATCCAATATCTCCAAAGCCTCAAATGCCATCAAGACCAGACGAAGAGTCGTGCTAACTGGCACGCCGCTGCAAAACAACCTGGTCGAGTGTAAGTCTGAGACACAAACCAGAGTATCTATAGATTCTTTTGAGCTTTCCTCACTATCCCAGTTCATGTATGTTAATTAGATTTGTGGATGGAGTTTGACGGTATGTTTGTATAGGTTTATCTGTTTAAACATACAGTTAATATAGGATCAACAGGACTACTTGAAGGCATCAGTCAGTATTATTAAATATTTCAAAACCAGAAACACAAGTCATGAACAACCCAACAGTGCTGTACTATAATAAAATGAAATAATTAAGTGCTGGCCTGATGTTGTAACAGATGTTTCAGTTTGTAATGAAACTCCTCATATTAATATAATGTGTTTTGTTGCTGCAGACCACTGCATGGTCAATTTCATCAAGAAGAATCTTCTGGGCTCGCTGGGCGAATTCAGAAACCGATTTATCAACCCGATACAGAACGGCCAGTGTGCCGACTCCACACCAAAAGACGTGCGAATCATGAAGAAGCGTGCACATGTCCTTCATGCCATGCTGGCCAGATGTGTGCAGGTAAAAAAAGAGAAGACAAACTCATGCCAGTTGCAGCCTGTCTGTTTATGTTCATGTACAGTTTGGTATTTTTAGCTCTAAAATTTTGATTTGTGTTTTCCCAGAGGAGAGATTACTCAGAGCTAACCCAGTTTCTACCTCCCAAACTTGAGTATGTGGTGGCGGTGAGGGTTTCCCCGCTTCAGTATAAGCTGTACCGCTACTACCTTGAGCACGTCACTGGTAAGACGTCTTTCTTTATGTTTATCCTGTAAGCTGGGTAGATATACAGTAATTATAGAAGAAAATACATGTTAGAGATAAAATATTGGTGTTGTTTTTTGAAGTTCTGTGAAGTTCTATCATGTCTTCTGTGACATGATAGATTGTTTACGTAAATATGCTGATTAATTTGTCAAGACGGTAATAAGGTTTTAATATTTTCTTCTAAAGCTCCAAGTTTAGTCTTAAGCTGATATGTTCCAGTGTTACATTATTGTATTTATTGTTTTATTGTTGTTGTTTTTTCTCCCATTTTGAAGTTTATTCATAGAAAATGATTGTCTCAATCATAACTTAACACATTTTTAAGCCTGGCATATTAATTAAGCCTGACTATTAATTAATGAAAGGCTGAGATATGATCATCATCAGCCAGTGGAAAATAAAAAGTAAACGTTTTCTAATGTTTTCTTTATGGAGAGTTTATCAAAAATTAGTTTTTCACAAAATGTTAGACCACGTTAAGTAGATGTTTGTTCTTCCAGGTGTTGGTTTCATGGCTAACACACCGAGGATGAGGACGGGAGCAAACTTGTTCAAGGACTTTCAGGTTCTCAGCAGGATTTGGACTCATCCCTGGTGCCTTCAGCTCAGCTACATCAGCAAAAACAAAAAAGTAAAATGCAAAAAAAAAAACATCTCCTGAATTCATGTTGATTCCTCATTAGTGTGACATAATGTCAAGTGTTGTGAAATGTGAATTAACTGGGTTTTATACTACAGGGACCCTTTGAAAAGAAGAATCAAGTTACAGTTGCAGCTCTGTTCAGAAATAAGGAGCCCGCTGTGACTGAGACGTAAGGCCGACTACATCCATAATCATACACAATCATAACAAATCAGTCACTTCATTTGTGTTTTGTGGTATTAGTGTTTTATGAATATAGTCAGACTTTGAGACCTTTTCTGCTCCACTTAGACTGCAGCCTTCCAAATCTTATTTTATTCTTCTTTTTTTTGCCTCATGTAGCAGACTGAGCGAGAACAAAGACAAAGGAGAGAACGCTGACAGCACTACAGCACTTTCTGCTGACGTGGTCAAAGACGCTCCAGCAGTAGGAGGTACTGAGCCTCTGTGTGTCAGTCTTTACTCCCACGCTGACGCCTGCTAACTGTGAGCTAATGTAGTTTGCCCTGTGTTTTATTCTGTGTAGGGGAGAGAGCAACCAGAGAGATTCCAGGTGAGGGCTGGTTCAAGAATCTGCTGTCTGAAAGTGACGCCAAAATCCTGGAGCACTCTGGGAAGATGGTGCTCTTATTTGAGATCCTGAGAATGGCCGAAGACCTGAAGGACAAAGTGTATGTGTCAGTTCTCAGCTGAAGCCAGTTTGAACTGTTAAAAATTGTGAGAGATCTACTGAGATGCTGACTGGACCTCACGTCTAACTAAATCAATTTTTGCATTCGTAGGCTCGTGTTCAGTCAGTCCTTGATCTCGTTAAACCTAATTGAGGATTTCCTCAAGGCTTCTCACCATGCAAGAGATTCATCATCATTCAAAGGTATTTTTCTGTTTATTGCAATTAAAAATGTGTCTTTCTTCCTTGACGATACTGTATTTTTGATTTTTGTGCTTCCTTGTTCCAACAGCGGGCAGCTGGATTAAAAACATTGATTACTACCGTCTTGATGGTTCCACCAGTGCTATATTAAGGAAGAAATGGGCAGATCAGTTCAATAATCCTGCCAATGTCCGGTATTGATTATCTCACTTTTAAATATCTCTATATTGATAATTTTAGAGTAAGATTAGAGAAGAAAGTTTCTCCTCTGATCGTATTTTATCGATTTCTGTCCTTAGCGGCAGATTGTTTCTCATCTCAACAAGAGCGGGCTCGCTCGGCATCAACCTGGTCCATGCCAACAGGGTGATCATCTTCGACGCCTCATGGAATCCCTCATATGACATACAGAGCATATACAGGGTCTACCGTTTCGGTCAGCTCAAACAAGTGTTTGTGTATCGCTTCCTGGCTCAGGTAAGTTCAGCTGGTCTTCATTCAGTATCACCTAAAATATGATCAGCTAACAGTATCAGTGCAACAACGTGAAAAGCATTACGTCATGTACAATGGCACACACGTTATGGCCCTCCAATGTGATGAGTACTCACAGTTTCAGTGAATAGACTTAGATTTTGTTATATGTAAATACATTTTGCCATGAACACAGCTTCTATCTGTTGTCCTAAAATAAGTAACTGAAAGAAATTTGTGTTGCATTGTGTGTTTTAAGGACAAAAATCTAAGACTACTATGTAACAGTGGTGTTAGGGGTCAGTGGCTCCCAAGATACAGTTTCAGTTATTAATTTATTGATAGGTGGAAAAGGAAGACACTCTTGTTTTGCTACACAAATTAATTTTTTATCTTTAGAAATACTGGATAGTTTGAGGTTTTTATAATCAGTAAATATTCTGATGAAACTATCTGAGATGTTTAGAGTGAAAATCACTGTTTGGTGGAGACATGCAACCTGTGACGAGAAGTCATAAATGCTTCGTTTCAAGGGGTCACATACTGGAAGTTCTGCATATGTTATATATTCTTATATTACGATTATAATGATTTTTTTTTTAAAGTGAAGGTTTAACAATGATGGGTGACTAGTAAAAGCCTTTTAATGAATCCTGTCTTATAATGTTCCTGAATACTTAAATTCACAAACCTTTTATCTTTTACAGGAAAAATAAAATCATTTTTTGGGTTGAAATTGACTGAATGTACTGCTGTTGTTTTCATCTCCAGGGAACCATGGAGGAGAAGATCTATGATCGTCAGGTGACTAAGCAGTCTTTGTCGAACCGAGTGGTGGATCAGCAACAGATCGAGAGGCACTTCACCCTTTCTGAACTGACTGAACTTTACATATTTGAGCCAGACCTGCTGGATGACCCAAACTCAAAGAAAAGCAAGAGAACCACCTCTGTTTTACCAAAGGTGATAACAGGGTTGTTTTTTTTCATTGGTGCCACAAACATATGACACACAGCAGTCTGACAAAGGCTTATACTGTTTAATTTTCACGTAGGATGCAACGTTTTGTGTCATCCTTCTTTTTAGGATAGTGTCCTGGTGACGCTGTTACAAACCTGTAAAGACCACATAGTGAGCTGCCATGAGCATGAATCTCTGCTGGACCATAAAGAAGAGGAGGAGCTCAGTGAGGCAGAACGCAAAGCTGCCTGGGCAGAGTACGAGGCCGAGGTAAAGAGCTGAACACTGATCGTGAGCAGCAGTATCTAGGCCTCACTAGTGAAACCTCATGCCCCAGATTTTCTACATGGTGTTTTATATTATAATTCCCATGTGCTTACTGTATGTGAATGCGTTCTTTGTGTTTTCTCTCTCAGTCAAACACAGCCAGCGCCTCGGTTAGCTCGAGCCAGAACGCCTTGATAGGAAAGACTAATGAACAGCTACTGGTAAAAATAAATACGATTTTCTGATATTGTGCTTCTGGTGCTGTTTATGTTTAACGATAACGATAAATGTTTTTGCAGAAACTGCTCAACAAGACTAGAACAGACGTATCAGGGGCCTTTTTGGCGCTGCAGAAGATCACGTCTCACACTATCGAACAATACATGCAGCTGCTGGTGAGTGACCTGAAGCTCTTGTGATAATTTGGTAAATGAATTAATTGAACGTATTTAAAATGAAGGTACACTTTTACAAGTGAAATGATCATGTTTAAATTTTCTAACACTGACTGGGTGAGAAGAGCAGTAACGTTTGCACTGGTATTTCTTATACATATTTAATAGTCAATTTTGTAGAAAGTTTGAAGTAGCTCTAGCAGTCAAATCACTGCCTGTCTGCACAGCATCAGCATCCGCCTGTGAGACTCTTAAAGCAGGATTATAGATATCAAGTTGGTCAAATGTATCACGTGTCACACATTACAGAATGAAGTGGACCGATTAATAATTATAGTTCATAATTTCCTGTATATGTGTGTCATCATTCATTTCTTCATGTTACAGCGGCAGCAGTATCCTGACCTGCCCCATCCAGAGGTCAGGCAGAAGGCCGAGCTTTGGAAACAAAGTGACGAGAAGGAGCAGGAACGCAGACGGGCCTTTTATCAAGACGTCCTCGCCAAACAACAATCGGTTAGTTAGTCCTAACATTTGATCTGGTGTTACACATTTGTGTGTGTGTACTCTACGTAGTCATTCTCATGTTATATTCCAATATTCCTCGACAGCTCACACTCCATATCCAGGCCATGCTGAACAGTCGAAGGACTCAACTGATGCAGACGACAGCGAACACTGTGAACCAGCAAGGGCAGACTTGAGGAAGAATGTGATGCCTTTGTTCTTCATCTCGTAACTTTCCTCAATCACTGTTCTACCAGACAGGCGTATGTTTTATAACACAAGAATGCACTGAGTACCAAAAGCAACATAACAGCTGTATGTTATATTACTTTTAGATTTTAAGTGGTGACGTTTGTAGTACGATACTCAGATGCACCATCAGTTTAGTTTAGTTACACTAAGTACTTTAACTTTAATGATTTTCAGTTGTACGAATGTGTCAGTTTGCAAAAAAAGGAATCATTCACTAGCTGCTTTATACTATTTCAATACGTTATTTAGTACCAAATCATCAATTTCATGGATTCTACTCTAGGAAATTACTGAATGTGCCTTTCTATTGATATGTTTTGCTACCAGTTAAGATTACGTATATTAAATACAATTTTTGTAGTTTTTTTTGTATCAATGTTTTTGTTTGTTTTTTTTACAATCAACAAGATTCAGTAGCTGAAAATGTACTAATGCGTTGTACTAGCTGGTAGTTTTATATCTCTTAAAAAAAACCTTTGCTGAATTCACAGGTCTCTGATATTTGATCTTGTGCATTTTTTTGTGCACCTTGCCATACAATTTCTGTCTGTTCCGTGCAGAGTTACCTTTCCTCATGACATAAACCAACATAAGGCGTTCATGTCTCCCTCGTGAGTATCAGTAGAAACAGAGCGCAGCTGTTCAGACGCTGAGGTGTTCCCCTGAGAGAACGGCTCCACGCTCTGAAGTTTGTTAATTAATGAAACCAAGCCAGCTGCAGTGGTGGAAAGCCTTCAAGGTTTCCCTCAGGCTCCACATCAACTCACTGTTACTGCAAAGGAAATCAGTGTCTACACAAAACTGGATCATATAAAATAAAACTGTCAAAAAAAAAAGTCTTTACACAGAGGATCGTTTCTTATAAATTATATTTTAGGGTGTATAAAATAAGGTGAAAATGGGGGTAACAGTCTTTGTGCACATACATATACAGCAGTTTCATGCAGAAAATTTGGCAGTTTCATCATATGAAAGAAGGTGCTGTCGTACATAGTGTCGGTATATCCATGCGTACACTCATCACCATGAAAGTGTATTATATAAAATCCACAGTCTGTCTGAAACAACTCCAGCTTGTCAACCATAGTTTATCTTTAATGATGAGTCTTATTTCCTTTTTTCAAATGCTGATTAATGGCATTTGTATGTATCTTTAACTGTTTGAGTTTGGGATATAACGTCAAACAGAATGAGGTCCATTAAGGTTCAAGGAGTGGAAAAATGCTGAATTTTAATGCACAAGGTGGGTCAACTAGTCATTTAATGCTATTAACTATAATGATATAAAGCACTGGTAATGTTGAGTTTGAAGTTGAGCAGGAAAGAGAATACATTTAAACACAGATGGAAAAAAAAACATCGAAGCATCAAATCCTGTGGTGACGTGCATGCAATCAGTCATTTCTTCAATTTATATAATTCACGGTTCAGGAGCTGGAGTCAATCCCAGCACACTGCAGGTGGAAGAGACAACAGTTCACAGGGTTTATTTACTATCACACAATCACATTCACACCTGTGGGCATTTCAGTATAAGTTAAGTCACCTGAATTAAACGTGTCCAGAAAGAAAGATTTCACATAAAACAGACGCATTGTGCTGTTTAATGACCAACAACTGATCTTCAAGCCCTGTGGAAAGAATGCAACCCACACTGTTATTTAAAAAGTTTAAAAAAGAAAAACACTCGGGTATAGACAGATTTTACATCCATGTATCCGCTTGTTTGGGTTGCTGAGGTGTAAAAGAGAAAGGAAATAACGCCACATTTTGACACAATCTTTTAAGTTAATAAAAACGTTACATTAAAAAAATAATAATTTTAGTCCACAAAAGGTCTTCCAGTGACCTTCACAGTGATGGCAATAGTTTCCTGTAAACCTGGAAATCTGATTCCCCAGAGGGAGTATTAGTCTCTTACATGTACACTGGTTAACCCATCGCTCATGTTTGGAGCAGGTGTTCCTTCAGTTGATGCACAGTAAAAGAAAGAAAAGAGAGGGGAAAAAAAGCTGTGCAGTCGTTAGTGAGCATATCCACGTGTGATGTGGGCAGCGGGTCGTCGTTAGTGTCCTGTATCCAGGTCCCTCATGTATTCCTGAAGAGCCTGCAGCCTGGCATCAATCTCCGACAGCTCAGCGCCCGTATCCATGGATCCCTCTGGGGTTTGGAGATGGAAAATGATAATAAGATGCTGGATTTGTTTTTTTAAGAAGTAGAATGATTGAAAATCATTAAAATACAGTAAAAATAAGACTTGTGATGGGTCACCTTTGTCCTTCATTCTGTGTGACGGAGTGCTGCATAATGGCTTCCTGGTGAGAAGGCCTCCTCTGGACTATGAACAGATAAATCACACATTAAAGTCCCCAGTTCAACAGAACTTTTTAGAAGCGTTTTTAGCTTCAATACTGTGATGAATTTCCCTTTGAAACTGAATATTTGAGCAAAGGGATTTAAATCAAATCCTATGCATTTGATTTGACTCAAAAGTGGCTGACAGACTAATGTGATATGGAGCTGCAGAGAGAAACTGAGCTGTAGAGGACTGCGCTCTTCCTCCCCCGTTGTTAGATGAGGAGGAGGATGAGGCAGTTTTTGCCCACTGATATCCGAACACATCCTTTCCTATCTCTTTACATTAATAACGTGACACTCACCGCACTGGGGCCATTGAAAGTCTGTTTTCTTCCCCTGTAAACACAGAAAACATTCAAATGAGCAGTTAAAACAAAACTTCACACAGAACAGCGTAATTCCAAACACTGAACTTCACCTGAACATCGCATTGGCCATTTCGTCCATATCCACTAACGAGCTTTCGGATGAGTTCCTGCTCCCTCTCCGCTCCAGAGATAAACTCCTGCCTCTGCTGCCAGACCGGGTCATGTGAGGATAGGCCTCTCTGGAACGTGAGCGCCCTCTCTCAGGGACAATGGGTGACGTCAGCATGTCCCTCCGCACTTTCCTCTGTCTGACACAGGACGCAGGGTTGACAGTAATGATACCACATCAAATACGGGTGTACAGTCAAACATGTCGGACCAAATGTAAAAGGAAACCAACTTTTTGATGTCTGCTTCCTTCTGCCTGCGCTGTCTGTCCTGGATGTAAGCGGTTGGGTCAAAGCGTGCCCGTGACCCTGCAAGATAGTAAGTAGCAAAACTGAGATCTAATTACCCTTTGCAAACAAAACAAATAAATAAAATTAAATGTATTTATACACTACAAATATGTTGTTACGTAGCAACAACATCATGACGAGAGCTGGTACCGGTGGGAGAAGGTGACGGCCTCGGTATCCGAGCACGAGGTCCAGAGGAGTCTGCTCTTCTTCCTCTCTCCTCTAACCTTTGCCCTCTGTCCTCCATCCGTTCTCTGGATCCCGAGCGAGCCCTGACGTTCCCGTACCCGGACCTTCTCTCGCGGGAGAGAGAGCGATAGATTTCCCCATCGACTCGAGAGCTGGCGTGACCGGAAACAGGCGTCACTCTGCTGCAGGCACATGTAGAGGGTATGAACTCAGTGAGTAAATAAGATTTAAGATATGAAAATGTTTAGTCCATATTGTAAGTGAAAGATTGAAAGAGTAAAGAGAATAAGGATATAGTACACGCTTAGATTGTCTAACCCTCTCCGTAGTAGCGCCAGTTCGTTGGTGAGACTCTTGACACGAACGCGGAGAGCCAACTCGGACGACCTCAGCTCCTCCAACTAACCAGCGCAGGGGTAAAACATTGTTAAAACCATGAGAGTGACAGATGAAAAATCAATCAGATGTCCATTTCAACAGCAGAAGGGGTCCACCTGCTCCATCAAGAGTCGCTGCTCCTGGCATCTCTTGCTCGCCGAGCGTTGGCTTTTGGCCCTCTCCTTGACAAGCTGCTCCTCCAGCGTCCTCACCACATCTCTGCCCCTCCGGTCCTCTCGTGCAGGCACGGATCCATCACCGCTGATCTGCAGTCGCTCCAGCACCTTGGCTATTGCCTCTTTCTCTTCTTTTACCAGAGCGAGCCTTTAAGACAGTAGGAGACATCTTAAAATAAACACACACACAAAAAAAGATCATATCGATCATGGTGATGTAAAGGTAACCTACTCTGCTCGTAGCCGGTGTATTTCCAGTTCTGCAGATTTATTAACCCCATGAGAGGTGAGAGCGCTGAGCTCAGCCCTCAGAGCTCTTATTTCCTTCTGCAGCATAGCCGGGTCAGGCTTACCCGCATAGGGCAGCGGCAAGGGGTAGTGTATCCTGTAAATACAAAATAATAAGCAAACCAAGACAGTTATTACAACAGACGCAATCAACATACACAAAAAAAGAAGCTCTAAATCGTGTTTTATTTGACTATATGAACTTTGCCAAAGACACCAACCTGTCAAACTCCACGGTGTAAATGAGGATTAGATATCTTTTGGCAGTGAGAGCAGATGACTGCTGATGGCTGCGAGGGCGACTAACCACTCCAGCTTTTCTGTTACGAAGCAGCTCCAGGTCAGCATAGGTCAGGAGGTCGAGTGTAACAGAATCACTCGTCTGCAGAAAAAGCTCAAGTTAATTTTGTATCATCAGAGAGGGGATAGATTTCATGTCCAGATATTATTGGGAGGAGGGGACTTATAAAGGATTGTTAATGTTTTAATGACATCTTAATTATAACTGTTACTTTTTCATTTCTGCTTGACACTAACATGTGCAGCAAAAAAAAGAAAGTAAACACTCAAAAATAGTATAAATGATGTGTTTTTCTCAGAGGAAAAAGTTGACTTAGTTAACGTCAGATAAGACACGGAGCTGTTTTTTTGTCTGTTACTGCTGAATAATTTTTGTAGTTTGTGATTTTTGTTGAAGCCACTGAACATGTCCCTCACAGACAGTACTGAGTGTCCTGTGTCTGTCCACTTGAAACTGAATCGTAATGTACCAACATTTCCAACAGTTTCTTTTATTTTCCTCCAGCCTCCCCTCGACCTCTGTTCTTGTGTGTGAATGAAAAGGAGAAAGGGAACAGGACAGCTCAGGATAACTGTAGATTTTTCGCTCAAGTGGAAACGTTGAAGTTGAATGAACACGTCTCTGCCTCGGCTCACACAGCCTGGGGCGAATTCTGTGTCTGTTCACATCTCTCTATTGGCTCTGTGTGCACTACCTCTATTTTATTGTATTTTGTACCTTCAGACATACCTTTCTAACAGCTGATTCCAACATGCTACAGAAAATGGGAAACTGCTTGAAGTTGCCGGTTTTGCGGGTGAGATCTTCAATGTCTGTGAAAAAAAAGAATTAAATAGCATGAATGGGACTGTTTGTGCCTGCAATGACATTAAATCTACGATCATCTGATGCTACTTACATGCTGGATCAAACTCCCCCCTCCATTGATCCGCTGTCATAGAGTCGGAGACTTCCACTATTAGCACACCCTTCTCCAGCTCTACCTTCACAGCAAACTCCACTCCACGAAATACGATATCCTCCATTATCTCAGAGCCCTCCTCCATCGCTCGGGCTCTGTGGAGGAGAAATAAAATGATTTCTGTGAATTCAGTTGGATCTGTTAGTGGATGATTTTACAGTCTTCTCTGTGATAAACAACATGTCACAGAGCTGCATACATCTGAATGAACACCTAGATCTAAAGCCTGATCAAAACTAACTTTCAGCATCTTGGGTGGGTTCATGGCCTAAAGTCCATTACCCCAAAATATTTAGTTTACTGTCAGAGACTGAAACCATAAAATATTCACATTTAAGAAGCTGGAATCAGAGAATTTAGACTTTAAGTTCTTCAAAAAAACAACAACAATCCATTATCATTAATTGACTAATTGTTGCAGGACTATATTTATAGGACAGTAAACTGAATATTTTTGTGCTGTGGATGAAACGAGACATTTGAGATCATCACCTTGGTTTTGGGAAACTGTGATTGGCATGTTTTACAATTTTCTGACATTTACAGGCCCAAACAACTGATCGATTAGTAGAGAAAATTATTTATAGATAAATGGATTATGACAATAATCGTTTGTTGCAGCTATGGAAGACTTTTTGCTCCACTGTAGAATAGGATGAGCTGAAACGTCTAATTGGTTAATTGACTAGTTGATTTTTGATGCAACAATTATGATCGATAAGTTAAATAACCCAAACTACCAAGAATATGCTGTTTCCCGAAGAGCCAGACTGATATATCGGTTAGTCATTATTATCGGCTGATCCAGGCCTATCACTTGTATATCGGTATCGGCATACATGTTGTACAATATGCATTGATATTTTATTTTAAGTTATATAGGCAGCATTTAATGTATATTTATACATTAATATATTATCCTTTTTCTTAATTCAAGTTTAATATATACGTACATGTTTTTTTGTTGTTTTATTATTTATAGGAATTTATAATTATAATTCCCAGTGACATTTACTGTTTCAGTACACTAATGTTCTGTTTGATAACCACACTGTAAACAATTTGCATTTTATATATATACACACATACATATATATATATATATATATATATATATATATATATATATATATATATATATATATATACATACATATATACATACATATATATATACATACATACATATATATATACATACATATATACATACATACATATATACATACATATATATATTTATATACACACACATACATACATATATATATATATATACACACACACATACATATATATATATATATATATATATATATATATATATACACACACACATACATACATATATATATACACACACACACATACATATATATAAATAAATAAATAAGATTATCAACCAATATATTGAAATCTGAATTTTTTAATTCCCTATTATCGGTATCGGTCGGGCTCTAGTTTCCAGCTCCTTAAATGTGAATATTTGCTGGTTTTCTTCTATGATAGTAGACTGAATATCTTGTATGAATATCAAAAAACAAGCTGTTGTCACTTTTTTGATGATTATTGGTTAATGGAAGAGAATATTATCTTTTATTCTTGATTACTTATTAGGTAAATATCTTTAGTTGTAGCCCTTGATGGAGGTGTTTTTATCTTTAATTTATGACTACAAAATAGAGCATTTTTAACATTTTTATGTAATTATTGTGGCTTTCTGTCCTGTCTCACACAGCCTGTCGTGTCCTAAACACACCGCAGGGGGCGATAGCGAGTCGGTTAGAAAAGGTCTCATCGTTTTTATTGAAAAGTTCAGGTTGATGGCTCATTTATGATCACATGTGGAGGACTCGGCGCAGGTCTCCAATCATGTTTTACGAGGTAAGTTATGAACTACGTCTCTTTCGCTGCATTATAATGCTGTTTAAAGATTCACTTTCTCCCGTGAAACAGAGAGAAAGAGACAGTGTTACCTTTATGTTTCAGCGCACAGTCAAACACAGCAGCCCTGCCTGTTTAGCTCGTTGACACTTCACAGCACTCTTGTTAGTTCAGTTTGAGGCTCTTGAAGCTCATAAACGCGGATTTTCTCCTGATTCTCCAGTAATTTGTCGACTACAGTGAACAACATCTCCGCTCCGGTAACTCGTCGGTAGCTACGGTTAGCTAGCATGGACGTTGCCGTAGTGAGCAGCTAGTCAAACCGAGTTATCTGTGAAGTCAAGCTCGTACCGTCTCCCGGTGTGCTGATAACCGGCAAAGAAAAAAGACGGTAACGTTACCTTTGGGTGCAGCGATGCTCCGTTAGTGAGGTTTAAGTTGTCAACTAAAGGGCTGCTTGGTGGGGAAACATCGCGGTGAGTTAGCCAGGTTAGGTTAAATGAAGCTGCTGGGTTGATGCGACACACTCCAGTTCAGAGACTGTTTGTAAACCACCGGCACCGTGGAGACCGGAGACTGGAGCGGTTAAACAACCGGGAACCGTTAAATTCTTCTTCTTCACTTTGCTCTGCCTCCGCTGCTTCTTCTTCTTCTATATTTAGACAAAGGCTCGATACCGCTCAGGGTTACTGCTGCCCTCCACAGGTCAGATTAAGACACTGCAGACACACCGGCTAACCGAGTAACCAAGAGACACTACCTCAAACAAACAAATTAACTAACAAACAAATTAACAAACAGTAACAAACAAACAGTAACAAACAAACAAACAGTAACTAACACATTTACAAACAGACAGTAACAAACAAACAGTGACAAACAGTCAGTAACAAACGCTAGCAAACAAATTAACTAACTAACTAACAAACAGTCAGTACCAAACAAACAGTAACAAACAAATTAACAAACAGACAGTAACAAACAAACAGTCAGTACCAAACAAACAGTAACAAACAAATTAACAGACAGTAACAAACAAATAGTAACAAACAGATGGTAACTAACAAACAGTAACTAACAAATTAACAAACACATTAACAAACAGATGGTAACAAACAAACAGTACCTCCACAGTACAGCAGGGTAAAACATATACAGTCTATGGGGTACAAGATAAGGCTAAAAATACTGTAATAGTGGAGGAGGAAAAGTATATTTTGCATTTTATACATTATTTGACATTTATTTTCCCTGGTAAGTTTGTTTTTGTTAGAGATGGTTAACACAATAAAGAAACACAGAGAGCAGTACAGCAGGATGGGTTGGATTAGCAACAACAGGAGGTTGGGGGGGGGGGGCAACAGAAAGTGCTGGGGTTGTTTATGGATATCATTGATGTGTTGATCAAAGCGGAGTTAGTTGTGTAAAATGAGGTGTTGTAGAATGAGATAGAGATGGGGTTCAGTCCAGTATAGGGTGTGTTAATTTGCTCACAACCAGTTCAACTCAAGCAACTTTTCACATTTAGGACAGTATTAGCAGTATACGTATTTGTATATGTCAGAATAATAATGAAAGATACATTTTCTTCTTGGTAATTAACAGTATTGTGTCTGAACAAACTTCCCTGTTGTCATTATAAGCATTTATGTGCTCACTGATGCTGTTTTGTTAAGTGGTTAATGGATGCTGTTTTGTTAAGTGGTTAATAGCACATTTACAGAAAACAAGTGCTTCCTGTAAATATTTGATAAATGTTTGCACCTGTTGCGTAAGATCAGAGCTGACCCTGTCCTCTGCACGTCTTCACTCAGTCTTAGTGAAGGGCTGTTTCCACGGAGACGTTGTTCACCCGTAAGGGAAAAAAAAAAAACTTGAGTGACTGAGTCTGAAGTCTGAGGTCCTCACTGCCGGTCTGTAGAGAAAAACACAGGTGGTGCAGGAGTGTGACCTGGAGTGCGTGTGTGTGTGTGTGCTGAAGAATGACTGTCAGCTCATGAGGACTGAGAATTTTGGTCTTCCCATGCAGAACTCCGCATGGAAGAAACACAAAAGTTGCGGGACTTCATCTCTTCTTCCTATGACCCCAAAGAACCCTCAGCAGTGGCTTCAGGTGGTCGGACATGCAGGTTTGTTTATCTTGCCTTTTGCGTCCCTCAAAGTAACTCACTGGTTTTTTTGCGTCTCTCTCCTCTGAGTCTCCTTTTCCTTGCTCCAGGAAGCTTTCATGTTGGGGATTATGGTACGCTGCTGAAGAGGTTTTGTGAAGGGGAGCGACAGTGTTACCTGAAGCTGATGGAGGACACTTTGAGACCCTTTGTCCCAGCCTACTATGGTGTGGTGCAGCGGGACGAGCAGGATTACAACATGATGGATAACTTGCTGACCCATTTTAACACACCGGCCATCATGGACTGCAAGATGGGCAGCCGGTAAGTTTGTATTATTAGCAGTTAACGTCACCGGGAGCAACTGAATGAATTTATATTTTACATCTAGTGATGCAATCAGCAGAAAAAGAACAGATCATTCCTCAATATATAACAAATGAGTATCTTTAATGACAGATTATATCATTGGGTTTCTTTGAAGCTTTTTTTTTTCACATGTATAATGAGCCTTACATACAAATTATATGCAAGTGACTCCAGTCTTTAAGGCAGTCTGTTTAATGTTAGCACCTACCAGGAGGAGGAGCTGCTGATGGCCCAAGAGCGGCCCCAGCCTCGTAAGGACATGTATGAGAAGATGGTGACGGTGGACCCAGAGGCTCCGACAGATCAGGAACGAGCCCAACAGGCAGTGCTAAAAACCAGGTACATGCAGTGGAGGGAGACCCTGAGCTCCACAGCAACTCTGGGTTTCCGTATCGAAGGATTCAGGGTAAGCTCCAAAATGGTTATTGAATTCATAGATATGAACAAAGTGTAAATGCTCCTAGGTTAACAATCTTTGAAAAAAAACAGTTTGTTTTTTTGCTGCAATAAATATATTATTTGGTTGTAATTCCTTAATGTGTAAATGTCCTGTACAGAAGGCTAACGAAGAATGTCACACAAACTTCAAAAGGACCAAAAGCAGAGAACAAGTGACGGAAGCCCTCGGCAACTTTGTGGAGTCCAATACGCACATCGTGGTAAGTGTGACCGTCACTGACTTTGATTTACTTGTGTATTTCTCTTTCTTTCGTCTCTTGTTAATCTTGCGTCATTCTCTTCAGTGGGGCTATCTAAGACGGTTAAAACAGTTGCGGCAGGAGTTGGAGACGTCCAACTTCTTCAAGACACATGAGGTTAGTGTATTCAGTGTATTCGATGTACACTGCACACTGATCTTGTTCCAAAAGAGCTATATTGGAAATGCACCATGTATTTTTGAGCCTATTTTTTTGTCTTACATTTGTCCCTGCAGGTTGTAGGTAGTTCTTTACTGTTTGTGCATGACTGGAACGGGCGAACAGGCATCTGGATGATTGACTTTGGAAAGACAGTGGCTTTGCCGGCACCCCTCACCTTGGACCACCGCACTCCCTGGGTGGAGGGCAATCGAGAAGATGGCTACCTGTGGGGTCTGGACAACCTCATCGATATATTGGCCAACATGCTGCCACTGACCTGAAGACAACGTGAAAAGAATTTGCGGAAATTTACTCTCAATCCTTCTTTCACCTCTCGTTGTGACTGCAGATGGATTGGTTTCTGAAATGGTTGTTGTCTGAATTGAGGAAATTAACTTTAGGGAAATATAGTAATGAGGGTGTAAAATGGAAGATGTGGTTGATTACAATAACAAGAAACATTGCAAAAAATAAGTGAACGCCGGAATTTGCGCTATTACGTAAAGAAATACTTTCCAGAACAGACTTTTTTCAATAAATCAGGCCAAAGTCTCTGTTTAAATGAAATCAGTGTTTTATGAGATCCCTGAACAACCTGAGCCTTTCCAGTGAATCCAGTGTGACTGCTGATTAGAGCAATGCTCAGCTGCACTGCACTGACACTGAGCCAAGCACAGTCTCAGTTTCCAGCTTCACTAGGAGACATCCGGCTCTACTGTGTCGAGATGTCTCATTATTTCAGGAAACGTAGCACTTGCAATTATGAGCCAAAAATATGGACGCCTCCTCTGACTTGAGATGATCAGTAGTTAAAATATCACAGTGTCATTAAAATGGTGCTAAAACTACAATGCCAAAAAGTGCACTGCTATTTCATTATTTCATTACTATTTCACCATCACTTAAGGTTTAAATGCATCATTTGCATAAATATGATTTTGGCTTATGGCTTATTACACATTGACACATTCACATTAGATTGTTAAAAAAACATTGCAATTTTCATACTTTGGTGATAGGATCCCGCTGTTAAGAAATTTTAACTTCATAGTTTAGACCAGTTTTAGTCCCACAATATTAGACCTTTGCATATACTATAGTGATTTACGGGGTTGATGGTTTAATTTTATAACATTTTATATTATTTTCAGGCTTGTCTTTGTACTTTTAATTAACTTTTATGAGGAGTGAAAAGCTGTGAAATGTTCTTGTCTCATCTAAAAGTCCAACTTAAGATGGAAAGGTAGCAACAGTGGTTAAACATTATATGATGCATTGTTACTATGATCGGTAATATTGCAAGACAATATTTCTACATTAATCAATTTAATTACCATTGATTAGAATTTATGCTTTTATATGCTATCAACAAAATTTTATGATTGGATTGTTGTCTGTGTCACGTTGATGTTTGGATATTTTTTGGATGCAAACTCTCCTCATGTATTCTGTCTGTTGGTGACATCTTAACAAAAACTTTCTGGTTGAAATGTGCATCTGTCTCAGTGTCAGTTATTGATTGCAGTGATTCTGCAAACCTCCCGAAACTCAAGAAGCTGTTTTTATTCCCTTCTGAGAAACAAAGGTCGATGACATTTAATGTTTGTACTCTGTTTTGGATCACTGAAAACAATCAAACAGATTGTGATCTTTGCATTTCAGCTTTCAAACCCAATCAGCCAAAAATAATTAACAAACTGCAGATTAGTCTGGATTAAGTTAATAGACCTAAAAATAGACCAATAATAAACAAGTAAAAAATATATATTTGTATTTAACTAACTTGCATGAATTTGAGAGTATTTGAAAAGGGGAAATTATGTTAATTTTGTGCCAATGTCATATTTAGATCCTGGGTTTACTGAATTTTTAACATGCAAAATTGAATCTTTTGTGACAATAACAAATGGACATGTACATTTTTGGTTTGTTAAATACATTTCAAAATGAAAGGAGAAATATGTAACACTGACAAACCATTTAACATGGGTGCTGCAGTCCAGATTCAGAATATTGGAGAGAGTTGTCTCGGTCGTCCCCTCCTCCACCGACTCAAATCTCATGCAGGTTTTTAGGTCGGCTGGAGCCTCTCAGTTGATCCAGTTTGTTTGCTTGCTTTCTGCTGCAGCACACTGATGATCAGGTTGAATGAGCTGTGGGCCGGATCACACAGACCAAAACAAAAACACATATTCTGTACCAAATTTCAAAGGAGAGCAAACGGGCTATAGTATTTTAGTCGGAGAAGCCAGCATTTCAACTTGTTTCTTCAATCTCTGATAACATATTGTGGTCATTTTGTGACTTAATACTGTGAATATAATACATATTGGTCCTTTAATCTCATCATCTAAAAAATCTTAAAGTAATTATATGTTGCATTGTTTGGTTGTTGAATATGCTGTCATTCAGTTTGGTGTAAGTCAAGAAACATACTACATCAGTGCTTTCACTTGCGTTTAAAGTAATTAAATTATCACGTTAACAGATTGATGTGCAACACAGTCAAAACCACACACATATTAATCAAACTGAAGCTGAACACCTGATACAGGGCTGACTAGGGAGATGAAGGCAGATGTGCTCTCTGTCTTCCACACCTGTCCTCTACGGTCATTCAGTCATCAGACGGCAGGCACAGGGAACCCCTGCCCTTACTTGCTGCACCACACAAGATTAAAGCAATGACAACAGACAGAGAAACTGAGAGTCATCCTCAACAAATCCTCCCACACAGTCTGCAGCAACAACAAAAAGCCCTCTCAGAGGGTCTGCAAGCTGCACAGTACAACCACAGCCTGATCTGTTGGATACTGAGCAAAACCCACTGGAGCAGTTTAGAGCCGAGTACCCACTCAACTTTGTTGTGGCGCTCCTTTAATGTTTTTAACACAGCTGAGAACTAGCCTCAGCTGCAGAGAGGAGTCCAGATTGACTTCAGTCGGGACTTGAAATTCCTTGGTTCATGCTTATGTAGATGAAACAGAGTGATTCAAGGACAAGTTATTTAAAGCAAACCTTTTGTCACTTGGAGCTCTTTCAGCAGACTCAAAATTAAGGTGTGATGAAGGCTTGAAAAGAGGAGTAGTGCTTTGAAAACGAATAGATGACAGCACCAATCGGGGTGTGCTCAAAGACAGAGGGGGGTGGGCAGGGGATGATGTCAGTGTGTGACAGATGAAACATCACACAGCCTCTCAGTTTGCACAAAAAACTCAAGGGGCTTCCTCTCCCTGGTCATTGTTCAGCAGATCCATAGGAACACAGCAGACCAGCAGCGCTCAGGGAACGAGAACAGGTACTATGTTTTTTTTTAAATTTAAACTTTGACTATGAAATCTGTGTACATTACATATCATAAACAGCTACTGACTAATTAGTGTTTCTTAATTTAGTGTTTACTAATCATTGACTTCTTTATAATGTACTAATTTAACCACAGCCAAGCATGTTGTCAGTCAGAGTTTTGTGGTTTAAAATAATTTTTGCATGAATAAACAATACAACTATGCAAAATGAAATAATAAAACATGTCCATTTTAGTAAACATACCTAAAATATAGACATTGAGATTTTTTTCCTCTTTGTTTTGTTACAGATGCATCATTTTTCTCCTAAATGATCAAAGCATGCCCCAGTAGCCTCTTCAAAGAGATGCTTTTTCAGTCCCGAGCCAAATGTATCGCTGTGTATGTGAACGAGATGTGTTTCATATAGTCAGCGCATGTATGTTGTGTGGCGGGTGATGCATGCAACGCGTACAGTGAGTGTGTGACTTGGCAACACTGGCAGAAGCGGTGCATGTTGTTGGAGTGGTGTATCTGTGCTGCTGCTGTGGTCATGGCTCAGAGGAGGGCTGCTGGTGGCTGCTGCTGCCCCAGGGCACCAATGAATGAAGACAATGCCCGTTTCTGCCTGCTGGCCGGGCTCATCCTGCTGTACTTGTTGTGCGGGGCAGCCATCTTCTCAGCCCTGGAGCATCCCTTTGAGCTCCGTGCCCGCCGCCTCTGGAAGCAGCAGCTTGACAACTTCACCCAGAGATACAGGGTCAACCTGGGGGCCCTGCATACTCTGCTACGCCAGTACGAGGAGGCAAATGGAGCTGGGATCAGAGTGGATGCGCTAAGGCCCCGCTGGGACTTTTCTGGAGCTTTCTACTTTGTAGGCACAGTGGTCTCCACTATTGGTAAGTCTCACAGCATTTCTGAGATGCTGCTTCAGAAGTTCTTAGTTGTTCCTTATGATATACCAACTCCAGAACTGTACTGTGTTTCATCCATGACCTTTGAACCTTTTATTTTTCCTCTCTAGGTTTTGGCATGACCACGCCAGCGACCATAGCTGGGAAAATATTCCTAATCTTCTATGGCCTGATTGGCTGTGCTGCCACTATCCTCTTCTTTAACCTCTTCCTAGAGAGGATCATCACAATGTTAGCTTACATCATGCGCTGGTGTCATGAGCGTCGGTTGCGATGTGCTGGGGTTGGGGTTGTGTCGAGCGGGGAGGAGCAGACCCGGGAGGATGACAGCTTAGAAGGTTGGAAACCTTCGGTCTATTATGTCATGCTGATCTTGGGAATCGCTTCAATTGTGATCGCATGCAGTGCTTCCACTCTGTACAGCTCCATGGAGAACTGGAGCTACGTGGACTCCCTTTACTTCTGCTTTGTGGCCTTTAGCACCATCGGCTTCGGGGACCTGGTAAGCAGCCAGAGACAGCAGTACGAGTCTCAGGAGGCCTACCGGCTTGGGAACTGCCTTTTCATCTTAATGGGAGTATGTTGCATCTACTCACTTTTTAATGTTATTTCTATAATCATCAAGCAAACTCTTAACTGGATCCTGGGTAAGCTGGTCTGTTCTGGGCAGCATCAGTCCTGCTCCTGCTCTATATCTGGCTGCTGGTGGCTCTGCTGCCCCTGCCTCCATAAGAAAAATCGTAGCCACAGGCGTCCGCCTGCACACCTCAGGCAAAAACGCTTAAAACGCAACACTGTGCGGCCCGTCTCATCCCATTGCCCTGCAGGAAGACACCGCTACACAGATGGCTCAGTGGAGACAGTGTGTGACAGTGAGACAGATGCTGGTGCAGTGGCCGATGGAGTTTATGTAGGCCGCCGACTGTCGGGGGAGATGATCTCTGTCAATGAGTTCATGGTGTCCAATAAGGTGTCTCTGGCACTGCTGCAGAAGCAGCTGAGCGAAACAGCTCATCAGGGCCCACGGCAGAGCTACAGCCATCAAAATGGATTCTCTGGTGGCGTGGGGGCCTTAGCCATCATGAATAATCGCCTACAGGAAACCAGTGTGGATAGGTAGCACCAAATTATATAACATAAAGATGTGTATTCTTGTATGCTTTGGGCTCTGTATGTTTGGAATTCAATTTATTTCCTAACTGCGTGAATTTGAGAAAGTCAATAATTTGTCCTCTTAGTAAGACAAAACCAAATTATCACAATAAAATAATTCCCCTTTAATTACCATCTGTTCAGCGCCTCTCTGAGCAATTTCCGTGGAAGTCTATGCAGATAATAGCAGACCTCCAGCAAGGATCCTGGACATCAAATAATTGTGTGCATTTTGCTCTGAGAAGAGAGAGAGAGCTAAAAGACGAATGCAATTTGAAAAATTCAGCATCACTGTGAAGAGCGGTCTGATGTCCTCAAGTGATTGGCTCATACAAAGGCAATCAGATGAAAGAAGCAGTGGAGGACCACTTAAAGGGGATGGCTGATTTAAGAGTGCTGCACATGTCCCCTGGGCTCCTCGACAAATATGCTTGTATGTGATGGTGTTAGTCAGTATTAGTGAGCATGCAGACATGAACACCATATCTACAGTCTCCTCTTAGATAAGCTGCATATATAAAACATGTTGAGTTGTGATTTGTGTTTGAAAAGGAGCTCCTCAAACACACTACAGCAGCACTGAGAAAGAAACATTTTAATTTGTTGATTGCTTGCAAATCGCCCATCTTGCTTCATCAATGCATGTCATTGAAATTCACAGTAATCATGAAAGAGTGCTGAGATCCCGGGTTTTCGAAAAGAACATGTCTAATCAAACGTGGCCCGTAGAGGACATCCTTATGTTAATAAGTGCTGTACAGACAGTTGCAGGATCGCATCAACAGAGTGGGGAGTAACATTTGGGCTCTCCTTGGCTAGCTGGAGGAGATCCTTCACTATGCAAGAAAACCCATTTGAATCTGTTTTGTGTCATTTTGTCTCGTCTATGTGGCAGATTTTTATCAGTGCTTTCGATGATGAGTATAAGGAAAAAAGCTTCATCTTTAGCAATCTTTAGAGTAGACAAAATCATGCTTGATAATTGTCTTGACTGTTAATAATTTCAAAACAATGAGATAAATAGTTTAGTCAGTTACTGTGGATAAAAATACTCCAAGTAGTCCGTCAAATATTCTTTATTTAGGTTGAAAACAATCATGACTCTTTAACATGTAATGTCTATACACAGAAACGTACTCACTGAAATAATACAACAATGCAGCATTATGCTGATAAAATGACCCATCCTGAAACTGACCCCTTCTAATGCTTGTTTTTTGTTTTATCAAATATATAACAGATGAGTAAGGCAGCACAGTACATATCCAACTTATGGAAAAAATACATTTCACATGCACTGTACTTAAGAATGGCTTCAGAAATATGTTTCATTGTAAAGAAAGAATGGCAAAAGATTGTGTTGAATCTCGTATTTTAAAATAGATTTTAATTGGTCAGTAAATATAGATTTCAGCGTATATTTGGATACTTTCAAAGATGTTTTTACCAAAACTAATTCAATTTGTAAGTAATAATCAACATACTGTATACCTCTTTTGATTGCAATGTAACAAATTAACAGAATTTCCAAACATCACTAAGCCACATAGATCTGATTCTACAGGTTTAAAATACACACAAATATGTAAAAGTAAACGAGTAAAAGATTTTAGTTAAGGTGTGAAATGTATTTTTTCTTGACCCAATGAGATTTGAGAGTTGAGTGCGGTGTGTCCAGTTTAGTGGCGTCTAGTGGAACTTGGCAGAAATGGAATATAATTTTCACAAGTATGTTTATGCTTTATAGAGGGCACTTTCATATTTTTGTGAGTTTCATGGCTACTGTAGGTTGTCCTAGACACATGGAAAGGCAGTGGGGTGTATTCAGTTAGTTGCAATCTGCAACCTTACCACTAGATGTCACTAAATCCAGCACAATGCACCTTTAATTAGCCAAATATAATATTTAATCAATGTTTATTTGCCTGTCAACCATGAGTGGAAAAGATACATTTGTGCATTCCTATCAGCTGCCCAAAATAGCACTGATAGCATATCCTGTTGAAACTAAAAACATATATATGTTAACTTTAATCTAACTTATGCCAAGCACTGACAATGTTTCACACTTTCCCCTCCTATTGAGGAAAGGCTGGTCAACAAGCTGAAAGTCTTTATAAACATTATTATTTACTTTAAAATACAGCCTCACATATACTCACATTTCTCACTATATCTGATGAAAATGTATAATTTCACAGTTGGTTGATGTTCAGTTTTACAGGCTGTCGTTTGAAATTATCATCTGTATCTTCTCTTCACTTAATATGAGGCAGAGGTTTGTTGCTGGGTCAGTGTCTCTGAGTAAGTTTTACAAAATGTCCTTGTATAAATATAAAATGTAACAGGCTTTATTACATCTATTTTTGCATTGTATTTGTTCTGACAAGATGCTGCTTGCTAGCATGATGTAAACAAACAACCCTGTCTTTTTGACATCTCCCTTTTTGTCAAATTGCACACATGAAGAAAGCAGTTAATATTGACATTAATTACAGTCCCTCCATCCTTTGTGGCAAAATCCAGCCGGGCTTCTCAGGAGCCTCCCAATCCCTGGATGGACAGGTTAAGGAGGAACTAGTGAGAAATATACTGTGCATACTGATGGAAATAACATGTCTTCTAATGGTTGCAATGGGACAGATGATTACTTTGTACTTACATTTGGTACTGTGGGCTTGTGTGTCTCTCTTTGTTGATAGTAAGCAGAAATAATGCAGTTTCTTCTGTAACACACAGCAGTAACAGGATATTATTTCCAATAACAGTGTATGCACTCACACACAAACACACATGCCCAGACATAAACACATGTTACGTCTCTTACTTGCTCTGTATGCCTCCACCTGGTGGTAAACCAGGGATGACGGTGGATGCGAGGACTGTGAGGACGGACAGTAGGTCAGGCTCCTCTCCTCTTGCACATAGCTCATCGTAAATCTCTGTCAAATATTAAAACAATAGAAACAGGCGTACAAGCACATTGGTGTCATTTTTCTTGCAAAATTATATATGCAGCTCAAAGAAGAAGACTGATGTTATTCTATATTTTTTCTCATTGTCAACAAAAAACTATATGTCAATCAATAATTTCTGACTTCAGTACCTGGCAATTTGTTTCTATAGACTAACATATAAATAAAAGGTTACATATGTATTTTTTTTGTTTGTTTTTTTGTACTAATATGAAGCAATTTCCCTTCACAGCTGAGCACTGCAGCTTTTAGCTAAACTTAATAAAACAGGTGTAAATAATGCACCCTTCGGGGACTATTTTCAGCAGCGGATCAATACACATCTGGTGTTAGCGACTATTTAGGACACGAGATAAGAGTTATTGCACACTAAAATGTGTTTTTATGACTGTACTGTAAGGAAAGACAAACATGCTGGTGTCAATATTGACTTTGACACCACATTTATGAAAATCAGCATTTCATTGGTTGAAAATGGCTCACCCACCTTCCCCATCCCCGCAATCGAGAGAGACAGTTTTAACTTAAGGATTTAACAGCAGCCACATTGGCGCTGGCCTGCTGGAGGGGCTCTCTGTCTGTGACTTTCCACAGGAAGAAGAGCTGCTAGTATCAACAACAAAAAAGAAAGAACATCCTCTTTGAATCTCGCTCTGCAGCTCTTCAGTCCTCTGGCTGTCTGTTCCTGCAGTTATCAGCGGGTCAAATCTTATTTTAAAATGTTAAATCACAGTGTAGGATTACACTATTGATATGCTTACAATACTTACTGACTAGGATCAAATCATTGTTGGTTTTGATCTCTTTTCATTGGATTTGTTGACAATAATAAAATATAGAATAATGCAGCTTTATCCTTTAAAGGATTAAAATGGAGGACTGGTAAGAGAGAACTTGATTGATTTATCTTTGTATTAGAAAAAAGAAAGTCCCTTTACGGCTGTCTACCCTCATAAAACACTGTTAAGATTTTAGCATTTAACTATAAAAAAACAAGGTGTAGAAGCCTAATATGACAATATAGTGCCTACAGCCTCTTTTGCACACCGTGTATAACAACACACCTGCTACTTTAGACTCCAGCAGGTCCTCTAGCTCAGCCTCCTGGTGCAGTGCCTCTGCTGACAGTTGGGGGGCTCCAGGGAAGCATAACAGGATGATGCTAATGTTGTCCAAACTGCCCTGTGGAGCGAAAAAGGCACCAACAGAGGTGAGCAATGATGGCAGACCCTACAGGTCATATAAACATTATTTCATCCTGGGTGAACAGTGTTAGACATAGATCTTTTTCACCTCAAGGGTTGCACACCAGTGTCACACAGATGCAGTGGAGCAGCAAAATGTAAATGGAGTGTGGAAGAAGCAGTGACATTTTGAGGTCATTGTTCATCTCCAAGCTGCAGCCCTGTTACATAACAGAGTGATATGACGGACATGACGGCCAAATAGAGTGCTGCTTGGCTGCGCACATGTGGCCCATGTTTATTCTGATGTGTTTCTTTGCTTTGACAAAACAAAAGGCAGGCTATTAATCTAGTTTCATTTATTAATTACCTTTAAGTTCATCTAAAAGGCCACAATTTAATGCAATGACGCTTTTCTGCTGATAAGATGCTTGACAAGCTAATTCCCATATTCTATAGCTTGGTTACTGTATGGTGAAAAATGTTGTTCATTAAATAAATTAGAGCTTGTTGTCTTGAAATAATTGTTCTTCCTCATTAGTCTGAAATTATTCATCATATAAAGACGGTACAACAAACAATTCTATGTTATTGAACAACCTTCAACCGTCTGACACTCTCAAAGTGAGAGGTTGTGACATGAATCCTCACAGGACCCCAGCATAATCTCTTCTAACCTGTTTTGACATCTCTGCATCTATTTTAAGGTGGTTTGCCTGACTATTATGCCATGAACAGCCGCCACAGTCTTAATGAGTCTGAACCGAAGCTCTGGCAGAAGTTGCTGATGTTTTTTCAGTGTAAATCTGTGACACTAAGACACTTTTAGACCTTTCCATCCATATGGCCACAAATGTGTTTAAAACTGTTTTACTTAATAATTTATTATTAATGATTAATGATCACATGTCTGAAAGAGTCACCAAGTGGAGCTTAATAACAACCTTTAGCTCACTTTTTACTTATGATGACCTCTCTCACAGCTCTCACATTGTGCTGTTTTGGGTGAGCGATCTTTACAATCTACTTTACACTACCTGCCCAGCTCCAAACAGCAGACTACCTGGTGAAGAAAGTGGAACATCTAGCTAAAGAGGCATATATTATTGTAAAGAGTTGGAAGAAAACCTAAACAAAAGGAGAGTGGGCACTGGGCTTACACTGACCTGCTGTAATGCTAATATTACTGTATATATGCTAACTAAACAACTTTGTGCTTAAAAATTTGCCAACCTTTAAATGTGATGGGACCAATCAAGTCATTTAAATTCAGTATGTGGAAAGAAATAACCACACCAACAAATCTTCAGATTATTGTAAGAAAAACTAAGAGGATCCAGCTCATTCCCTTATGGAGATCAGCCCTCTTCACAAACTATCCACAACATGTGTCTCATCTTTCTAAAATGTGACTCAGCCCAATACAGCAATACTGAAATCGTAAAATATGAAGCAAAATACATTTTGTACTGTATTTCTCATCCCACTAAATGTATTACCTGTCTAATCAAAGTAGTTGGACAGAAAAGTTAGATGAGAAGTGAGTGAGTGAGTTTTTTGAAAGCCTGAATAAATTAGGATTGGGATTGATTTGGTTTGTTTACTATTAATCAAATAGAAATGTTTCTGAGTTATTTTTATAAAGCCAAGCTTTTTTCTCAGACCCTGGCAGCCTTCAAATCCATCCGAACTAACTCAACAGTCATAGTTGAAGGGATTATGTTATTACATAAAATCCACAACCCATTAAAAATGATGTAACTCGGTTTTCAACTAAAATTGTAATTTGAGTTTATAATCAGTTAAAAGTATTTCTAGTTTAACTCCAGAACAACATGCAAAAGTGCACAGTGGCGCTGGATCACTTTGTAATATAATGGGATAGTAGCAGTTTCTGACCTTATAGAGACAGAGGTCAATAACTTGAGTGCAGACATCTCTCAGGTCAGTGCAGACACGCAGCCGGTTGTGGATGAAAGCGCACAGCTCTTCGTTGCTGATGGTGTCCCACACCCCATCACAGGCGAGCACCAGGAACTCATCTGCTGGTGAGCGCTCCACCACACACACCTCTGGCTCTGGTGAAACCATCTGCTGGCTGGGTGTCCGGTTCTCTGCCCCCTTGTAGCTGAAGTCCCCCAGGCCACGGGAGACTGCCAAGGAGCCATTGATCCGTTGGATGGACACGGAGCCTCCTGCGCTCTCGATACGCTCTTTCTCCAGAGGACAGTAAGGTTTGTGGTCCTCAGTGGAGAAGCAAACCTGGCCAGAGCGACACAGCATGGCCCTCGAGTCACCACAGTTGGCGAAGTAGATGTAATATGGTGAGATGAGAGCGGCCACCACGGTGGTGCCACCTCTTTCCCATCCTTCTCGACGTGCCACAGAGTGGAGGTGCTTGTCTGTTTGCAGGAAGCCCTCTATGATGGCTCCTTTCACCCTTTGTGGGTCGTCCTCTGGTCCCATTCCACCTGTGTGCACAAAGATACAATGATTTAATACTTCAACAAACAAAGCATCCAATAAAAACACATTGTTAGATGTATACAATACAAAGATACAATAAAGAATTATCAGTTATAATATTGATATCTGATAATAGGGAGCATTCCTCTCTCTTTCTTTACATCAGTCACTATAAGAACAGCTTTTTCTCTGTGTATTCCCTTATAAAAGACTCCAGCATCTTTGATTACATTTTTATAAATTACATTCATATCTTTCAATCATTTTTAGATCCATCAATCCACCTGTGGCCAGCATGTGACCCAGGAGGTGCTGGGAGCAGTATTGTGCCACCGTGCTGCCTGCGTGACCATCGAACACAGCAAAGAAGCTCCAGTCAGCCAGCTCTCCACCCAGCTGTGGTACACAATTGTGAAAGTCTTCCATGTTGGCCCTCCAGCCCTGCATGCTTCCCAGGGCGTAGGTGAGGCCCCAGCGGGCACAGCCCTCCTCTGTCAGCTTGTCCAAGACCGGCCGGTCCAGATAGGGGCTGGGGATGACCTCCTCTTTCTCCCCCTCCCCTGGCTGCTCTCCCTCTGCTGCTCCTCCACGGCCCCCTTTGAAGAAAGAGCTGACCCTCTTTTCAGTCTCTTTCACCAGCTGCCGCACAAACGCAGGCATCTCCACGCTGCCCTTCCTGGATGTCCTCATGGCTCTTATGCGCAGCTGATGCGTGGGGAATATGCTTTTGTCCCTGCCTCGGTGTTTACGGCTGGGACGGAGGGCTGAGCTAGGCCTGATGCTGGGCCTGTGCCGTGTCTTCGTAGCCCTGCTGCTCCAGGGCTCAGAGCATGGCTGCGTGCGCTGATGGATGTTCTCTGTGCTGGCTGCTCACCCTCCTCTCCTTTCTCATCTCCTTCTCCCTCTCTGGAGACCTCAGTGATCAGTGCTCTCTCCTCCACTCATCCTTCCTCTCTTCCTTGTTTGGTCTCTCCTCTGCTGTGCTGCTGTGATTTCACCTTCTCCCTCGCTTTTTCATAGCTCTTCCTTCTTTCACCAGCTCTCCCCTCGTCTTGTTATTTTCCCTGCCTCTTCTGTGATTGGCTGGCTATTTGTGTGCACCAATCCCTGCCTGGCTTGCATCAACGCTCTCTCACTGTTCTCCTGTCTGCAGCTCTGGACCCACCCACCCTCTCTGATAATCTCAACCTTTGATCGGTCTGGATTAAGGGCTTGCGGTTCTGTGGATTATGGGACAGTCGGCCATTTAGCACACAGTGTGTGACTGATAAAGGAAAGAGGAGACACAGAGACACTGGAGGGCGCAGGGAAGAAAGAAGACTTATTTTCATTATGTGCACAGATGATTTCAACTGATATTTCACTTTTGTGTATTAAACATGGTGACAGAGCATGTACGCACCTCTGCAGGGATTCATATCTGATCATGCACCAACACTGACAGACCATTAAAACCTGAAATCAGAGCTGCACTCCTTAATTTGTTACTTTAATTTTGAGTCAGACTGGACTGTTTTTGCGTCTACAATGTGAACAATTATTTTGCTTTTGGCGACACTGAACCTCATTACATTTTTATGTTTTTTATTTATTATGGGTAAAGATTGGTTCATGTCTAATCTGTTTATTTCATTTTGAACAAGCAGAAATTAGATTTTGGTTTTGCCTGGTTAAAGCTGTGCAGTCTGCCGGGATGACATCACCACTCTTTGTAATTCTCCACATACTTTGATTTAAAGGCTGACACTTGCCGCCAGTTGTGCTACTCTGACCAAGCAGGAAAGGTTGGACATCTACTTAGTCATGATGGTGTTTCAACAGCTCAGTCTCAGAGGTACAAGCAAAAGAAAACAAACTTGTGAGTATGTGTGTGATCAAAATACCCCGAGGAAAATGTTTTTCTAGATTGACATTTCTATTCACTGCTGCAAAAATGTGCCGTTACACAGCTGTATATTAGTTTGAGCAGCAACGTCATACTGCAGCAAAATTAATCTGAATGTAATCTTTGTCAAAACATGAGCAAAAATACTCTGAAATGGCTAACGGGATTTTCAGCAAATCCATGAGAAGGACATACTATAAACAGTTCAGCACATAATGCTAAAAATTATAATAATCTGGACGATACTGTGATGTACAACAGACATTTTAAACAAAGCCATCTGCCTGCAACATGAGAATATCTGCTTCTAAAACCAAATTAAAGTATTGATCAATATCTTTCCAACTACAAGATGTAAGTTATTTGGTAAAAATTTACAGTGTTGAGAGGAGTGTGTGGTCCAGGTTTTGGTCTGACTGACACTGAGGTGTCATCAGAGACAGTTGCAAGGAGCTAAAATGAAAGGCAACATAATTCTGAGATAATGTGCTGTGCAGAGAAATATGCCTTTGTATCTTTCTTCCATGCATTTACATTTTGATAAGCAAATCATCTAAGGCGTTTCACTATTAGACTATGCTGTGTTATGATTCAAGCTCTATTATAAATTCATTAGTTTGTTATGAAAGCTGCATACTCAGCTGGAGGAGATACTGCAGCGACCTACAGTACTAACACCGGTTGTGTTCTTATTAATAATGATTGGTGATTAATTTTACATTAAAAGCTGTTCCTCACTAACTGTGAAGGCCTCTGGGTTCAGGTCAACCACCAACTGGCAGACAAACCATGAAAGTCTCTGAAGCTGAGGGGCAAGTACATGTATGCTGATGTCTCAAGTTCCCACTTTGTGTATGTGTGTGTGAGTGTGAGTGTGAATCCAAACAGGGGGTATCCAATACAGGATAAAATTAGGCCAGTCGGGCCTTATATCGCTGACAGAGCTGGGGTGGCCAAAAAAAGCCTGAGGTGCAAGCCAGCAAGCTCAAGACAGAGAGGAGAGCAAGCAGGACCGCCGCTGAAATGGCTTCCAAACGTAAGGAAATAAAGAGTGACAGCTTTTAGTGAAGTGAATCAGAACAGGCAGTGAGTTGGTCTGCTGTCAGGTGGAGGAGGAAGAGGGAATTATTTTTTCCCCTCTGCTGGGCAGATGTGATTACAGGCAGGATAACCAGTCTAACACTTAGTCCAGCATGTCTTTCACTTGGTGGACAGATGGACAGAATGGGGCTCAGCTAAATGAGACCCTGCTGCTGATTGAATGTTGTTTGGTTCATTCTTAAAGGTTGTCTCATTAGAAAATTATACTGATAAGTGTTTTCTTGTCAGGGTTTGTGATTTATTTTTTATTATGTCGTCGCTATAGGGGTGCAAATTTGAGTTAAGTTATATTTTGGCATGCTGAGTGTTGAGGAAAATGACTTCATAGGTATGAGTGTGACTGTCTCTGTCCTGAAAAAACATGATAAATGTTCATCTATTGATTTATCTGGAAACATGATTATTAAGAACAGTTGCTGTGCCTGTAAATCCACAGATCTGTTTCTTGCAGATTGTCTTTTGTGGAAAAAAATGCTTGTTGTGTGTGTGTCTGTGTGTGTACACACATTTAAGTGTAAGATGCCTGAGGGTCTCTTTTAATCAGATAATTACCTCAAGATTAACACTGGAGTTAGGAGGTTCATTTGATGTTTTGGTGGTTAAAGATCTAACACCATACAGTGACTCGCGGTTTTCTTATTCATTTATTTATAATTCTTCCTGAATGTGCAGTAACAAATGCATTACTAAAAACAGTGCGCTCATTAAGACACATACTTGTTTCCTGAGATATCTTCTCTTTTGGCACAAAGAGAGATATGAACAAAAAGATGATATTATGCAGGATTTCATTGATTTGAGTAACAAGGAAACCAGTGTTGTGTATGCAAACATGACAGGGAATTGATTTACTGGTTATTATTGATTTTTTTGTATGTTTTCCCCTTTTGCACTGAGCTTTCTTCCTGTTATTTTTCATTTTCATTCTTTCTCCAGAGCCTTACTTTTCTCATTTAAAAAAGCAATTATGTAGAAATGCCTGCTTCCACATTTTATTTTTTAAATGTTTTTAATCTTTTGAGATTGGTCCATGGTCACTTAATTTAAACCATTCAAATGAGCACCGTGTTTTTAAATGAATAACTTTTTGATTTTCATTTAACAGACATTCAGATTATAGTGAGTTCAAGGCAGGTTTTGCATTTGCTGTTTTGTGTGTGTGTTTTTTTTTTTTTTTTTTTATACCTGAAAAGTCTTCTCTGGCACAGAGGCAGTGCTGGGTTTCACATTTCTGTCGGCAGCAGCAGGTTTGTTTGTAATGAACAGAAGAAGATGACCTGGGTCATTTGAGTGAGGAATGAGCGTTGTGAATCACAGGGTAAAGTAGTGTCGATTTCACAGTAGTTTATAAAACTATGAACATGCAACATGAGCACGTGTTCCCTAACTTAAATTAAGAGCCAAAAGTCTGTAGTGAAGGAATGGCAAGCTTCATATCTGTACAAGTTTTAAACTCAGGTGACCATTTTTATGCCTTATATTGTATGTTGTATGTTGTTAAGGCTGATAACACACTGACATTGTTTCTCACAGAAACGGATAGTTGACATTCTGATATGATGACCACATACATATCTATACATGTACAGTACAAGTCAAAAGTTACTCAACCCCATGAATGACAAACCTCTGACTGGAATTATACATGTTTGTTGTGTGGTCAGAGTTTAGTATTTTAATTAGACAGTACTTAGAGGCGTTCTTCAGCCATTTAGCCTTACACTTCCATAAAATTGGGGGACTTGCAAGAGACAGACTGAAAAACAAAAGTCATCCTGATGATTCCAAATGGTTCGACCTTCTAAAACACTGGCTTCTTCACCTGCCATGATGCAACTTAATGGTGTTTTTTATACGCCCACTCTGCCTTTTTGTAATTAGGTTCAACTGCAATTTACCTTACTGTTATCAATTTAACTTGAGCAGTCATCAATTAGCAACGCTGTAAGGAAAAAATGACAAGAGGCTTTAATCTACTTACTGCATCTGTATGTAGAACAATATTCATACTGGGCACCAGTGTGTCCATAAACTCTTGTTTATTTTGTCCCACTCTTAGTGATAGTTGTCATGGCTAAATAATTATTTTCAAAAAGTCCCACAGAAAATAAATCATTTTTACTTGCCAGACTGCTTCACATCCAGCTGATGAAGTATAAAACCTTGAAATGATCAACAAACATTGCTTTAAAATCAAAAATAGAAGCATCTGATAAATTAACACACAGTATTTATGAGGGGGAAAAAAGGTGTTTCTAACTGATCAGTCTCTAACTCTTACTCATTAACTCATCCCATATCCTTTTTCTAACATGTGTCCACCTTGCAGTTGTGGATCTGGTGTACTGGCGGAAAGTGAGTAAGACTGGTGTGGTGTTCACGGGGCTGGTGATCGGTCTGGCCAGTATGTTCCAGCTAAGTGCCATCACCGTCATCGCCCATGTCTGTCTGGGTATCTTGTGTGTCACTCTCCCCCTCCGCCTCTACTATAAGCTGCTGGAGCTGCTGCGCTGGAACCCTGAGAAGGAGCACCCCTTCCAGTGAGTCCACTAACTGATGATTTAGACATCAAGCTCACAATTAATCTTATATAGCAGAAAGATATGCAACTGCACTGCTCTCTATAATGTCACTAACTGGCTTTATCTGAGCCTCATTTGTGGTAGATGCACATTACCATTTGTGTTCTCAAGGGTCTGTATGTGCCTCTCTGTTCCCAGGTCCTATCTAGATCATGACAGCTCTCTGACAGATAAGGAAACAGTGACGCTGGTGGAGGAGACGGTGTTACTGGTCGCATTTGCTGTCACAGAGATCAAACGCCTTCTTTTCATCGACAGCATAATTGACTCTATTAAGGTCTGTGTGTGATGATAAAAATAATGACAGATATATGATCATGATCATAAAACATGTCTAATGTTGAAAGTATAATTATAGGTCACAAAACCAAAACATGTATGAAAATTTGTGTCTCTGGCACCATCTGGTGATAGTATTAAAAATACACTGTGGCTGCCAGCAATGCTATAATCCAATACTGGGTGTATGTGAGCATCTTTCCACAGTTGCAAATCAACTGGACCAACAGTTCAAAACAGTGACCTGAAATCTGTTAAAAAAAAAGCAACTTAAACATCAATATAAAACATTTTCTCTGCTCTTTCTCCCAGCTTGTTGTGCTTCTGTATCTGTTGACCTACGTCGGCATCGTAACCAACGGACTGACTCTGGTGATAACTGGTGAGTTTTGCTCACAGTCTTCGCTCATCACACAACACACAGTATGTCCTGTGTTTGTGTTTCCTGAACCTAAATGAAAAAAACGTGGCAGTTCCTTCCAGTGTGACCTGCTGGTAACAGTCAGGGAAATATTGTGGTCGTGTTTAAAAGAAACCAATTTTGACAGGAGGCACAGTCTCCTCTGCCAAAGTCCATTCAACAGGACTTTATCCTTAAGGGACAGGGATGAGATATGGTTTTGTATGGCATGTATTTCAGTGGTAATTCACAAATTAAAATGGACTTGCACAACAGTATCAAAGTGAAGAAAATAAATGCTTCTGTGTCCTTGTTTTACAGGTGTGATCGTTGTTTTTTCCTTTCCTCTGTTGTACAAAAAACAGCAGGTGAGATTCAAAACAAACCTGCTTACATTTACTCAAGCAGAAAACAATCTGTTAGACTGTCTACTGATAGAAAGAGCAGTTGGATAAAAAATATGCTATGAATGCACTGACCCATCTGTCATTTTGACAACAGGCGCGGATGAGGAGGATGGTTAGAGCTGTTAAAGGTTTTGTAAAGAAAATAAAAAACATGTAAGTAACCTGCTCTTTATGCAATGTGTTATTATCATGCAAACAAAAAATGAGAATATTTTTAAATGATCTTCTGTAATGATGTCCTTTCTTTTGTTACAGATTTCTCAGAATGTATGGTACAGTTAGTCCCTCACCTGCCCCCGCCCCTACACCTGCACCTGCCCCCAAACACAAAGTGAAGTCAAAGTAACATGCCGGTCACATGTTGGAAGGATTTGGGATTTGGAAAGTGTTGGAATGGTAGGCTATATCATCTGTGGGGCCACTGGAGGGGCCGCTCATTTCCATTTTGTCCGCCATGATGTTTGTTTATGGGAGCAAGATTTAATCGACCCTGACAGCTGAAACAAAGCTGCTATTCACTCATGAGGAGGGAGGGGAACTGTAAGAGGAGAGGAATTTTATCTACTGAGATGCTTTCTGTGGGCACGATTTCATAGAAAGAGTTCACACATCTACTCCGAGCAGGGATAGCACAGACGATCACTGTGATTTTGGCGGTAACAGGTCTGTTTTTTTTTACACAAGTAGTGAGCACCATGTTCCTGTTGAAGCAATGAAGCATTATTACTGCTTTCATTATTTAGCATTATTCATGCTAGCTGGGTAAAATAAAAGTGACATGAACATAACCAGCCATTAATTAACATTAATAGTGTGTGCTTGCCATGTTGAAGTACTAGTATTAGCTCTCTCTGAAGCAACTCCTTACAAGTTTTATGAGACTTATATAAGGAATAATGAGAACTGATTGCCCTCTGCTCCTCATGTAAATTGTGTTTAATCAGGTTCAAACAGTGACTCCCTGCTCCTCTTGGGGTAGTCTGCTGATTAAAGATACAAATGTAGCACCAACACAGCTTTTAACAAGTGAGAGAGACCTTAAACTCAGCAACTCCAGATACATTTGGATTGAATAACAGCACAAAAAGATGTGTTTTATGACACAAAATAGCAACAATTCTTACTATGCAGATAAGAGACTCCTGCTCTCATAGTCTTACTACAGTTTATCAGTTTAAACTTGTCCAACCTGTCCAGCAGATAACGAGCAGTGTTTGCATTTATTTGGAACTATGTTTCCGATAGTCACTCTCCTTAGCTCTGTTATGCTCACCACCAACCCCTGATAAAAATATATCCGACTCTTGAGCTGCTACATGTTCAACTATATTCACCAGCTTCGCCTGTCTACTGTTTGGTGCTGGGCAGGTAGTGAACAGATGTTCTTTACTTTGAAAACAGTTGCTTGCGCGCCCGAAAACAATGCTAATGGGAGCAGTGAGAGGGAACCAAATAAGAAAAGCTGCAGGCCAGAAAACCAAAGTAATTAGCTTCAGTTAAATTTGCTTTAAAGCTCTGTAGAGCAGAGGGGAGCTGCTGAGTCAGGTCATGATTCATAGAGATATGAATAAAAGTAGTCATGTGATTCATTGTTGATATAAGAGTATTGATTATAGCCACTAGAATGCATATTTGCTTCTTATTCAAGCACTTGTGGAGCAAATGGAAAATTAAGTACATAAGTTTAGATTATTACTATATTTGCTAGCATTTGCTCTTAGGACACTTTTGGTTTGTCTCTTGTAACTTACTCAACTATAACTAAATATCCTCAGGAGTATACAGCACCTCCACCCGGTTTCAGCTGGATATTTGTGTGAACCTGATGCACCTTAAACTGCCCGCAGAGGACATTTCAGTAGATACAACTACAGATCCTATACCATTTGTAAAATATTCATTATTTGACCAAAGTGCATCACTCAGAGAGGGAGTCACTGTACTTTCATTGCCTCACTTCTAAAAACAAACCAACAATTGCCGCCGGCAGCTTGTGAAGAGCTCGAGGGGCAGTTTGACAAGGCGGTGGACGTCACTGGCAAACAAAATAATATTGATTTTAGCGAGCTGTTCTATTTCAGGGATTTCCTGGGAAAGGGTAAACAACATGTAAAGTCAGAATAAAGGAGATTACTCCAATAGCATCAAGCCAATTATAATACTCTCTATTTGATATTTTTGTCAGGCCACAATATAAAAATGTAACATTTTCAGCAAGTATCTGACTCCACAACTCCAAGTCAAAATTTTCCAAATCAACAAAACGACCCAAAAATGTGTTCATTAGCACCAGAAATGACCAAGACATCACCAGAAAATTACAAAATTACACAATACACAGTCTCATGAAGCATAATTCGAATGTCACTGTGATGCAACATACTGTAGCTGCATTTTGTTTTGTGACAGAGGTGAAAAATGTCGGAAAAACCTTCAAGATAACATATCTGTGTCAAAGTATTTGTTTTATGAGCCCACAGTGCTGCAGAACACTTTGTGCTGTATGAATTAAATGAACAAAATGTATGAACTTTGCCTTTAATGTAACTTTACAAAAAAAGGCAAGGCACTTCAGTTGTGGCCTTACATTAAGAAATACATTTGTTACTGTAACTTGTTGCGTGTCCTTCAAACTCAAGCTGATAAATTGCAAAACAGCTTCCAAACCTGAGCCAGTGAAGTGTAAGCAGATGTTTGAATGCAGCTGTTCAGGCAGTGAGCTGCTGTTCACACGTCAGCTTAATGTTAGCGACCGTGTGGTGCTCTCTAGTGGTCGATGTTTCAGAACTTAAAACACAGCTGCACTCATACTGACACGTCTTAATGAGCTGAAGTTATTTACTGTAATTTCACTTTCTGATCCCAGGTGAAACAGTATGAAAAAAAAAGGAAAGGGTCGCTACACTCAAATCATAAAAATCCAAAAGAAAAAACACATTTTTTTCAATCACTGCTGAAAGTAAAGGTCTACAGATTAACACTATAACCATTTGTGATTAGAGAAGTTGCTAAAACTATATTCCGTGCTACTACAAGAAGTAAGTGAGAAAATGTGTGTGATTTGGGTGAACCAACCCTTTTATGATGCACCTATGCATCACATTACTGTGGTACGAGCTGATATCACTTTTCAAAAGCAACATTGGTATCAGTACAAAATGATTTTTACTGCCTATTTTGGGCTGTTGGTGTAACTGGTGTCTCTGTGAACTTTTTTTTGTCTACAGTAGGAGTTTAACACTTTACACAACTGTAAAAATGTGCAACAAAAGAAAAGTGTAACCATGAACTTTAAAAAGACATTTTCTCTTATGGTTGCCACTTTTATATTTTGTTTTTGGTTTACTTCTTTCTATGGGTATTTATATTTTTTTTCTATTGTTATTTCCTATTGTTCTGTTGCTCCCCAATAAAAATGTTACTTAAAAATGACTTTCCTCAGCTCTCTGTATCCTCATACTCACCTGTGTTAAGTTCATTAACAATGACATGAAAGGACATTTTCACTTGATATAGTAGGAAAAGCACAGGTGTTACTAATAACATGAATAATGGCTCAGTTCCCAGTAAACCATGACAGTCTGACAGCAGACACAATGCCAGGACCCTGGAAGTGAAGCAGCTAAATGAAATTCATTAATTTAATTATTTACACCTGTGCTTTTTTTATTATCTAAGTCAGTGTAAATCAGTATAAACCCAACCATAAAAGTTCATAAGGCTAAATAAACTGAAGATTAAAATGATTACATTTGGCAAAACAATAAACAGAAGATGTTAATTTAAAGAGATTAACAGGATAACACAAAAAATGTAACGGGTAAAGCAAACTGTTCCATCCATGATTTATTCTCATTTTCTTGTATATGTCTGTCTGTCTTTTTTTAATTTTCAGTTTTACTTTACAATTGTGTTTAAATTAACACTATAAAGGTGATTACTGCCAGTCAGATTTCTCTCAGGAGATTTTCTGAAAGGCCAGCAGATGGTCATCCTTCCCATCATCCCTTAACATGACCGATATGTGATGGATATCAGCATGCCATTGCGATCAATATGTGATTTTCCATTTCTATACAGATATCCATTAACTTAAGTAAAATCCCACACACCATATTTAAGTGAAAGAGCCAACTGTGGCTTAATTGTGTGGAGCTTGGGAATGGAAATGTGGAATGTGGAGCTTGACACACCTAAAAAAAACCACCAGACATATTGCCAAGTTTGAACTGAATAGCTTACAATAAGCCAAGAGTCAAACTGTATATTTGCTTTAAAACTGTATCCAGACTGATGGTGATAGACTGAAAGCTGCACTGACATGTTCGAACACTGGGTGTTGCTCTTGGGAAGTGTCAGCAACGCCCCTTCATAAGGAACGACGGAGGAACCCAGAGCTGATGGAGCTAAAGAAACAAACGAATCCTGACAAACATTCTCACCGTTTGTGTCGCGTCAAAAAAACGTTGGGCTTCGCCTCTTCACATACAAATACTGCATCATCTACACAAGATGTTTCTGGTGATGTGAACAGCCTCCCCCTTCTGCTGTGAGAATCACACAGGAAGCAATGTGACTGTGACCTTGAGATGAAAATGTTTTGCCTCAAAAACCCTCCTCGCATCAATTCAAACTCCCTCTCAAACCTTCAAGGACTTCTCTTGTTTCCACATGTGGTGACTCAGAGATTCCACCTCTTAGCCTGTTTACTTTAAAAAGCTTATCGAACGCCGGCAGCTATCTGATTTTACACAGCAGTTCAGAAGACTGCCGTCCTCTGTTTCTCTTTCTTTCATTTTCTTTTGTTTTCGTGTCTAGAACATTTTGTGTTGTTCTTATGTTTCACAGAGAGAGCAGACTTTTTTTTAATCCACTCCTCATTGTAAAGCAGCAGCATCATGTCACTGGTGCAAATATGGCAACAACTTACACTTTAATACATGAATCAGACAACACAACAGCACATGACCGTTCAGTCACGTTTCAGGAAACACTACAGGATACGATACTCAGAGGGAATACCCCCAAAATGTCAATATGGCACTTAAAACAGTTATTTCTGTTTCTTCATGATCAAAGTCAAACACAGTATATTTTACAGCAGTATGAAATCCAGCTCAGTACACTGTGAATCTGACTGTTGCAGCGCTAACTCCTCGCCACAACCTTTCTGAACATTTCTATCAGTTAACAAGTACGTTTTTCTACATTACACGCATATCTATATAAAATGCCCTGACATCATTATTTCCCTGATTAGTAAGCAGTAGATTACAGCTCTACAAAATTATCCTGACACAGAGGCTACATTTACACATTTACAATTCTACAGTTTGTGCTGCCAAAAAAGCGCAGTGTCATAACATCACAGCAGTAAATCACAGAAGTGGGACGGAAATACTTTAATTAATCCCTTCATGGTCTGTGTTGCAGGTAGTACACGTGGTCTCAGTGGACCTCTGCAGTTCGGATCTGGTGATATGAGTGAGGATACAGCTTGTCAGATTTACGCTTCGTGGGTTCTGACGATAAAAACATGAATATGGTGTTTGGATTTGGTAGATAACTATGACCCTGTGCTGTTGTCTAGCTAAATCTTCTCTGTGGTTGTTAAGGGGGCAGATATGGTGAGTTTCGCTCTCTTAATAATCTGCTTCAAAGCATAATCTGAGCAGTGATGTCAAACATGAAACACTGATAAATACAGGACATTTGCAACACAACAAAGAAAAAAAAGAATTGAAGTACATTTATAGTTTCTTGGGAAATAAGTGTATTTGCTTTATTGCTGAGAGATAGATAAAAAAAAAGATACCACTCTTAGATGAAAGCTGTATTGATCTTCTCATCTAACTCTCAGCAAGAAAACTAATAAGCGAATTCCCCATAATGTTGAACTATTAGCTTTAAGACAAAAAAACATTTGCACAATGTGGTGTAACACATTAAAACAATTTGCAAAGAGAGACGTTGTGCTCTGATGCTGCCAGCTGTTTCCTCCTCTGGATTGACAGCTCAGTGAATCAGGTGAAGCTGGTGAGCTCGCTGCCGGTCAGAGTGAATGACTGCAAGGTGCTCGGTGGACTGCGTCACACATAGTGTTCACGGTGGTTGATGTACACCTGGTCTGTCCCGCTCTGATGACAAACCCACTGCAGGCCGGACAGCTGCTGGGTGTGGCTTTGAGTCCCCGGCGGTCCTGGCCTTGCTGCGGGTGGATGCTGCCTCTCAGTCAGCTCGTACCTGCGGTCGGCCCTGCGAGTCTGCATGTTGAAAATAACCAAAGATAGAAGTCATCATTCACATCCAGCTGCTGCTGCTGCTGCTGCTGCTCTTTCACGGCGCAAAACATAAAACAATTTTCTCTTCTCACGGCTGTTCTGAGGCGAATTTCAGAAAGGTCCGAAATTTTTTTGCCTTTACGTCTGTGTGTAGGTGAGGCTAAAAAAAGTACAGGCTTGAGGTGAGCTGAGAACACAAATTAAATTTTAAACAATCCTACATATTAAATGAGTACAGACATTAGTCCTCCTGCTTAATACACACATATACTTCCTGTCCTGACTCAGTACTAACCAAGTGATAAACTTTGGGCTGTAGTACAAATACTTGATGATTCAGATGTACCAGAATATACGGACATAATATTAAATAGATTATGAGGAGAGAGTGGGGGTTACCTGACACAGCCAGGCCACCTGCGATGCGTGGACACCCAGAGGAACAGCCGGTGCTCTCTCAGAGTAGGGAGGGGGCGGCTTGTGTGTCGGAGGAAGGTCAATCCTTCAGAGAATAAGAGACAGAAATAGCAATGATTATAGATTACAGAGTTTTACCGAATGGACTGATATTCGGAAGAGCAGCACCACCGAGGGTCAGTTTATATGTCATGAATACAAAATGGTTGTATAACGTCTTCTGTGGCTATGAAGGAGGAAGTAATGTCTGTGAAATAATCCTGATGATGTCATAGTGATGTCATTGGGGTTATTTTGGGTTGGGCTGAGAGACCCCAAATGTATAACACAAAACCGGCAATACAAATGTAGGGCCTGGAGTTTGAAAGACCTGGGTGTTTACCAGAAAAGAAGGATCAAATGAAAGGCAACATCAAGTTGCATTATGGGAAATGTAGGCTCCAGAAATGTTTGGAGTTTGAACCCATTCTAGGGGTTAAAAGTCTGCATATTTCAGCTTGTGCTGCAGTGATCTTAACCATTATTTAAAAAAAATCTCTCTCTTTGTTGTCTCCCAAATTTATGGAAGCACAAGACTAAAATACTGGACTGTCCCTTTAAGTGCTGACATTAACACAATCACACTAATGACACCATACAATAGGGTTTAGGATGTTTCACAATATGGATTTAAGAGTGATGGATTTTCATATATAACAATAAATTTAGAAGATTTTTTGACAGCTGTTCTAAAATTTCTGACCATCAGAGTAATCGTCTCATTCACTGAAATCCCCGCCCACTACTAAACCGAAACCTGGAAACTGACCTTGGCCATTCATAAAACGATGTCATGACAGACATTGATTTTCTAACACTGTATATCACTTGATGCAGTGCCTCTCTTTCATACTTCAGATGAGAAGTGGTAGGAGATTACGGTTAGCGCTCTCAGTGACCTGCTGTCCTACACTCTCGTCAGTGTGTGATGAAGAAGAGGGACGAGGCCTGCATCCAACCCCCACCCGCCCCCCGTCATATCCCACCGGGACACCTCAGCCACGGTCATGCTTAAGATGCTAAGTTTGTCGTGTCACTGATCACAGACCAACACACATCCTCCTACAGTGTCAGTGTAATGATGCGGGGCCCACACCCATGCACCAACGTTGAGTGTTTTTTCCATCGATTCATGCTGTTTTCTGCTGGTGATGACACAATCAGCAGTGATAGGAGGTGGGTCATCATCAATGCCACATAATCTCATGTCTTTTAAATGTACCTGCTATCAATGAAATCATAATGCAACATTTTACAGAGACAAATAAATGTCATTGTTCATGAGACTGCTTTTATTTGGGGCAAGAGATTTCAGAGAGAGGTTATCATAGCTGAGGAAAAGTAAATAAAACCAAAATCCTTTAGAGTCCAACAGTATTAAACCATGTATGAACATCCTTTGTAGGCGTTTCACAAACTTTTAGCTTCATCTTCTCAATTATAAGCTGCAACTTGTATATCCAAGTGTCTCTTTTCATACATCATTGACTTATTTGTGTAACTGACAAGCAATTTCTATTTTGGGAGGATTTAACAGAGAATTATAGTTATTTTGTTGCTTTCCTTGAGACATGCTTGAAGCGTATAACTATGTTTCTCCGGAGCGAGCAACCTCAATGACACACTAATAAGGATGAATGAGGGGATCGACCTGCAACCTTGCAGATATGGTCCACAGGTTCATAATAATGATTTGTAAGGAAGGAGTAGGTAGGCTGATCAGCAGTATCGGACACATAAAGAACACCTTAATGTTGCTATGTGGGCTTTAATATTAAATAGAAACAGAATTGATCAAAACGAACCCACAAGATTTCATCCTGGTGCACTCACACACTGTCACAGTTATTTAGGACAGACACAAACAAGACAAAGAGCACTCAAAGCATTTGATGTCAGACACAGGACTGTGGCAGAGTGTGACCCAGCTCCTTCTGTAAATAATTCAACCTCAAAGTTATTCTTCTTAGCTTTAACATTAACATGAGTGCCGGTGCACTACAGGAACAGACTGAACAAAACAGGACAAGGGCTTGCTGCCAAGACAGCAATTATCCGCCACCCCTCAACCTTGTCCCACAGCCTCCCTGCTCCAGGGCGCGCACCGCTGCAGCACTCACCACAGGAGTGAAGCAGAAACTCCCTGAACCTACCGACAGGCTTCAGTCAACCTCATGAGGTATCATGTCATTAATTAAGTAGCAGAGCACATTCCGCAGTATGAATTATTTGTCAGACTTACACTTTGTCAGTGAAGGCTGGTGTCGGGGCCTTGCGAGCAGTGAGGATCACGATGATGAAGACAGCGAGGAGGAAGACAGCGAGGACCGCGCCCATCACAGCTCCGGCCACAGCAATAGAGTTTGACCTCTCTGCCCGAGACTGTTCTGAGAGTGGAGAGAGACTTTTAGTGAACCACAAACACACTACAGTCAACAGAGACAACTTAGACAACTCACAGTTCAAAGATAATAAATATTACAGCTAAGTTTGATTCTTTGGCTGATTATAGAAAACTAAAAATATGAATTTGGGTATTATTGAAATCATTTACACATCCGTTGGTTGTGGACTGGATAGTAACAGACAACTAACCCTTCATAACACTAACATAATGTGATGTTAGTCATATAAAAGTAGCATCAATCTTCTCATACAATTCTTGGCAAGAAAACTAATGAAAATAATTCCTGACTATTACTACTGCTTTTGAGTGACAAACCTTTTCACCTTAAAAACAGCAAGCTACTGCCTAAAAATGACTGACCTGTTGAATCAACACTTCCAACAGTGTGAACAAAAAAAAATCTTCATCAAACTTGTGTTTCTTCCACGGTTGCAAAGTGTTTGTTTTTTTATGTCCAGGAGGATAACTCATACATATGAAAGGGATAGGGTGGCTGCAGTTTAACTGAGTTCAATTGGAGGTCCTGCATCTCTGAACTCTATTACTCACTTATCACTTCATGTTACATCTTCACCTCCCTCCCTCCATCCATCCGTGTCTATATTGTCCTTCCTTTGTCTTTTGTGTTTGTGGAGTTCAAGATGCTGTTGTAATGTCTGCAGAATTAGCTCTGTTAGGCCATATGCTTGCATACGCTCCATGCTGTCCGCTGAGGGGATTAGGATTAATCATGATTAAGATGCATTAAACTCACAGAACGGCCAGCTTTGGTCAATCAGCAGCACCGTGTAAAACTGTGATTGTGTGGCACTGAAGGAACTGGAGGACAAAAGGTGACACGATAGGAAAAAACAAAGCAAAGTGGTCAATTCCACTTGATTTAGCTGTTGAGGTGGAGGGGGGAAAAAAATCAATAATGTGCTCAGATGAGAATCTTAAATAACAGTTTAATTATGATGCAGATTGGACAAGCTGAGACTTTTGAGCTCCATCCTGAAGTCCTCTTCTTCCTCCTTTTCCCCTTCCCCCTCCACTCCTCTGGTGTCCTCTAACAGTTAATAACCATTCGATTACCTTTGATGGCTGCTGAACTATGACAAGAGCCTCTTGAGTTGATCAAAACACCTTTAAAAATGCAATTCGTCAAGCTGCCTGCTTTAATGTCTGATGACAGACATTCATAATGTGACATGGAATTTAAAAAAAGCTTTAAACCCAAAATACATGGGCACCATGAGGTATATAACCTCATGTGCTCTTTAAATAAAATTTAGACTACTGAATGAACGTCTTCTTGTGAATGGAAGTATCAGCTTTGGGAAATGTGTTATCAATAAATCATGCACACTGTTTCTTTCATGCTTTTAGAAGTAAAATAAGATTTGGGTTAATTATATGTATACATATTTTTTATGCATGTTCTGTTTTTAATCATTTCTCCCATTTGAACATTTCATTGCTTAACTCATCATCCGTTCTGCAGGAAGTTGGCTTAGTGGTCTTAGCGGTGGATCGACTGTCACCACACTGGGCTCTGGCTCCAGTGCAAGGATCCTTCTTTCTCTTGCATGTCTCTCCTACTTCAGCACTTTATACGACACACATCATCGCAGCGAAACGGGGAGAAGTGCATCAGCCAGGTCAGCACAGCAGACGGGCTTGTCATGAATTAAACACAACACACTTTGGGGACCTTAAGAGAAGTGAGGGAGCCAGGGATGGCAATACAACCCCCCTCCCATCCTAAAACCTCAACAGCAGGGTCAAGGGTCATGCTATTGACCAGAGAGCAGACCCCACACGCAACAGATGAGAGTGTGTGTGTGTGTGGTGAGGAGGGGGGGTGTTAAACAGATCATGTGAGGAGCAGTAGGTGGTCTGTCATTTTTCTCTCAGGCATTTATTTCAATATTTTCAGCTCACTGATGGTGACAATTTGATCCCACCTAAAGTGGGGAGTCAATATCAAAGTCTCTCTCTCTCTCACACAGGCATCAGCTCTGCATCCCACCGCCTGAGATATCTGCTCGCTGCTTTGTGTGTTGTGAAAAGTATCCTTGGAAACTGTTGTCGCAGGCGAAAAAAAAAGCAGATCCACTGATCTTCTACACAAGTGTCTTAAACTAATTCAAGCATTGCTGGTTGACATCATCAAAGCTTACAGAGCTGCTTCACTTTCATAAACCTTCCTCCGTGTATTCTCAGACGGAGCACGCCCCGCTTCAAGGTCGGAGTGACAACAACTGCTGTGACCGTGATGAGATCTGTGGACGGCAGAGAGGTCAGCTGAAATAAAGACTTTTAACGGAAGTGTGTCTTGAGGACCTGGAGTCCACGCTAAACAATGTCAAGGTCACATCGGTGTGATGCGTCCTTACAGCGAGAGGAGCTCTCTGTAGTGCAGCGGGGCATAATGGGCCGTTTTCAATTCCAGTAGTTCATTCTCTTTTCTGTGCTCCGCCTCTCGCAGCAGCACAGTTAACCTCTTAGCTCCGTGCCCCCTGGCCATCCCTCTTCCCTCCGGTTTCTGTGGCCAGGTAGAGCTCGCAGGAAGACAGCCTCCATCAGCAGATCCAGATGAGCTTGTTGCCATGGGGACAGTCAATGGGCTGGAGAGTGGAGACTTTGGTCCAGACATAAACACTCAGCGTTTAATTTTACCAGCTGGTAGACAGTGGGAGAAAGACACAAGGGAGGAGGGAGGAGGGGTTTCACAAAAGGAGCTGTAGGCGAGAGCGAGGGCCTTTCTGTCCTGAAACAAAGCAAACTAGGACTGCTGAAGAGGGCACGGAGAGTGCAGACGAGATGCTGGATCTCCCCCCCCCTCAACTATAAAACGACCAACGGAGAAGAAAAGCTCAAGATTCCGGTTTTAACCCATAAAACACAAATAAATGGAAATACATATCGGAAAGCGTTCTTGGAAGCTAAAGAGAAATGAAGATAAGGTGAAATGAGGAAACACGAATTACATCATGTGCAGCGTTCCACATGTGCACGCTGGATTTGAGGGGGTGGGGTGGGGAGGTGGGCTTATGCAGCATTATGCGTTAGGGAGCTAGAGATGATGTCATTTATAGAAGCACAAAGAGGCTGAGACTGAGCAGTGAGCTCCAAACCTCCAGAGAAAATAACTCACAGGTGCTAAGGTGCTTTATTGAAATAAAGTATTCCCAAAAAGATTGACAAATGAATGCGTCACTGTTGTCACTAACATAAATATTTTTTTTTCCCTTTTAAAGAAACATACATTTCTTCTGTATATACAAAAAACAAACCACAAGGTGCTTTTCATGACAATGTGAGACTGAAGTGAGCCCTCCAGTCCTTTGAACAACAGTGATTCTACAGAAACCGAAACACGGAGTCTGATAGCTTACTGTAATACATGTGAAGATTCAACTAGATCCATTCAAGCTTCGTCTTTTTTGTTCGTGTGTTTTAATGCCTCTTGGTTTGTAAGTATACTGCGTCATTTACTGTCATGGTGGCAAAGGCAGAAAAAGTGAATATGGCACTACAGAGTCCTAACACAGTACTGTATGTAGTGGAAATCAAAACATAAAGGCAACAAATTATTCCCACAGAGCAACAAAACAGGTTCTTACACCAATAAGTAAACAATAATAAGAAAAACACTTAAATTTCTTTTTCTAGGTATCTAAGGCACTAGTTGTATTTCTCAACCCGGAGTGAAGGACATTTTCTCAAGGTAAAGATATCGATGACTGATCTCTATACAAAATGTCACAGTACAAAAGAACTCCATTAATCCAGGTGCGGGGCTGCAAATTGCAGAGTCAAGCAAAAATAGTGTATTGATTTGTGGAATTTCCGTCTTAGTGCATAGAGGCAAACACAAGAGGGGGGTTAGGCTGCCGTGCTTCCTGTTCTTCTCTGCGTTTATGTGAAAGTTACCAGAGAGGCTGAATGAACAGGTGTCAGCAGCTCGCCCACCAGAAAACATTACTTCTAATTCAACAACCAAGGTTTGGTGGCTCACAAACTGCCAACTGTACACTTCTTTTTTTCTTTTTCTTAAATCACTCATATTAGACAGTCCCACTGAAAGGTCAGTTCACCCAAATTAAAAAGAAATATGTTCTCACTTACAGCTTGTGGTATCTAGCGGTGCAGATATTTTTGGACTGATTTGCTTCTACTCCAATATAATAATAAAAAAAAATAATGAAATGCATTTTACAGCAATATCTCATCACAGAAACAGTGTCCTGGTCATTTTTGATAATCCACACTTTAAATGTTTCAATATTTTTAAACTCAAGAAGTTCCATTCATGTTCAATTGTATTGTGTCGGCTACAGATCTAATATGGAAATCTCCAAACCATCTGTATACCACTAGTCAGTGAGAAAACATGTCTTTATAATGGAGTTATCAGAATGGCAGGTTTGTCTACAAAGATAAATTATTTTCCTGTACTGCAGCATCTCACACATGAAACATCATGATTTGCAATACAGGGATAATTTTCTCACTATGAGAGTTGCACAAAATTCACACCTTGACAAAAAATTAGTGAGGCTTCATAACAATATAACTAATTCCCATTTTGACGACTGTTACGGTAATATTAAAGTGGCCTAAAGCATCTTTTCATTTCTATTTCAGGCTACAAGACCCTGTATACAACAGTGATACGCTAATAGAAGCTACTAATCAGTTGTTAGCTAGTCTGTAATACTTATGTGAGACACTGTCATCATATTTATACATACAAGTTAAACAAATATTTGGCTGCTTGAAGCAAATATTGTATAGGTGACCAAACTACTAAAGTTGGCATGTATTCACAAACACTAGTTAGTGTACATGAAGAAAACTGCTGGATCTCCTTCATGTGATCTGGTAAAGAGGTGCATGTGCCAAAATACTCTATCGTTAAATCCATAATAACTTTATCCCAGTTTAACTCCTGAACTACTGCGGCTCCACAGGCCATTGACACCGACTTGTAAAACATTTGTTCCTCATTTCAATCACAGTACTTGGTGCGTCCTGCAATGTTCAAGTGCTTGATGTGGCTGGTTAACAAATAATTTGTAAATTGTAAGTTTACCCTGAAATCCTTAAAAAGAAACGTGCAGAGGGTATTGTTTTTTTGATTTTTTATGTAAAGATAATTATGAGTGAAAGATTTAATGATCAGTGCAAAAAACTCACTGTCTGTCCCTTCTGGCACGTACGCACAGTGCTGTGGACGCCAAAGTGGATGCCTGGATAACCACAGTACATCTCTCATACACACAAAAATGTGTCTACGTCCTGCACATTTTACTGTCGTACTGGTTGTAATAATAAATGTTAGATTTTAAAAGAACTGGTGAACATGATGAGAGCCTGAAGTTGCACGTATGGATAAGCCTATTAATCTAGTTTCTACAGATTACTCGAATAGTGAAATTAGACCATCGGTGGTTATTTGTGGTGTAACGCCTGCAGTCTTGAATGCTTTCTTTGTGTGACATAATACTAAGAGGCCAGCGTATGGTGGCTGCCATACTGTAGCCTGCTTTAAACAATGCCCCTGCTGATAGCACTCTTGAATTTCCAAGAGCCCTGGTTTGGTGCCAGAGTGCAAATTTTCTCAAACATATCCATTATAATTGTGTAGAAAAAATAACAGAGGAGATTGTGTATGTAGATAACTCAACTCAGATGAAACACAAAGTGAACTATTAACATTCAAAACTTTTTAAACTTGCACTGGATGAAATCATTTTGGAGCAAATGTGCATATCACACATTCCCTGTATGTCAGTGAGTATGTGATACGCTCAGTGAATTGAGCCTCCCTGCTTGCCCCCACCTTCTCTCCCTCCCTCCTGGGATAACACAAGCAGAGAACGTACAGTAGAAATGCTCTTAAGGTTCCCACTCTGGGCCATCATTTTTCAAGGACACCGCACAGACATCAGTGGTCAAGTCCTCAAACTCCCAAGTCTCCCATCGTGGTAATTTACATTCAGGGTAGACGTTTTAGAGAAAAACAAATGGTCTAATAATGTGGTTGTCCATTAAAGTTTTGCAAACGGCAGTGCAATACATTTTATGACCATGAATCAGCGTGGAGAGGTCATCAATCATGGAGACGTCCTGATTTCTCAGGGAGACAAATCCTTTTTTAAATTAGCCTGTAATGACTGCTGTGTCTTACTGAGTTTGGGGAAAAGGACTGGTAACCATCTGAACTGCACGGATTCATTTTTCTTCCATTCTTGAATATCAGCCAACATTACTGAGAGGTCACAGGCCTTTTCAACACATCAGTGTAAGCAATATCAACATATACAAATGAGCATCACATAGCCTTACAAGGCTGATTTTGTATAAATAAACAAAGATACTGTCTCCTCAGACAACCACATCTTTAAGCCCACAGGGCTTCCTCAACTGAGATACGTTAGTAATTCTAAATAAATTGGCAGTCCGTGTAGTAAGGCAAACACAGCGCATATATCATGACCTTCAAATAGTCTCTACAAACACAAACTCATGACCTGCCCACTTCTGCAGGCAGGTGGACGGTTACTGTCAAAGTGGCTATGCAGTCCACAGTTGATCCACATCAAGAACAGACATATCTCAAGTGTCGACCAGGGCGCTTGAACAAAACGAGGGAACAACAGAACTGATATTAGTAGAAGTGTGCGTACAAAAGAGAAATAAGGTGTTCCTAATTTAAACGAGACCCTTCAATTTCCGTCTTGTTTTCAGGTAGCTCGTCAAACGTACCACTCCCTACGAGAGATGACTGAGCCATCCGTGTGAGAGACATAATCGCCCTCGGGCCCGCTATCGTAGCAGTCGTCTGACATGTAGGGGGAGCCATTTTCCAGTGGCTTGGGCGGATGAGGGTATCTGGCACTTCTGGCCTGCCGCGGACTAGAATACTGTGTGTGTTCGTGGTGGTGGTTCTGCTGACTGTTGTGGTGGCTGCTCTCCCTCATTGCCCTAGTGTAGCCATTAGAGGGATATTCCTCTCCGTTATAGTTGCTATGGTGACGACGGTCACGCTCGTGTTTGAGCTCCCGGCCGCCCCACTCCTCTCGGTCGTGGTCCTGATGGTGGGAGCTGCTGCCAGCTTTGGTGGGGTGGAGCTCGTGATGCGCGGGGGCTTTCTGGAGGTCATTGGGGCCCAGGTACTGCTTGGTGTAGTAGTTCCCGTGGAAGGTCTGCTGTTTCCGTAGGTAACACACGCCCACCAGACACAGCAGCAGAAGTAGGAACAAGGCCCCGCCCACAGCCCCACCCACTATGGAACCCAGATTACCCTCAGGTAGGGCTTCAAGAGTGGGGGAGCTGAGGAGGACATGGTGTTTATCATCCACTAAGGTGGAGGAGGCAGAACCGGTTAGGACAGGAGCAGTGATGGTGGAAGGCATGGTGGGAGGATCTAATGGAGGGAAGGAGGGTGAGAGGGGAGCAGAGGGTGGAGGGGAGAGATGAACACACAGAGAAGCAGAGAATGTCAATGCCAACTACATCAGCATTTTACTAAGTAGGGATAGGCTGACAAAAACACCAACTAAACTACAACACATACTAAACTACAGAGTACTGTTGGTGCTCACAGAAGCCTCAGGTTTGCAGTGAGAACTTTACTAAACAATAAGTCAGTAAAACATCAACACTTTAGGGTTAGGTATAATGGGCTGACGTATTAGAGGATGGCAGAATGAGAAGGTTTACCAGGATGGTCTAAACTGTGTCCCCTTTAAAATAAAGAGCACCATATTTCACCACGTTGCTGCAGGTTTTTCAAACTGACCTTATAACGTAGTAGTTTCTCATTTTCTCCCAAGATTAAAGCCAAGTGACAGTAATTACAGATCTGAAGTGACCACCTTTAAATTATACACACACATTTTAAATCAAATTTTAAGTATTCTTTGACTTTGGTTGAGGCAGGCTGTTATCATTTTGTTCCATGATTAAAAAAAAAAAAATCTAAATAGATACTTAACCCCCCCTCCCAAAAAACAAAAAAACAAAACAAAAACAAAAAACGGGGAAGGGTCTTTACAAATCTTTCATGGACCATTTGGTTTTATTGTACTGCATTTGTGAGGCTTCGCTTGCTAACAAAATCTCACAGTTTCAGGTATTGCTTTTCTTAATTTGACATCGACACACATAAACAGGAGCAAACCAAACGCCACTGAACAGAGCACATTGTACACAGGGAATCAAACTAGAACTAGAGTGAATGGATTCGGGTGGAAATACAACAGGAAAGTAAGACGAAGGATATAACACAAATCATTTTTTCATTCAAATTGTATTCAGTTCCTTCTGACTGCTAGAGCACTTTGCACCTGGATATCTAATCATGCCCTTTCAAGTACTTAAATCAACAGAGTCACTTGTAACCAAGGTGACCGATGCCAGTGTGTCGATAAAAACACGAACACCCAGGTAAAGTTTCCTTTCCATCTTATCACAATTGTTCAACCATGTCAGTAACATTTCTGTGAAGCTGTGTCTGCTGTTGACTTCTCAGGTGGTCTCATAATCGACTGCAGGTGAAGGCTCGTTTTCCAGGCGCTGCAAACAGCTCTCACTCGGCTTCGGTGGGGAAATGACTTGGTTACAGGTACACAACATTAGTTTCTTGCTCATTTCCAACTGGTATTATAGTGTAGAAGAGTATTCCCTTGATGACATGTCTTACTTTAGGATTACTTGGCTTAATTCAGTTTAATACAGTGTTTTTGCGACAGGTGCCCAATAAATGTTTCGCTTTGTTGGCTCAATTAAACGCTGTTATCTGCAACTGCCAAAGTAAATCATCCCAATTTAAATCACAGAACTAACTCTTGGGGACTGAAACCCCGTAACCAGGAGTTTCTTAATCTTGCAGTCAGAATCCTTGATTGGGATGAGACTGATATACTGGTATGGATTTGTCAAATTTGTACAAATGAAAATAGAGACATCTGGTACCTAGAAACTTGGCACATCAGTCATAATTACAGTAGTACTGCATTTGTGTAACCCACTGCAGTTTTTTTTGCTGTTGAGTCGAAGAGAAGTTGACTAACTTTTTAATACATGTATTAAGCACATGTGAGACTTACTGAGGTGACTCGATGATGCAACACACATAATGGTAACAGGGATCTCCCCAAGCTTCATGACAAGAGTACATTTGGGATTGTCAATTCTAATAACCAGATTACTTTGTATTAAATTCTTAAATTGCATGAAAATATGTTTTGAAATCTTATTTTAAAAGTTTTAAAATGCCACTATTTGAACAGTGGATCAGGAGATGCCCACAAAGCAGAAAAGCAAAAAGCCGGGATCAGAAGGAACTAAAGTAATGGAAAGAATCTGAGTCTAAAAGCTATAATGGTGCTGCAAAATTGCTCTGCCACTTTAACCTCCGTGCCATGTCAGATGTGAGGCAAAGATTCACTTCTGAGAGAAGAGAAACATGAACCCGAAGGTTTGTAATCTCTAAGTATATGAATTGTACAACTCCATGCAGAGGCAGTGAGCACACCCACACACACACAACACGAAGGGTACGCTAACATGTGTAAGCTTGCGCACAACCGTACAGGTCCTCTCAAAGGAAAATGAAATATGGATGATAAATAATAAATAGGAGTTGAAAAGAACTAGTTAATGTTTTATAAATCTGGGACATCATCTACAGTCAGGCTGCAGGCTTTTGCATCTTACTGCATGACACATGCAGAAATAAAAGAAACGGAGAGGAAGCAAGAGAGATGTAAAAGAAAAATCACATCATAATCAGAACTTCATTCAGGAAGAGGGTTTCCGCAGACGAGACAGATTTGGCGAAAACAGAGGAACATGCTCATCATATACAACAGAGGGACACGACATACTGAAACGCCAAGCTGAGACAGGACGCAGCAGACACAGTGCACTGTGGTCTGAAGAGACTTTAAACATTTGCAGATGTGTTTGGCCCAGGAACTCCCCTTCTCAACATCTGGAGACCCAATGTTAATCAAGGCTAATCGGCATGCAATGAGACTAGATCTACAGGTCAAATATTATCGGTGTCAAAACACACTTCCATTCACATAAAACAGAGACGGACGCAGAGATTGAAAAGAACTGGAGAGAAAAATTGGTGACTGTTTGATAGACTGTCAGTATGTACAGAACGGGCAAGAGTGATACAGTGTCACATTTCAGCTTGAAGGACAATGTCACAGGCAGCGATACCCTCTATGACGTGCGTGCATGCACAGTGCTTCCTAAGGGAAGAGGAGGCAATAGGAGTCAGCTGTGTTCCGGTGTGTATACTCCGCTCACCTTGTATGAGAATGCGCACATCCCGACTGCGGAGGTTGATGTCATTGGCAACCTCACACCTGTAAACTCCAGAGTCATTGCGCTTGAGGGGACGCAGGAAGAGCAGAGTGCTGTTTATCGTTTCCACTCCTTGTGGCATTTCACTGTCCAATCTGAGGTTCACAGGAGACAAAAACTTTCAGACAAACCCACGACTAAAACCGCATTATGTAAACATGAACCTTGGGACGTTTTTTTTTCTGGATCTATAAAAAACAACAACCATAAAACAATGACTGGAAGATTTTTTATGAGTATTAATTTGAAAGCAAAGCAAATATAACTCTTCAGTCACTAATCCTCTCTTAAGCTTTCAGAAAACTTTGCAGTGCCTGATTCTTGAAACTCAACACACTGCAGCTCTTTAACGTGAGAGCTGGGCTTCCATTGTTTTTGATGCGAACACACAATGGAAGATGGAGGACCGAGTGACCATGGTAACTTGTGTTGTGAAATCACATTAACACTCTACTTTTAAATTAAAATCCTTGCAAGGTAATTGCATTTTAGATGTACTGAACAGACTCTTCTCAAGCTACAATGCAGTATTTCGGGGCCTTAACTAAAGAGGAAAACGTCTTACACACACACACACAGATATACAGACACACACACCTGATCCATCTGAAGTGATGAGCTGGTGGATTTGCGTTGGCTTTGCACGTCATCTGAACGTTTTCCCGGCCCACATACCAGTCTCCATCATACCCCACGACTGAGATATCAGGAGCAACTACAGAGAGAGGGGGGAAAAAAACCATCAAATTACAACATTAAAAAAAAAGTTTAATCTTGTACGGAAACTACACTTTAAATCAGTATACACATGAGATGACTGTTTGCCTAGTTTGTGTGCAGTGTTATGTGGAGTCTGAGGACGGTTACAGCCTAGAGACATGAGCTGGTGTCCTCCAAATATGCACTCAGGTGTTTAGTAATGTGAAAACATGAATAAAAAGTACAGTGTAGAGGAAGCAATGACTTGCTTATGATAGTTAGCACAATTTCAAAGAAGATCATAAACATTATTCCCCAACTGTACTCTTCATTGCCAAGTAAGTATCACATGGATTTTGACAACAATCCACCGCTCCTCTGTTAGATGGTTAGATGACATCTAAACATAATGCAGGGTGTTTGTCCCATGGCAAAATGTTTGCTGTATACTTATTGCAGTTTTGTTGCTGTGCTAACATCGAATAATCATAAATCACTGGATAAGACCAAACTTAAATGCATACCAGTCTATCTGCAGATGGTATGCAGAGACCCATTTATGCCCCACAAAGTATAAATATGTACACTACCATCTATCGGGGCTCACTAGAATACTTTCACTTTTGACAGTTTAGGGGCAAGTACAAAAATGCACTGACACAGAAAAACCTAAATAATATAAACTTTTAAAAAATGAGGAAAACACTAAGGACAGCCTTTTTAAAACCATAATTAAGACCTGTAAGGATATCATCTGTCAATTAAACTACTTCTACAGTTAATTGTTGTTGAAGTGCTTCAAATAAATCAAACACCAACGCTGACAAGGCCAAAAATCATCAGCTGACTACTGTTGGAAATAAAATAAAATAACAGATACCCACACTGCACATTGAGCTGGTAGGGGATCCTGAAGTCATTCCGCAGTGCCGGGTGGCGGACAACACAGGTAAGTGCGTGGCCCTGGACGTGGCGTGTGGGTTGCCAGAGGTAGCGCACTTGTGTGCTCGTGGTGCCGTTGGCTTCATCAAATAGTTGCACTTCTGACCGGCCGAAAAGGTTGGATTCCCAGGACACCTCAGCGGGGGGACGGGCCCGCTCAGCAATACAGGTGGCCACCACAGTTTCATTGCCACCATCGATCAGGGCGGTTGATCCTGCAGACACGTAGACCTTCGGCTCCACTTTGATTGAGAGAGCAAAGATAAGAAAGGAGAAAGAAAATAGTTGCCACATTATGATGTTAAAATTTAAGTTTATTTTTCCGAGTTAATTACAGTGTTTGAAAGGTTCAAATTATAATTCAGTTTATACCAATACCAGTTTCTCACTCTCTCTCTCTACTTATATCATTCCACTCCCAGTCCAACCCATCATTAGCAGCTCTAGCCAGCCCTGTGATCTGTTCTGTGAAAATGGACTGAGGGAACACACTCACACTCACACTCACACACACACACACACACACACACTCACTCACTCACTCACTCACTCACACACTCACACTCTCACACTCTCACACTCTCACACTCTCACACTCTCACACACACACACACACACACACACACACACACACACATTAGAACCTGCTATTGCTCCAAAATTGAGCAGACTAATACTCAGACTAATACCTGACGCTGGCAAAATCCTGATGGCTTGAAAGTGTTCAGTATGAGTTTGTGCGGAGGGCGGACGCCATATAAAGAACACTGCAGTACAACCTAGTCCAAGCTTCAGGAGGGTACACTTTCAAAGCCACCACACTGAGGAGGTCGAGCTATACTTCAAACTCATTTAGACTCGGACTGGACTACAGTCAATAATCACTGTTTATTGTCTGTTATTATTGACTGTCATTGTAATGTTATCATGATGATGTGACACTGTTATCCTCAAACAACATGAGTGAATCCATAAAGGTTGAACGAAATCAAAAATGAGTCACTGAACCAGTGGAATATAATTAATTACACTGAACATCAGTTTTGTCATTTTGTGAGAGATTTAACAAACATTTGTCTTATCTCTATATATCATTATCTAAAAAAATACTCCTATCAAAACTCAAATATTGATTTGTCATCATCAAGCTCTCTTTTATGCAGCAAACGCCCAACAATCTGGCAGCTAATAGCAGCCACTATCTGACCCAGATATGCTGGAATCCTTTTACGATAATAAATGGATTGTGTGTGTATATATATTTGGTCTATAAATAGTGAAAAATTCACATCACAAATTACTTGCATTGTTCTAACACTCCAAAATATATATAAATATTCAATTAACTATCATAGAAAACAATGTAATCCAGCAAATACTCACATTTGACAAACATTTAGATACATTAATTCATCTTTTGGCACATCTCTGATAATCATCTAATCAATTAATTGAGTAATTGTTTCAGCTGACAATACCTACAGGAATCTATATCACAACGAAACACGGATGTGTGTAAACGTACACACTTACCGAGTACACTAACGGTCGTGGAGGCTTGAGTGTTCCCCAGTGGAAATGTAGCAACCTTACAGGTATATATGCCGACGTCAGAAAAGGCCACATTCTCCAGTACGATGGTGGCATCGTGAGAGGATGGTGAGCGAAAATACAGGCGATTGCTAAACTCTGGCGGGATGGAGATGCCGAACTCGGGGTTGTAGACAGCCACTGTGACAGAGCCTGAAGGCAGACGGCGCTCCCAGGAACTCTGAGTGAGCGTGAGGTTTGTGCCCACCTCCACCATGCACTCTAACGTCACATTCTTCCCCAGCACAGCGCTCACCCTCTGCGGCACGATCACTTGACTGCTCCACACACCTGCCGAGGAGACACACAAAAAGAATCATGAGCCAACATGTTTGGATGATATACCATCTTCAATCTAAACAGTTGGAAAAAGCACTTACACGGCACCTTTGATTGTTAAGACATCTTATATTAAACATCTTATAAATTATCATATCCACTGTTTTTGATACATAATGTTTTTGCCCAATTAGTGCTGCAATTGCTGCAATTTTATTCTTATCCACATCTCATCCTTCAAAGAAAAAAATCCCTGCGGGGGAAAAATAAGATATAACTCACTAGTGAATTTGAACATTATTACTCATCGAGACCTTTGAGAAATTCAGAATCCAGATAATTCAATCATTTTCTATTTAATATTGAGCAATAAAGTAACACTTTTATCTACTTTAATCTCAATTTCTAAGTAAATAAATTTCAGTTCATATTGATATTAATGCTGAAAAAATAATAAATTAATGGATTACTCAATCACCATGAAATTACATGTGAAAATTCATTGTTTCAGTTCAGCAAAAATAGTAGTAACCTGGGTGAAATAGAAATTATAAACACCTGCTTTGTGATATTTGCTGTTTTTTTTTAGATTAACATCTCCACATGTCACTCTGCGCTCTTACAACATGTGTTACGGCTGTCACTTTTTATTAGATATTCGAACATTCATTGAACATGATGTGAAAGAAAATCCCAGTCAAACTATAATTCACCCATTCGAATTTTTAAATGCTATCAGTAGTGCATTAGACCTTTTGTTTATATTTTGTTGTTGCCGTCTCATCGAGCAGTGGGCGCTCTAAAAGTATTGTAGGCTCTTGACCCATCTGTAAATGAAAGTCTGTGTAAAGTAAGAATAAATATGTGTTCTGGGTTTGACATACCACAGAAAAGTGTGTTGTTAACCACCCTGCCAAATTTGAATGATTAAAAAAATCGCCAAATATATGAAATTAGCCTTCAAAGTTGTGTAAAAGTCAGCCTCTTTCTCTGCTCCCAAACGCTGTGGGCGTGCCCGCCGAGTTCGCTGAAACCCCGCCCCCTACCAAGTGTCACCTGTCAATCACGTCACCAGAAACATGTACGCTATGTTTGAGAGCTTTCTGCCACTAGCTCAGCTGCTAGCTCTTTAGCTAACTCGGCGGCTAGCTCAGTTAACTGGCTAACTGTAGACTGTAGTAGTAGTAGTGTTAGATATTAACAAAAACTCGCCACTAGTCAGGTTAACCACTTATATAGTGGGGGAGGGACCAAGGTAACACGGGTACGCCACTGCGTCACGGGGTAGCCATTTTTTGCAGGCTCAGAAAATCTGGAAAAATGAGAGCGTGAGAAACAGTTTAAGGCTCTATCTCCACAATTCAGTACTGCATAGTTATCAGCCTTTTCACATGTTTTCTGTAACCATTTTCCAACAGGCATAATATTTTTAGAAGTAAATCAATGAATTGACTTTACACAGACTTTAAGTGAATATGTTTTGTTTCGAAAATGAGCAACACGCAGAGCAGCCGCCTTGGGGGGGGGGGGGGGGGGGCAGGTATTCGAATACATTTGAACAAATTGCGCGACATTTGTTAATCGTTCGAACTTGATCTTAGACAAAAGTGACAGCCCTAACGTGTGTTTAACCATTTATTGGACATTTCATAGACTTAATGATTCATTGAGTATGATGGCGGACCTCGTTGCTTGTTTTGACAGGACAGTTACGTTATTTGTCTCAATACACAGAAATCACACACATGGTGTTCTTCATTTATCAGAGACAAATGAAGAACACCATGAGAGCATCAGGGAGTAAAGAATATTTTTGCTGTTACTTTTGACCTGAATTGTTGAAAAAAAGAAAAGAAAAAAAAGTAATATCTGTAAGTTCAATAGCACACGACATCTGTGGGGATCAGACTAGAATCAGAGCTTGATACTACCGCAGCAGGCGCTCGGCTTCTCAACAAATAACACACAGCTGACTGTGTGACGTTATGTTCAATTGATGAATTTGTTTCATTTCAAAAGCGTTCCTCCTCCTGACCCGAATTCAAGAGTTAAAAGCAGGCTGTGTGTACATCCTTTGTCCAAATATAACTAACACACGCATCTGTCACCTGCACTTGTCAGAAATGTGGCACATCTCAAAAACGGAGACCTCATCATCGCCGCGCTGAGGAAAGTCTGAGAGATATGTAGAGAGAACAGACTGAGACCGGCCGGGGGAAAAAAAAAAAAGAGTGGATGAGATATGCTAACACAAAGATGACATCATCGCTGAGAGAAGAAAAAAGGCGAGAGCAAAGTCACGTATGAGGGAATATATCACCAAGATTGGGGTAAACAAAACAAAAATAAAACAAAGGGGAAAAAAAGGATTATGTTTCAATTTCATAGAGAAAATATAACACTGCTCGGTTGAGCCTTCAACCAGATCACTAATTGCAACAATCTGCGAGCAGGAAGACATCACCATAAATCAAAACCTGCTGCGCTGCTCGGCAACTGACTCCAAATATTGTATTGTTGTTTTGCCAACAACAGCTCCGTTTCAGGCCAATCCTCTTCTCAAAGACCATGTCCTCAAATATTAGTACAGTAGACGGAAATTCCCCAAACCCTGAAGTATGAAGTGCAAATGTTTTCTTTACTGCCATTTGAATGAAGTATGAATCTGTGAGAAGACTAAGCTGGTTACAGAATTTCAGGCTTGTAGTGATGTTGTAAGGTTAAAGAGTTAATTACAATTTAGTGAGTTAATAAGGCTTCCAGATAATTACTAAACACATGTGTGACATTTAAACTAATAATATCTGATTTGAGAATAAATATTGTAACTATTAATGCACTTGTTAAATGTAATGACTTCTAACCCTTTTAGCACTTTTTGTGAATTGGTTCAGTTTAGGCTGTCGATAAAAGATCTAAAATATGAACTCAATGTTTAATTGTTAATATTAAATCATGATAATTGTGGTCAACGTGTTTTTGCAGAGTAAGTATCATGAGTCATCCTCACAGCAGGGAGATGTTCAGCTGTGGAAGCTTCTGAATGTACAGGCTATTTACGGCTATTCATTGGTCTGAACTCACACTTCAGGGCTGGCACGCACGCACGCACAATCATTCCTTACACAAAGTCTATAAATCAGATGAAAAAATAAACTGACAACAAAAAATCAACTACAGCTCGTCGACATGAGACAGAAACAAATGAAAACTTGTTAAATACAAAAAAGCATTCAAGAGAAAAACTGGATGCTAATTTCTTGAGGCATCCGACATCATTAAATATGAATTTTATATGATTTGGAGTGAACAATCTGGGTTAAAAACCAAAAACATTGTAAAATCTACAACATCTGATTCTGGCCTGTGGTGTTAAGACTCTCAAAAATGACGTTTTAACACTAAATATTACTGGGAGCTCAATGTTGTAGTGATGTTGAGGCAGCTGCCATCGAGGACACGTGGTGGAGCATTTAAACCAACAGATGATCAGTCCAGGACTCAGTGGTGTCGTACAAATCCTAGATAGACATGAAGGGCAGTTTGAATGAGCCACCAGTTGCCGAGCTGCGATAAAAGACGTGGAGGCTTATGTTCCTGGAGAACTCCCCCGTATCAAATAAATAGCACTATGCACTACTCACACACAGACACACACAGACTTCACGACTTCCCAAGAGGAGGAGTGAAGCTGTTCTGAATGTAGCCCCGAGCTAATGTTTGCATTCGGTTCAGTTGCTGAAGTTAATTAGCGAGTCGCCCCAAACAGAGACTCCTCCGTACGAGGGGTTCAGTCAGGTGATCGAGTACGACGCTGCGAGCTGTGAACACATTTAAATAAACTTAACTGCTCACACAGTTCATGTCACAATTAACGCCCCACATAATGTTCATCCCTTAAAAAATGTATGCTTGATGTTTTTGTGTAAACACATAAAGAGATACTCATCATCTCTGAATGAATGCATCGTTTTTATTCTACTTAGCGTAAAGTGGTTTCAATGAAAAGTGTAAAAATGCCACACCTGAATGCAGACGGCCACTACTGTACAAACATCCTGTAATCGAGCCTCCGGCTCGGTAGAAAACTGATCTGATAACTTGCTGTATTTGTGGGGCGGTGATATGTCTCGATAGTAAGAATAACGGCATGGAGAGAAGAAAGGATGCCGTATTCTCCCTGCACTGAATATGTAATGGAGGAGGTATAGCGACTATATTAAATTTTTATTGGTGACATGACGACAACCTTACATAAGCGTGCCCTCGTTTCCTCAACTCGGAATAAAGAAGTGATGAAAATAAGGGCAAAGTCTATCTGATCTTATATGCAGCCTTTCTTGACATAGCAGTAAGCATTTCTTCTCTCTTCTTCTTGTGCTTTCAAAGACAAAGACGATAAACTGCTTTAAGTATCCTCAAAGAGAAAAGCTACTTTCAGTTTGGTTTGTAACACAATGTGTCTCGTTCACACAGAAGAAAACAGATTATAGATATCCTGGCATCAAGGACACATTGCTCCCTCGGGACACTCTGCTGCTCGTTCTCACTTTAGTCAATATTACCTTCACATGCACCACTTATGTGGCAGCCAGTGTATTAATATGTGTGTCTTGCCAGAGGGCAGCGTGTCTCGTTAAAAGTGGAAATCAGAACATAAATGGTGACGATGTTAGGGTGGAGGTGGCAGAGCCAGCTGTGCAGAGAGGGACAGGAAACAACTGAATGCTCTCTGACAGTCTGATCTTATCCTGTTCTCTTCAGTTTGACTTTTAGCGCTGAAATCACACACACACACACACACACACACACACACACACACACACACACACACACACACACACACACACACACACACACACACACACACACACACACACACACACACACACACACACACACACACACACACACACACACACACACACACAGGTGCATCAAATTAATACTTGTTTGTTTGATTCACATTTTTAACTCATCAGTTTTGTTGTAAGAGGCACTAATTTGGATTTGTTTTACTTGTCTCTCAAAACCTGTCACACAGAGACTCCTGCACACAGGAGGTGAGTTGATATGTAAGTCTATCGCTCTAATGCCGATGTGTAGAAACTGTAACCATGTAAACTACATGAAACGCAAACGAGACTGCAAACGGATGCTAATGTTGCTTCACATCTGGATGGTTTTGTGAGCAGGCAGCTGTTCGCTAACTGGCTAACTAGCAATGTTACACCTCCGTCTGTGTGTACACAGGATGCGCTCAGGCACAGTATGGCGTGCGGGTCGCTCGTGTATTGGCATCTCTCAGAGCTAAATAAATACATTTTAAAAACACAATCACTATAGTTACGTGTGAAATGAAAGAGACGCAGACTTGAAGTGTAAAGAGCAAACAGCACGAGTGAAACCTGAGCTGTTACGCAGCTGTTAAACAGTTGGAATGATTCAAATAGGAGCGGATTTGTACGATCAAACACATGTGAGATGGACGACTGAAAACGAGATTCAGAGACGCTCTGTATAGACGCAGTATTTGAAGCCTGAGGTACGATCAGGTGTGGCTCTGAGTGTCAGCTCATTTCAGGGTCTCCTGCCCCCTAGTGGTCAGAAATGTGATTAATGCAGCTTTAATGAAACAAAGTATGCATTTGGTTGAGAAAATACGATTATTTTCCTTTAAGACCACTACATTGCAAGGGAGAGGATTTGTGCATCTGTTTTGCATTCAACAAAAGCACAAGGTCAAACTCCTCATTGAAATGTGCGGCAGACGTAAGCTAACGGGCACCTGTCTCCGCTCCTTAACGTAAACTCTGGAGGAACTAAACAGTCGCATAATGTGGCTGGGGGTCTCTGGGTCTCGTGTCTCAAGTCTTTAACAGGAGATTCAGATCCTAGTCTGGGTTCAGTCAAGGGCCGCAACCACCAATTATTTTCATTATTGATTAATTGAGAAAATAATTTGGGAGTTAATTGATACGTGTTGTTAGTGGTGCAACGATTAGTCAATCAACAGAAAATGAATCGCCGACCATTTTGATAAATGATTAAATGTTTGAGTCATTATTAAAATGAAACGCCCAATTTCTTTGGTCCCAGTTTCTTAAATGTAAATATTTTCAGGTTTCTTTGGTTGTCTCTGCCTGTAAACTGAATGTCTTTAGATTGTGGACTCTTGGTCAGGAAAAAAACAAGACCCAAGTTGCAAACCCAATCATTTAGGTTGGTTCTTCTTTGGGCAGGGGGAATGTTATGCCTTTATTAAAGCGACAGTGGAGAGCTGACAGGAAATGAAGGGGAGAGAGACATGGGGTGGAGACGTACAGCAAAGGTCCGCTGTTGGAATCAAACCGCAGACGTTGCAGTTATGTGACGAGCGTCTTAACGAGCCGGCTACCAGGACACCAGAGATGATCAGTTGGTCTGTAACATGCCAGAAAAATGTGAAGAATACTCATTATAATGTCTTAGAGCCCATGGTGAGTTTTGGAAATGTCTTGATTTGTCTGATCGACGGTCAAAAATCGAAAAGGATCCAAATGACTAAAGTGACTGGTTATGAAAATAGTTGCCAATTAATTTTCTGTCGATTGATAAATTGACTAATCGACTAATTGTTGCAGCTCTAGTTCAGTCCTGGTACAGAGGCTTCTCTTCTCTGCACACTGTCCAGCTTTTTGAGCACTCGTGTCCTGCTTTGAAGAGGCTCAAGTGCTCGAGAGCCTCTCCAACATAAAACAGTGGTATCGTGTGTAATTAAGTATGTGCAATACAATCAGTCAAGCATACTCTCTCTACCTTCAGATATGACAGGAGAAAACAGCGTGGGGGAGAAACTGAAAATACACTCACTGGCAGGTTTTATAATTAACTTTTTGTCAACTGGCCAAAAAGTGTGAATGTTTAAATTTTACCAGCCAATCAACAGATTACTATTGTTTTTTTGGCTAGTGAGTGAACAAATCTACCAGCCTCTTGCATATTCACTAGCATTTGGCTGATGGCTGGTGCTAAATTTGAGCCCTGCTCATTGGTCAGCAAGGCTACACCGAGCTGCAAAGACAGGACACTAAACCATGATTGTCCCAACCAACGCACAGCCAAGCTTTAATATGTGAGTGATTTTCCTTTTCCTAAACAAGGTAGGGATGTCCCGATCCGATATTTGGATCGGATCGGCCGCCGATATTAGCAAAAAAATGCATATCAATATCGGATCGGCCTGCACGGGAAAATCCCGATCCGGACTCCCGATCCAGTTTGTTTTCAAAGCTCCGGTCCGTGTTTTCCAGCGCACCGATGTAGGTAATCCATTCCAGTTTTTTTCAGCTTTTCCCCCTAAATCCGGTCCGCGTTTTTCAGCACACCTAGCGACCTGTCCAGCATCCCACTATTTATTTTCTACTCAGCTTTTTTGTGTTTTGCTTTTTTTATACAGTTTACAATATTGTTTGCACTGATGGCTTTTTAAGCCTTGGTTTACACTCTTGTTGTTCAAGAGCAGAGCATTGATGCCAATTCAGTTTGTGTGGTTAATTGACTATTTATTATTTTGTCTATTTTGTGTTTATTTAACCCTGTTAAGAATAAACAGGTCAGCTTCTCATTACCAACCATTGTGGATTATTCAAACTAACCTAATTAAGTTGGCTAGTTGTTCTTAAGAGTAAAACCCTTTTCAACATGAGTATAACAACAAAATAAGTAAATATCTTTAATCTTTAATACATGCTTGGATCGGCCGGTATCGGTATCGGCCTATGCTAAAAGCTATAATATCGGTATCGGATTGGAAGTGCAAAAAGCTGGATCGGGACATCCCTAAAACAAGGTATTCTGTTCAGGGAGTCTTTCGCCTGGTTTCATGCACATGTAACATTTGATAAAGCCATTTTATTGTCAAACACATTTCTTAATTATTAATCCTAAATCTCACTTCGTCCTTTTTTTGTAGAGGAGGAGAGACTTTGTCCAGAAAAGCGGCTTTATGAAAAGCACATCTTTATCACACATTGCAATATTCAGACATGCATCCTCATTCATTTTAAACACATAATGTGCTAACTTGAGAACAGATGTGAAGATAGTTTACACACAAAGTTGGAAATAAACTGTTATATATTTTCTTTTTTCAGTTTTGAGTTTTTAATAGAAAAACACTTCAGCACTGGGCACAAAGTTGCCATATTTTAGGGTGGAGTTAATAAATTGCCAACCCCTAGATTACACCATAATGAGTTGAGGCTCCGGTGCAGGCGCATGGTGGCTGACCCTCATCCAGACCTGCCAAGCTCTGATGTTTAGGATCTAATTGTAAGTTTCTCAACAGTTTTACAAAAGCAGCTAGCGTGACACATACAGCACCATGTTACATTTATTGAAAAATGTTTCTGGAGCTAATATGGCTGCCACTGAATCTGCAATGATCCGAGTGTATACATACAGCTGGATATCAGTGCCTCTGCTGCTCGCCGGTTTCTATGGAGGGTTTCTATGGCAGCCTCGGGTCGCACCATCACCCGTGGCGGCGGCGGCGGCGCTGGCTGGTTACCACTCCGAGGCGTTCAACTCAACTTGTAGCCAAGTTTCCTTTGGTGTTTAAAATGACACCAGCTCAACTTGCCAAACTTGCTACTTCAAATAATCCCCACTTTAAAGGAGGCTATGGTAGCTAGTTATGCTGAGACAGTCGGCTCTATCACAAAACTTCTGTGTAACGGTTGTGGAGCAGATACAAACTACCATACAAAATATTCCCGACTCACCTGTAATATTGCTCAAAAAAAGGTGAATTAATGCGACCTTGCCCTGCTGTCCGAGGTAACTCCGGTATGAAGACGGTAACATTTTTAAGAAACAGTGCAATCTCTCGCTACAGGACACAAAGGCATAGCCTGCACACCACTTTGACGGTATGTGCTGAACAGAAGAAGCTCCTCAGCAACAACTCCAGACTGCTTTTGGACTGTACCATCTACACAGCTCGGAGCGGGGAGGCCGCGAGCTCACCTGGCAATGGAAGTAAACGGTCATCTGTCGAGGGTCCACAGCAACACCCCCCCCCCCGGAGGAATGATCCATTACTATACACATTACGTCACCTCTGTTGATAACCCGACATAATTGATTTATCAAATCACTTTATTCTTTGCTGTCTCTCCCTGCTATTCACTGAAATACATCTACAGGTTTTTAAAAAAAATTCTGCCAAAATGTGTATTGCATGAATACATTTCCATATGTTGTTTTCCTCTTGTTTGTCAATTAGCAGGATATTTTAAAGTCCCCATCCACTCAGAAATATGTTTCTCTTGCTGTTCCTTCAGTTGGATGTTTGAGCTTCAGTGTGCAGAATGATGTATGTACAGAGTTTGACACTTGAAAACTGTTTTCACATTCATCTGCTTAAAGTGGAAAGTTCCTCTGATCTCATTGAAAATTAAATTTTAAGGGGCGGGCCTACGAATATGATTTGTGACATCACAAATAGTTTGAAGGCAAACCTGTTCTTATAATCAACTTACACAAGTTTGATGTGGAAACTTGAAGCATCTAGTGCACGTACACTTGAAATGGACTTTACAGTGGAGTAGAAGACATATTGTGTCCAAAAGTTAAACTTCTGAAATGAAAAATATTTATCAAAGCTCAGTCCATGCTCTTTGAAGCATGGACTGTTATATAGGCCTCACTAGTTTCTGCTTGCACATTTTCCACCATTTTGAATTTATAGCAAAAAAATAAATAGAAAAAAAAATCACCACATGTAGTCTACAATTTTTTTCTAATGTTCTCAAAATAAAGACGCAAACATTTTCTGTTCTGCTAATGATTTTATTGTATGTTATGAAGAGGAATATAACAGACAGAAAAGAAAACCTAACACTTAATAATGCAACAACTCAACAATGCAACTACAGAATGATAAAATACATTCATACGAGTACTTTTTTTAAATTGGGGGGTGGTGAATTGTAGAATTCTCAGTTGACTGTTGACTTGTTTTCCTGCATGTCCTTCTTCCTCCTCCTCAAACCAAAGAAGTGGCAGATTCTTTTCCACACTGAGTGCTTCTTTTTTTTTTTTTTTTATCTCTGGGACCTTCTCTTCGGAAACTTCCTCCTCTACCAGCATGACGGCCATTACAGCAACAAAGATCTTTTCCTCCTGCTTCTCCTTGAGCTGGGCATTTTTGGCCTGGAGGGCTTGACTTGTCTCTTTCTAAGTCTGGAGCGGAGTGGCAAGCTCAAAGTTGGTGGAGGTCTGTTTCTCAAGTCTTGTTTTCAGGTCTTCCAACTGCTGCTCCATCATTTGATGGAGGTCCTCCCACTTAGACCTTAGCTTACTGAGCAGCTCCTGGTTCTCACTCACATGAGACTGATGGGTGCCTCTTGCTTGCTCCCGCTGATCACTGAGCTTGAGTTTCCTGGCTCTCTCATCCTGGAGCTCACTGGTCAGGTACTCCACCTGTTTCCACAGAGACTTTTTCTCTTTGGTCTCTGTCTCCAGCCTGGTGCTGAGCTCAGTAATTCCTCAGTTTTCCTCCTTACATGCAAGGTGCTGCTCTGCACAAAGGAGGTGAGCTTTTAGCACTTCAGCCTATATCCCTAGAGCCTTGTTTTGGATGTCTCATTCCCTCAGCTGCCTGGCTGCCTCTTTCAGGGTCCATGACTGATGGATTCACTTTATCAGATATATTCCTGTTGTTTTCTGTTAGTGATGAACACTTGTGTCTCTTTCTAACCTGTTGCAAGGTGTGAAAATATCTGAGTGTGTCAGTTCATTTCAGTGTGTGTGTGTGTGTGTATGTGTGTGTATGTGTGTGTATGTGTGTGTTGTGTGTGTGTGTGTGTGTGTGTGTGTGTGTGTGTGTGTGTGTGTGTGTGTGTGTGTGTGTGTGTGTGTGTGTGTGTGTGTGTGTGTGTGTGTGTGTGTGTGTGTGACATGTCATAATAGGAAAATCATGCATTAATTAATAGCATCAATGAATGCCACGTCCCATTTCGTTTGGGGGGGGGGGGCACTTGATAGTTCATTAGTATTAGCTTTCTGGGACACTGAGCCATTGTTAATGTTATCTCTTCCACTTGTAGTCTACTCATCTGATGGGGCTTCCTAATGAAAAATCACAACTTTTATAGGACATGTTTGTGGTGTTCAGACATTTATGGTGGTAGATGAATTTCAAATCTGTCGTATCAATAAATTCATGGCTGTGGGGGTCTGGCACAGGCAGACATATGTAGCTCAAGTTGCCGCTCATAGTTCAGCCAGTCCACAAGTTAATCTTTGTAAAGTGCTAGTGGGGGTCGGGGGCAGCAACCACACCCCCCCCACCCACCCACCCACTCACACACACCCCGCTGACAGAAAGCTAACCAGGTCAGTGCTTTAATTTGAGTCTCTGTGCTATCCTCTGGAGAATCACAAGGGATACAATTACTCTCCCACTATCCCATTCATCTTGCAGCACTATGGTGCAAATGTTTGTGCCTGTGAGTGTACACACCAGCATAACAGAGTCTTTTTTGTCTTTTTGTCTTTTTTAAGTCCATTTCGAAGAGGGTAAAACAAGCACACTGAATATTCTCATTGCTCTAAAGTTCATTCATAAAATTCTACCTTGACTGCATTGCATCAACATGAAAAGTATACTGTATGTTGCTGTGAAAAAGAAATTCTGATGAGGGAGACAGGCTAAAAGACTATAATTCAATTGAGCTGTTCCTTTTTAAATCACGGCCACATTAGATTTCGTAATTTATAAAGTATGCCCATGACTTTTCCACAACCCCTCCTCATGGAGCAGTAGACTTTCCCATCAGACATGATTTAGCCCTTGATGAACCCTACTATTATGCTAGTATGTCATTATGTTTGCTACCATTTGCATCATATTTCCTTTTTCTTTAATAATCAGCTTATTTTTTTGTAATTGAACTTCCATTTCTTTTCAATGTCTTATAAACAGAAGTAAAACTTGTCAAGTCAACAGAGTGAAATGCTTTGTAACCAGCAGTGTTTTAAGACGGGCAATCCAATGTAGCCCTGTTATAAAGGAGTGAGGTGTTCATTCAGCTACTTCTCTAGTCTATGTTGTTATTGTACATATGCATTATAATTAGAGTTTTTACTCTAAGGTGATTATTTAATAGAACAATTACTAGTATAATGGAGTTCTCTCCTACCTGCATTTAGCCCAAAGGCACAAGATAGAGATAAGCATTATGTCTCTGTCTCTCTGTACCTTCACATTGCATGCATTTGGCTCAGAATTAATTATCTTTTCTGAGTGCACTCCATGTGAACGCAGTACGATGAAAACCCCACAACACACTGGTAAGAGTGACACACAACCTCTGTGACCAAAGCTAAAACAGAAGCTGTATTAATGAATGCCATTATTAAGCAAAAGCAACAGAATCCATTTTCTCGGTTGAGGATGTGAAGGATTTTGTGATCCTGATAACAACCTTTTTCGTCTGCTCCTGCTCTAAAAGCTGCTCTCTGTCACCAGGTACTTTCTCTCTCTGGAATGTTTTTCAATCCTTCAAGTGCTCTTTCATGAAGGCCAGAGAGGTATTGAGAGGGCTTGAGGATTGTGGCAGAGTAAAGATCGGTTAAATTAGTCCACCTCCCGCTCAGACACTTCTTTTATTCCACGGGTCAGCACCTCCCTCCCTGTTTACCCACATAAATTGGTTTCTCCCTGCTTTCTGCCTCCATTCTCTTTACTACACAAGTGTCCATCTAGACTGTGAGAAAGAGGAGGGGACAGGAATTTCATCAATAATAACAGAAGTTGTAAGAATGCCCATTTTTCATTTCCCTCGTACTAGTTTCTTCAGGTGTCACATCAGTCCAGATCAAAGTTAAAGGGAGTTACAGTCACAGTGTGTATTGTAAAGCCACAGCATATACAAACCAAAGGTGACATCTACTGGCTAAAGGATGAACTCTTCAGATTCAGACTTCACAGTGCGATTCTTCTAAATATGTATTTTCAAGTTGTAACATCTATACACAAAAAAATATATTCTAATTTTGTTTTGGCATTTTACAAAATTGTGTTACAGACATAACTAATAAAGGAAGATAACAGACAGAGACAAAACAAAAATAAAAGCAAAAATCACAAACAAAAAAAACAACCAACCAACAAACAATTATACTACTGTAGTTCATAGGATATATCAGTTAAATAGTATAATTAAATATCAATTTATATATCCATAACCAAGGTGACATCAATCATTCTGTTATGTATCTAACCCATTTTCCCCATCTTTTTTCAAAGATATGAACTTGATTTCTGATTCTCATAGTTATTTGTTTCCATTTCATATATTTCTTTTAAAAGATCCTTCCATGTAGAGTTAATTAAAGTATCATCTGTTAACCAGTTCTTTGTCATTTGTATAATCATAGCTATTCTTATCACTAAAAACTAATGAGTATCTTTTCTATTAATTTCTTCAGGTACTTTCCCACGTTTACATTTAAAGAAAAGCCAAAGATATGAAACAATTCTCCAATAGATCTGTCCCAGAATCCACCAATAAACACTAAATATTTAGTTCAAATATTAATATGTTTATCATCCAAATGCAGTCTGCATCAAGGTGTGTAAACTGTTTTCTTGTCAATGAAAAAGCTGAACATCATAATTATTCATTGTTTGTTATTTTATAGTAATGTCTGAATTTTTATGTTAAGATGACTTCATCCTGTCTAGAAGGTCTATGATCCCAGAATGCAATATAAAAACTAGTAAACAAGCAATGGCCAATAAATAAACACCTGATGGTAAAAAATATCCAACATGTCCTAGTTTGTTTAAGGACAATTTATGTGTAGAGATGAATGAATGATTCTGGATGCAGGCTACATATAATTATTATTCTAGATCTACTGTTCATGGATTTTTCTGCATTACTCATATATTCATTTAAAATGATAAAATAATGTTATGGTTTTGTTGATGTGCATTATATAGGAGAAGAAGCAGCAAATAGTTGAGTGTGCAGGTTAAACTAGGGCTGCAAAAACACTGCACTAATGCAAAATTAACTAAATAAAACATTTTTTTTAAAACTCATCAGCCAACAAACTGGTCTTTTATTAACTTTAATTTCACAAAATGCAATATGTTATGACTTTTGTAAGCAAAACGAGAAGTGATTGCAAAGCTGTCATACTTTGTAATGACTCTGCAGTTGAACCACACATTTAAGGGTGTCATTTTGTCTTTAAATAACAGCCAAGCCTTTGCCATGAAAATAGATATGTTTCATTGAGAAAACATTATTTGAGCTCTTACATATGTTCTGATATGAGTAAATAACTGCTCTCTGTGACTTAAGTTTAAACTCAGCATATCAGTGAACACAAACTTTGTGAAACAGACAAAAAAAGAAGAAGCTTTAAACCACATTTTTAATTCTTATTAAATTATCAAGACTTTGGATATGGCCTAATAGTTGTTTTGATGCCAAAGGGGAAATAATATTTTAAGACATGTCTGAGGGCATGCTCTCTGAGGCCGTATATGAGCGGGCTCAAACACTTTGGGAGGACGATAAGACCTAAAAAGAAGGCATACTGAATATCAGGGGGCAACATGTTATTGGAGTTAATCATATTAAACAGAGTGGAGGTGAGACAAAGGCACAGCTGAAGCAAATGTAACAGCACTGTCCTGCAGGCCCTACTGGCATTGCGAACATTACCCGTGGCTGACTTTACAGCAAACATGATAGCAATGTATGTGTAGATGATAATCATGCCCACCAACACAAAATACACAATGGTGAAGGCCTTGTTTAAAGTTGTAAAAATCTTTAGCCGGAAGACACTTTTTTTGGTGCAGAAGGTTTGCAGAGTGAAACCTGTGCTCTCAAGACTTATGAACACAAACATCTGGGTGAGCGAGTCCAAAGAGGCCACTGTCCACATCACAGCGATGGCTATGCTCGTCGTTCTGGTGGTGACAATGTCAGCGTGCCTTAGTGGGAAACAAATGGCAACATACCTCTCCAAAGACATCACAGCCAGGTTGAGGGGTGAGATTTTGACAGTGACGCCTGCAAGCAGTGAGACAGTAACACAAACATAGTTGATCATTCTGACCATGGTAAAAGCCAAGAGGTAAAGCAACATAGTCACTAGAAGCTGGACAGACTCGGTGAAGAGTAAATGACCGAACAGGACATAGCGAGAGGTCTCCAGCAAGAGGGGCTTCTTCAGCAAGGCGAACAGCATGACTCCGTTTATGTAGAGGAAGAAGACACATGGCAGCATTGACAGCAGAGCTCTGACAGCCTTCTGAAATGGCATCATCTGGATCACTTCTGTTGCATTATTCATGGCCTCAGCTTCATGCAGCATTTGTAAAGACAGAAAACATCAGACAGATCCTTAATCAACGGTACATATGATAAATGATGAATTTTAAGTCTATTCAGAATGATTATGTGATACCTTCAATAAACATGTTGTACAGAAGCAAAGTCACAACTTCAGGGGTTAAAAATTATTATTTAAAAAAAAAGTAAATAACAATTGTAAATTCTAAAAATGAAAAAAACTACTTGAATTTTTTCATAAGCACATACGAGAAACATTGCTTACATGCTACTGGTTTGGTCTGACTTCATGTGAGTTTTGATGCACAGGTCTGCGGAATGAAGTAACCTCCATCATGTCCTTTTTATAAGTGATCTGTTCCTTCTTGACGTCATCACCTGTGTCAGTTTGATAACCAAAGCCCAGCATTGGTCATGGTTATTTTTGGAGTAAGAGTTTGAAAAGTTGTGTGCTAACTGAGGCAAGACTTATTTACAAAAGCATAAAATCTTATGTATTGTATATACTATGTTGTTGTTTAACAATATTTAACTTAAAGGCCAGGTTCACATGTTTTTAAGTCTGTCTTAAAACAATAGTTGTGTTCCCAAATGAGCATTGAAACATACTTTTCTTGCTATAATAATTCCCCGTTTTTACTGAACATTGTAAGATCCCTTCATAATGCACTTACAATGTAAGTGATGGGGAACAAAATCCTCAGTCATCATTTAGAGCAAAAAATTTAACTGAAAGGTTATATATCTGAAGGTTATATGAAGCTTCTTCTGTTTGAGTTAGTCAAATAAAGTGGATAACTTTCCCAGAAAAAAAATCCCTGTTCAGCTGCAGCTGCAAAAAGTAAATTTGGCACTAAGGAGACTGCAACATTGAAAGATATTGACTTGGTTTTTTCTCATTCAGACTGTTGTGTTGAGGCTTCATACTAGCTTCAAATAAACTTTTAAATACATTTTTGCACAGAAGGAGGACTTTGGAGTTTTATCCCCTGTCACTTACAATGAAAGTGCATGATAAAGAGATCTTTTCATGGCCATTTTGAACAGGAGGACAAGCTTATAAACTATAAACTAAAGGGAAATGAGCTGCATTTATTCTTCAATATTTAAAATATCGCATAGACAATCTAATAAACAAACATAATGACATAAATGTTTTTTGGGGGGTTTTAAAAAAAATATCCAAATAATTTTCTACATTTATATAAACTACTTTTTCTGTCCACCCTTTTCTTGTTCCTAACATAACATAGAGATGCAGGATAAAATCATTTGTTACATTATGCTAACATTTCTTACTGTAGAATTAAAATAGCATTAGCATGCAATGTTAGCATCAAACCTTTTCCATCATTAGTATTGAAGGTATATATAATTAAAAGCTGCCCTGTCATGCAGTTTTCTTGTAAACAAAGTCTCTGATTTTCATGGGGTCTACATGTTAAATGTATTTCCTTCCTCATAAAGCATTACGCACTTTTTATATCTTTGTTTACTTGCTAGTCGTCTTCATCTCTGCCTTATGGATGCAAAGCTGTAATTTTGCTCGCCACGTGGATCAGAGAAATAATGTGCTACCATTGGCAATAATATGTATTGTGTTGCCTGTAAAATGTGTAAAATAGTGGCACTATTGTGCTAAAAAAACCACAGGGTACCTTTAAGTGTGTTTCGGTCCTGTTGGTAGCTCACCAAAATCACTGACCATGGATACCCAATTTCATTTTGTTAAGATATAGTATGCTATTTCACCATGAACCAATAATATGCTGGACCAATAACAACAACTGTGAGACATTGTTGTTTACTTTTATTATTAGAATGAACAAACCTGAAGCTCGTCTTGTTTGTTCTGACTGACATGTATCATTTCATCAGCATGTCTAGTCACTATGTACAGCTTCCTATTGGCAGATTTGTTTTAATTTGTTTCAAAAAGAATAAGGTTTAAAGGTTCAATGTGATGTGAAATCACTCGTCATGGTCAACAGTCTTTCTTGTGTATATCAGGCCTCATACACTCTCCAATGTGAGTAAATCCTACAGTATTTCTATTGAAGATGGAATCACAAGGGACCTCACAAACATATATTTACTTGGCAGGAAAATACACTCTTTTGCTTTTTCTTTAACTTCATCACGTAGGTTGTTAAAGTTTTGCTGAAAATGTGCGTAATTCCTAAAATGACGCAACCAAAAAACTTCTGTTTAGGACTATACACACAAGAATTGTTTACAAACTCACATCACATAATGATCTCAGTGGCTTTAGCTCTTGGGAGGACAGTCATTACAGCTTGTTAATAATTAAAATGTTTATATTGCACCTCATTGCAAGATACTTCTGAGTGTGTTAGTCCATGGAGGGACAATTAAAACCTGCATTTCATTCCCTCGAGTGAATCAGGCACAGGAAGAAAAACATGTCACCTCTGTCATAAAGTTTAGAAAACTGTTTTTTTTTTAACTTCTTTTTGTTAACATACTGCAAGATGTTCAGAATGTTTTTCCTCTATTTTAGGATGCTTTGAAGGAAAAACTGAGAAATGCTTAACACCAAATCACAACAACAGTTATCTCAAGGCACATAGGATATGCCTTATAGAAGAACAGTACTCATTTGATTTTGACATGTATTTGTCAATAATTTCATTTCTGGCATCTTGCTACATGGTGTAATGATGAACGACCAAATTTAAAATGATCATGATGTCCTTTTAATACACATTCCAAATATACGTACAAGCTTGGGTGACATTTTTTGCTGCATCCATCTTTAATCTTTGTTTGGATTCAAACCTTACAAACACGTATTATAACAGTGATGCAATCACCCAAAATAAAACATTAAAATAAGGGTAACATTACATTTCAGAGATTAAAAAAGAAAGAAAGAAAAGTAAACAATTAAGGAAAAATACAATCAAATCCCAGTGTTTTAAAATAAAAATAAGGCAAAGCTGAAAGGCAAGGTATCTACATAACAAAAGCAACATGATAATAATAATAATAATAATAATGCTTATTACATTTCCTTAATTCACTGTTAAATTGTATGTCGATGTTGATGAATCTTGAAACATTTCTTCTATGGCTGCTGGCTATATTTAGGTTGAAAACTGGAAATTAGCTGTAGAAAGATAGTTACACAAAATCAGACATGTGGACTCAACATCTCTGTTTTTGCATGTTTTTTAATATAATTGTAAATTCTTTTATAAAGGACAAAAAATGTCCTCAAAGAACTGACACATTATAGCCCTATATTCTGTGGAACTTTCACTTTAATATAATTTTTACTGTTTGTTCAACATTTCAGTCTTCTTTATTCTACACCAAACCTATTTGGAATGTTTGTTATGCTACAAGTACATATTGTACCATCAATGAGCTAACTTAAACATTTAACAGATCTATATTCTTACTGGTGGGAAGTTCACTTACCACAGATATCCTTCTTTAAACTCTGTGAATTTGTGCCGGACCATAAATGTTGCTAAAGCATCTGCTACCTGGTGACAGATGACAAAAAAAGAACACAACACACTGAATCTGGATCAAAAAGCAGCTGAACATGCACATAAAACATCATATTCAATAATACATACAACTGATATGATCAGGACCACTTACTTTTTCAGGTGCGTCCTCATGGACAGCATGACCACACTGAGGGAGGACCTGCATCTGAAACTTCCCTGTGGACAAACAGTGAGACTGCTGATCACTATGTGACTGTACAAAAGTATATGGCAACAGTCAAAATTGGACAATAATTGGAAACAATGCAGAAAATCTCAGTTTAGCTCTACCTTGCATCTGTCCAATAGTTAGGTCTTTGTCAAGCCTGTCCACTCCTGAACAATGGAACAAGTCAGGAGTGTTAATCGTGAAGTTAATGGCAACATTTCTTGAGAAACGTTAAATTATCTGCATTCATCTAAACTAGTGAGACAGCACAGAAATTACATAAATCTGCCGATCCTTGTTGTGCATGAATATAAAGATACATTTTATGTACAGCATGGAATATCAATAATAATGTAAGTCCTTCGATCACTTTGGTGATTTGACAGATCTCACCTGCGAGCAGGAGCAGTTTTGGAACAGGGCAGGTGAGAAAGAGGGCAGACAGGCCTCTGAACCAGCCATCCCAGTATTTTTCTGTCTTTGACAACTCCACTCGCCAGGTGAAGATGCTTTCCTTTTTTATCTGTATGAAAGAAAACAACCTTTGTAGGTATTTTTAAAAGGTATTGTGCAACCCCTCTCCAACACACATACATATACAGTAAATATATACACACACACAGTACACGAGTAAGACGAAGACTAAAACAGACAGAACCTCTTGATCATCTTCCTTCATTCTTTTCTTGTTGGATTCTTCTTCCACTTCTTCCTCCTCTTCCTCTTCTATTATACCTTCAATGCTATTGGAGACAGCAGGACTGCTTGTGGATTCCTCGCATCTGTGAATGTCACAAGAGGAACATAACACACAGCACTTATAACCTGAAAAACCAACGCAACAGTAAATGTAGAGATGAGACACGGAGCAGACATACTTTTTCACCTGGCCTCCCATCGACACCCGTGCTGACTCTATGTTTCTGATCTGGCCACTCTTCACACTAAAAACGAAAAGACAAGAAGTGACAAGAATAATAACGTGAGATGTAATGAAATCTTGCTAATCCAAACTCTAAGGATGGAGACTGTTTAACAAATATTTATATTTATTTGCACAATCATACTACCAATATGTAGCAGAGTCAGTGTTTGTATGTTTACCTCCACTCAATGGCATTTTCCAGAGATTTAAACGTCTTTGGCCGACTTCTGAGGAAATTCTGCATACTGTTCAAAGCATCCATTGCTGTACCTGAATGCAATCACAACGATTTGTCATAACTATACCCAGAAATACAAAATCATTTCAGAGAATTATCATGAATAATTCAAATTTAAATTCACCGCAGATGTAATCAGTTTAGAGCTGGGCACTCAAAGAATTAAATCAACACTTTATTTGCCAAAGTGGAAGCACTTACCCTCTACAACGTCAATGACACAGAGGCCGAGCAGGGATGGTATATGATTGGCAGCGGCTGTGTGAACTGCAATAGCTCCACCCATACTGTGTCCAATAATCATGATTGGTGGCGGGTTGTCTCCGTAGAGCGCCTCCACCACTTTGCCAATGTCCCTTTTGAAATTTAAAAAAAGGATAACCTGTTAAATTTTTATCATCAGTGTTTCTAAATATACAGTCTGGAACTTGACTGTATTTAATAATGAATTTGAGAGACTATTGTTATTTTTTAAATTTTATTTTGAAACTTAAAAGGCACAATGAGTATAAACATATTCACTGCTACTCTCTGTTTAATTTGAGTGTGTAAGTGGTTGTCACAAAATTAGCATAAGCCTTTAGTGCAGACACACACAATATTACTTACTTGGCCATTGTGTCTGCAGAGAGATCTTCAGGATTTTTCACCTTACTGTCACCTGCAGAAGAAGAAAGAAAGAAATGTAATCATTTCATCTATCTAAGCTCATGAATATGAAGAATGATCAGTCAAATGAAGTAGGCAGGTTGACCTCTCATGACACTAATGGCGCTGTAGCTGCTATTTGAGCAGTAAAATCTGATAACGGACGTTTGTTATTATGCTGTCAGTATAAAAGATTTAGTGATCATTGCTTTATTTCATCACTACATCACTGCAATATTTAGCAATTGAAAAGATGTTAAAGTGTTAAAGTAGTAGGTGACTTAGAAGATTCTTAAATCTCTAACCGAACTGATGAATATTATTCAAGATCTTAAATTTCCTGCATATGTGAACAGATGTTACCAAACTAGTAACTAATTCTGTGTCTTGTGACACATACCATGAGCTCGAAGGTCCATGGCCACCACCCTGCAGTTGATCCTGCTGTATATGACAGCCTGCAAAGACACACATGAAACCATTCACATCAACAAGTGTACAATAAATATATTGAAAGAAATAACTGTCAAATATATTATATGTTGTTTTGTGGGGATTTCAACTTTTTCTGAGCTAAGAGGCTACAGAGTTTGTGTAATTATGCTCACAGTAAACACTGCCCAAGACAGAGCAGAGTGACCTCCTCCATGGAGCAGGAGCAGCACAGGACCATGGGAACCACTGCAGTAAAGTCTGAAAATGTTCAGGGAAGTCAAGGAAATACATGCCAACACTGTAAAGAAGTCAGATAAGATCCTGTACACTACACGGACACATAAGCATACATGACATACACTGAACGTTACTTAATGCAACTAATAATGTGAAAAGGTGCAACTCTTTTTGGAATATTCACAGTAAAACAGGTAGATTAATTTATGTTCACCTGAGGAGAGTTAACAATAATGGTTTGAATGGATCACCCTCACATGTTCTGCAGTGGTTTATTATAAAAAAACAAAAAAAAAAAGAGGCTGAATCTGAATGAACCTAGGTGGAGCTGAAGTATAAATAACTCATGTTGAATTTTCCTGTAGCAGCACGATGGAAGGATATATCTTTGCCATTTTCATTTTCCACCTCAACATCCTCCATGGTCTCAAAGTAATGACTCCAGGGCAGGGGAGTGAAATCTCTCTTCCGTCCAGGTCTGTATAAAATATAAGACAAGCAGAGTGTAAAAAGAGCTGTGTCTATCATCTAAATGTGAATCAGGACCATTAAAATACATAGAAACATTAATGTGATCGACAGCAAGACATAGATATTAATTATGTGTTTTAAACTCTTTTTATCTCTTAATGACCCATATAGAAAGGATAAGTCTAAAGTCAATGTTTCTTATATTTTATTTCTTTATCTTTTGAGGTCATAACAAAATGAGCAAACAGAAAAGTGTTTAAATTGCAAACCTAACAACATAGCTTATCTAAACTTAAATAAATGAAATGAAAATGTTTGTTAAAACCTGGTTATTAACGCTGGTATGAGCCAGCAGACGCAGTGTCAACAAGGAATGTGCATCTCTGCCAAAAACAACTGTATCATGGTGATGTAAACAAGCCAGTCACAAGCCCTGACCTTCATTACACAGGTTGTATCAGTTCATATTAACAGGAAAATGGGCCAAAACGTCACTGACATGATCAGAAACTGCTTTATAGTCACACATTTTCTTCATCATTTCACAGTGAAATATATTAGCTTAGCTTAGCTAAAGCAGGATAGGATCAGTTTTCTAACAGCTAATGTAAAATCTCATATTGACGTTTACAAGGCATTTTATTCACCACTGATGTTAGCAGCAGCTAAAGCTATCAAATCAGCTGTGCTGTCATATACAGTATGTGATATGTGATGTTTGTTCAGGATAGCATCAGAGCAGCTATGTTGATGGCGCAGGCGGAGCAGAGAGCCATTAATGTGACTACAGATGTGATTAAATGTCACGTTAGAAAGCCAACATAAACATTAAGCTGGCTAACTCACCCCATTTTCATTTTGGAGCTGGACTGAAAACCACCTGCCATAGGAGGTCTGGAGGCTAGCAGGTTTAAATGCAGCCGTTTCTCCATGTTGTCGACAGTCGGGCTCGGTCTCTGTCAGGAACTGTGTCTCTCTTTCGCAGCATATGATTTTCCTCCGACAGCAGCACCAATGCTAGCCGGACATTGGATGAATTTACTACGTTTGTCTGGCAAGCTAAAGGCTAATACAAAAAAAAAGCTAATCGCTTCTTCTTCTGCGTCTGCTGTGATTATTTTGGGTCGGCCTCTCTTCTTCGCTGGTTTTATTTCTTGGTAGGTTCGTGTTGACATTTCAAGGCCTTACTGCCCCCTGCTGTCTGAGAAAAGTATGACACATCAACCAACAACAACAACAACAACTAAAAACTAAAGGCTAGAACTAGGTGTGGAAAAAACATTTTTAACGGAAATAAAAATAAAAACTAACCTTTAGAAAAAACAAAAACTAACTGAAAGGGTGTGAATGACTTCATCAACTACCTTCGCAAAGTGTTGTGTTTGTATTGTAATACCTAATCAGATCTTCCTCAATCTTGCCCCTGACAAATACCCCCATATTATAATGAATACATAAAAAATACCAAAAAACAAAAAAACTGAAACTAAATTAAAAAAAAACTAAATTAAACATTTTTAAACAATATAAACTAAAGTGAAACGAGCAAACCCAATATGGAATCTAAATTAAACTAAACAAAATGAGAACAAACATTAAAAGCTAATTGAAATTAAAAAACAATGAAAAATATAAAACCATAATACTTCTGGTGACCAGCAGTTCGTCCAAATAATGATTTCTTTTTTCCTTCTCAGGTAGTTTTATTTGAAAGACTTTGAGATGCGTGAATAAATGGAGAATGTGCTGATAGCCCAATCAAAGTTTAACATGGTGTTTCATGTCAGTCATGTGAGATTGGAGACACAGAGATTTCTCCGATTTGACTTAACTGTTAATTTTGTCATTTCAGAGTCACAAAAGTCTTACGAACACTTGCCCATTAAAATGAACACAGCAGACAGTAAAAATAAAACATGCCCACTGTAGATTTGAGGCTTTGAACAAAATGTTTTAATCTAGAAATTCTGTTTTCTTTTCTTTCTTTTTAAATTTTTTATTTAGGATGCTTTAATAGTAAAACTTAGAATTACCTTTGTTCAGGTTTACAATGTTATCACACAACCTAAACATGGCAAATAATGTTCAATTAAGAGAAACAAATGTGTCATATATTGAGGTTATTACGGAAATAGTTTTTAGGTTTTTGCCCTTACTTAATAAGTAATTGCCCTTTAGCTGCAATAATATTGTCCTAATACCATATTGATCAAATTTCAGTTGCATATGGGAATTATCTAAACGATTATGACTGCTTAATGATTTCATGATTTACCTGACACCCAGCTGGTCTGTCTGTTTCATAGCACTGTGAACACATACACACTCATACAGTAAATTAATATGTAGATATGTAGTAAACCCTTGAACACAGGGTGGCAGCAGTGCACACTTTACCCATGTAACCTAAAATGGTGCTCTAACAATTTAACACCTCAATTTTCACCTTTGGCTTAGACACTACACATGACTAACAGAAGGCCTCCACTACACACTGGGTGTGGGGGTTGGAAGACTTCTATCAAGTGGTATATGGGGAAGTATAGAAGAACGTGTTTGCTGCTGATAACCTCTTGATGAAATCCAATAGCAATAATAACAAGAAAAAATTATAAGAAGGATGTGATTGTAATGAAGGAAACTGCAGCTTTATGAGCATTCAAGTTGCAGTTTCAGTCATGCAGTCTGAGTCATTGTTATGCAACTGGAGCCATTTGACAGACTTGTAAAGACAGTTACATAAACAGAATGATGTGACAGCTGATCATCTATAATTGCAGACATGCCAATTTGATTATGAGAGGCACAAAAGAGGACAGGAAGAGGTGAATGTTAATAGACATAACTGATCACATATAATTTTCTCTTAACAATTAACATCAATTTCCAAAAATGTCACCAAGACGGATGAAGAAAAATAGCTACTTGTGAAAAAGGTTTATTGATTATTGTAAAACCTCCAACTGAGGTGCCAACTGAGTTGATGGACAGAGCTGTGGCCAACAGAGTGTACACACAATCTAGTCACATGCGGGGCATGTGCCTTGTGCTTTTCAGAACAAATTCATAAGGTGGACCATGTGTATTCTCTGATGGTGGGCTGCAAAACATTTCATGGATGGTTGTTTTATTGCACTGTTTCTAACTTAAGCCATGGTAGTTATTAGTCTGCCTGTGCTCTTTTTGAAATGTAGACATTTTTTGAAATGTTTATATTTAAAGCATATTTAATTATTATCTATCTTTATGTTCCCTTCTTTCTATGACAAAGGGTTATTATGATAATGTTGTTTATAATACATTTTGAGTATTATATTTAGGTATTATTTATTGTATCAAGTGTTTAACTGTTGTTTATTTGTTTGATATTTTAAGTAGTTTAATTTTATAGGCACATTTATGTCCCCAGCAGACAATATACACCTAAACATCCTGTTCTAACAGACTAGAGTCCATCAGACTCTGTTATGCAGAGTGCAATATCTTCATATTTAGAGAAATATCTTGAAATATTCAACACTGAAATGTTGTGTTATCAAATTTACTAGGAGCCACATACACAGTATGCAGGAGGCTGAAACAAAAAAAAAGCTATAAGAACAACAATGCCAGCTATGTGCGGCCATTTGTTGTCCTGGTGAAACACTCCCTTCATATGTGCTGTGAAATACTGCATGTCAAAATGAATCCCAAAAGATTTTGACAAAATTAAACATAAATGGCGCCATATGCTGGAGTTAGGTCCAACTGACTCAGGTTTGGTAAATAAAATTGATTTTACATTGAGATATGAATCAACATTCATTGTTTTTCAGTTTCCCTCCCTTCACCTCTCACCTAATATTTAGTTTAACTAAAGACAAAAGACAAAAGTTCACAGGCCAATGCTTCTGCAAATGAAGGAAAGATTCCTGTGTGGTCTATTAACCTTTCATTGACGCAGCGGTTGACCTTATTCATAGCGTAATGGTCTTTATTTATAGTGTAATGGAGATTAGCTGTTTCGTGGCACTGATTTAGAGTTCATGGTATTCAAAGTGAAGGAGAACACAAGATTGGTGTGACGAGAGATTGCCTGCTCAGTTTCATTTTCAGAGGATGTAAACGAGGTCACAGACGGCTGGTTGAAGCTGGACCAACAGGTTGTTTACTGGTCTGGCAGCAGGCGCACAAAGTGTCCTCAGGAAACTGTTTTTAGCCAGGGGTGACGAAGGCAAGTTGGGAAAGCAGCTCCCCCTCTTTTACCATATCAGTCTTGGGAGTACAGGGTTTAAGGTTTAGCAAGTTTCCATCTTTGCCTTGAAACACATCCAAAGCAAAAGGAAATTAAAGAAAAATGAAAGAAAATGCATGAATCCAACCTTTTAAAGGCTGCCTCTAATCTCTTTTCCCAAACATCCGTGCACTGTGAGCACAGTAATCAACATTTCGTTGTCTGTCACCAAAGTATTTAAATGCAAATAAGTTCTTAGAACATACTATTAATTATAAAAATAAAAATTGTAACAAAGCTCAATAATTAAAATAGTTGATCTACTTATCTCAATAAAAGCACCTTATTCATTTATTTTTTCAGTAAGTTGCACAGTTGCACTATGTATAGACAAGGAGTTGAACTTTTGCACACTTCCAGTCTTGACGTTACAAAATCATGTTACACCAGTAGTGTCAAAATCACCAGCACTACTGACCAGCACTACTGACCAGCACTATTGACCCACATGGGCTGCTCGGTCGACATATACGTTCAGCTAATGTCAACTTTATTGTTGGCAATACTGTAAATTGTGGAAAATATGGAGTAGCATAAGTATATGCATTATTAAAAATATGCACAGTACAGTATAAAGACTAAAAGATAAAGCAAAGTATAATTTTAAAAGAAGACTGGAGATGCACATTAAAAAGTAATAAGAAGTACAGTTCTAAGAATACAACAACATCCTGACACACGTATCAGCAGGTGAAATATTTGATATTTAGAGGGAACATTTTTCAACTGCGAGTCATGACGTAAGCTTGGGCCATGACTTGCACTGGCTATGGAAAGTCACATGTATAGAGGCATGCACGCGCAAGACTCCACACACAGCATTTTCCATTCAGTGTCCAGTCCTTTCTTTGGATGTTTGCCTGTACAGATGCTAATGGCTTGGCTGATTGCGTACAGATGCCATGTGCATCCACCCACTTTCGTTCATGGTATGGATTGGCTGAGAAGCATGGCGGTTCCTAGGCCTGGAACATTGTGTTACTTTATGCTTGCAGGGAGGGGGTGGAGGAAATTCCTAAAACTCCTGAACTAGTTTTGCATTTTGTTGTGGGGCGCTAACACTGAAACAAGGATATAGTGCAAATGTTATCCACCACGGCACCCTGTGAGTCAGCCTATGCCCCATGAAAACACCCATGGCATCCAGACGGGCCTCTCTCTCTGATTGGCTGTACGTACAGTATCAACCAATAGAAACATGAGGCATGTTCCTTGAAGTCAGTGTAGAAATATGAGCCGGTTAATTTTGAATTTTAATGTGAACGCCAAGGTTAAAACTTAGATAAATATATTTGTGATATTCTGAGCAAATAAGTTTTAAATTAAGTTTAAAATGACATGAAAACATTCAAAATGTTCCACACTAGGATGCTATAAAGGCACTGACGCAGATCAACAAGAGCTCAAATATCTGTCTGTGTCTAACAGCCTCTGGTAAACATGATGAGGTTCACATGACAGGTGTGTACAACTTGCCAGGCCACACTGTAGTCATGTGCAAAAGGTGCCTATAAATTTAGGAGCCTCTTCAACAGTGAAGCAGTGAGCACACAGCACAAGACGAGGACACTAACGGGACTACTTGAAGAATTGTATATACTCTTGACTGCACTGGATTATAACTTAACTGAAGAACATTTAGGTAAACTTTTACACCAAAACAAAAGTGTCTTTTTCATGTGTCTTTCATGTCACTTTATATTGAAGAAGTAGATTAAAATATTGAAAATAAATAACTAAATCTTTAAAATATCTAAACTGTTGCATGGTTGTTCCTTGTACCTTTTTCATTTAAGTGCAATGTATCAGTCAGTCAATATACTCATTAAACTACTGATGAAATCTACAATACAGACTCTTCTTGGATCAAAAGTAAATGATAAACGCTTGTTTTTCAGGGAGTGGTGTTGTGCTGGCTGACTCCTTTCAAACAGAGTTTATGGCCCAAGAAGATTTCTCAACAGAACTATTTCCAAAGATTAGTTTGCTTCCCGAGAAAACTTGAAGCTTTTCTTAAATCCTCTCTTACAGGTATGCTCAGTTTTTTAGAATAAGCACTACAAATACTGCTAATACATCCAGGATACTCATTATTCCTTACTTACATTTAACCAAAGTTAGATGTTATAATCAGAGCAAAAAAAAAGATTACATTTTTTTTTTAAATTATTTTGTGTGTTTGTCTTGATGAACAGAGTAATGGTTTTCTTTGGTGTGTGTGTGGTGTGATTTACTGTACACAGCAGTCCTGGGTAAATAGCATTAAGTTCGATTTTTCCATTTGTGTCATCAGTCCAGGTGTAGCAATGGCTGGCATAAAACCCACAGACGTAGTGCCCTCTGCGGCAGTTAAGTTCTTCGGAGCTGGCACCGCAGCCTGCATTGCTGATCTTGTCACCTTTCCACTGGACACGGCCAAAGTTAGACTACAGGTTAGACACACAATGTTTCTTGGCATATTTTAACTTTGAAATCAGATTTTTATCTTGAGCCTTTTTTAACCTGTTGCTAAGTTTCCTTGAATATCATCTTGTCACCTAGATTCAGGGAGAATGTCAGAAAGGGTCAAGTGCAATAAAGTATCGGGGAGTGTTTGGCACCATTACCACCATGGTACGCACAGAGGGGGCCAGGAGTCTTTACAATGGACTGGTGGCAGGACTCCAGAGGCAGATGAGCTTTGCTTCTGTCCGAATTGGCCTTTACGACTCCATGAAGCAATTCTACACTCGAGGAACTGATAGTGAGTTTAATGACATTGCTGTCTTATATAAGCAATTTGGTTTCTCTCTTACTCCTTTCATTGTGAAAAATACTCATCTCTGCACAGGTGCTGGGATTGTTACTCGGCTCATGGCAGGGTGTACCACAGGAGCCATGGCTGTGGCTTTTGCACAACCAACTGATGTGGTGAAAGTGCGGTTCCAAGCCCAGGTACGAATGGCAGATGGTGTGAGGAGATACAATGGCACGCTGGATGCCTACAGGACGATTGCCCGAGATGAGGGGGTGCGAGGCCTTTGGAAAGGTGCTCACCATTTTTACATCAAATATGTGCAAATATTTGCATCACATTTATCACTGATTATACAAAAAAAAAAAAATCCTCCCCCAGTTTTGATGTAACCATCCTCTCCTCTTGATACCTTTATTTCAGGTTGCATGCCCAACATTACCCGTAACGCCATTGTCAACTGTTCAGAGTTGGTGACCTATGACCTGATCAAAGAAAACATCTTGAAGTATGACTTAATGACAGGTGAGGTGGAAAAACAAACAAATGATCGCAGAGACTACAGATATTCAAGTAGTTTCTAAAACGATATCAACTATTGCGGAAGGATGTGACCTTGCTTCTGTTTCCCTCCAGACAACCTGCCATGCCACTTCATTGCCGCCTTTGGTGCAGGCTTCTGCACGACAATTGTGGCTTCCCCTGTGGATGTAGTCAAAACACGGTTCATGAATTCACAATCTGGCCAGTACAACAGTGCTATAAACTGTGCTCTCACCATGCTGAGAAAAGAAGGACCCACAGCCTTCTATAAAGGGTAAACATATGTCCTGTTAACTACATGACAGTGAACCAAACCAACACCAAATAAAATAACGTGTTTGGTACACTTCTTTACTTTTATTTTGTTTTTCTGCTTTAGGTTCATGCCTTCTTTCCTGCGACTGGGGTCCTGGAACATTGTGATGTTTGTGACATACGAGCAAATCAAACGAGGTATGACCAGGGCACAACAGTACTGGGAGTCACCGTTTTGATCTCAGCTTGTCAGACGCTTCCTTTAGACAGAAATGCACAGAAACAAGAAGTTAACCCTCACCACAGTGCACTGATGACCAGTGGTTTTATAAGCTGAATATGATAGCTGCAAGTGGAGGCCCAGAGGAGAACTTCAAAAGGTTTCGGAGGTCTCAGGTCATGCTATCTGTGTAGCAGCTTAGAGTTGGAATTCATGCTCTAAAAGAGTTCATGTGCTATTTGCAAAAAGTCCTTATAATGACAGGAGTTTGTTCACTGATTCATTAATGAACACTAACTCTGTTAGTATTGTTGTAAAACTAGAAGGATTTTAGTATTCAACTGTAAAAGGACATTTTAAACTGTAATGTTGAGCACTTTCTTTTTTTTTTTTTAAATGCTGCGAAGGATGTGAAATGGAGGAGAAAGGGTAATTCCAGAAAGTCTTGCTTTATTAGTTATTAGCATATCCATATCAAAAACCTTGATCAGCTGGCTCTGGGCTTTGAAGATTCATTTTCATGTTTACAAGAATAAACTGTAGGATCATATGGATTATGTGGTAGTATAATGTTATTAGTTATTAAGAGTAAGTTTCCATGAAAGCAGTGGACAGACTGAGCCTGGCAACACAGGCCTAAACAGTGACCATTTCTATGTTCCTCAATCTGTTTTCTGTATCTTGGACTGTTTACAATTTAGTTTACCAATGTTTGTGATGCATGTGCTCAGGGGTTCATAGGATAATATATTTATTGGTGTATGTAAATAGTAGGATTTATTGCTGGTCAATAAGTTGTAAATATGTTGTACACAATGACAAATGAATGCCAAAATTAAAGAATAATTCAGCTGTTCTTTATCTTTGTCCATTATTGAGTCTTGCTGTACCTTTGGTAGTTGTGTTACTTGAACCAACCCTGGAATAAAGTTTATAATGTGAATGAAAAGAATAAAAAGATTAGAGAGTTACTGAAGTGAGGCAATACATTTGCTGTTTACAGTAGTTGAACACCTTGAGAGTTGGGTCATGTTCAGAATTCAAAGAATAAGGCTGGCAATTTTCTATATCTTTCATCATATTCCTTATTGCCGTAGACCTCTGATGTAATCAAAAAACGATTAAAACCACATCAACACTACACTGCTGCACCTTTGTCCTGAAGGCTACTGTAGTTGATTTAGAAACGTACATTTTCAGTATCCCAAGAGTAGTGCCTTGTAAGGTGTAAAGTTGTGCTATGTAGTACAACAAACTGCTGAAGCTCTGAAAATGGAAACTCTTTCCCACACATGCTCAGTGGCATCTGCCTTACAAAGGTAAAACTACTCTCTGGAGACTGAAAATACTATTGCTGTTATTATTCTTTGGAACTGTTTCTAAACAAACTACGGTAGCCATTGTGTGTGTGACAAAGTAACATACCATCTTGTGCAGCGGTGTGGTTCATTTATGTGTTTTTAATAGTTTTTGGATAACAACTGAGGTCTACAGCACAGAGGAATAGATATTACATGTTTTGGATTTACATACAATCCTTGTAAGTAGGATGAGTTCATGGTTAATTTGCTTCCGCACATGAGATTTGTTGATAAGAAAATTATAGAAAATCACCAGCCATATCCTTTAAGTTTAATTGGTAGAATCAGTTGTGTACATACACCATCCAACACGTGTTTTGGGCAAATGTAACACGATTTACTTCACATCTAATTTGATGATTATGGTAAGATATTAAGATGGGGAACCCAGATAATTTTTTTTTTTTTTTGCTGACTACCTGGGTAACTTTGTTCTAAAAATAAGTATGACCTAAATTCACCATGAATTGTTGTGACCTTTTGATTTTGGAAATAAAGTGGACAGCAGGATATGATTTCAAAATGTGCATTTGTCAAGCAAAAATCCCACACTTCTAAACATCTCAGCAAACAGTGGGTTGAAATCCGAGCTGTGAAACGAGCTAACTACTAACTGAAAGAAAGCAGGGTCCTGTTGCATTGGGCCTCTGAGTGAATATAGTTTTGTTTAGGAGGTCTTCTTCAGGCCTGGAACATTTCCAAAATCACCTGCTACTAATGCTACAGTTTCACACTTGGCTCAGTCAGATGAATAGTTATCATACTCTCACGTGCTGTATGTAGATCAACGTACCCAATTCATAATTCACTCATGAAATGTATAATCCGTTTATTTGATATTCTATGTATATATCACCACACTTTCAACAAATTCACCATCCTTTAAATAATAATTGCTTTACAGAAGCCCAATCAAAGAAACACACTACTGTTAAATTAAGCAATATAATACTGTTTATGAATTTATTTTGAAAACCTTCTTGATTATCTGTTTTTGAGACAACACATTGTAGAACACATTGTTTTGAACAAAACCCAGCGGGGGGATGTTTATGGGTCTGAACATATGGATCTAATTTCACATGGGATGTACAGTGCGCTTGTATTTTCAGCATGACTCAGCATTTAACCAGCAAGTCTGTCCTATCTGTACCATACAGAAATATTAATATAACATTTCAGGAAACTAGATAATACAGTTTTGTAATGGAACATTTAGTCCACTCTCAGCTGACAGTATAGTCAACGACAATGCTGTTTTTTATGTCTGTTCTGACATTGGACAGAATGGGGAGGGCTTGATTATGAAGTCAAGATAAAACAGACAGATATCATGTTTTACAATTTGCACATTCAAAAATTGCAAATACACAATCAGGTTTATAACGTTCTGGCCATGTGACCAAGAGACATTCCTTATAGATATTGTGGGGGTGGGGCCCCACCAGCAACACATGCCATGCCATGATGTAACAACGTCATGGCAGTATTTAAAGAAGCTGCTCTCCCACAACGTGCTGTATCCTTTCCTCTCACTGGTTCATTTGGGTATTGTCACCTCCAGAGGCATTTTCCAGGCATCTCAACTTCGACACATCAAGTTACGGTACAACAAAACTCTTTGTAATGACATTTTTATAGGGATATTTATATTATTGTCAATATTGTTCCACTGTAGTGTTATTTTTAACCATTTTTCTCTCTTTTTCAGGATTTGGAGTATGATTTTAAGGCTTACTTTTGAAACATTTTCTATGGAAAAACAAGGAAATCAATTTATAGCTGGGACAATATTCAGCCAGAGGGACGCCTTTAGAGAATCTTGATCTCGAATGGTTTTGGTTCTGAACTTCTCTAACAAAGGTGAGAATAAATAATTAAGGTCCAGACATTTTTCATTCATGTGACAGAGAGGTCTGGTAGTCTTTCTCTGTCTGTACAAAATGTACTGAACAGCTGTCTTTTATTTAGCATCACTAACAACTCTGCTTTAGAATGGCCCTTTTGCTCAGTAGTGATGTTAAATAAGCCTATGACACCCATCATTAGTATAGTGAGTTACAAGACACACCTCACTTTATCCTAAATATTTAGGATAAATTAAAAAGCAGATCCAAGGAATAAACAATATTCTCCTATCTTGCGGGTTATGATTCCTGTGTGTTAATTTTGCAGAAATTCAGTTTCACGTCAGATATATTTCATTTAATTTGTTTTGGGGTCTATCTTTTTCAGATTTTGGAGGAGCTTCTTGTCCTGTTAATAGGCTATACTCTTCAGTTTTTATTTTAATTAAAATCATTCTGAAAAATGGTTGGCTTTGGACCGGCAGATGTTCCTCCATCAGCGGCTGTGAAGTTTGTAGGAGCAGGAACTGCAGCATGCTTTGCTGACCTGCTCACTTTTCCGCTGGACACAGCCAAAGTGCGGCTGCAGGTATTCAAGCTCTTTGCAGATTCAGATATTCAGTAATTTTTTGTCAACAACTTCTGATACTGTATGTGCACATATTCAAATATACTGCATGTGAAATATACATAATATAAAAAATGTGAATCCTTAAAACATGTTATATATAATTCGGTTCCCCGCTCTCTTATCCTCAACTGATCCTCCATTACAATATTTGAACCCACACAGATCCAAGGTGAGACTGGGGGCTCTGCAGTTTTAGAGAGAGGGTCTACAGTGAAGTATCGTGGAGTGTTCGGCACCATCACCACTATGGTTCGTACAGAAGGGCCCAGGAGCCTTTACAGTGGACTAGTGGCAGGACTTCAGAGGCAGATGAGCTTTGCCTCTATCCGCATTGGTCTCTACGACTCTGTAAAACAGTTCTACACCAAAGGCTCAGACCGTGAGTCACTATGAATGTATTCTTCTTGTTGTTTATCGAGCTGCGCTTATCAGGTCTGATATCTCTGTTTTCTTTTCTTCAGATGTAGGTATCGGCAGTCGCCTGCTTGCTGGATGTACTACTGGTGCCATGGCAGTTGCTTTGGCTCAGCCTACAGATGTGGTGAAAGTCCGCTTCCAGGCAGAGGCGAGGTCTCCTGGGAATGCCAGGCGCTACTGTAGCACCATTGAGGCTTACAGGACCATTGCTAAGGAAGAGGGTGTTCGTGGCCTGTGGAAAGGTAGCTAGAGCTTAAGAAGAATATGCAGTTCTTGAAGCATATCCTTTTAATTTCTTAAAATAAATATGATCATGTACTTATATCACTCTGTCATGCAGGTACAGCTCCGAACATCGCACGTAATGCAATTGTTAACTGCACTGAACTGGTGACATATGACTTCATCAAGGATACCCTTCTGAAGTCCACTCCCCTGACAGGTAAAACAATGATCCAGAGGCATGATATAATGCCACACTATCTCTGTCTTTGGAGCAGTAACTTATAGCCTTTACTCCACAGATAATCTGCCCTGCCACTTTGTATCAGCCTTTGGTGCAGGGTTATGCACAACAGTGATTGCCTCTCCAGTTGATGTGGTCAAGACAAGATACATGAACTCGGCCCTCAGCCAGTACAGCAGTGTCCTCAACTGTGCTGTTTCCATGATGACCAACGAGGGACCACTTGCCTTTTATAAGGGGTGAGCATTGACTGAGCCATTTAATGAGAATATAAATTAAATATGTATAAGGGAAGGGAATGAGAGCTAATGATTGTAGACTAAATGACAGCTGTAATTTTAAATGGATTGCACTAAATTGTGCTATTTTTTTGTGTTTTTACTCTTCAGGTTCATGCCATCTTTCTTACGCCTTGGCTCCTGGAATGTGGTGATGTTTGTAACATACGAGCAGCTCAAACGGGCCATGATGGCGGCAAATCGCAACTACACAACTATTCTGTAATCATTACCATCTGACAGAGGGCTGATATTATACCACAGTTTTTCTGTTTATAAATGTCTTTACTTTTGGTTGCCTCATAGTGTATATTTCAACAAAAAGTGTAAAAGTTTTATAAATCATGTTTACACTGATAATGACAGGAATGTAACCACATTTGTCTTCATAGTGCTACTGTATGAGGGCAACACATGATCAATCTTTAAACACTAGAGCTTGTTTGATCAGATACTTCCTCTCAGTGTCGAGCTTCTCAGGAAACTGGATGTCGAAAGTGATGATGAGGTTTCCTCTCTGGGAAGGATCCTGGGACAGCGGAATTCCCTCTCCAGTCACTACTTTTTTGTATGCAGGGCTGATGCGTTATAACAAATCAGAAACAGGAAAAGGTTAATTGATGCAGATGATGCCTAAAAGTTTACAGTTTATGTGCTAGTTTAAGTGCTTGAATTCCTCATGATTAATATCTGAATATCTGAGGTTAATGTCAAATAAACTGTATTTTACATAAATGCTATTTTGTGTCCAGTAGTAGAAAGTACTTACTGCACAATGTCATTGATGGGAATATGGAGTAGCCTGCCATCTAGTGTCTCCACATCCACAGAGAACCCAGTCAAGGCCTGTGTGAAAAAAGGCATCAACTTGCTATTTGAGTGTTTATATACTTTAAATCCAATTGATTTTTGTGTGTGACCAATAATTATATTACTTATTCTGGCTCTCAACATGACTCACCATTTCCAAAGAGATCTGGGTCTTATACATCAGGTCATTGTGTTGTCTTACAAACAGAGGATGACTCTTCTGTCGCACTATGAACACAATATCTGCAGGGATGCTGTTTGGTCCCTAAAAAGGTGAAATATAGCAATATGATTACAAGGTAGTTGGGTCTTTACTTAAAAATGGCTTATTGGTCAAATATGTAAATATATATTGTATTTTTGTAAAAGGTAGATCATTTTATAGACTCAAGTTAGATCAATAAAATGTGTGTGCCCTGTAGGCTTCTAATTACAGAACAATATACTAGCTTTAGTTGTTTTATCATTTTGAGACCAAGTACAGTAACTAGGTCCCTTTATTGCTGAGTGTCTTTTTTCATACACAGTGAGCTTGTGAACAACTTGAAAGACATCTACTTATAGAGTGATCTCCTGAGGACACCTAGTGGTGGCAATGAAGCAGAGCCAGTGGAAAGAATGACACAATTTCCAAAAATAGTCTTGACTTGACCTCTCCTATCTCTATAAATCTTCATCTCGTTCAAAAGAATCAAGGCTATCTGTGGTCAACTACGTAACCAAGTTTCCATTCATGTTCATTAAATCTTAAACACGTATTCATAAAATATGATCAGAATATGGCATAAGTAGTGAAATGAATAATTCCTTTATGATTATTGTGGAAGTCTTGTTCAACTTATTAAAGTATTTTTAACAGTTTAAAACACCACTCTCCTTTCACTACAGACATCAGAGTGGGTGAGTTATTTGTGATCATTAGTACAGTTTTTTCTTAAATCTCAATAGAGAATGTTATATAGCTCTCTTACCTGATCTCCCTCTTTGGAGAAAATTATTCTTGTGCCTTCTTTCCATCCAGGTTTTACATCTATAGTCAAAATCTTGTCTCTGATACTGGATGTGAATCCATCCTCATTCATAACCTGTAAGGCAAATAAGTCTTGTTTAGTGTGTTTCTTTGGACCTTGTTGTGATCACTAGGGAGATTAACTGTTGTTTTTTGTTATCTTAAAATCTTTTGAAGTATGAATGATATATTTAATACAGTAGCTCTCACCCTACGAGAGATCTTAATTTTTTTCATGCATCCATGGAAGAGATCATCCAGGGACAAATGAAGGTTTCTCTCTATTGGGGAATCCTGGACCTTCAACACTCCTGGTTGCAGGCCACCAAACTGAAGTGGTGTATCATTTGTATAGAAGTCTGTAAATAAAACAAAACCCAAATGGTTATCAGTGTAAATCATATGAAATCTGAAAGAAGTACATTTGTATGTTTGTTTCTCTTACCTGCAAATGGGTTATCACCTCCAAAAAACTCTCTGAATGTTTTGTCTGGGTTCCCATGGTAGACATATTTATATGACCATGCCCCACCACTGCCAAACTCCGGAGGGATACCACCTTTTAGACCCTCCACACCAAACTTGTCATAGGTGGCCTTTTTGCGAGCTTGTCACAAAGAAAAGAGATGAACATTAGAATAGCACACTCAGACATTCTGTATTCATGGTTGGGTAAAAGTTGCTGTGATTATTGTCCTTGGGAAGTAAGATACAGGTAAAGAATACCTTATTGATGATTCAGTTCATATATAATAAATATTTATATTTTTGCATTGGCATCTAGCACATATATCAGCACAAAACATACGAAGGATAACATCGGGACACACACTGCTTTGTAGTTTAAAAAAACAAAACACATTTAATATATTTTAAAAAAGAAAAGAAAATACTCTGCTATTTGTAAAATAATTATTCTAATGTATTGATACAAAGTAAAACAAACTTCTGCTCTCTAATCAACTCACGGTCGCTCAGAACATCGTAGGCTTCACCCAGCTGGCTAAACTTCTCGGTGCTTCCAGGATCTCTGTTGCTGTTCGGATGAAACTTCAATGCAAGACGTCGATATCTAGGACAATAGAGAAGGAAAACTGTGACAATAATAAACACAAAACGTCTAAGACTGCCTCTGTGTGGCTGCATGTTTTATTAAATAACTTGCTTATTGTTCTTTTTAGACTTACGCCTTTTTGATATCTGCGTCTGTTGCATTTCTGTTCACTTCTAACGTCTCGTAATAATCGCTGCCCATTATAGGATTAAATGCTATAAATGCAAAAATAATGAACTCAGTGTGTTTTAACGCGCTTCAGCAGTAGTCGTTTAGATTGGTTTCCATGGAAACGGTTGGTCAGGATACTCTCGCGGGATTTGCAAAAGCAGGGCCAATCAGGGTTGTGAGTCTTTTTTTCTTCTTTAAAAAAAAAATCAAACTTTATTAGCATATTGGACAAAATACACACAACATGGAACAACCATATACAGTCTATGGGAACAACATGGATGTACAGGGAGTAATAAGAGTAAAAAAAAAAACAACATACATAAAAGAAAAACAAAAAACGCAAGCAGACAAAAACATGTGTAATGTAACAAACTATATAAAAACTAGATAATGAAAAATCCACAATATTTTTCAGTAGACTGCATGTCTTAAAAGCCTTTTTGTTTTTAGGTACTTTACAGACAGAATCATAAAAAGTCTTAAGTTCAACATAAAACAATGTTTCGTTTGGAATAAATTGAAGAAATCTGGCTTTATGAATATGATATTTACCCAACAGACACAGCAATTTAATCACATCATTAATTTCCTTATTATTAGATTTGACACTCAAAAATAAGACCATACCTTCTGTAATAGTGGCAAAGACCTTATGAGGCTCCCAAATTAATAAAGACATTTGAGTCCAAAAGTTAGTATAATGGGGGCATCCACAAAATAAATGAGAAAAATACTCAATCTCTCAAAGGAACATAAAGGGGACACATCGGGTCTAAACTTGTTAAGAAATTCATTGCAGGTATAGTATCTATGTAAGAGTTTAATATTAATTTCTTTTTAACTGGGTACCCGATGTGAGTCGCTACCAGTGCTGGATCAGACACTCCAGGTAGGCCGTCAGCAGACTTCCTGCGTAACGCCTGCATGGTGGTAATGTTGAACACTTGGGGAGGAAAAAAGGGCAAATGATGACCTGGGGATCACTTTTCAGGTACTTTTTACCACGGATTATGAAATGATGAGAGATTTTCAACAAGAAGTGGATTACAGGCTTTTTAATTAACACTTTTTAATTAACACAAATAAAATAAGAATTAGGCCAAGTAATAAAAATGCACAAAAAAGTAAAATAAGGTGTCAGAAGAATATTTCAGTCCTAATCCAAACACTGTGGTTAATTTTTGGGGTAAGTAATTGGGAAAGTAATTATTCTAGATGTTAGCGGAGCATTATATCTACAGTGCTTTGATTTCGCCATCCTAGGAAGAAAAAAAAGACTTACCGTACCAGTCAATCGTAAAGAGAATAGTTGACAAAATACTTCAGTTTTTTTCCCACGTTTGAAAAAATCCAAGTAAGACAATTCATTGGTGTAATATTATTGGTTATAGTAAAGTCGCAGTCTCCTTTAAAGTGATCACTAATGGCCCCAATGAACCTGATTGGTGGCCCCAGGGCAAAACTACTGGTATTGTAGGCTTAAAGTTGTAAAGCTTCAGAATGTGCACTAAGTGAGCAGAATATGAATTAAAATAGAGCTGCTTCTAAACTTCTCTAAAAGATATTTGCAATTAATCAGATACATGCAACTATTGACAAACTGTAAGCTCAGGACGTTTAGGCCCGTCCTCCGCAGTTGACCACTTTGCAATCTTCATGATCCTACAGGTGGCTATGATTGATGATGATGCCAGTGTCCCCCTAAATAAATTCCAATGAAGATCTCTGCCACACTAAACCATAGCAGACATCAGGCATAGATGGTTGGAATGGCCTTGCTCCTCATGGTACAGTCACTGGTAGTATGGATCTGTGCCAGTGCTTCCAGAACCAGGCTGAAGACTTAACAGAAACAGATCAACAACTATGCAATGCCTTGAATATTTGATCTCTGATGCAGAATTATCATTGATATGAAAAAATAACACATCGAGTCACTACATCCAAAGGTACCGTGATAGCTATCAATAAGACGCTGATGACTTCCTGCAGCAGTGACAAGTGTATTCTATTTTATTCTTTCATTTAAAACCATTCCAGACAGAAACGTTAAGGACTACTATGCCATACAAATCATACACTCTTCCATAAATTCACACAGAACAAAAAAATTGCACGGTATAATCAGTATGATCAAATTGTCATTTAGAGCTGGTGGAGGGAACAGCAGACGCTCCCCACCGATTTTGTTAAAGGTGGTCCAGATGGATGCATATTTTATTTAGTGATTCAGGAATCATACCAAAAGTTAAGATATTAACAGCCATAAAAAAGAAATATGAATCCAATAGAAATAAATATTACAAGTCATTGTGGATTAAATACACATGTAGAATAATCACTAACAAATGATCAATGCCAAAAAATAAAAACAAGCAAAAGAAAACATAATGTGCTCATAAAACATACCAAACTTATCTAGATAGACCCAAACCCAAGGAAGCCCTCTACAATTTTACTCTGAAAGGCATATACTGTATCTCCATATCTAATGTTTATGGTGGGTTTTTATAATTCTGACTCTTAATATATGAGAAAATCCTCCTCAAACACTATGATCAAAGAAATGGTTTTAATCTATGTTGTACTCTTGAGGGAAAAAAAGATCTATCCAAATAATAAGGTAACAGAAAATGGAAGCCAGGGTAAAAAAAATAACCCATCTCAAGGGACAAGTTTGAGAAGACAGGGAGGACGGTAATGTTGGTGGTGTAGTGTTGCCCTTGGAGTAGGGTTCATGTGTTCGTGCTGGTTCTGAGACCGTGCGGTCGACATCATGCTGGTACATGTTGGGAGAATGGTGACTTTGCTGGTGTGGGGTGACATGGTTTCCACGTCCAACTTCCGCTCAATTGTGGGTTTACGGTATGAGCGTCAGCATTGACATCTCTGAAATGTGTTATTAGTTTACTTCAACACAACTTTTTAGCCTTTCCCCATACATCATTCCAGACCATTAAAAAAAGTAGTTTGTTAACATTAATGAAACCTTGCCAATCGATTTCAGCTGCACACATTTTGTTAACTTACAAACGCACAAAACATCCACATTGCGCTTATTGAGCTTAAAGCAATATATAACTTTATAAAGGATACTCTCACTCTTTAACACATACTTTGACTTGATATCTCAGACACACATTTCTTTCAGTTTGGTTCAAAAAGTCATCTTTAGACGCAAACATTTTAGCCAGTCCAGTAAAGACGCCTAAGCTCCGGCTCTGAATACTGTTTCAATGTATGCGTGTTACAGCACAAATAATTAATTTAAAGGGTTTATGACTTTCAGAGCAGGTTTCCACAATGATAACGGATGTAGTGTTGTCTTTCAGGCTGCTGAAAAGAGGCGAGTGTAGTGAAGGGTACAGATACAGAAAAATGACCGGGGATGAGAAAAAGCCAGTGAGAGAAATTATTTAGTGATGATAGGCCAGCATTAACAGGCACAGCCTCCTTCAGTGACGGGTTGCTCTGGTGGCTTCTCCAGCTTAATGTCAATCACTGAAGGGTGGAGAATTAAGGAACATCACAGAGCAGGAAAAATGTAACTCTGAAACACACAAGAGGTTGTTAGAGCCTGGAAAAGCTACAAACATAAACAACTCATTTTTTAAATGTTATTAGACATTTTACTGCGAGAAGTGACATAAATCAGAATTAAATGATTATTTTAATCCAACTTTATCCACCTTTTTAATATACTTGAATACAGATTTTATATGAGCTCATCTTTCATTTAAAGCCACACAGGGAGTTATTTGTACAATCTGTAAAAATAGTAAACCTTAAACGTACGTGTTAATGTACAAAATTAATTTATTTTAATATCTGGCACTGATAGTTTGACTATTGATTGATTGTTGTGAAGACTTTTTTTTTCCTGATACGAGTGTCAGTAAAATGAGTTTTTGTACTAATAATAAACAAAATTATTTTTTGGCACTTCTTGACTAAAACTAGCAACATTTTGATTTATTCAGGATAAGTTTTTGATGTACTCTGTGCTAAAAGTATAGGTATAGAGTATAGATGTAGGCCTTATTCACAGCACACATTTTGACTTGTCACAGTAGGTAAAGCACTGGTGTTACTTGTAATATTAATGATGGCTGCGTTCTATTCAGGTGGTCCAATCAGCCATGACAGTGTGACAGTGAGTCTGCACACACAACACCACCACCACCCTAACACTGAAGCAGCTAAATGGAATTTAGTCATCATTAACTTGAATATTTGCACCTTTCGTATTGTGAAATGTCAAAAAAAGTCTCCTGTGAAAAAGGCCAGTATAGGTTTGCTAATTGGTTGAGTTAATCTAGGGGGACACATGGATTGAACAACAATAACAAGCTGTCACAGTGCTACGCTGGACTTTCCTCCTGGCAGGTGACTATCTGCATCACACAACAAATAGCGAGTAGACCTGCAGACTCATTTCTGTCATGTCAGACAGTCAAACTGACATGTACACAAAAAGGATACTGTCCTCTCTACTCTTGTCCTGTGTGGTATCCATGCCAGGGAGGGCGGCCGCCACACGACGGAAAAGCTGGAGGCAAAGAGAACCAGACATATTCTGTCAGACAAGAGAAGTCTACTCACACAGGGTGACAAAAACACAAGGTTACATCAAGCCAGCGTGCCTTGCATATTTCCATTACATGATGTAGCTTAAGGTCCACTTGAAGCTCACACAGAGGAAGAGACCCAACAGAGCTTTTCCTAATTTGATTTGGATTTAGCAGCATGTGTTTGATCTACTGCGAGGTAATTTGACTTGAAAAGGAGGACATAATTGTGCCTTACTGAGACCTTCCATTGATGGAGCTTGGAGGATTAAAGTGGCTGGTGAATTCACATGAATTTAAACAAACAGTTTTGCATTTATGGTGATGCTCAACATGTCCTGCATCGCCACAGAACAATTACAAGAATCATGTAGAGCTGAACTTGATTACATGCAGATTTGAAAGCAACAAAAATAGTTACTGTGCTAATCAGTAGAGTTGGAAGTATTGGTTTGCAAACTCTGACCCACCTTAAGAACAAAAGTAGACTAGTAGAAATCATTACTTACAGCAGGTGGGAGAGAGCTTGAAAAACATACCATTCACCTCACTAATGACCAGAGGAAGCCAAATGTTCAAAGCACACCTTTATGCACGCATGCGTGTGTGAAATAGAAGTCAATCGGAAGAGAGCATGAGCACTATGAACACACACACATAAAAGGTGCACACTCTCTACCTGTTTGACATTGTAGCCTGTCTTTGCACTTGTCTCAATAAACAGAACATTCATCTCTTTCGCTCTCTGTTCTCCCTCCTCTGTGGTTATCTGTCTGCAATGAGCCACGAGTCGCCACGAGTCAACACACACACACACACACACACACACACGCACACACGCACACCACACACACCACACACACCACACACACCACACACACCACACACACCACACACACCACACACACACACACACACACACACACACACACACACACACACACGGGGAGGGAAAAAAACACAGACTGTAATTATGTTGAAGTGGAAAAACAAGCCGTGCCCCTTCCTGCTGCTGCTGCCACCTCTGCTCCAGACCCAAATGTTGGCCAGTAGACCTTCAGGCCACTCAGAGTGTCAGAGAGAAAGCTTTGTAACTGGACAGAACAGGAACATTGAATCTAAAATCCAGGTGCTGGAATATTTTAAATGCTTATTTTAGAAGTAAATCTTCAATTAATCTTAAACATCTTTTGTTTGCATCTGACCTCTGAATTTGGTGGACGGCCTTTGGATGAGGAGCCCAGGCAGCAGCATCTGCAGCAGGACTACAGAGCACGACTCACATACGCTCTTACCTGCTTTACGTTGTAGCCTGCTTTCGCACTAGTCTCAATAAACATTACATTTAGTTCTTTGGCTTTCCGCTCACCCTCTTCAATAGATACTTGCCTGCAGTAGATAAAGGAGTTAAAAGATGCAGAGAGAAAGACAATGCACACTTTATATTCAGAGGAAATGTTACACATTTATCTATTTGTCTACTTGATCTATTAAAGAATAAATAACTGATATATTCAAATAGTGTGAGATGAAACATAAAATAGGGCATTTAGCATGAAAAACATTTTTAAAAAATCCCAGCTTTGACGTTCAGAAAGGGCAGAGATAACTGGCTCTGACCTATTGCTGCCTCAGGAGGGACTGAGGAACTGAGTATTGACAGGCCAGCAGCAACAATCAATGACTTCATTAGTATGCTCTCAATATAGAGAGCTGACTTGCACAGGAGCAGAAGGATGGAAGAACAGATTACCTTTTGTCTGCAAGGTCTGTCTTGTTTCCCACCAGCATGATAATGACATCACTTCCTCTCTCCGTTCTCACATCATCAATCCATTTTGTGGTTTGCTGGAAGGAGTTAACATCTGCGTGAGAGACAAGGGGGGGGGGGGGGGGGCAGGAAACAGAGTCATCAGTGTTCAGGAGATGAAAAGCCTCATCTGTGAAAACAGGCGAGTTTGTGACAGGATGAGACAATAAGGAAGTGGACATAAGTCTTACATGTCTTGGCCAAATTGGGGTAACACTTTGTTTCACAGATTGCTTAATTATTTCCTTATTTCCTGGAAATTTTCGAAATAATTTACAGGTATAAACGGCTACTTGTTTAGGACATTTGACAGAAAGGATGGTGCAATTTTGAACAAATTATAAGAAAAAACAGAGAAAAAGTTGATTTAGTTGGTAAGCACCCACCCTTTGGCTTCATATATAGTTGTTCATTTGCAAAACCTCTTAATAAATTACATTCTCAACAATTCAACAATTTAAAAAAAACAACCTTTCAGCATGTAAAGTTGTGTGTCACGATGCTGACGATATTTTACCATAATAGTTTTTTCCAATAATGGATAAATACTTTATTATTGCCGTGCAACAGTGTTGGTAGCAATTGTTTGGTACAGCATGGTAGCTCAGTTCCAGTGCAAAACAATGAAACAAGCAAACAGGCACCATCACAACGACCCCACAATAAGGGAATACATGAATGTGAGAATATGTACAGTGAATATAAATGATATGCACAGTTCAGTTCACCAGCATATCCAGCAGACCAATGGAGCACCAAGTCTGGTGCATACAGAGCATTCAGGTCAGTATTGGGATCTCATGGCAAAGGGGGTTAACAAGGGTTGTTCTGACTGCTGTAGGAAAGAAGCTGTTTTTGAATCAATATGGACCTGTGGTGCCTTCCACAGACGAGCAGCTGGAGGTGGTGGGCTGGGTGGGAGGGGTCGCTGGTTATTTTAGGAAGGTCACAACCGATTATGTTGGAGGCTTTAGTGATAACACGCTCCAGTTTCCTCTTGATGTGACTATCTGAGCTCCCACAGCAGACTACAAGAGATGATGTGAAGATGCTCTCTATGAGAGATTTATGGAAGTGGACCAACAGGTGTTGTATGACATGATACTTCTTCAGTTGTCTGAGGAAGTCCAGTCTTTTATTAAAGTAACTGCTGTAGTTTACAGGAAATGTATTCATTGTAGAGTTTTTAAGAAACAACCTAATATGCAGTTTGAGGCACAAAACTACACATTGAAAAGTATTTTCTGTCAGTTTAAGGATTGTCAAGACTCTAATTTATTAAGAATTTTAGCAAATTCAAAACTATGAATCAAGCCAAATATAAAGAAATCAGCACTTACCAACTAAACCAAATGAACAATTTCTTCTCAGTTTTTATTTTGTTAAATAGCTGCAAAAATCATTGCAAATAATTCTAAAAAATAAAGAAGAAAGAGGAAGCTCCTAGCATGCACGTGTTGTTGACACCAAATAAAAACACAGTGCATATAGCAGAAAAAAGGTAGCTATGGAATGTTTGTAGGACACCTGAGTGCACAAGTAATCCACCTACTTGTGATGTCGTACACTACAACAGCTGCAGCAGAGTCTCTGATGTAACTTGGGATCAGGCTACGAAATCGCTCCTGCCCTGCCGTGTCCCACAGCTGCAACCTGATCTGTAAGGCAAGATGGAGAAGGGGAACGGAGGAGAAATAAAACACAAAAAAAGAAAAAATAATAATAAAACAGAAGGGATGAAAATAAAACAAGAAAAAACCCAGGTCAGAGATGAGGTAAGTTATGGTGACAAAAAAAGCAAATTGAAAGAAAACTAAATCAAGTCAGACAAATGGGAAGAGAGAGAGAAAGACAAGAGAGAGAACGTAGTGCATGCAGGTAGTGAATAACCACCAGAGAGAGAGCAAGCTGTCTGCGCCTGGGGAGAAAAAAATAAATAATCACCCTTCACTTGTCAGCATCCCTCCTCTCTTGATCAAGTAAGGTGTTTAATTTTAAAACAGGGATGAAGAGAATAGATGGAGGGGTAGGAAGGAGAAGAAGAAAACTTGTGTTGAGGGAGGAAACAAACAGAGAAGAGGAAAACGCTCCAGGAGGGTACAGCACCAGACTCACACTTGACACTGAATTCTTAAAAAAAAAAAAAAAAAACGCCACCACAAAATGATATCAGAAATTAGTAAATGAGAGCCCTCAGCTACCTGCATCAAATCTTTAGTTACTAAAGAGAGTCTGGACGAGGACAACTAACAACCAAAAAGGACAGATCCACATCCACACAAAACTTACTGTTCTGTCTTCAAGGTACATGGTTTTCGACAGGAAATCTATTCCTATTGTGGCCTGAAAATTGATAAAAAGTTGTTAATTAGGCATCTTCAATCCACCATTATATGATTTGGACCTTATCAATGATGATCAAATCAGGCAAAGGCGTTCATCTCACTTGGTAAGTGTTGTCGAAGCTGTCATACATGAATCTGGTGATCAGCGACGTCTTTCCCACTGAAGTAAAACAAACAATGAAAACACAGAACATTAAAAACTTTGACTTCTGTTTTGAGGGAAAAGAAGCATTTTGTTAGCATGAGTAGGCCTCATTTCAATTTTATGTTTTCAATTAACCAATTTATCTATTATCTAGTCTAAAAAAAGGTCAGAAAACATATTCAAAAAATGCAATTTCTCAGAGTCTAAGATGACATGTTCAAGTTGCTTGTTTTCTCAGACCAACAATCCAAACCCAAATATATTTCCTTTAATAAACTCTGCTATAATAACAAAGAAAGATCAGTATTCTCACATGTGAAAGGCTGGAAGGAGTGAATGTATGGAATTTCTGCTTGAAAACAACTTAAAATATTGTATAAATTATCAAAACTGTTGCCAATTAATTTTCTGTTGAAAGACTCATTGGTTACTCAACTGATAATTTCTGTTCTAATAAAACAACATCAAAAGATAAATACAACCCATGACTGATAATAACTGAATAATTGTGAGGAGTGAAAATAATTTGTCATGTCAGTATCAACAAAAAATAATAGATTATCCTTGTTAATGTATGAAAATCTATAGTAGCCGGGGTGGCACTCGCCCTCACATGTTGCCACAATTTAAAAACTTAGAAGAGCTGTTACAATTAATTGGTTAGTCAATTAACAGAAAATCAATCTACAAGATTCAAATAATGGTATAAAACTCACTGGATCCAGCTTCTACATATCAATAGTTTGTGGTTTTTACATCCTTCTATGATATTAAACTAATTACCTGTGGATTTTGGACTGTCATCCAAAACAAGAAATGTAATCATGGTTTCATGGAAATTTGAGATGGATATTTTTCATTATTTACTGATGTTTTACACACTGGACAAATTACCGATCAATCGAGAAAATAATCAGCGGATTAACTGATGACAAAATATCATTATTAACTGCTGCACTACTGACAAGGTGCACATGTTTTACTACCCTGACAACATACCACACAAGTCTGTGGAATTTATGACCTTGTTAATAATATGTTAGAAAATAATATTACCTACTGCAAGACACACAGAGTTATAAATAAGAAGCAACTTTAACAAGTTGTGTACAGTTTATGAGCTGCAGATGAAGAAGTCTCATAATGGAATGGAGCTGACAGCAGAATTTCATGCATCTTTGAAATTTTTATCCGTGACAGGGTGTGGTGCACAATAATAAAAGCATCTGACGAGCAGTTGGAGGGTTGAGGAATGCTGAGAGACAAATAGGATTGTGAATCAAGCTCTCTATTTATCTTCTTTAAAAATAAAAATAAAGATCGAGCCTTGCTGTGTCCATTGGTGAAAATCCAAAATGTCATTTCAACATTGTTGATATTTACTGGCAAAACTTCTCTTCAGTAAAGAGAAAGACACTTATGTCTGTCTGCTTTGAACATGCAGACAACAGTCGCCTCAGACTGTTTTGCTGAGCTCGAATTACATTATCAGTTACACCGTGCATCAAGTGATGATGATACAGCCAAAGCCAACACGGCTGTTTACAAACCTGCAAGGAACCGGAGCTGATCACAGACTGTCTGACTAACACAAAGCCTGCATGTCTTATCTTGACGGAGCGGAGAGTAACGTGACATGACACAACACCTGTAAAAAAAATCATTACTGGAAAACCTTTTCTACACCTTATCCTGCCTCTAGGCTAGGCAGAACCAACCCTCTCAGATTGGTGAGAGAATCAGTACTTGTTAGACATGATTGCTACACAGTTTCTTTGCTAATGTCATGAAATTAACGGTTTCCGCTATCTGTTTCGTAAACTGAGTCACACCAATAATTCAGCCCTGCCCTAATACCTGGCTTCATTTGAACATAGAAAGATGACAATGAGTTTAATGCAGTGAAGTATTCAATTTTGAATTTGGGATAGTGGTGGTATCATATAAACGGGAAGAGAGAAAAAAAAGTGGGATTTGTGCATCCCAAATCTTCATAAAACCTCCCACGCCCCCTCTTTTCCAATACAAGTACACCCTGTGTTCAGTTTGACTGGAAAAAGGGGGGCAAGTGAGCAGGGAGAGGGCAGGAATGCTACCGAACAGGTTTGGTAATTGGGATGCTTCATGTTTCTGCAGAGGAGCCCCCAGGATAGAAGAAGTGATCTGACTGTGAAAATCACTGCAATGTACTCTGTGCTGCGGAATTTAACCGAGATTGACTGCAGCCTTTAAACACAGCATGTCACCTGTTGTCAGCTTGTGACTGTACCATCCGCTTTGGAAGTAATGTTAAGACAAAATGCAACTATTACTATTATTATTATTATTATATTGAAAGAACTTAGTATTCATTCATTTAACCACTTCAGTAACATTTGGGATGTTCTTGGCTGCACAACGTCTATTTCTTTCGCCAATGAAGTTAGTAAACAAGCGCACGACTCAGTTTGCACAGACAGGACTTATTTGTAAGAAAGTTAATAGTCTTTCCATGAAGCCAGTGTGGTCAAGCAGGCAGTAACAAGTTTGTTTGTGTCGCAATGCCTTCAGTGTGCCAAGTTTAAAATTACGCAGCTAATGTTAGCAAGCTACGACTAAGGCTGTATCACTGTTTCATCAACAATAAGCACCCCGTAGAGCTAAATTACGCACAATATTTGACTTAAGCGTTAGACTCACCGCTCTGCTCCCCGAGAAAGACCAATTTAAATTTTCTTAAGGGATTTCCAAAGTCTCCGGCCGCAGACATGACTGTATGAAACAAGCTCTGACGTTACTTTTCAGGAGCTAATGCTAGCTAACCAGCTTCTGTCAGATACAAAAAGTCCAGAGATCCGTGAGGTTTTACTGCTTTACAACCCCTCTACAAAAGCCAGGCGAGGGTCCGTGTGGTACAATCACTCCTTTAAGCTCCCGGACACTGTTTTGATAACTCACTAACTACTAGGGCCAAGTTAGCAGTTAGCATTACTGTCAGTTCGCTGACATGTCCACAGCTACTTCTTCTTCTTCTTCTTCGTCTTACTCCTCTTCTTCTTCACACCGTATTTGTATCTCAGGCAGGTGATATGCTGCCCTCTACTGGTGGCGACAAACATAATGTGTGGGTAAAAAAACCTCATTGTGGTAGAGCAATGCTGAACGATATGTCGTCTTATTTAATCTGTGGGAGTTACGTCGTACAATAGATAGCTAAAGACAGAGAAAACTACAAGAAACAGCCCGTTAAGTATTGTTGTATCTATCTATGTTGTATCTATCTATCTATCTATCTATCTATCTATCTATCTATCTATCTATCTATCTATCTATCTATCTATCTATCTATCTGAAATTCACCTCCAAATTATTAAAATAATAGGGTAGAGGTATCACACAAGGCAGAATATTCTTGTACAATATATTAGCACAGTAATAATGTTTAACTAATAGTTATATAACACTTCTATAACACTTAATATGAGACAGGGAGGCTTAGACTTGCATTTCTTTTCATAAAATATGAGTTGGCGCACCCTCCCTACCCAGAAAATATTAAGCCACTTTGCTGGTGTTGAAAGATAAGCTCTTCTCTAAGTTCAGGGCAAACTATTTTGAGACATTACTGTGAATATGCACTTCACAGTAGGCTACTATACACTATATTATTACACAATTGTTTGTTTGCAACCTTTCACCATCAAGCCAACTGGCATTAATTATATTCGTGAACACAATTAAATCACAGTTAGGCTATGGGTAGCAATATGTAGGTGTGAAAGTGGGAAATCTAACTTGCTAACTTTGAAAAATTGGTGTCACATTGCAATGTTAACAGGACCCACTGTAGCTGTTATTTGATTGCTTATGAACTCCTGCTGCTGTCCAGAAGATTGAAGCCCTGTGGCAACATACAAGGTGGCTTGGTTCACAGACAAACAATAAAATATTGAATAAAGAGTTCATGAGTTAAATATGTTGTCTTTGTTTATGGTCAATAAATAATCACTTGATATTTTGCTGATCAGTAATGACCTGTTAAAAGATTTATGAGATTTATTATTATGGTTAATGACAAAACATTAATCAAGTTCAACCAAACCATCTCTCAAAAAAAACAACCAACGTTAAACATTTTTAAACTCAATTTTGTGTATTAACACATTTTGTAAATTGTGGACTGAAAAAGTAACATCAACCATTTAATCTTAATTAATAATTTATAAAATCTATAAAAGCTAAAACCAAAATCCTAAAGAGTTTCAAATGTATTTGTTTCCTGTCTCTGTCACAACTGGCCAACAAAATGTTCATAACGTTTTCAAATGAAAGTCTGCAGATATTTTATTATTGTCACTCAGTGTAGGCTTACTGTTTAACAGAGGTCAAAAGTGTCAAGAGAAAATGTTAAACAATGGACCAGAAAGACTCATTTCTTTTCATTCATTCTCATACTAATCTGGCCAAATGGATTAAAGTGGTTTGATCCTTTATTGGCTGCATCTGATAAATCTTCTTCTGTCTATAACGGGAGTAGCTGATAAAGGAATGAGAGGCAAAATATCATTTTTATGGCTTCCCTAATACTTTGCATACTCATCTGACTTTTACATTTGTGAATTAAAATAATAGAGATCTTGCTGAGACACTGATGCAGCTGCATTCATTTGAATACCAAACCACGTTTTAATATATTCATAGTTACCTCTGATATCTATAGTTCATCAAGTGCCTTTGTGGATAATTTCACTCTTACATAACCCTTATAAACATTAAATGGGCTTAAATATTGATTATCCTTGCAAGATATATAAGTTATATGGGGGCATAGATGGGGTATGTTTACACAGGCAACTTAATGAGATCAAACATACCCTTAAAGTGAAAAAATATTATAAAATGTTGGAGAATCCTGTAGAATATATAAGCATTTCAGATTTTACATCACCATTTTTTTTTTTAATTTATGCACAGTACAAAGTATGTACTGTAAAAGAAACACACAGCTGGCATTTCCCTGCATCAGGACCCAACTATTATGAATCACATTTGTGTCATCACTGATTTCAGTGTATATGGTGACGCATTAAAAGCGTGTGAGTACAGTATGTGTGTTTATGTATGCTTGAGCTAGCTGTTCTAGGTCACTGAAGACACACCTGCGCCTCTTTCTCACTCATGTGCCATGCAGCTCAAGCCTCCTCTCACAGCACTGGCCGGCTGATGCCAGCGCTTCAGCTGCTCTGTTTTGCGACTCAAGCCTTCCCCACACTAGAGCCATCACACTGCACTGCCCCACCTTCCCCTCCCCACTCTCCTCAACAGCATTCCTACTCCGTATAATAATAACAATTATAACAACAACAACAATAATAACAATAATAATGGATTACATCTATCTAGGCTTTATCTTGATACCCAAAGGTGTAAATAGTAAACAAGAGAAACTCACCTCAAACACCACCAATGTTTAGCACCCACTTGGGGGATGAACAGCAGCCATTTTGCACCAAAACGCTCACCATACATCAGCTCAAGGTGGAGAGTGAGGAAATCATTGAGCCAATTACACTGGGGGGTGGGGTGGGGGGTGTGATTAGGTGAGCAGATGGAAAAAGCTAAGCTGGGCATTTTGCCAGGTCACCGGGGAACCCCTTACTTTTTGAGATAAATGCCATGGGATCTTTAAAGAACACACTGAATCAGAACCTTCTTAAAAGTGAAGCCAATGGTGAAGTGCTAGTGGCTAGCGCTAGGTTCAGCTCCACCCTCTCATCCTCTCAAATATGTTTGAGATATGGCTCCAAATATCCAAATTGGCGACGGTCAAAATGCCAAACTCGAGGCTTCAAAACAGGAGTCCACAAACCAATGGATGACATCACGGTGGCAATGTCCATTATGTTTTTACAGTCTATGGTCAGGACTTTAGTTAAATGTCTCATCAAAAGGCTGGCATCTCCCACAGCACAGCGTCCCTGTCACTATACTGGGGAACTGGGATTCATTAGGACCGACTAGCCCACCAACACCACTTCCAGCAGCAACTCAATTTATCCCAGGAAATTCTCCCTTCCAAGTACCAGCCAAGACCATACCTGCTTAGCTTCAGTCTTTCAGCAGAAACAGGGTGGTCTTGCATGTTGTATGGCTGCTGACAATGTCCTTGGTAAAGGGAAAGACCCCTAGTCCCCTACTGAAGATGCTGAACTAACAAAATCCTCTTTCGCTCTCTATCTCCCCCACTCCGTCTTTCTGTTTCTGTCTCTCTCTCACTCTCTCTGTTACACACACACAGGGATTTTGTATGTGTGCATGCGCATATTCTTGATAAATTGTTCACTAATGCACTGTACAGGTTGTGGTGTAAGGGTTGTGATTGTGAATTTGCTCACCTCATTGCTACAGCTTTTTTATTTTTTTATTTATGTTTTTATTTTTTATTTTTAGAAATACAGTGCACCTCACTCTGGAATAAATACACTGTCAACTGGAGAAGCATACCATCTACAATCAAAGAAGCGTAACTAAAAGGACGCACAGCACATATGAATTGAACTTGTCACCTCGAGCCATGACTTCATCCTGGTGTGCTGGTCTCTTGTCATGCCTCTGCATCATTTCTGTCTCTTAGATGGGAAAACCTTGATACAGTATGACTCACCTCTTGAATAAGCAAACAAACGTATGGTCCTTTTATTTTTCTTGTTATTTATCCTCTTTTTTTCTCATCTGGAATGCAAAGATACACACATGTATTCCAGGTTTACTGTAGTTGCGCTACTGTATGTGTGTGTTTATGTTAATGACATTCCCATCTGCCTCTATCGTTGTGTTTATAATAGATGGAGACCATCCCATCTCCACACCACCTTAATATAAATCTAATGAATGCAGCTTTCAATGTCACAGCAAAGTACAATACAGCGCTCATCTCTCTTGAGAGGGAGAGAGAACACAGGGGTTGTAATGGAGGAGAGGAGGGGGGAAATGGACAGAATGAGGAAGAGAAAGAAAAGATGAGGGAAGGAAATATGGAAAGGGCACGAGGGTTGGGTCAGGGTGAAATAGGTGTGTTGTCATCCCCAATACAGTAAGATGGAGAAAGGGAGGAGATTGATGGGGGGATGGTGAGGAGCAGAGCCACAATTCCCCTGTTATCCTCTCCCTGGAAGCATGTGCTGGATGATGTGTAACAGACAGAGGGGAAAAAAGAGAGAAGGAGATCATTTGAAGAGCACAGGAAACATTGCCGAACTCTGACTGGAACAAAGGATTACAGTGAGGAGAGGGCAGAAGGCACTGTGAGATCTCAAATCCCACTTTTCTGTGCAACATCAGGCAGGAACAGACACAGCAGTACAGTGGGAGGCATTCTTGCAAGCATAAGTGAAGCAGCGATCAGGGTAGCAATCCAAGCACATTTACTATAGGGGAGGGAGGGAGGTAGAGGGAGGGAAGGAGGGAGGAGAGAGAGCAGATCTATCAGAGGAAGGGGAGGAGGAGGAGGGGGGGTGTTGCATGCTCACAGTGTGTGACAGAGATAGAGCGATTCCATGAGCGAGGAAGAGCCAGAGACAGAGAGGGAGAACACAAAGCAGGGATGGGGACCGAACACTGAGACAGAGGTAGTTGGCAAGACTGAGATCTGCACACAAACGTGAGCAAAGGAGGGGAAGGAGGAAGAGAGAGGAGGTTGAAGGAGAGCAGGAGGAGGGGGAGACAGGGATGCAAGATGATGGAGCCCAGAAATAAGCTTCACAGGACAGCTTTTCATCCCTGCTCTCTGCGGCAGACATGACTCTGGGCATTGGACTGTGCTGAAATTAGCCAGGGAGACAACACGGGACAGCAGGTCTGCAGCGCGCTGCCTTGGTTTAGCATCACTGGATGCAGCAAAGCAGCTGATTTATTACTGAGGGGCTGGGTGGCAGCGTGTTTGCGTGTGCGGCTCTGAGAGTGTGTACATGTGTGTGTGTGTGTATGCAGGTTTTTATGGGTCCCTGTAGCGCTCGGAGCTGTGGGAGCGACCATTCCTCCAGTCGTAAAATGACATTCAGCAGGCAGGAGCTTTGTGTGCTGGTGTGGATCTGCAGTCCTCAGTAGGAAGTGGGAGAGTGATATTCAGAGCTGTCATCGAGTGCAAGTGTGTGCAAGGCTGTGTTTACGGAGCTGTTTGCTGAGGTGAGCCAGGGAGGATCAGCTATATGCAGCGTGTGTGTCTTTAGGTTAGAGTGAAGGTGCAGCAAAGGCAAAGATCCTACACAATGCAAGGACGAGCACAGACCAGCACTGATGGCAGGGAGTGCAGCTAAAGTACAAGGAGTGCCCTGGAGGTAGGGTGGAGGACGAAGGCAGGGACAGAGGAGGACGAGGGAGAGTGGAAGGAGAAAAGAGCAAGGGCGCAGAGAGAGGGAAATGGAACAGAGAGGGTGATCATGGCTGTCACACAGTGAGCTATAGCATATGCTGTAGCGCAGAGCAGAGTGGTGCGGCAGGGGGAGGACGAGCATCACTGCACAAGGGAGGGGGTGAAGGGGAGAGACTGAGAGAAAGAGGGAGAGAAGAGAGGAGGGGGAGGCAATCAGCTCAGCACCTCTCCTCCACCAGGAAGAAGAGCACAGCGGGACAGGCCCAGAAGAAGACATTCACTCACTTACTCACTCACACACACAGTCAAAATCGACGAACAGCCAGGTCAACGTGTAGAGGTCAAAAGGGAGCTGGTGCGGGACAGGGGGTTGGGTGTACCCCACCGCTAGCCGGCTAGTCCAGTAGTAGAAGGAAGAAGAAGAAGTCCACTGGAGGAAGAGGGGCCAGCTCCCCAAGTCCTGTTTCTTCTGAGAGGTCTGCCACCTTTCCATCACCATGGGAGAATGGACCATTTTGGAGAGGCTGCTGGAGGCAGCAGTCCAGCAGCACTCTACCATGATTGGGAGGTAAGTTACTCATCGCTTTTGTGTGTGAAGGTTTTATTTTAACCGTGGTTTTGTTTATACTGATGAGCTGGTTGTATTTATGTATAGTATGTGTTGATCAGCCGATGGCATCCCCACAGAAACCCCCCTCCTCAGGCTTGTCCAAGTGTTCTCCTCTGTTCTACAGTCCCCCACAGTCACCCCCACCTCCCCCATCCTTTCCTCATCCCTGCTGTCCTCACCCTTAACTTCCACACCGTAATTAGTTAAGGGATCAATAGCAGGCTTTACTGGGCATTATGGTTAATTCAGAGAGGTTCTTGTGTTGATACTACCTAATAGCCTAGCTATTGATAGATAACGCTTGATGCTGTTGGCCACAGACCAATAGGACAGAAGGAGTAGAGGGGAGTGGGAGAGAGAGGAGACCAGAGGTGCGGTAGATGAAAGGATGGTGAACAAGCAGGTGTGGAAGGTAGAATCAAAGGGGGAGTAAATGGCTCGGTGCGCTGTGTGTACTTGAAATTTAAAAAAAGACAAGAACAAGGAAAACAAGTTCATTCAATTTGCTCCCATTTGCAGACTCTTGTTTGCATGATAGTGAAAGTTGGACAAATTCTCATATGTTTGCATAAGAACGGCTCTTGGTGGAGGGTCGAACAGATGAGCTTTCAGTTGGATTAGCAGTGGAGACATGCCATGGAGACATGCTGTGATATCTGTGTGAAAAATGTGCTCCACATCATCTCTGTTTGATTAATTTGAATGCAAAAGTGGAATTTTCCACCCATTAAACACAATCCGAATGTCACGCTCAGGATGCTCATTTGCAAAAGTGAAGAGTCAAAGTGGTTTAGCCTGGATGTATAGATTTGTGATTTGAAAATTAGTTTTCAGGGAAAACAAAGCCATGGGGAATATGAATTTAACCTCACTGCTGTGCTCATTAACCCAGACCACAGGTAGTCCATAACAAGGGCATGGCCTAACCTTCTCTCTGCTCCGGTTGCTCTTTGTGTGTGTCTGTCTTGTGTGTAAGTTGAATTTGAAAGTGTGGAAATGATGTCATGCTTTCACTGATTACACTATGCTCTGCTTGCACAGAGACATTAGGCTATATCCTTCAGCTTCAGGGACAATGTAACTGCATCAGAACGACAGAGATGATGTGAGCTGCATTACACCAAAACTTCTGTTGATCAGGGATCTGAAACCATGTGAGGTGGAGACTTTCTTTCCAACTAACCACTACACCAAGTCATTTCACTGGGTTGTTCCTCTGTGGTTGAAAGCACATTAACTAATGAAATTACCTGGTCTAGTCCTCAGATGGAATGAAAACCTGCACATAGAGAGCATGTTGACTTGATTTAAAGATGCATTAAGTAATATTTTGTATCATCAGTTGATCATATGACTCCATCGCGGTAATGACTTTGGTTGTATTTCCGATATCACTGAGAATCAACATCCCACTTTGAAGCTCTATGAAGCTTTCAGATATTTACAGCTCATTGTTTTGGTTCTCTGGAGCAACAAAACCAAAACAATGGGCATCTACTCCCAGCACAGAAGCTAAAAGAAGCTAATTATACACTAACTGCCCAGCACGAAATGGCAAAGTGCCGAAGATAGTGGTGAAGAAAGTTGAACATTGAGCAAGCCAAAAAGAGATATTTTTCTCATGAGCTGGAAGACCAAATAAGGGCTAAAACGGCAGTGAATATTGGAATTACATTCAACAGGTGGCCAGAAAAAGGAGACAGAAGGGATGTCCGTGTTGCTCTGTTTCTGCTGGATATGTAAGTAGGCAACTGTTTGCTAACATGTTAGCCATAACAACTTGATAAGCTCAATGCTAACTGTTGTGAATCTGTTCTGGAGTCTTTCCGCCCCCTAGTGGTCAAAAATGACTTAATGCAGCTTTAAAATCCAGTCCTGGCACCTGAATCAATAAAACCCTGTGAGCACAGGACACAGTTTTGGATGATTCAATGATTGTATGCCACCTACTGTTTTTCAGAGGCACAGAGGCAACTCTCAATTTGTCTGCTACCTCTTTCAAAAGTCATGAATACTCTGACGATGCAATGGCTTCCAGTTATATGCTTAATCTGAGGTATTTTTTGATCATGCACTTCACTGGCTCAACATTAAAAAGGGGTTCCTGAGTGGCAAAAGTAAGCTTTTCTGGATCAATTTGGAATAGTCCTTAAACATCTGTTTTTGTTCCTCTAATGGTAGAGTCCACTAGATTATTTATCCAATGTGTCAAAACATTAACTTCCAAAAGGACATATTATTATATAGTTAAATGACAATTTGAACTGAGAAAATGTTCCCTCATACAGGACATAGTTTATATGATGCCCACAGGACATCAACTATATGCTACTGTGTTGAATACAGTGAAACACTCTGTAAATGATCCTTATGTGTTTTGGTTTCCCTCAGACTGTTTGTCCTACAAGGCTGTCTAGTTGACCCTAGGGCATTAGCTGTAACATTAGCTGCTTTCCAATGAGGTTCCCTTCATCTACTTTGCTTGTGCAATACGAGCCAAGAAACATTGTCTTTGGAATCACTTTGAACTTTATTTTGTGAGTTTCTAGCAATAGGCTGTAGGTCCCTGAATTTATTTTTACCCTTGCCAAGCCGATTTTGCTTTTGTCCCTGTTATTTAGTTTGTTTGCAGGATATCTCAAATATATATTTGGAGAATTCTCATCTAGTTTGGTGGACAGAGAGAACGTGGGTTAAAGTGTAGGAATTCATTTTAAAGTGGTCGTCTGGATCTTGGGTTTTACCTATATACAGGTTTTCTTAGACATTAGACGTTAGACTTTCTCAGACAATCTTAGCAATAACATAAAACTAATAAAGATAAAGACTTGATTCCTTATCCAAAGCATGTATTTGCATGGTCAGGAAATCAATGACACTTAATATTTAAATGATTATAATGATGTTTTTGGATGTATCAGCAAGTTGGAGAATTGTTCACCTCTGGCACAGTTTCGTGCTGTAAAGGTGCCTCCTAGATTGTTAAAGATCAACTCCACACTAAATCGTGCATGGAGTCAAAATTGTTACACTGACCTCTATGGGTTGAAAGGTTCAAGTCTGTTGCACCACTGACCACACCCAACAACACAGTTGGGTGTGGTCAGGTGTGGTCTGTTGCACTTGTGAACACTACCAACTGTGACGTAGTGTTGCACTGTTGTGCATTGTGAAGTTCTGCACTTCACAGGGTGTGGCTGGAGCATGCAGCAACTGCTAGATGGCATAAAAAGCAGGATGTTCAGCCTCTGTGTAGTAACTTTTAAAGAGTTTGCATGTCTCCGCTTGCAGTTCAAAGGATGCCGTTCCAAAGTACAGAACAGTGATGTCTCCCCATGGCTGAGAAAGTCTCCCCTGCATTAAAACTTTGGAACATGGTTGCATGTCAGTCATCTGTTTGAGTGCCAACCCTTTCTCTTGCAACATGAGGATGTAGTTCTACCACGAGACACTGTTAGATACCATTTTTGGATGTCTAGACTGTCTAATCCAGCTACAATTAAGATGCTTCTTAATTGTAGGTTTTAAGCTAACCTATGCCCTGGCATAGGATAGATAATTAGCCTAGGGATACAGAACAGTGTTAATAATAGAACTGGATCAACTGTACGCAGTGGCATAGGTTAGCTTAATCACGGTCTTTGAAAAAGACAGACAAACTGAGAGTTGCTTCTGTGCCTCTGACTAACCACAGGTAGCTTGCATATTATGACTCATACAAAGATTAATGTTGTGTATTGTGATTTCTAAGCTTGACTTCTAACTGAACGATGTACAGTGTGTGCATGGATAACCAATGCCTGTAATCATGATTACACAGTGAAAGATATCATTGTCAAGGCTGCGTTAACCTCTCACCAAAACCAAATTTACTGTATATTCACAGTAAGAATCACTCTGGGAATTTCAGCATTAGCATTAGACTGTTCAATATGGCCTGTAAAGTGTCCTGACATATCTCATCCAGTGTTTTAATTAAGGAAATTAAGTAAATTAACAGTTGCACTTGATGGGCAGAGGTAGCCCGCTAACAGGTAATGACACAACCCAGGCAATAGTAATATAATTTGTTCAATGAAAAAACAAAAAGAAAATTAACAATCTCTCAAAGTTTTCAACATAATTCAGTCATTTAGTAAAGTCAAGCTTATTCAATCAACGTTTGTAATAGAGTTTACTCAAGTAAAATTAGATATCACAGTTCTCTGTTGCCCTTGAGGTAAATCTGGTTTGTTGCAAGTACACTGACAAAAATGTTGGTGCGTTGATTGGCTTTCAGAGCAGCATATTTTATAAGGTAGCAACAGATAATCATATTTTGAATAGAGCTCTAAGTGCCTGATTTTTGACACCAATATGAATAAAATACGTGTTTGTGTTGATATGCTGAGAATCTGCAGCTGTAGTCGTGTAAAATGACACACTAGCAGCCTTGATAATGTTTAAAGTTGCCTTAAACATCTCAAAGCCGTGTACACATAATCATGAATTTACATCTGTGATCACACTTAGTACAGTAAGTACACTTTTGTAACTGATAAAAATGTCAACAACTTTGCAACTATTATTAAACCATCAGAAATTGGAAGGTCTCACACATTACAATCAAATCATAGCCAAGTTTTGTTTCCACAATTAAAAGTTTTACAACATTTATTAATCTACTTTTCCTTTCATCTTCATTATTCTTGCTTATCAGACCAGTATTTGAACACCTTCACAATACATTCTCAGATTTTCCAAAAACAGATTTGTCCAACCAGCATTGCTCACAATTGAATGCAGAAGGCATTTGTGTAGCATCTAGAGTCATCCCGTCATTTGTATTTGCTGAGTCGGAGCAGGTAGAATCTGTTGTGTACTAACTGTTCTTCCATGTGAGATGTAACTTCTGTTTTCTGGGGATAACCCACCGGCTACTGGACACAATTCTCTGATGCATACTTCTACTCATAGGGCAATAAAGTGCACACATAGAACATGACATACTACATATATACTTCTTCATGTGTGATGCTCAGATGTTTTGCAGACCACAGGTGTGTGTGTCACGTAAAAAAGGATGTGTTCTACCGTGAGAGCATGAAGCCCCAAGGATCTGATGATAAATCTGAGTTATACACCTTGTAGGTAGGAAGTAAAGAAGAAAGGAAGTGTTGATGCATCTTCCCCTACACTGCAATGCTGTAGTGAGGTCGGTGCCAAAGACAAGTAGAGCAAAAAAAAAAAAAGAGGCAGAGATAATGGAGGACTAGAGTGATCTAAGGAAGATAAAATAATAAAGGTTGCGGAATGGAAGGATACAGAGGAGAGGATGTGAGCTGCAGAACAAAGAGGGGGGAAGAAGAAATAGGGGAAGGAAGAAAAGTTTTCCCTCTGCAGAGGTTCAGTGCTGAGAATCTGTGTCAGAGCTGCTGACTGACCCCGCTGCTGAGGAAACAGTCTCGACACACACACAAACTCAATATGTGTTCCCTGCATTGATGAGATGCTCTAAAAATACACAGGACCTTTTGTGTTTTTATAATTTCACATTCATCCTCATGAAACATTCTTACTGTAAGCCTGATAAAAGGTGAGGTTGATGTCGTTAGGAGAGAAAGTACATGCAATCATTCACCATCCTTGCAAACACAGCAATGCAGGTTCGGCTGAATAAACAGAATCTTTGATAAGAGGCAGAAACTGCAAGTTGTTGAAGCAAATGAATTCATCATTCACATTGTTCACATTATAAAGCATTACATTTCTATCAGCGTAATAGTTATTTTAGAAAATGGAAATATACACATTACTGTCACCGCTTTTTATTATATTTATTTATTTACTTCATAGTATATTTCTATATCAATTGTATCTATTTGTTTTTCTTCCAGATTTATATGATCTATCATTTAACATCTATCACTCCCCACTTAAGCATTATAAATACTTTATACAATCTTGATGGATGTTATGTGGCCCTTGTTGTAAGTTTGCAGTGGATGTCAAGTCATTCATTAAAAATGCATACAGATTTGACCAACCTTTTAATGTAATGGATAAAGTGGTGTATAAAATATCTTGTTGCTTTGTGTTTATATGAAAAGCAAACTCCAGAAAACAGTACTTGAATAGACAGGTGTCAAGGTTTAATGAAACCAAATATACCTACACCTTTGGCTCTAACAGCAAAATACAGATGATAGTCTGCCCTTTTGCCAAAAAATGGTTCACTACTGTAGTTGTGTTCTCTCGCCACTTTTCCTAAATAGGTCAGGATATCCACAAGAAGGAGGTACCCTACTTTGAGAAGGGCACCCTAGTTCTCCCAAAATAATTTGAGATGTAGGAATGGCTTCAATTGAGGGCGTCATCCTGTCTAACAGTAAACAGGAATATATTTCATGAATCATTAATAGTCAGCTTCCAGGGTAAAATCTATACTTTCTGTGGAAGATTGTGTTGCAAAGCAAAATATTGGAGGCAATACTGTATGTCAGCGTTTGACAGGATTAGTAATCCATCATCCTGTGGCGAGGAGCAGGACTGTCGTTCAAATTAAACCATTTTTCTGCACATCTAGACTTGTCATTAGTTTATTTGTGCAGCAATCCCTGATGTTGAATGCTATTGATTATACTGTTCGACGGGGGGATTTTGCCAGTAAAGCTGAGCTCAGCTTTCATTCAGCACAGGCGATTATTCATTTCAGCAACACATTGACGGTGTGTATATGTGTGTTTGTGTTTGTGTTTGTGTTTGTGTGTGTGTGTGTGTGTGTGTGTGTGTGTGTGTGTGTGTGTGTGTGTGTGTGTGTGTGTGTGTGTGTGTGTGTGTGTGTGTGTGTGTGTGTGTATGAGCTTTACAGCATGTGTAATGTTTCCCTATACATAACATTCAGTGATTTTCTCACCTGTTAAAATTCCTTAATTAGGTTAAAATAGGGTTTCTCAGATGTTTAGATACTAAAATGTTCATGGGCCCATTAAGTTAATGTTAATTATGTACATTTGAGATATATAATCTTAAAAGATCATAAAGATAGCTACATGTAAATGGCAGAGATTTATTATATATTTAAATGTATGTGTTTTAAATGGAGATATAAGCATAATATAACAAAATATAAATATATCATATATAATATCAGTAATAGAAATCTCCTAGAGTAATAGGCTGTCTGCTTGATGAGGTATTGAATGGTTAAGATAGTTCAAGTCCATATAGTCAATGTTTTTGAAGATGAGAAGGCTTGTTGTAATGGGGCATATTATAAATGTAGTCCAATGAACACCAAACCATGTAGAGTCAAGTGCATGTATAGCACCTGAAAATATATTTTATTTTATAGTACATTGTTAATATCATTTATTCACATTTTGTTCAGTGTTGCCAGTAATATTCAGTTATTTTAGTTAAGTATGTGTAATTGTACCCGACAGTAGTGGGCAGAGTGAAAATGTCTGTCTTAAAGCTGCAGATGACCAGCACACCTCCGACAGGTAAACTTACTAACTTAAACTTATTTTACTTTGCCGTGCTGTGTAGTGGAAAAAACACTCAGCGTGCCAGCTCGACCCAAGTCATGGCTCAGCAAGACTATCCCCAACAATGATGGAGAAACGCCATAATTTTAGCTGGTGTGCTATGTGTGCAACAGATGACTATATAAAGAAATCTGCCACACGCCGACATCAATGTTGGCTGAAAGTAGAAAAAATGAGTGCTCAGAGCACTCTGAAGGTGGTGCTTTTTGCTCACAGGGATTACTTCTACACAATATGTTTACCTCCTTATTTGAAACTTTGGCAACGTTTTATGTGAGCATCTGACATTGTAACATCATGACTGAAAATAAGAAAAAGCAGAATAGGTCCCCTTTAAGAATGGATCAAATGACAAGGATATCATTCATTGTGATGAACTTACAATTAAATATCGCAGACTCTGTAGAACATTTTAGCATCTTTCAGCTAATTGTTTTTGGTTTAACAACCCTTAACTTCCCTTAGATGAATAAAAAACAGCAACTGTCACTGCTCAAAGGGACACTATTTGCTGTTATTTATATAATTCTTTAAGTAGATATTCATTTCTTAAATGATCATATAAACTGAAGTAGTATCTTAACTAACATTTGACATGTTTAAGATTTTGATGGAAATAGATTTTTTGAAAGCCTTCATTCAGAACAAAACATTTCATGTTCATGTCAGATCAGATTTCTTTCTGCATCCTTGAATCCCCCATTTTTGGCTCTGTCAGCTGGCCAAGTGGAGCAATTCAGCTGAATCAGTGACCATTATGGCTGAGAAGGGAAACTTGTGTTTCCTGTTTTAGTACATTAAGAAACATGAAAAATGCAAATGTTTGTTTTATTTGTTTTGTTTGTATGTTATTACTCTTAACCACCTAGATCACATGACTTGTAAACTAAAATGAACTATAAGGCTAGCCATTTAGTCTAATCAGTAAACCACAAATGAAAAGGGAAAAATTCTTGAAAAAATGATCATTAACCTACAAAGGTTAAACAGACAGAACAGAAGTTACAACCTTTGTGGCATTTAAATCATCTAATGATTTGCTCAGATTGATATGCTTCTTATAGGGTTTGCAGCTGATCTGCCAAGGATATTTTCTACACATTTAGTAGCCTTCCATTCACACACATTTTTGTATCATGTTAGGCTTGACTAAGGTAAATTCAGTAAAAGCTGTGCTCTGATGTGCTCAGTTTGTAGCCATGTAATGGGATAATAGCTGTGCTTCATAAAGAGGTGGAAAATGTCTGTGGTGTTACAGAAAATCCACCCTAAATCCCTTTAACACTTACAAAGAAGAGGCACCTTTAATTTCTTGGTCCGATTTGTTGTTTGGATGTGTATGTTATTTTCTAACAGATAACCTGCCAAACATACACACATTGAGATTTTAAATACAGCTCCAGTGGAGTTAAGTATGGAAAAATGTAAACTGTGTAAACAGGAAACATTAGATTTTGTTGTAAGGCGTTGGACGCAAAGAGAAAGGAAAATAAGCCCAATCTACTCTGCATCCTGCTGCAAATTAAAATAATCTTCTCTGGGTGGAAGCCAAGTCCTACATCAACAGCCCATCTAAATTATAACTTCAGATATTGTGTGTGAAAACCCTCTGCAGATGAATCTTCTACACTGAATTAAAACCCATCTCTTGGTTTCATTCAACGTGTTGATTGTGTAGAAACTATAATTGCTCCAAATACTGAACAGCCTCAATGTGATTTATGGAATATTCTGAAATCACATATTGATGCAATCAGCAAAATGTGCCAGTTAGGAAGAAAGGTAAATGCAGATGTATTTCATTTAATGTATTTCAACTTTAAGATTATTTTAGTAAGAAATACTTCGGCATAATGTTTGCCCTTTGAAGATGAAAGGGTTACCTCAGTGACAAAATGGGATGGAAAAAGGCTGCGTCTGGTTCACATGGCATCATCATCATCACTCATGGTTTGGCCATGCAGCATAGCAGAACATTTTCGTGTGTAATTTCTTCAAATGCAGTATCTTCCAGCTTTTGGTCCTTGTAGTGCTGTAGATCTGTTTCCAGTAAGAGAAAAAACCCCCCGGCTATTTCTCATATCATATTTAATTTTCTAATCAGAATTGGTAAGGTATTATCATAACTCAAATTCTATTAATGGCTGTCCTAATGGAGGCAGTTACCTGTAGCATCTACCTCAATTAACTCTCCCTGTTTCCTCCTTTATTCCTGCAAAACAAATGTATTTCCTTCAGAAGTGTTGAATGAGCAAGTGAGACAATTACTTATCTGCATGTGTTGACTCTGTGCAGTGTTTTTTTGTCTAAAATCCCAAATATCAGAGAGGTCTATTTTTAAACCATTTATGTTTTATACTCTCAGTAAAATATCGCTGATAAGTATTTTAAGAAGAAGCCAGAAGTAAGTGAACTGCTGCAGCTGAAGGCACATCTTAGAGTTTAGCTTATATTAATGTATTAGTCACACCGACTCTTAGCGGAACCTCAGGCGGTCATGCACGTCTGCCTGATACGTGGGAGAAACTATTAAAACAGTTTGAGCGAGGAACAGTGGATGAGAGGCGGGAGGAAAGAAATGTCTGCACTCTGATAATTAAGCTGCCTAATTTCTATGCCTGGTAAGGTCTTTATTCATTATGTGCTGCCATCAGCAATCAGTGGAGCTTATTATTAAGAGCGTATGGGCGGGAAGAATATTTTTACCCAAGGTCTCCCTACTGATAATATGACCAGTCCTTCTGAGGACTGTCTATGTGCCTCTGCATGTGCAGATATACTGTACACCTTGGTTGAACTTATATACAGTAAAGGCTGCTTTATATTCACAGTTTATTTATATTTGTGTGAGAGCAAATGTGTGCACGTTTTCGAATGCACCTGCTGTCGTGCTCTGGGCCATTGTCGTCCCTGGAGGATGACGGCAGCAGCTGCTGCATGAATGAACGTATGCCTGTGTTTGTGTGTGTGTGTGTGTGTGCGTGTGCGTGTGCGTGTGTGTGTGCGTGTGTGTGTGTGTGTGTGTGTGTGTGCGAAAGCCTCTGGGAAAGGCAGAGCCAGCATGTCCAGCCAACACACCAGCTGAAGAGCAGCTACCATTACACTTACACATAATCTTACAGGTCAATCAGCTGCCTCCAGATCACTTTGTTTGTTACATTATACAGCAGAGAAGCACCATGTCAAACACAGGCATCAACATACCGTATATGTATATTGCACTTAAAACAGTCAGTGATGTCGCACAAGAAATGAAAAATTAGGACAGAAGTTTGACATGTGAGCTCAGTCCAGGATACAAAAGGATTTTCTTTCAAATCTTATTAAATCTCTGGCACCATGTTGGAGATTTAGAAAGCCTCCAAAATGTAATGATTAGTCTTAGTTAAAAGGAGGTCCTCCGGGAAGTGAGCAGCTAATTGAGGTGATGAGTGGTGACTGATGTAGGAGATAATTTACTCACCATTTAAGGAACATTCGGTCAAAGGCACCACGTTATAGATGATGCAGTGGTGCAGTACCTGCATCGTCTTTATGTTTTCCTTTTTAATCGACTCAGCAACTAGACATATTTTTATATTCTGCCTCAGGCTTTGAGACACTAAAAATTCAAAAACCTTTTTGATCATTAATGGTGGTTATTGAATATTCTGCATTTTTAAGCCTCAGGGCTGTCCTGCCCCAATCTGCTCTAACGTACAGTATTGGCTTGTTACTCTGCAGGACTTAAAACACTGATGTTTGCAGATAACCTTCGTTCACTGCTTTCTGCTAATGCAGCAATCTGCCCTGTGCTGATTATCCTGTTATACAGCAGCACACAAACACACTCACAAGCCTGGAAACACACACAGCAGCAAACATCCAATACTTGCAATGTCTTTGATTTTTTTTTCTACGACACAAATCTGCCCAACAAACAAATACAGACTGAAAGACTGAATATCTGCAATACAGTACTCACAAAAAACTTTCCTCTCCAACAGAAGGCCAAGCGTTAGTCTAACATTTGCAGGTTTTTTACAGGTTAGGCATTATATAACCACAAGCATAAATGTCTGATTAAGACAATCAATTGCCAAAGAGGGAGGAGGTGAGTAAAGCTGCAGTGAGCTAACTGCAGTCACAACATACGTCACATTTCAGGAGGATACAAAGGTTTCTACTTTGTGCACCAGTCAGCTGTTTATGCTGCATTCATATGCTCATCAACAACTCATGCATTTAAAACATTTGCACACAATCAAGTTTACCAGGCTTTTGTTTTAAGGTGGTCATGGGTCACTTTGCATACATTGCGGGAAGTGGACTTACAGTAGGATGCAGGCACAGCCCATACTTACAATCTTACAATCATTACATTACACACATTAGTAACACACATTAAGATAGAGGAATAAGCCTTATATATTTGTGATTAACTAGGACTAGTGGGTGCCCCTTATCCATGTGTTGAAGTAAAACATCACAACCAAATTCTCCACTGCTATTCAGCACCTTATAACTTCGAGGGCATCTCCACGCTAATAAACTTGGACATTTTTTACTGAACAGGTTAATTAGAAGGACCCAGATGCATCATTACTTTTGGTCTCTGTGAAGTAGACTTTGTCATCAAGTGAGGAGACAAAGGTTCAGTGTACTTGCCCTCAATGTCCACAAGGTCTTTGTCCTTTAAGGGAAGCTGTCACTAAAACAAGTGTGGCTAGTATTTTTTTGTGTATAATATATAGGAGACCAGTGTTAATGAGGAGGCCTGCACAAGACAATATTGCAAACTAATATACTGAGTTGTTCTACATGTTGTTATTGTGTAGATATATTCATAATGAAACACAAACCATCCACTTGGACTCTAGATTCTAAAAAAATATTTGAAAGAAATGTATTTAGGAACATTGCAGCGGACATTTTTCTTGCTCTACATGACCTGTACAGTCTACGTACTGTATTAACTTCTGTCATTAAACAGACAAGTGGATAGCAGGCAGACTTAGTGACATTTACTTAATGCTATTATGATGTACTAATAATCGCTGGTATGAGAGGAGGCACCTTTTGAACAGAAAGTGAACACAGTCTGTTACGTTGTTTCAAATCAGCTTCTCTTCTCACAGTGACACTGAGCATGAGATTGTTACATATTCCCTATATTATTTGAACAAATAGTTGCATATAAATGAGTAGTGTGGACCACAGTGTACTCAGTGAGCAGCATACATTAAATAACTCTTTGTGGTGCAGAAAACAATCAATATCAGCCCTCTGGTCAAACCTGCTGCTGTTGAATCATCAGTGAAGGGATACACATGTGACTGGCTGCAAAGGAACAGAGAGCGACTGAACGTAAATTACATACGCAACCTGTATTTAACTCCTTTAAGACCAACAGTGCAGAGAAGCTTTATTCTGTTGTATTTCCACACACACTAAAAGTCAGTGTAGCGTACACACTCACAGCTGCTCCAAGCACAGACGGCCAGACACGTTTGCCATTTTACAGAAGTCATCCACATGGCTGACTCTTCCTCTTTGTCTCTGTGTCCTCTTGTCTGTCTTTCTCACATACACACACAAAAAAGCATAGGAATACACTCGCAAGTGGAGCAGGAACAGTCCTGCAGCGGCGTGCTGCTCTATTTTAAGTCTGATTCACGCTAACAAATGTTCCTCTTTTACCTCTTACCTTCACCTGTCTACCCCTTGAGATGTCCTCACTCTTTACATTTAAAGACGTTTATTTTCTCATTCCCCGCGGAAATGCATATTTAACTTTTCAGATATCTTTAAAAATGAAAGACGATTAAATTAGACGATATTTTTTTCCTCCATATACCTCTATGTCCAGTCCCCCTTCTCTCCCTGTATTCGTTTCTGAGTCTTAACCTTTCACCAATTTGCTGGTTGCTGTGGTAACTGGCCATTGAAGGTGGGTGTTGGCATTATTGAGCCCCCGCTATAAGACACAACAGAACTACTGCAACTTTTCATGTGCATATTCTCTGATACACAGGACATCATATTACCCTACATCACCTGAATCAAATGCTGTCATACATAGCTGCCATTTACCACTGTTGTCCCAAACCACCTGGGGGCAGCTTTCATCGATTGCTGTCCCTTTAGCCACCTTGGCTGGCCCTCTTATGCTTGGAAACAAGTTTGTTCTAAGTAATTGGTTCCTCCACGCAGGGACCATGCACATCCTCTGCATTGTGGCATAAATACCAGGGAGCCCCATGATATGCAGGCTTTCCTTGTTCATTAGAAAGAGCTGACAGTGCAGCCCTAAAGGCCCAGTCCTCCTCCGCAGTGCCCATGCTGGATCGACACCAGAAGATAACAGTACAGCACACCAGTCTCTCAGAGGCCTTGAATCGCAGCTGCCCTGGGCTACAGCTCTCTATAGCTACAGCAATGCACTAATGATGCTTATGGGAAGTCCACTCAGTTTGTAGAGGAGGCCACCTGTATATGGTTCAGTATATACTGTATCACAAGTTGCTAATGAGCTGCCTCCACATTACAACAGATTTAAAGGCGACTGCAACATACCTTATTTTTTTTGTATTGGTATCTGAGCTCTCAGAACAGCTGGCCAACTGTGACAGGTTTTGTCCCATATTATGGTCTTGCTCTTTTTTCCAAATGAGGGAAGAGTATCAGTAAAACAAGGCCAACTGTACCGCTGTTAAATATTTGTTTAATATATCCGCAACGGTGAAGACATTTATGATATCTGATGAATGGCATTGTCAGAAAAATACTAACAATTCTTTTAATATTCTACTTTGCATGTGCTCCTCTTTCTGTTAAGATTTTCTGGTAACACACCAACTGCACTATTTCCCCTTCCTGTATGAAGTATGGAGACTTAGCCAAGCATGTACGTGCAGTCACACAACGGTGTCAATAAACTTGATGTTCCATTTTAGCTCAACAGTGAAGATCAATGTGAAATCACCGTTATCATCTGACAGCCCCTCCTGTTCTGTCTCTTCTTATGTTCTCTTGTCTTTATTAGTGAGCTCATATGTGCATGGTATCTAGAGCGCAACTCCCTCATCCTATAGTGTTTGTCACAGCAGCTGAGTAATAACACATGCAAACACACATCTTCATGCATATATGTACATATACACAGACTCAGAGGCACATATTTAGTACATCATGTGTCCCTTTAGTGTCAGAAAGACAGATACTCAAACACAACAAGCATCCAATCACCAGTTAGACTACACTGAACCAAGACTTACAATCAATTTTATTCTGTCCAGATATTTCCTGACCCTTTCTGCATTTACTCCTTATTTACTGACATTGTCTTTCTCCCTTTCACCCCCTCCCCCTCCTGCCCTTTCCTTCTCCTTCTGTCTCTTTGCAGGATCCTGCTGACAGTGGTGGTGATTTTCCGTATCCTGATAGTAGGCATAGTGGGAGAGAAGGTGTATGAGGATGAGCAAATCATGTTCATCTGTAACACCATGCAGCCTGGCTGCAACCAAGCCTGTTATGACAAGGCCTTCCCAATCTCGCACATCCGCTACTGGGTCTTTCAGATCATCTTGGTGTGCACACCCAGCCTGTGCTTCATCACGTATTCTGTTCATCAGTCTGCTAAAGCACGCGACCGAAGCTACTCCCTCCTGCATCCTTACATGGATCACCATGGCCATGGTGGTCATCACGGTCGCCATCACGACCATCACGCCCGCAAGCTTCACTCTCGCAACATCAACGGCATCCTGGTGCACCCTGACAGCAGTAAGGAAGACCACGACTGCCTGGAAGTCAAGGAGATCCCCAACGGACCCCGGGGACTTCCTCAAACACACAAGAGTTCTAAAGTGCGTCGGCAGGAAGGAATCTCCCGTTTCTACGTCATCCAGGTTGTGTTCCGCAATGCGCTGGAGATCGGCTTCTTGGCCGGCCAGTACTTCCTGTATGGCTTCAATGTGCCAGGAATGTTTGAGTGTGATCGTTACCCGTGCGTGAAGGAGGTGGAGTGTTATGTGTCTCGTCCTACAGAAAAGACCGTGTTTCTGGTCTTTATGTTTGCAGTGAGCGGCATATGTGTGCTGCTCAACCTGGCTGAGCTCAACCACCTTGGCTGGAGGAAGATAAAGACGGCCATGCGAGGGGTGCAGGCCCGAAGGAAGTCCATCTGTGAAGTACGCAAGAAGGATGTTTCACACCTGTCCCAGGCCCCAAACCTGGGCAGAACCCAGTCTAGTGAGTCAGCCTATGTCTGACAGAGGCTTCTCTGCCTGGGGGCTCAAGGACCTCTTAAATTTTGGAGAAGAGCTTTTCCCTGGCCCAGGACCCCTGATCATTAGGGTACAAAACTCACCACTGCATTATTATTCAGGAGCACAGACAGACTCTGTGTAGTCATGATGAAGCATCAATTCACAAAGTAGACTTATTGACACTTCAAGAGAGAAGAATCACCTTCCTAAAAAAGCCGACTGTGTTGCTGTAATGAAGCTGACGCCTAAAGCTTAAATGATGGAGAGTCCTGCTCTGCCTAGGTGACACTAGGTGCCTTTAAAGAACCCAACAGACAAAACTGAACAATTAAGAATGATAATAAATTACTGTAAAGGTAGTCTGAGATTGAATTATCTGAAGTCCTTCATTATTTGCCTTTGCTGTAGTTCAGAAATAATCCCCTAATTTTCCAATTATGTGTGCATATGCAAGAGCTTAAGCGTGTGCATGCATACGCATGTGTGTGGGAAAAAAAGCCAATCTCTGACTCGAGTCAAAAAATTGAATGCTAAGCAAATCTGAGCTACTGAGAGAAAGACAGTTTTTTTCGTGTGAAGTCACTCGGCAGACAAACAAGCACCTTTTTAATGTTGTCCTAAGAAACTTACACCAAATCAAACAAAAACAAACAGCACTAAAACTATCAGCATAAACTGGAACATTTGTTGTCAGTGTTACATAAATAAATACATTTTCACTATTCCACATTTTCTTTGTCACATTAGGTGCTAGTCAGACTACAGACTGACATTGCCCTGTAGCTTTTGCTAGCAAGTTCGGGTCATTTGTTGTTGTGCTACCACTAAGAACCAAGTCAAAGTGAGAACTAGAATGCATTGAAGATGAGTTAGATTTATTTTCCAACACTGTGTTATACACTGCTACGCTCTCAGTGCCTGCAAGGCATGCTGTTTACTCTCAGAACTCACTGAAGACAGTCAAGAAAAGTGTGCCAGTGTTTCCACTTTGTGTGTGTGATCGCTGTCTAAAGGTATGAATGGAGTTAAATACAGATTTTTTCAATTAAACAGGAAAAAGTGTTGTAGTCACAAATATTTTAACGTGTAACCTCAAGCTTTTTTTCACAAGCAGATTTGGTGCCATATTTCAAAGTTACTGTACATAGATGAAATGTAATAATTACACTTAGCCTTTTTCCTATGCGGTATAGATGGGCATCACTTGGATGGGGGCGGGGGGAGGGGGGACAGGGGTTGGGTGGTAATGATTACTCATAGATTGCCAGCTTTAACAATATGTATTATTAATGTGCTCTTTGTTAAGCCTTCACCCTCTAATGGAGACTATATGTTCCCGAAAAGTGTTTCCCCCCCATATGGACTTTGAAAAAGGCATGTTAACTGAAGCATTAATAGAATGGATAGATTATGACATGTAACTTTAAGAAAAAAAAGAGTTTTATTTATTTGCATCCTGCTCCTGTGAAATGTAATACTCAGCATGCATTAAGATGAAAAATATAAAGAGATATGAACATAGCATCCCGTTGTGGGAATATTGAAAGTGAATACCTGAAAGGTTCCAGAACTGCAGCAATAATAGTATGTGAAAAAAATATGTGAATAAATTATTATGCAAACAGTTGATTTGACTATGCTGTGTTGTGACCAATATGAGAATGATAATTACTGTTGCCTTACAGATTGTGTTTCTTAAAAAAAAAAAAAATCAGTTCTCAGTCAGATGTTGAGTCTGATCGGGTCAGTCCTTACAGAAGTGAAGGTGAGAGACTGAAAAGCCAGCCAGCAGACTGGAAAAAACAGCTGCTCATACATCTGTCATAAGATCACTGTTCACTGACGCACAGATACTCCGTCTGAATATTTGCACTGTCACCAGTCACCACTGTGCTGTATGAACATGAAATACAGTTTTTCATGCTGTATAGGAGACATACACCATAGAATGCAGAGTTCATTGCAGTGCTTTCAGCTGGACAGATTCAAAATCTGCTTTAATATTTATTATTCAACACAGAGAAATGATACATCTCTGAGAGGGTGGATACATCAGCGCAGTCTCTGGGTTATCGCTGATAAATTATAGATATTTAACCTGCTCTATTCTATGATATGAAAACTCCTGACCAAAGTAAATTAATCTTGAAACTGTGCAAGAACTTCTCTGAAGGGTGATTCCCATTTACACTGATAACCTCCATGCGTTTGCAGGGAAATTGCAGTAAGATTTTCCTGAAACTTGCACTATTGTTTCTCAGGCTCAACGTGACACGTAGGCAGGTGTTATTAGAGTGAACCTGATCATTTCAGGAATGAGTGAGACTACCCAGGGAGAAAAGAGAGAGGTGTGGGGGCGGTGAACCTTTTAGTGTTATTAAACCTTCAGTCAGTACAGGCGACATGTGGCCGTGTCCTGGGGACTACTGAAAGTATATGGGGACTAGAAGAAGAGGGCAGAGGATGATGGAGAGGCATGTTAATAAAGTTGATTATCTGATAGGATGTAGAGTAATGAATTTTGTGGTTATTCATTCACTTAAAGGTCACGCTGTGTTCTTATTGACATGTGGATAGCCGTGATTGACTCTCTGCTGTGTGCGATATACATTTACATCAAGAAGCGCCCAACAACCTCACATACACAGAAAGAGTCAATAACTGCCTAAACAAAAGCATTGCTGAGGATGTAGCAAGGCTGGTTGCTGTGGTGACAGGAGGGCAGTAATGATGTTAAGCACCACATAGACTACAGTAGTGAAGGGCAGAAACAGCACTGCACCATCTCTCCACAGCAGCATGTCAACCTGCAGAACACACTCGAGACTCACGGTGAAAGTTAGAAACATGCTGGGCTGCGTGTTAATCTGCAGTGCTAATGAAAATTAAGGACAATAATTACCCACAATAAATCCCAATGATTTGGTGTATAAAATTGATAATATGGGAGAAACTATACCCATTTTTGGGCCTTGTACCCAATTTTCAGATAACTTCCCCATGGTGGTTAATTTTGCTCATTCTTCACTCAGCCCGGCCCCCTGGCTCATTTTAGCAAGTTTCGGGACAATCCGCCACCCTACGTCATTTTTTCACTTTTTTTCACCTCCGGATCTTATGCATTTTACCTCTTTTTGGGCCAAGAAAAGAAAGTTATCCATGAGTAAGGGTGCTGATATACTGTGAATAACAAAAGGGAGTAAATTAACAAAATGTAATAAAATTCCCCCTGAAACAAACAAAAACACATACCAGCCTGCTGTGGAAAGGGTTATAAAAAATGGTGAACGCCTGCCGTCCAATAGAATATGGATGGTCGGACTGGTTCAAACCAACAGATGAGCCGTATGATGGCTTCAGCTCAAATAACTTCCACTAGAGTGGATAAGAGAATGTATTTAATCCAGTTATGAGCTATAAAATAAGCATTTCTTAAGTATTAATTTGCCCGACTACATAAAAACATTTTTTCCTTTCCCAGAGAAAAGAATAGATGTTATTTTCAAACAGAAACTGCAACATTTTAAATGTATTTATGTTTGTGTGTGCAGTGAATTTACACCCCATAACACTCACAACACATCCTCTCTCTATGTGTTTCTTTGCTGGAGGCGTGTAAAGATAATGATGCACATCTTCATTATACTGAAAGTCTTATTTTTATAAACATCAACATTAAAATACCTATATACTGTACATAGCACATAATCTATCCATTCCATCTACAGACTTACACACAAACTGTCAAATATATCTTCCTGAAATAAGAAAAAAAAAAGAAGATAAACAAAAATAGCAGTCTGACAGTAAAAAAGGAGGTCAACTCCAGGTTCTCAGACCTTCCTGCTGGGATGATGATGGAGTGTTTGATGTGTATAATTTAAAGGAACTGATTACAACACTCACATTGTTCACCCTGCTCAGAGCCCTCATGAAGGATGCTCAGCTAAGCTCCTAGATTCACTTCCCATTCACAATATAAAACTGCTGCTCTGCAGTATGATGACACAGGGCCACATAGATCCACATCTCACACTGTCCATAGGCGCACCATTTTTCAGAGGATAGAAAAAGCAGCATCAGTTTCATCTTCAACAGCATGTTTGAACAAACTGCCTCTCTCTTATTTGTGGATCTTGATCAGATCAGGAAGCTTTCTTCAACACTTTGACCAAGAAATTGTCAAGTTGACCCAATTCAACTGTGATATTTTGATTGCTTTCTTGTTCTTCTTGCTACACATACAAATCGTTGGCAGAATTAACTGTACATGTTAAGGTTAGAGTTAGTTTGAGGACCCACAAGCAGACACAGAGACAGAAGATTGAGTTGAAGGGTAGTTTTAAGGGCACACAGTTGGAGAGGGACAAGGAGTGGGGGGCTGAAGTGACCAGGGGGCAGGCAAGCTTATAGTGGGAGTATGTCTGGCTGGCTTGGAGGCTGCGAGGCTTGGCACTGGAGACCTGGACACAGGGAGGAATATTTCGCAATCGAGAACAAGCAAATTCGAGAAAAGTGGCAGAGAGCACTTAGCTGACTGAACAATGTGGCAGAGGGTGGAGGGAAAGCCAGAGTACTTGAGCAGTGGGTGAAGATCTGAGTGCTGCCAGGTGTGCTGGTGGACCAGATGAGCTGAGTGCTGCCAGGTGAGCAGGTAGATAGAAGCCAGATCCTGGAGGCCAGGCCAAAGACACACATACACACACAAAGAGGGATGGAGAGGACACAAAGGAGAAAAGAGAAAACAAAAACACAGCTAAACCATGACAGTAAAAAATGCTGTTTAATCAATTTGACTGATTTTTTTTTTCATTAGGGTGAAGTAGGGTTGACATGTGAATAACTTGAGCTGTTTGTTTTCTTCTTTGCTTCTATGTCTGTCCCACCAGTGCTGCTTCTTTGTCTATTTTAGTTGTGTCTATTTGTGACATGACAAGACTGTCTCGTCATTCTCAGCAACCAGATGTGACTTTTGCTTTGGTTTCTTACCTCCGAGCCAGTGTCATATTATTGAGTAGCAATGATCATTGACACTGACTCCAGCGTAGGGGTTTTACTTTAAACATGACCATAAGATCAGTAATCTTTTTTTATGGCTGAATGGATCCCACCTCTGTGCAAATCTCAGTGAGCCCTACAGATGCAGCAATGTTTGTTTTTTCTGACCTTGACCTTACAGCATAAATTGATCTAATTTAAAAGAAAAGAAGATCTCATTTAGAAAAAAAAAACGTTTTCCATGTAAGAATAAATCAATGTTTACAGATTGATTGCCATTGACAAGCCATTAACAAGCATTCACCCTTGCCTCTTCATCAAATTTTCATCTGCTCTCTATGAGTCTCTCCTCACAACCGATTCATTATCATCCCAGTCATTATACAGTGCTCGGAGAAGAAGCATTTATTTATACCTTTCCTGTGTTCCTCGCATATTTCCCTCTCTGCCTCTTAACTCATTCATAAAGATGAAATTGAAGCTTGCTTGTCCCACTCTACAGCCTGCTCCGTTTCTAGACCTTTAGTTTGGATCAGTCACCATTCAGCTCTTGGTCTTCTGTCGTGAGATCCCTGCTTGTCATCTTCTCTCCACCCTTCCTCTCTCTCTTTCTCCATCTGCTCCTCTCCTCCTCCACCTGACTCATTCCTCTATCTTTCCACTGTTTCCTACACCTCCACATTTCTGCCCTCCTGCCATCCTCTGACCTTTTATCTCCTCACTCACATGGATACGTCCTGGATATTCCACCTGGATCTCACGTCTGGATAAAACAAAGTGATTCCAATGATATTCATTTCAATACCTCTTTTCCTCCCTATTTAAAGCGTCCTTTTCTAATCTCTCCTCTCTCCTAAACTGCCTTTGACCCTGATTTTCTTTCCTTTTTTCTTTCTTTTCTGCCTCTTTCAAGCAGACAAAAAAACTGTGATACATCTTCTCTCAACAGCTTTCCAATTGTTATTATCTCCCTGAAACACTCTGATGCTGCCTTGACACCTCACTTGCCTCTTTCCTCAGGAACTAGGAAATAGGAAATATGTAAATATAAATGGAGTACCCAACATGTATAATGTTATTTAAAGCTGCTTTAGCCCCCAGCCTCCTAGATCCAATCATGACTGCTCTGCCATCTTACTGAATTAATTCATCTTTGGGAACTTGCAATGTGTCAGACAGATTTGGGATATATCTCAAAAATACCCCCAATAACCCCTTGACCAACTCTGCCATATGCTCCACTCAAATCTGGCTCTAATACGGTTGTTCTGGTCATTCAGGAAAAGGGAAAAAAATACTGAGATCAAGTTAGCGTCATGATACGGGTGACAAACTGAGTAGTGTATTCTCTGCTCTTTTTGGGTCTGTTTTAGATCACAGGGATTTGCAAAAAGACAAGACAACTGGTGCAAATATAAATAAAACAACAATCTTTTCAACAAGTGCTGACATTTCTCTTCTGGATTTCACCAGTTGTCATTAAAAAGTCAAGGTAAGAAAAAAATAGTTCAATAAAGTTGGTAAGCTAAACTGGGACTTCGGACAGCTGTGTCAACATACTGTACATGGACATTCCCCACATATCTTCAAAGATCCTGCTTAAGAACAGTTAATCCACCACTGGGAGCTCAAATTAGCCATTGCAGCAATAAATTCAGTCAGTGTGGACACCATAGACTGTTTGTGTGTCCTCCTCTGCAGCGTAACTCTCCTTCATTACTTGGTGATTACAATAAATTGAAGATGTGAGAAGCCATGGGCCAGATCAGACAGATGTTTCTGATCCTGCACTGTCTACTGTCAAACCATTGCAATGGAAAAATATGTAAATATAATTGTATAATGATGCTAAAATCTTTTTAGTTTTTAAATACTGGCAGTTAAATAGGTCGGGAAGAAAAGCTTGTGAGTAATCTCATCTTGGTTTCATTATATCAGTATTTTACTGCACTGCAGAAGACAGAACAAAAAAAGCCGCTGGCTAGTTTAACACCTTCTGTCAATGTTGTCAACTCTTCCCTATGGCCAGAAATAACATGGATTAACAACATAGCTACAGCTCCTGCTGCATCTGCTCTCTGAGACAGACAGAGTGAGGCTTACTGAACATTTAATAACACTTTTTCTGCACAAAGAGGACAGAGCCTTCAGTTAAAAGTCTTAAATGCTGCTGTTTTATTTTACCTGATGGCTGAGTAGAGCTACACACAATCAACAGAAATGCACACACTGTAAGCCCCACATCATGACAGTCAGCTGGACTGAGCTCCTGTGCAGCACAAACGATCTGTGTTGGGTTGCCTGCGGACTCTTGGCTCACAAATTTGCTCTCTCTACACCCATCCCCCACCTATGCACCTCTGCCTTCTGGATCAATAAACAGAGGTCACATAAATTAAGTGGAAGTCTAATCTTTCTTCTTTTTTTTTTTAATTGCACCAGATAGCATGTAGATGACAGCAGCAGCAGTGTGCAATGAAGTCAAGTAGCAGAACAACAGAGGATGCTGATGTTTTGATTTTCACACAAGCTGCAGGTACAGAGTGACTTTTCTGTAAAATGTGACATTTCACCAAAAAAAGGAGAAAATAGGATTTAGGGCAGAATCAGCTGGTTTGGGCTTAATTACCAGATTAACATTAGTGACCAACACATAACATCTCCATCTTGAACATGTCCATTACACTGTAAATCCCCCCACTCCCTCTTTTTTTTTTTTTTTTTTGCACAGCTTCTCACCATCCCATAGCATTATTAGAGGAAGGAGATGGAGAGCTGAAGATTTATATTGACATTTAGGGGTCACAGTTTAGAGGCTGAGTGTCAGCAGAATGAACAGTCTATTTAGCGGATGCAGACTCGCACTGAAATACAGCGCCTCCAAGAGGACCATACTGCACTCTACAGCTCTTCTATAAGAAAACAAAACAGGCAAATCCCCCATAGTTGACTGGCAGGGAAGCTATTCAAGGACATTTAGTTTTGGAACAATGTGCAGTTTTTCTTCCCCACATCTGAGTTCACTCAGTTGAAGAGAGAGTTGAGGGATCTGTACACATTTTGTCAATCTCACCACTCAAACAGTAACCACACCAGTTTACTCAGCTAAAACCACTGGAGTATATTGTGATTATTTGTCGAATGCTTTTCTAAAAAGAGAAACATACGCAATGTAGTGGTCTCATGGGACCAGAATCACACAGTGAAAGTGGAAAGAAGCTTGTGAATAAATATGAAATTTAAACAGATGTTTCCCACTGTGTCTCACTGGCATTTTGCCCTAAAGGATCAGGCACTGCTGGACCTCCTGTGGTCTTAATCTAGACGCATTTATTCATCCACAGATCTCATCATCACACCTCCCACAGCTTTGGTACCATGATCTGTGGTTGTGTGCATGAAATGTCCAGCTAAAGAAGGGATCCTGCACACTGGATCAAAACTACATTACACTTACTAAGACAGCGGTGTGGTTGTGCAGGATCTGTTCTTTATCATTTGTCCTGATGGAAGTACCTTTCCCTCAAGACACAAGTGCAGAAGGACATCTTGTATACTTGAAATGTTCAGGAAAAAAAGTCAAAAGGAAACTGACATCATAATAATAATTCTCTTTCAGCTGAGAGACTACTCAGTATGCAGAGACTGAACCGTTTTGAGGGCCTACAGTACAGTACACAATCACGTTAGCGTTTAGTTTCAAGCTGGCATTTGGCCACAGGAGCCATTACAGAAACATGCAAACATAATCAGGACCTCAGTCACATGTCTAATGCAATGAATGAAGCCAATACATTAACAAAGATTAAAGGGATACACGGAATCCTTGGCTTGCTTTTGTCAATTAAAATTGAATGACTTTATTGTCATGATGATCATAAGTGAAGCTTCGTCTACAAAGTAAAACATGCACATGTTTTATTAGCCTCATGACATTTGAAGCTGAAGGACAAATCAAATTCTGTGTTGCACAAATTATATTTTCTAATTTTTTTGCCTTTGATGTTTTAAAATGGCAGATGCAGTTTTAAAAAAACACAGTATTGCCTTGATCTATAATACAAGTGAAAAAACACTTTCATGTCTTTTCTGCACTGCGTCACTGTTGAAGTAAAACAAAGTTTCACTATTGAAATATTATTTTTAGTTTGGACCAGAGTTCTCTCTACTTTGAGAGTTCATAACTCTCTTTGAGAGTTCATAACTCTGGATATGGAATTTTTGGACCATCGGATGTTTGTTTAGTTTTTAGGCCCAAAGTAGTTTCCTTCTTGAATTATTCATTCTGGGGCTGAAAACAAAACGCGAAACCCTTCATGCTCAGTTACACTTTTCCATCTGTTAAAATAATTTTTCTGTGTAACAGCTTCATATTTCACGCCCTGATGACATCACAGTCCTGCGTCCACCATGCTGCTGGTTTTCAATTAGCAGCTCTCAGTGCGGTCATCAACACCCAGCAGTGTGTCCCTCAGTCTGAAAATAACATGAAATCTATTAAATCTGTTGTCAGGTTGACTCTAGAGAACAATGAGTGTAACACGTCCATTGGTCCTTCTATTTAACAAAATAATATTGAAAAGATTGCTACTTGTGAAGAAGTATGCTTTTGGCTGTTTTTGCCCTTGTAAAAGGAAAAACTGCAGCACAAAGGAGAGAGGAAGCAATGAGTGGACGTCACCTGCTTTTTGCCCCCCTGAGCCACCAGATGTTGCTGTAGTGCAGAAATGGCCTATAAAGACTTACAGGAGGTCTGATCAGTATCTGGAATCAAAAATCTGCAAAAACCAGCTGTATTTTTTCACTTCCTCCAAACGTAGCATTTTCATCTCACAGCATAAAATAATGTTTTACTAATATTAAAATAATGATTTGGCACCATTGCATGTGCTCAGGACAGGTGAGAGAGTACATCTGGTTCCAGTGTGCAGTGCTGCAGAAACTCATAGCTCATCCACATGTGGAATTTCTCACTTGTGTGTATTTTCACCATTTACAGGCTTGATGGATAATGTTTCCCATGTTCCCACACTCACAGCTATCTGTTATCTGGTTGAACATGAACCTTTCTCCAACTCCACACCCACCATGTTAAGTGGTTGACTGCATATTTACTAGATATGTGTCGTTGCCAGTCATGGAAAAATTACTCCTCTGAATAGAGTCTTCAGTATTGTTTTATTATCAATGAAGAATATTTAGTTTGAAGGAATACTGATGTCTCCTAATGATAGTCTGTTTACAGAATATCACAGACTCAATGGCTTCTGTGTTGGGACAGATGAACAAAGGCAGCAGCTCCAGTCCAATATTTCAATTATTAAATAGTTGAAACTGATTTACCTGATAACAGAAGAATTCCTCATTTTAATAATAAATAATCCAACAAATGTCATTCAGCTTAAAACACAATTACTATGTTAACCTAGAGATGAAGAAACAACTTTATAACAACTGCAACTTAATCAGTACAACAAATACATGATAAAGTACTAAAGCTGCTATAAATACATTTTAAATGAAAGGAAACTTACATATCATATACACAGATCAAAGTATTGGAGAGATGAGGCACCAACATGAGTCCAGCCACCTGCTTTGTTCTCAAACATTTACAGGTGAGCTGCCTGTTTATTATTTCAGAGGCTCCGCCCATCCTGGAAGTAGTGAGGCAGTTAGGAGAAGGTATGAGGAGGGGTTTTCTACAATCAGTTATTTCATTTTATTATTTTTTATCCATGTGCAGGCAGTTTATATACTTATGTACTGTTTGATAGGTTAATTTATACCAATAAGCTCCTCTGTTTTGTATGAAAAATCTCAATCTTTAAAGTAACTATAGCTGTCAGATGAATACAGTTGAGTAATAAGTACAAATATTGTGTCTGAAATGTAGAGGACTATATGTAACATGTATATCATTAAATGAAAATACTCAATAAAAGTACTACGAGTATCTTAAATTGACTCACTTTCCACCACCGGCTGCTGCAGACTCACAACCTCATTTGCAGCAGTGATGTTTTTTAATTTAACAAAATATATACATCATACACATACAGTAGAAGATTAGGAGGGGCAGAGGGCAGCCGTGAGTCAACAATTATGCTTTACTTACAGTAGTAATTTACAGGAATAAATCTGTTACAGAAAAAAAGTAAATCAGTTGTTCTTTATGGATGTTTAAACATTTAAGCCCTAACCCTAACCCTTTAGTAGAAACCCCAACTCTTAATTCGATAAAAGAGGGTGAAGTCTAATCAGCTTCTTCTGATTGATTGTATAATCTTCATTTTGTGTGTTTTTTTATACAGCAGTTGACTTGATTGGCTTGGTTACGAAGTATACCATTTCTTCATCTGAGATAAGAAATAGAAATAAAACCAAACTCAAGTAATAAATGAAGAAAAGTGGTGAGAGTGGATCCTCAACACAAGTGAGGCTGTGGTAGCTGACTGCTCATGTGAGGAGGAAACAGGAAATATTCAACTGCACCAACAAACCACTCTCAGGTGGTGTTAATCATTAACCCTGCACACCCTGGTCCTGCTGATTAAATAGCAGCCTCACCACTGGCTGTCCTGCAGTTAAAATGACCAGACATATCAGACACACACACACACACGCACGCACGCACGCACGCACGCACGCACGCACGCACAGCACGCACGCACGCACGCACGCACGCACACACACACACACACACACACACACACACACACACACACACACACACACACACACACACACACACACACACACACACACACACACACATCTCAGTGCTTCTCAACACCCACATGTTCATGACCGATGGGCTCAGCTTATGACTTCACACATGCCAGCTCCTCACAGTGTTATCACGTTTGATGTCATGGTCCCATCCAGCCAGGTCCTGACTTGCTCTTGTCAACCAGGCTGGAATGCCTGGGAGGGAGTGCCTCCTCTTGTTGTCATGGAAACCGCCTGGATGTCCTGTTGTACTGTACTGAAAGGAGGACACTCTCAGAGTTTATATTTTCACCTATCTGAAGATAAAACAAAACAATAAGATGTGTCAGGACTTGTTCCTCTCCTTCCTCTTTATTGAGTCTTATCATGAGAGGCATCAGAGCTGAGGGGATTTACATTCCACTGCTGCTTTCTGCCTGTTTCACTTTCTGACACATAATAGAGAACTCAAACATCACCCAGCTTGAATTAAAAGCAATAAATCCTCCCACTGCTCTCTTCTTCTAGACTCCATTCCTTTGCTCCCTCAGACTTCACTGTACTCCAGGATTTTTTTTTTTTTTATCATCCCTCCCTCCTTCCTTCCCTCCTCTTAATCCTGTCTTGTTCTTTAGTGGTAGAGAGAGAAATTTAGAGAATTCCTTTCAGTGACCACACCAAACTCCCCAGTCACATGCCCTCTTTTTTCGTCCTTATTTA